>NC_045649.1:3445000-4092727 GCF_009829145.1 Chiroxiphia lanceolata | reverse complement strand
AGCCAATTAAATTTCAGTAGCGTATTTGGCTGTCGCAAATAAAATCTTTATTATTATTTACATATTCTCTTTTTTTTAATTTACATACCCTTATTTACATCTGCAGCTTTGTTATTAATGCACACATGCAACTTTTAAAGTAAAGATAAAGCCTTTGACTAGAAAGAGGCTTAAATGCAAGTGTTTACACTGCTAATATCTGCCAGAGAAAGTATAGAGCAGAAACTCATATCTATAAACTCGCACATTCAGGAAAAGACACTTCTAATGTCCTATTGCTATTCTTTTTTCCTCATGACGAATTTAAAATATAGAAGGTTGGCATGTGGAAAAAAGATGTGAATTTCTGCATCTGATCTAGATCTATGCAATGAATATCTAAGAAGCAAGCAATTTGTCAGGAGTTTTCAGGCTGGAGTTCCTATAGCACATGGCTTGTAGGGAGCAGTGATTTACAATTCCCTGTGAAAGCTTTTCTGGGCTGAAAAGCTAATAGATGATGTTGCTATTTAAGTGCTAAGAGAATGTTTTCAGCCCTCAAAGGTTAGGATCAAATAAAAGTTGTGTTCCCTGAAACACACAAGGGAGAGGTTATATCCTGAACTGATGTGTCCCTGTTATTTATCTGTTTGAATTCATTGAAAAATAAATGTTTTCACCGGGGAAATATTTTATTTTAGTATGAAGAGCCATTGAACACATACATCTGCCTTGGTACGAAATTAACTGTGGTATTAAACTCACATTCAAAGGTATATTGGCAAACATTCATGTGGAGTCCAAAAACGCTCGTTATTCTTCTTTGATTCTGCAAAGCTGCCATAGGTTTTCCATATTAGTACCCACACAGCTACCTGGTGAATGAGAGATGGATTTAATGCCTTAGAGATGTGACAATTCCTTGAGGACTTTCGTGGCCTGTCTTGATACAGGGATCTTAAGTACAATTTATGAATTCTGGTTGAAGTTATGAAGTTGCTGTTATGAAAAATGGGAGCATCTTGGATTGCTGCAGATAGTGAATCCATCATTTTCTCACAAGGTCTGTCACGTACTGCAGTATAATGACCATGGAGAGTCACTCATCTTAATGCCTGGGTTCTGAACAGCGAGTCAGGAGAACGGATTTTCTCCCATAATGTCAGGAGAGGGAAATAAGGGCTTTGGTAATTTCTTGGACAGAAGCAAGGGGATGAAACATTTGTTGAAAAAAGAAGCCATGGAGGAACAAGAAACACAGGCAGAGCTCTGAGGAAGGAATAAATGATTTCTTAAGAGAAAAACCCAACCTCATGGCAGGGCCCAGAGTAGACCGGGGAAAGTTGGCAAGCTGAGCTGAAAAACTGTCTCTGAAAAGAAGCCATGAGACAGCAGAAAAAAATCCTCATCAACTAATGAGCTCAGATTCCTGTCCAAGGAATTCTCCAAAGTGCTGAGGAACCTGAGAGAAGGAAATAAATGTAAGCATCGTTACTTTTGTTTATGTATCTTTTGACTTCATGATAAGTGACAGGGATATTTTGTACTTGGACACACATGCAGTTATGTAAAGGATCCTTGTGTTTAAAGTTTGTAACTGCTAATACTAAAATCCTCTGGCAGGAGAGGATCCCCTGATGATTAAGCACCCACAGATGACTCTGTGCTCTCCCAGCAGTGAGTTTATGTTCTTTTTTTGACTGTTACTGCAAAGGTGACCACTTTTAGTCAGTGTCTAGTTTTCTGTCAGCACTGAGGAGCTCTTAAACAGAGGGCAGAGCAACGGAGCACGGTTTTGGTTTGCTTTGCTGAGAACCCCTCAGCGCAAATTCTTCTTGGGAGATTGGAAGCCTGGTCTGAAGCATGCCTTTTGCATCTGAAATAGAAGAGCTTCCTCATGCTTCAGAGGTGTTTGGAGTTTGTCTGCCACATCTGTCCATTTAGCCCAGACTGCAGATTTGCACTGTTGGATGTGAACTTTCCTGGAATTCAAAACCTCTGGGGAAGGCAGGGTGGGATGAGAGGAGGATGAGGGGTGCAGAGAGGAAGCAAATGGAGTGTTTGTTCTATCTTGGGTCCTGTCCCAGCTTTTCTTCAGTTGTACCACAGTATCTTGTCTAAATGTTTAAAATGAAGAAGGTACCATCTTTCTGGGGAATGAGTTGCTGAAACTACTCACTGGCTGTTGAGGGATGGCTGACAGGCAGTGGTTTGAGAGGATGTGGGACAGGGATGCTGCTGTTCTCAGAGATCCTGGAGTGGTTGGGTCCTTTTCCTAGAGGAGCCTGGATTGTGTCCATCTATGCCCGTGCATCCCCAAGACATATGCTGGGTGATGCAAAAGTAGAGCTGTGCTGAGGTGGGGAAAGCCTTCATTACACAGGTAACTTCATTTTTTCACATCAGAACCTCTGTTCTTTGCTTTGCAAGCCAGACTGCATTGAACCCTGGTGACAGGACTTGCAGTGTGTCTTTGGACTTGAGAAGAGAGAGAGACATCCAGCATAAGGTGTAAAACATAATTCCTGCCACTTCATCTCTTTTCAGTGACGGTATAGTGGAAAGGAGAGCTGAGCACACAATGCAGAGTCACTTTTTCCTGTCTCTGCAAGATGTTGCTTTAAAATTAGGTGAGATGCATTGATTTGAGAAAGCCAGGAGTGGGGGCCAGAGGAGGTGAAAGAAGAGATGCTACTTGCTCTTGTTAGAGCTATTTACTGACCAGCTTTTATTTCCATCTTTTATATTACTGAGAAATTCATACATTGTATTTGCCTTTTGTGTACAGCTCTCAACAAGTATCTCTTTGTCAGCCTTACAAAGGGCAATAAACTCTGTGTTGCAAATAAGCCTCAGTAGCCGCTGGACATTATGACTAATTGTAATGCAGCATATATCCTTGAGGACTATAAACCTATATTAAAAGACAATGGCTGAGAGAAAAGCTATTGAATTGAGATAGTACTCATGTAACCCCATGGGGGCTCAACAGACAACAAGGAGGCCATTGATAGCAGCTCTAATACAAAAAGCCACACAGACAGAGAGTCATCCAAACCAGTATGGAGTGTGGATGACCACATAGTTCAGTTTAATGCTGCTTTTGTTTTGTTCTCACTTAGAGGCAGACAACACACACTGGAACATCAGAATTAGTTCTGTTTAGATTGCTGCAGAGGGAACAAATGAGAAAATTAATGGAGCAGTGCCCCCATCACCTTCTCTTGTTGTGTGCTAAGCTTCTGAAATCTGCCCAGTTCCAGGGTAAATTCTGTAAAAAAAGTGAAAGACAACAGACTGTTGTCTCTTTTTTTTTTCCTAAAAGGCTGAGCAATGTTGAAGTTTCTTCTGCTATTTCTCTCTTAGGCTCTTTTTCTTTTTTTCCTTGCATGTTCTGAATCAGTTCAGGTCTGATGGTATAACTGATCTTCTAAAACCACCCAGCAGAGTTTTCAGTTAGGACATGAAAATGTGAGAAGTCAGTTGTTTAAATGCATTACAACTGAGGGCAGAATCACAAGCTGGGAGGGATTTCAGGTTCAGGAGACCTGGTCTTGGCTCTCACCTCTTGAGGTGGTTTTTTCTAGGTTTTGGGTACACATTTGTACCCCAATATTGTGTAAGTCACTGAATGAGTTGCACTAAAAATCACTTCCATCTCCTTTGTATAGCTGTAATTATTGGGGTTATAACCTGTGTACCTGTGGTCACAAAGCCAGTATTTTACTGAGACCTGTCTGAGACACAACCAGTTCTCAAAGTTATGTGTTTATCTCTGCCTTTGTTCTGATATGAGGAACAAGAGTGTCCCTGTAATTTAAAGATGACCAAGCCTGTGGTTAGAGCCTACTTGATAGAGTAATTAATGATAAACTCCACTCAGAAGAAGCCAAATCTATTGCTTTACTAGCTTCTTCAGAAAAGCCAAGTTAGGGTTCCTGAACATTTGATCCTTAAGCAGAAACTGAGCAAGGAACTCTCTTCCTTTCATCTTTTTAAAATTACGGATAACATCCTCTGCTAAATATTTAGTTTGTTTTCCTAGGTATCACCTCCGAATCACTCGGAAATCCTTTTAAATTCCATGTAAAATTCCCACTTCTGAGAACACTCAACTCTGTCTGTCCCTGGGATGTACATTTCCCCTCTTCTCCATGTGCTTTTGTCCCAGCCCAATGACTGAAGTTTTCTATGTTTGGTTGCATGCTGTCCTCCTTTAAGAGACCTGTGGGTTTTTTTAAGTATTTTCCCCTTCTCCAGTAAGTCTCCCATCTCTGGGCACTTCTTAGGCATAAATGTGTGCCAGTGGCATCTTCATGGCTTCATTAGAAATGCCATATTAGCTGCACTGAGAATAAGTCAATAAGGCTGTGTCTACAGCAGCAAGCAAAGCAGTGCTGAGACTGGTTGTACCTGTTTTTGAAAACAGCACCCTGTATGCAGAACCCATTGCACTGGAAACAGCTCTCAAAACTCTGAGCTTTATTTTTATTTAATTTCAGCCATGGGATGAGGATTGTTCTCATTACTGATGACCTATAAATAACCAGTATCTGTTCATGTATTTCAAGTGGATGATAAATGTGCTGCCTTACCCTGGCAGCACGGCTATTTTGGATTTTGCCCCCAAAAAGGAACTCATTGAGTGAAGCTGACTGATAGAAGTGAAACTATGCAAGTGACACTTACAAATACACCAACGGCTTTGATTTTCAACAGGTAATTCACTTGTGCTTCAGACCATTTGGTGAAACAATCAGGAGTTCAGCAGCTTGTAGTGTCTGTTCAGGACCCTGCTTCTTCCCGTGGCCTGCATGCAAGAGAAAACAACCACCTTTTTGTGTTTGTTCCTATTCTTTTTTTTAAAAAAAAAAAAAAAAAAAAGAGAATAGACAGTTTTGTTCAAAGCCTGAGGGTGGGATTTCAGAGGTTGAAGCACAGTGCCTGGCTGGGTCAGGTACTTGCTCTGTCCCCTGGACAGATGATTCCCACCCATCCACGTCTGTGTCCATGGCACTGCTCAGTGTCACAGCTCAGAGATGGAGCCACAGCCCTGTGGTGTGGCCCTGCTGCCTGACCACCTCCCCTCTGGCTTGGCATGGCAGCAGTGTCCAGCCTTCCTCCTCCTCTTCCTCCTGTCCTCCCCAGCTATTCACAGCCCTGGTGGGGCTCAGGGCCAGCTGGAACCCACCCAAACCTTGGCACAAGGCAAGTGCAATGGAGATCAGTAAGATCCACTGCTTGAAGCTGTTTCCTGGCCCAGAGCTGGAGGTGGCTGCATCCTATGCTCACTTTGTAATATGGGGAAGATCATAGTTCTTTTTTCTCTGTTTTTCTTGTCTCATCTGCTTAGATTTAAGTTTTTCAGGGCCTTTGTAAATACAGTTGCTGTCACAGTGGGTGTGTAACTGCTGCCCCAGGACAGATAAATGCAGTTCTTCAAGTAGGTTTGCTCAAGCCCCAGGCAGGACCCTGTTTTTCTCACTCTTTTCTAGTACCTTTACTCTGTCACCAAATGCCTCTCTCATGCTCTTCTTCAGATGGTTCTTTTTAACTTCCTCCCAATGTAATTTTATTCCTTCTTTCATAAGATGATTTTTCCCCAGTCGTAGTTTCCCAACAGTGTCTGTGTAGCACCTCCATCTGCTTTTGTCCTGTGAAGGAATTGCCTCTAAAGAAACACCCTAAGTGGGAATTATGCTTTTATTGGAGCCAATATTTTACCCAGCAAATCGGTCCCAGCGGAATGAATAGGACAATTTGCATGCTTAACATCAGGCACACTGAAGTCCTCCACTAAATCAGGTCTAATGTGCCCATTGTACTTCCCCTGACTTAGAAGAAATTCTGCAGTCCAAAAAACCTGTGATTTAAACCCACCATGTGAAAACCTGGGTGTGTTGCGGCCAGTGCCAAAACTGCCTGTGGAACTGGGGTGGTACCTTAACTGTTGAGCCCTCAGACAAATACCTCAATAGCACAAAACCTGCAGCCAGGAGCCTTCCAGCTTCTTAAATCGAAGCATTAGGTATTCCAAGAGTCAACCTACAAATTTGAACGTAGTAATTTTGTATGAATCTCACTACTGCCTTCCTCCTGTTAAATAAATTTGTTTCTTTTTAAACTGACTTCAAGAAAGAATAAGAGGAAAAAAAAATTCCACCTTTTTGTTAAATTAGCCTAAAGCAAACAAACTAAAACTTCTCAATGTTGTCCAATGCAATTCATTATTCTGGTGCAGTACTCTTTTTTTTTTTTTTCTTCTTCTTTTTTTTCCCTTTACATTGCCTGAATAATGTTCTTTGAAGACTACATCATCAATAAACCACTCTGGTGAGGTTTAGAGGGCCTAGAATAATGAATAACAATTAGGGGCATTTAAAAGGTAATATTTTTTCCTGCAATTTGGGAATTGATTTATGAAGTTGGGGATCATCCAATTTCATCAAATAAATGGTTTCTTAAACCAATTCTTCTTACCGTCATGGTAACACCTTTAGATCTGGCACAGTTAGCAAGCTTTCTTGCCAGCTTATTGTTTTTGATGCAAATGAAGCATCTCAACTTGCACAATTAACAGAATTCCTGTCTAAAAACGTCTTGTACATTTTCTGCAGCCCAGTTAAACTAAGACAGTTCCAGTTTTGCAGCGAGAACTATCCTGTTGAGTCTCACCTGTGTGATGTTACATTTATTTTTAAAATGAAAGCCGTGGATATTTTTCCTCGTGACATTTCTTGAAAATGTGTTGGAATTTAAAGGCCTGATGAGCACACCTCAAATGGAGCCGTGTCGTTAGCTTAGGTAGGCGAGTAAAAGGTCAAAGTCCTGCTTAGCAGCTCAGAGGAACAAATCATAATGCCAAAACCAGGCAGTGAAATCAATAAGTGGATGTGTAAAACACAAGGAACAAACTAGTTGGAGTGAGGGGAAGGATTTTCATAATCAGCCCAGTGACAAAGAAGTGTCCACATCCTTAAAAACAGCCATTGAGAAGCCCAACCTGTACGGCCACGGAATCTTGTGCTGCCTGCCTGCCCTTCATCTCCAGCTCAGTGCCAGTGAGCTTTGATTCACCTTTAAACAACCAGCCCCTGGGATGTTTCCAGTAGTTTGCTGGTGGGTCTCCTAATGGAATTAAACTATAATACCTTGAACTCTGGTAGGGATGAATGTGTGGATAAAAAGATGCTGAGGCAATAGTCTTTTTTACAGATCCTTAAGCCTCTTCGGAAGTACAAGCCAGAATAATAATTTTCTGGATGCTCTAACCTCTTTGGTTGAGAGAACCCCCCAGGCAGAGTGTGTCAAGTTTTGAAAACTATGAAAATATCCCTGTTGACTTTGAAGAGGGGGGCCAACACAACCTGTAGCAAACAAATATTTAATGCACCAAAAAAATATTGCTAGTAGTACATTGCAAATAATATTTATAATTGGAATTAACTTGAAATCTGTTTCTTCTTCAGAAGACATTCTCTTCTGTTGGGTGGTATATTAAACAGTAACCCTTATGCTTGACATCACACCTGATGTTCTCCCACAGGTGATTTCTCAGCCTAGGTGGAAGAGGAAAGATGATCTTGGAATTTCCCAGAATTCAAGAGCGAGGACAGCATCTCCCAAAATTCTCTCAGTGAGAGTGTGCTTAGAGATCACCTTGTTTTACTTTGGTCTAATGGCTAATGGCTGACTGCTCCTCTGTATCAAGTGTAGAAGAGCATGAAAAGCATCACCTCAATGTCTCCAGGGCTCTGAGTGTGGATGTCCCTGTCTTTTCTTATTAAAGATCACTCACACAAGGATTTATGAGATTTCTTTCTTTTTTTTTTTTTTTTTTTTTTAAATTAGGAGGCAACATCAGCTTAAAGTATACAGAGCTAGATATTTACTTTGTATTTGCTTGTTATGCCCTAATCCTACCCACTTTATATGTTCATGAAAACATGGGCTATTAAGTTCTGGTTCTTTGTGAGCATTTTGGGGCCCTTTGGGGTATTTTAATTCCAGTTCACTTTGAGGTACTAAGTGTGAGATCTGCAGTGGGTTAGAGAAGGCAGTGCAAATTAATTTTGGAGGCTGTATTTGGTAGCAATTTGATAGCCATGGCAAGAATCCTTTGAATCATCCTGGTGGTGGGTGTAGAGTAGCTGGCTGGTCAGACACAGGAAGGGGGTTCTGACTTGTCCTTTTAAGGCCTGAGATAAATCTAGAGCAGGCAGAACTGAAGAGGGTGGCTCCCACCTTTCTGCTCAGTATGATGCAATGAACCACTCCCAGAAATGTGATGGCAACCACAAAAGCAATAGAAAATAAAAATATGTTTTGTTCAGCCAGGACTCTGTCAGTGTGTCTTGGAGAAAAGAGGACAAAAGTTTGGAGACACCCAGTAGGAGAGGGATGTGTAGAATTGTTAAATCAGATTTTTCGGTGTGACACTAGATAGGTGGTCTGGAGAGTAAATAACTTCGTGCTGTCTCAGACTGTTTTCACACATTCAAGAGTGTGTTTTCAGAAAGAGGAAAAAAATTAACCTAGACCAGTTTTTTAATTTTGAAGGTCTTTCCAAATGCTGCTGCATAGAGAAATTGTATGAGTATGACAATATTTGTGAATCAACAACTTCAAGGAGCTTAAACACGAGAAACAATTTCTTTTTGTTAGTTCTAAAGTGTACAATCCAAAAAGCAAAAAGCTTGTTTTCCCCACTACAATTCTATAGACTGAATATCTGTCACTGCTTTTCATGAGATCAGCCTGGAGCTACTAAACCCTAATTCCCTCAACAGACAACAGCCACAGTGCCAGGGAGGGATTGCCTGGGCTGCAGCTTCCAGAAACATGTGAATCACCCCAGCGCTGTGCAGCTTTTTGTGCTTCTCTTGCGATTTCAGCGGGAAAATAAGAGTAATTAGAAAGCTCCATTTGGCACCAATGCTGCTGGTTTCAAAGTGACCTACTAAGCTGCAAACCATTCCCCCCCCTCCTCTCCTTTCTTCTCCACCCCACTCACAATCGACATCCGAAATCTGGTCATCTCTAGCGTGGTGCTGTTTGGAGCTGAGCTGCTGCTCTTCCTGCACATTCCTGTTGTGTTTAGAAACTGTTGATAAAGGATCTCGCAATGTTTATGTTGGACATATCTGTGTATGTCAATACTGCCATGTCCTCGCTGTTGCCAAAGTCTGTCTCTTCTTATTATTTTGATATATGGCGGGTTATTGTGGAGCACTTGCTTCTGTACTCCTTCAAATGCTTGAGTTATTCCATAGTTCCTCTCTGAGAGTCATTTGCTGCAGCTGTGACATTACTCATAGTTATCCCTTAACCTAATTAACTCAGTTTATTTACTCTGGGAGAAGGGAAGCACGGGATAGAGAGCGGATTGTGATCCAGCCCATCCTCAAGCATCCTACAAACTCCACGACAAAGGTGGGCCAGAGGAATTTTCATGGATGTGATTGTAGAGGTCTTAGCTGCTGGAAAGGGACCGTAATTTAGTTGCTGCTCTTCAGAGGGTTGTCCACCATCTAGTTGATATAAATAGAGCCACTGGGAGAGAGGCAGAGAAAGATGAACTGGCTGACTCAATGTTTGACTGATGGGCCAATGTAATGAAAGTTTTGCAATCCTTTGTAAGCAGGAGTAATAGGATAGCAAAGGAACACTGGGGATCCATTAGATTTACATACTGATAATCCATCACAGTGATGAAATTAATTCATTTGTATCTTATTGCATGCACCGTATGATGCAGGAGTGGTAAAAATGAGTCTAAAATATGGATTCCTCAGCATTTCAAGAGATTATATGTAGTAAGTATGCAAAGCAGTTGAGTATAGAAGTGATTGTTTAAACGGTAAAAAAATGAAAAGATGTCTTCTCTAAAAAGAAGTAATATTTTGATTTAGTGCTGTCTGATCAGCACAGCAATTTTTAAATGTAAAGATTGGCAGTCATCTAAATATCCATATTCAGGACCTGCAAATTGATTTAGATGTCTAAATGTACCCAGCTCCCCCAGTCAAACTTTGGTTGATGAGAATGACATAAATTTTTTCTAGCTGTAATTACAATATTTGTTTATTTTGAGGTAGATTTAATGTGCCATATAATTAACTGGTGCAGAGAATTAAGCTATAAAGCATACTATTATCTCTCAGGCTTTTTCCAGGGCTATATGAGATTGTCACATATGGCACTGGTTGGTGATAACTAACCTAATGAAATGATACCATCACACAGACGCTGTTTCTCAGTATCCGTTCCTACTGATAAGAAGTTATCTGTCTTGATATTGATTTGACATCTATCTGCTCCATATGTGACTTTGGAAACTAATGACTGAGGTTGTACTGAATATTCAGAGATAAATTTTCAGATGAGCAGAGGGCCAGCCTTCCTATTTCTCAGAAGCTTTTTTTTTTTTCTTTTTCCCTGCCTGCTAATGAACCGTGGGTGCAGGCATTAGCTCTGAGACAGCTTTTCATGATTGAAGATCAGATCAGCTAAGGGCTAATATTTGTGCTTGCGATGCATTGTATGGAGCAAAGCAGGGTGTAAAGTACTGATGGGAGTCTGGCAAAATGAAGGGCAGCTTTCCAAAAGAGTCAGGCTGGAGATGCTACTCCTTTCCTTAAATTAGGTCTTGATTCCTGTGGAGCAACTTGGTGAGCTGAAAATGATGGGAAGTGTGTTGCTGTTGTTGACCATCCCACTGGGGATCTGGAGCACCTGGAAAGGAAGGAATGGGTCTGACTTTGGAGGATGAGCAGGCCATTTATATGTGGACATGCCAGAACAGCAGCAGAGGGAAAACAGAACATGTAGGTTCATGATTGAGTGTGAATGAGGCTGGGATAGGGGAAAATATGTCCTTTTGGGGTCTTGATATCCTTGCCAGTTGTACTGGCATGATGCTACCGCGGCCAAAATCGGGGCAGGAAAGGTGCTGGGGCATGTCCAGGCTGCCTGGCCTCCACTTTACTGCTGACTGAGCTCTGCCCAAGGGACTGCAGTGTGGGGATGTGTGTTGTGAATACAGTGCACAGAAGGATATTGTATTCACAATACATTTTTTGTGTTAGTCCCATAGGCCTGGTAGGAATTTGGTTACTTTGCTTCCTCTAAATTTGCCCAGAGTGACTTTGGAGAGTATTGGAGGGTGATAGCTGGTACTTGCACTCCTTACATGCAGTCATATCTGTCAAACAATCCAGAACATCTTTGACTGTGGTCTGGCATGTGTCAGGAGTGCAGGGTCTCCCATAAGGCAAAGCTTTAAGAAAAACACCAGTAATATGAAACCCCCTAAGTCAGTCAAGATGATTTTATCACACGTATTTATGTTGCTTAACAGACAGAAGTGAAAGCGAATGGGAGTGAAAAAATGCTACCGAGGGCAGTACAGAGTAAACAGAAACCCTGTTTAGGTGCATGTCCTCTGGAGAAGCCTGTGGAAAAGCCTTGGTGGAGCAGCTCCAGCCTGGGATATACCTGTGTCTCCAAGGACACTTGATGCAGTGGGAGCAAAACACTCAGTGCTGAGCACCCCATGCCTGCAGGACTCATTAGGGAGGGTTTTAATTTGGATTGCCACGAGTCTGAGCCCAAGGACTTGTTAGTGATTGTGGCATTTCAGGTGGATCCCTGGACTACATCCCCTGGCTTCCAGAGGGGTTTGTGTGCCCCACAACCACCTGTGCCGTGAACCAAAGCACAGTGGGTGAAGACAGTTGGGAGAAAGACTTTAAAAATGCTCCTCTAATGCAACCTAAACTACTAATGAGGGCATGTTGTTTGGTGCTGGACAGAGGGGATTGGAATACCTTCCTTTGGGTTCATATGTGGTGTCAACAACATCCTGAGGGGTGAATAGGTGATGAATGTTTGCATCAGCTTCCACAGTGCTGGTGCCACGTTCGAAAGCTCTGTTTTTCAGCACTCTTGTTAGCTGTGTAACCTTTCTGAACTGCCTTTGCCCAGCCTGCTGCATGCTGCATTCTTTTCTCAGTCCATTGCATTTTGTTTCTGTATTACACCATTTTTTAGTGTTTCCATATTTATGAATTCATCCATCTACAATAACAATTACAGTTGGAATGTTTACTTTGCCTGATAACATTTACAGTTCATCTACTGGGCAAATACTTGTTATTCTTTGCTTATTTTTTTAAATATATATTATTAGAAGAGCTTTTGTAAAATTTAATTCATTCGTCCCAAATATGTTCCATTTCACACAATTGGCAGGAACAAAAAAACAAATCAGAACAAAACAAAGCAGCCCCATCTTCCCCAAAGAAAAACTAAATAAAAACAAAAAGGGAGTTAGGAAAGGTACCAGAATGATAAAGATGAAGACCAAGGTCTAGGATTTAATTTTAGTTCCTTTTGTGGCAGTTTTACAACATCAGGTGCAATTATGGGTGCCTTAAGACCCCATTTTGTTTTATGTGAAAAATCACAGGGCTGACATTGCCCCATGTGCTGGATCCAGTGTATGGTGCCCATGGGCTGTTCAGGAGAGATGTTCATAGCAGGGAACTCCTGATCCAAGATGTGAATCACAGCAGCCTCAGAGAGGTTTTTTTACATACACACATTTGGCCAGCTGGGCTCAGTGAAGCCAACAGCCTGTGCCTGGTCCTGTGCTGGGAGAGGAGAGGGATACTGGCTGCTGATGCCCATGGCAATGTCCTACCTGCAGCCACTGCAGTAAATGCCACTGAGATGGCTTGGGGCCGTGCAATGCCTTCTCTGCTGGCCCTGGCAGCCCACTCTCTTGGCTGGGCTTAACCCCAACCCGCATGGTGCTGTGCCCCAAAGCACCACACTGATGTGGAGGCAAGCTCAGGCATTTCGTTGCCTGTGGAAGACTTCACCAGCTGTGGAGCAGCTCCATGGAGCAGAGCATGCACTGCCCTGTCCATCCTGGTTCATTGAAGTGGTTAATGCAGTGCATGGGATTTATTTAGTGCAGATAGCTGGGGGACTCGTTTTTAATGTACACTGGAAGGATATTGGCACACATTTTTGGACTGCACGTTGCTCTCTGCCTTGATGAACTAAGCAGATACTGTACCATGAAAGGGAAGAGGAAGCTGAAACTTGGAATAATGTCCCTGTTTGTCTCACAGCGTGCTGCTGCTCATGATGTTGAGCTGGCGACAGTCCTGCTCTGCTTGGAGAACGCAGCCGTAGGCTCTGGTTGTGGGAGGATGAGCCTGTTGTTATCTGGCAGTGCTGGTGAGAAAGGAAAGGAAGGTTGATTCTGGCCAGATGGGAGATACTTTCTCAGTGTGAGAAAAGCGTGCATGGAAGCAGATTATGTTCTGAACAAAAGAAGCAAGCGAGAGCAGTAGGTGTCAGGGAGTGAGGAGCCGCCAGCCAGGCAGGACAATAGGTATTGTCAGGAAACACCTGGAAGAGAGGAAGCTGAAGGGACCTTTTAGTGAATGAATGCGCTTGTAAAATGTGCTTATTGACAGGTTCTGCAAAGGTATTGGGCAAAGGGACTGCAACCCTTTGTGAGGAGGCAGGAAAGTCCTTCCGCTGCACTGTGGTTTAATTTCAAAGAGTTTCATATGTATTCTCTGGGGTTGGATTGATCAAGAAACTTTCCATGTGTTAAGACTGAATATCGGGGGGAACAAGGAGGAGGGAGGAGCACAAAGCCTATGCATTTGAATGCTGGAAGGATTCTGCTCCATACCTTGGAAGTGGGGTGTGACTGATGGGAGAGAACAAGACAGGAATGTTCATTTTTCCTGGAAATGTTACTGCACTTATGAGCAGACAGGTAGTAATGAATGAGTTACCCAGTTAACACAGGCTCAGGAGCTCTGTGTTAAGCTTCTAGAGAATAGTTATAGTGAAGAAAACTTCTTTATACAAAAAAGATGTGAAAGAATGCAGATAAGAGGGTGCAAAAATAAGATAAGGAAAGTAAAAGTGGAGAACAAAAGGAAGGGTTTCCCAAGAGGTTCAAGTAGTAGTAAACCCTTCCAAATTCACAGAGAACCGAAGGGTCAGCAGAGTGCTGGTGGAACACTCTTTGCTGATGGGTGCCACAGATGCTGGGTGGATGCAGACCCTCAACAGTGTATTAAGGGTGGAATTCATCTTCCAGATTTGTTGAAGTTCTCTTTTTGTCTGCTTGCTAAAATCTGTCCATGCTGTCAAAAACGGAAATAATTAACCCAAACACCTAAAAGCAGGTATCTGAAAATGATCTGCAATTTATTACCATTTATAACATTTATGGATGTGGAGCAGAGCAGGGCAGCATTGCTGTTGTGAAGGTAAACCCAAATCTGAGTCAGGATGTTTGTTGCTCTGCATCTGGGACCGTATGGATTCAGTCCTGCTTTTTCCAAATCTGACTTCATATCTCTGTCACATCTCACTGTCCTTCACTGGGCTCATGGAGACATGACCTGAGAGGACAGTATTGGGTCAACAAAAGTCAGCTTAACCACATCATTATTGTGTTCCTGTGGCCTTAATGAGCAGGAAATAACCTGCATGGAATAAAAAGCAGAGAAAAAGGAAGACATGGAACAGGAGAAGGGAGAGGGGAGGTCACAAAGAAACAGGCTGAGGGAGTTAAACACAGATTGAATACAAAGCAAGGAGAAGGTGAGGGACTGGAAAGAGAGGGTTCATGCAACCAGTGAGTGACACAGGGCTGGCTGTACAAGTGTCTCCAAGTCTAAAGTGACTGGAGTCAGCCTTAAGGTGGGGAGATCCAATACAGGATTGTCAGTGAACCACCTTTTGAGACATGGACTGAAGTTTTCACTTTCCCATTTTTACCTTTCACTTTGTCTCAATTGCTGTGATAATTTATGGGGGTTTATATTTGCTCTGCTTTTATGTGAAAATGAATAAAGAAACAAAAAGGGAAATGATTCTTGTTTCCCATTGCATTTTGACAGGGCAGTGAAGTAGGTATGGAATGGGCTTACCTCCTCATCTGTATCATGATTTTCCTTTCAAACTGAAAGGACTCTTCCTACATCTCTTTTTGGAAGTATAATCCAGAATCCATTGGTCTGAAGATCATAAGCAATGCAAATCATCTCCATCCAATTGTGGATGAATAAAGTCAATTTTCTTGCTCTGACAATGCTGTCAGATCTATATTGGTGGGCATTGCCACAACCCACATGGTTTTCATCTCTGAGAGGAAGTTAAATCCACCATGTCTTTACCATGCCAAATAATAACAAGAAATCATACTTTAAGTATGCACCTGTGTAAGCTGTTTTTATGAGACAGAAAGGCTTCCTGGTCCCCTGTGGGATCATTTATATGATGGAAATAAGAAATATGGTATTGTTTGGCTGGGAGGGTATAATTCCTTAATTACCTGAGGCATGTCTGAGTTATTTTGGAAAGGCTGTTATGAACAGCATGGTGTCAGCTCTTCAACTGTAAAGAACAAGAACCAATAATGTAAGACCCAGTTTGTTCTGGCAAATAACAACGTGGGTCAAAAGGGTTGGGGGGCCAGTAAATTGAAGAATTTATACCCAATGGCAAAGTACTCAGATTTTCTTTCTGAAAACATGGTTTCAGCAGTGGTGATGCTGAGGTGCTAAAGGTAATAAACTGGGGGATAAAATAATGGAGGTAAAGGAAGTGGTGGTGCAGATGGTGCTGGCTGCTGGCAGGGAGAGGAATGCTGTCTTCTTCCCAGTAGGAGTCCTGGGCTGCTGGAGAAGGGTTACTAAGAGAAGGCTTCATTCCTCTGCTTTTGGGTATCTTTTTCTTAGTTGGCTTTTTTGTTGTTTCTTTGGAGGGTTGTGGTTTTTTTTTAGCTACCCAAATGTCTGTGTACATTGACAAATTACACCTGTTGGGAGTCAGATTTTACCTTCTTCAGGAGTTTCTGACAGTCCTGCAAAACCTCTATAGGAATTGTTTTAATCCATTTTAGGGACTGTATGGGTTTTGCATGTTCCAGGCTTGCTGTGGTAGAGTTCTTGTCAGAGGTGGGTTAGGGAGAGCTTGGATGTGCTATCCCTTTTTGCTACTGGCTGGGTTTGCCCAAACATTTTTGCCTTTCCAACCTCCCATTACTTTATATTTCTATCAGCTCCTTCTAAGACAAACCTTACTTGTCCATGCAGCAGTAACTTCACCATCAGCATCATGTTTTGTGCAGGAAAACAGTGAAAAATAAATTCACCTTTGGTCAAAATATGATTACTTTCTAATGGGACTTCAAAATGAGGTTACAAAATCGTGGTAGAGGACTGTGGACAGAAGAGTTTGTTTCAAGTGTTTCCAGTGATAGTATGACTGAATATATATGATTTATTTAATTTTATTATTTTTTTTTAAGAATTACAAAACTATGCATTTGTGATGAAAGGCTTGATGGCTTTATGAATAAGTGCTAGTTGATGCTATTTAAGTAGGATTCAATTAAATCTTCATAAAACGAACAGAGTGAAAAGGCTTGACATGAACCGAGGCCCAGGAAGGCAAATTGCCATGTATGAACTATTCCATGGAAATCAGATTACTTTTCATAGCTGCAAAAATGTGCTTAGCTTAAACATATTGGGCCAAACTCTGTTCTCATTTATGCATGTGTAATATGGAACTAAGTGCAATATTTGGGTAAATCTATTTCAAATAATTAGTTGATAGTCTTGGAGGGAAAAGAAACCATTGCTAATTTAAATATTGGCATATTCTGTTTTTCAAACAGATGTTCAGACTCTTATATTTTGGCATCCCAAGATGAAAAGATAGCGGAGTTGCACAAGAGGGTTTTTATGGAGGCTGTCAAAGGAAATGAGAAAACTCTTGGGCCAAAATTCAAACAAGTTCTATACATAGTTTCCCACAAATTTCTGATTCTGAGAGCTGTGGGGAATCCCACTGACTTCAGAAGTTCCCTTCTCCATTGCACAGTTTGCAGGATTGAGGCCCAACAAAACCCGGCACAGTTGTCCTGGCTCTGTGGCAGTAGATGGCAAAATGCCTGTGGCATAAACAAAGTCAGGCCTTTCACTATTATCTTTTTCAGAGACCTAATTAAACCCACCTCCCCTCTTCTTCTTTTTTTTTTTTAATTCTTTTTTTTTTCCTCCCCTGAGTGGGTTCAATCTCATGTTACTTCACCAAGGTTTTAATTTGAAATCTGAAGTAATTTTTTACCTTGATATGCTTCTATGGCTTTCAAATGTACAATAAAGTACAGTAGATGTGTTATTGCCAGAATATGGATCCAAGGCAACTAATTCACTTGAAAACAAATCTAAAATCTTCCTTCTATTGATTTATTTATTTAAACCAATGGGTATCCTTGTTCTGCATTTATTCCCAAAACTTTTTAATTCAATAAACCCCCCCTTGAAAGCAGAATCAAAATTCTCACTCTTCTGAATTTGTTTTTAAAACTCCATTATTATTTACTAGAAAAACAATTTCCCTGGTTGCTTTTAAAGTCTCTACCATTATTTCTTTCCCTGTTACAAAAATCCTTAGTGTTAGGAAAACATTAAACTTCATGGGATGCTGAGATACAGTAATGCCCAAAAATGATTTGCCCAAATTATAGTGCCAGAGTTCTGTGGCATAATGGGGAGTAGAGTTTTTATCTTGTACTCTCAGTCCAGCCTCATAGGCCATCTTTCTCTTTTCAGAATATATACTGAACCAGAACCACTCCATCTTAAAATAGTAGCTGTAATTCTCCTTTTGTCCCAGTTATACAGTGAAACAACAATATCAGCAAAGTGTTTTCTGATTTACTACAGGGTGAGAGAGTACACCTATAGATTAAAAAAAAAATTAAAAATCCATTCATGTCAATTAAAGATATTTACCCTATGAAGCACATTACCAGCATGTAGTAATAATGGAAAATGAAATCTCACCACTATTCTCTCTCCCTGTGGAAATTCGTATTCAAATTTCTATTTATACAATGTCTTAAGATATCACCAGCTCTTGCTTTCTTTGCAGCCTGTCAGTGAACACATGTTTTTCTCTAAGTATGGTGTAATCAGAAATGGATATAATAAGGTAGGGGACTCTCAGGATTAAGTTGCGTGACTTCAGCTTGTCTGATGTGGCTTCTATTTGCTTCAACTGTTGCTCAGATATCTGTATTTTACCCTCTGGGAAAAAATGGCCTGGAAACAGCCCAAAATCATTCAGAGGGTCCAAAGGGGGTCAAAATCTTTTCAACCAATTTCTGTCACCTTTTCTCATACCATCCGCCTGTGTGTAGGTGTTGTACTTCTCTGCTTTTAGTCTTTCTCTTTACACATTTGTCTTCAACACCTAAATTCCCTCCTTTTTAATACTATATTGTTTAACTTTTCCCCTCAAATAGAGTGAATGTATGCTTTCCTTCTCTTCCTAACTGCTGCATTTTCAGAATATTTTATGGATTGTAGTAAGGTTTAGGGTCATAAAATGTCTGGTTAGTTCACCTCTAGTCAAGGTAGCTAAGATAAAGTCAAGGTGTGCTGCTGCCAGCCTTTCACTGCCTTTTTGGAGTATGTAACTTTTCTGGTGCCAGATTTTCAGAGGCCTCTGCATTTCGAATTCTTTATTTTGGCTGAATTTTTTGGTTTATTTGCATGCAAAGTCATGCAAAGGTCTCTTCAGAAGATCTTAAACCAGCTGTTGAAAACTTCACTTGACCTTCTGAGGTGAACTATACAAGGTTTGGATTCTCATTGCTAATCCTGCTTTATCTGGGGCAATGGACAGCATAGAAGAGTGGACAATTGATGATTAATACAATATTGGGGATGGGTTTATCTCCTATAAGAAAAGCTGGTCCCTGCTGAGTGGCCAAATCCATTTTTAGAACTAGTAATAATAAAAATAATGCCAGTTTGGCAGCCCAGCATTACACCCATTAATTCATGTTGACTTCCCTGAATTACTTGTGTCCAATCAAAATTTAAAAGCTAAAAAAGTCAATATTTAATTTCAGCAGTCTCAGCTGAAAGGACTTTTTCTGCAATTTTTACATGAAATGTAATCCAAAATCTTTTGTTCAGACTCAGCGAGCACCAAACCAAAAAAAAAAAAAAAACCACACCCAAAACAATCCCCTCAGCTACTTTTTCAAATGCACCACTGGATAAAGCTCTTGGATTTGGAATCTCCATGGTGGTCACCCCAAGAGCAGGTAGAGTAGGTGAGGTGCTGGGTGTCAGCCGTGGAGTGGTTTAGCAGAGCTTTCTGGTTGTGCTTGAAGTTCTTATACCTTGACTGCAGAGGAAGAAGATACTCCAGTGATTCAAAGTAGTTGGAGGCTGTTCCATAGCTGGGGGAATTCTCAAGCATTAGGTTGTGGCCATCTTCCATCCCCTTCATACAACTCAGCCAGTATAAAAGGGCAGCTAACTGGGAAAAAAAAAAAAATCTGGCTCAGGTTTGGTTTGGAGAAGAACTCTTGAGAGTAGATGCTTATAGCAAATTAATCTGAACCATCCTCATTTCTTGGACCTATAAATCTGGTCGGTAAATTGTTCAAGAACAGGTTTCTTTATAAGATCTCCAGGACTTATTACTTCTCAGTGGGATGGAAATTGCGTGAAAAAAACCCTGCTTTGTTTAGGTATTTTGGCATTCTGCCATCCTGTTTTAGAAAATATAATGGGTAGAATTTAATGGAATTTTTTCTGATCTGCTGTGTACTCTGAATTCCTTTTATGTTTCGGGCAGTGGCCTGGGGAAGTAGTATTTGCTTCTGAACAGCTTTCACACCCCCATGCTGCTTTTCTTTCTGCAGAGGTTGTGAGTGTGGAGCACACATTCCTAGGTGGGAGTTTGACAGGCACAATGACTAAATGGACAATTCTAGCACTTCCAAATGCTCCTGTTATTCAGCAAGAGAGAAGTCTCTACTGATTAGGATCAGACTGGTCCATGACAAAGTTCATGAGTGGCCTGTCACAGGGAAACTTTAGTCAGTATAATGGTAAAACTCTCAGCCTGGAGAGTGGAAAAACTGTATCAAGACAAGAAGAAAGAACTAAAAGGGGGTTTTGCTCCTCTGCAGACTTGATCATACCCCAGTTTCTTCTACAGACTGCTTGGCTACTGCAGTCCATCTACCTTTGTGCCACTGCCAGATCTCTGCTCCCCTATCTGCAGCCACTGACAGGTCAGTGATTTGCTGTCTCTGCAGTTTCAGGATCCCATGAATTCTTGGGTGCACATTGCCTAATACTCAGAACTAAGTAACTTGTTGGCACAATGGCATCTCTTGTGCTGTTCCTTCACCTGCCAACTTTTCCCTAGCACAGGCAAATTCTCTCTCTCTCCTTCCATTAATGCACAAAATAAGACTTTTAGAAGCTGCCAAGAGTCCCCTGTAGGACTGAAGGACTTGGATGTCACACGACATCCTCTCTGGCTGCCCGAGATCAACAGTAACCTTACTGTATTTCCCCACCTTGATGAAAGGCAGCTCACAAGATTAAAATAACAGCCTGCAAAAGCAAATGTGGTATTATACCACATTAATCCTCTCACACAGCATTCATCCAAGTGCCACAATGGCTGTGATACTCCTGTGCAGGCATGTGATTCATTCACCATTATTTGCCATAATTATCTTGCCCAGAATTAGAAAGGATTAAATGAAACTTGGTGGTCCATGCACTTAAGAGAAGCAATGGAAAAGAATTTTAAAATAACTGGTCCTAATCACCTTTGCTAAGCCCTTTCCCATAATCTCTGTTTTTAACAGCAATTTATTGTGGTAATAAACACATCTTTGATTTTCTTGTGATTTATCTTGATGTTTTGAAAGAATGGCCATGTGGTTAGCTGTGTACTACCAATTATGATAGTTATAAAAATTGTAAATTACCTCCCTCTGTGATGTAAAGTTGCTCTTCGATGGAACTAATGGAGCTTGGTCATAATGGAGATGTTGAGAACAAATTCTGATCACCATTGGTTTTGGTGTAATCCTGGAGTGGTCTCACTGAACTCAAGAGTTTAAGCTAGTCCAAAAAAAAACCAAACAAAAGACCAATTTGAGCTGTGTGTGTTCCTCAGAATTCACACTCTCTTTTCTGATTCACATTTAAAAAAAAAAATTTCTACCTGAAATGACATTTAGAAGACAAAAGATTTTGAGATGGATATAGTATGTTTGTTTGAGAACTGGGTAGATCTGAGGATTTGAAGAAAATCTTTCTTAAGTCTGTATGCACAGTGATTATGACAATAAAAGTGAAATAGATGTTCAAATGTGGAGATTAAAAATATGTCAGGACCTAATGTCTCATTTCCCTTATCAGTTTTGTATTAGAGATACAAGTTCTGAAGTGCAGCTCGGAGGAGGTTTGGGGACCTGCAGTCAAGTACTAATAATCTCAACTGTTATAGAGCACCAAATATATTGTTCACAATTAAGTATCCCCCCCCTCATCATTACATACCTGCATGAAATGAAGAAAAAATAATTAACTAAGCAGGAGTTTTGTGTATTATATATGTTCAAAACTGTGTATTACTGATTTGGTGATGTAGTTTAAAAACTTACTTTAGAATATTATGGTGATCTTGCCACTGCTCCAGAAGTAATCTTGTCTGTCTTAAAGATATTACTCAAAAGTGAAGCAAGGCATCAGAATCTGGCCTTAAATCAGCTGGTTTTGGGAATTGAATCACTATTTTTGAATGCAGATGAGGGGAATCTGGACCTCTCTAAACTTTGCAAACTATCAGAGCCCAGCACTGGTGCTGGTACTGCAGAAGGACTGCCAGGAGGAAGGGAGGAACTTGGGGGATTAGAGCTTTGTGAATTTACTCTTTCTGCACAAGCTGGCAAAATTGCATTGCCTCAAGAAACTGGTGTTACAAAGCCTTTCATGGAGAAACCAAAGAGTTTTATTTTTTTTAAATAATTCTATTTCTGAATTAATTAAAATAACGTTAGGATTGATTGTGCTGCCTGCATTAGGATAATAAGCTAAGAAGAACTTAGCTATCGTTGGGATGCCTCAGTGAATAAATGCTTCAGCCACATGCATAGATGTTGCAGAGTTGATATGATAATTAATATGCCTTTTATTTCTCAATTCTGGCATCTCTGTGCTGTTTTATGAATCAGACCTTATTGATTAAGTAAAAGAAGACTTAGAAGAGGAGCAAAGAAGCCCTGTAAATTCGGAAGCCAGGCATAATTAGTTTGCACAGGTTTTGTTGTTAGAGTTTCAGGTATCAAATCAATAGAGTAACATTAATAATTTAGGACTTGGATAAATATACCAAGTCCTAGATTAGAGCTTTAAGCTTTAAAATGCTCACATAAAAGGTTTTCCTTAGGCTCTAAATGTTCTAAAGTGCTATAATGTGACTTCTCAGCTACAGATACTGTTAAGAAATACCAGGCTACTGTACCAGGGAGAGATTTGGATATCTCCAGGTTGGAGAGTACCTACTGTATGTGCAGGAAATTTGCTGGCATCCCTTTTGCAAGGTTTTGCTTTCCTTGGCTGCAACTTGGGAGAAAAAAAAAAAAGTATTGAAAAAAAATAATAGCAGACAACAGAAATGGCAGGAGTGTTCTTAAATCAAAATGGAGAATGTTGCCAGGTTGGGGTTTTTTTGTTTGTTGGGTTTGGGGTTTTTTTCCATGTGAAAATACCCTCAGTGTGGCAGGACTTCAGAAAGCCACGTGGATTCCAAAGGATCCACAAGGGACAAAGATTAGCCTGGTACCTCTGGCATCCCCCAGCATTGCAGTCCCTCTGTGACTGTCATTCTCCAGCTTGCTTGGAACAGGGTGGGGCGAGCTCCTCCTTTTGCCTAATTCAGAGTGAAAGCAGTGGACTCCTCACTTTGCTGAGTTTCCTCTTTGTGTATCAATGAAAATACAAAACCAATAATAAAAGAAAAAGTATTAGTTTTCTGTCGTGACAGTCTCTAAGTCAGGAATAATGTTAATACTTCCTCTCCAAGTGGTTTATTTTTCACCATACTATTTTTTTAACAGATAATCTAAACCAGATGTTTCAGTTTTGGTGTAATTAAGTGGCTTTTTGGGTAAGCTGGCTCACTTCAGATTATCAAAACATATGTATCTCTTATTCCTTTCCAATCCCTTCTGTTAAGACTTCCATTTGGAAGCACATCCAAACCACTTTTGAGTTACTTACTTTAATTATTATTTAATTTAGCGTACTGACATGAACTGCCCAAAAAGCCATGCCGTGGAGAGGCTGATAACACACTGACTGACATCACTGGAACATTTTCCACTGGCATCATTCGTACAAAGACTGCAGAGAATTTTCTGTAGGGCTTGCTTGGGAGGAACATAATATGTCTCAGTGCTTTAATAGTTGCTAAGTAAAGGAGATGAGCGGGGAGAACATGAGGTGTGTGTGGTGATGTGATGATCCACACAGCTGTACTGCCCTGGTCATCTCTGTGGATGAGAAAGAAGACAGAGGATATTTTCCTTCTGGAAGCACAGGGGATGAAATTAGGCTAGGCTGTGGTGTCTGCTAGAGGAAATGGAAAGGTCTGCATGACAGTTCCCCTGCCCATATTGATGGAAAGGCAGTCAAATTTAGTCTGAGTTTGCAAAGACAGTCAAATATCTCTGGCTGTGTGTTGAAGCAGCCAGTGAAGGCTTATGTGGTTGCCCATGCTGCAGGCTGGTACCCTGTGCCTGATGAGCAGTCATCCAGCTGCTGCAGCTGCAAATATCACTGCTTTGCCCCTGGAGTTATACCTGTGCTGCTTCAGACTGGAAACATGGAACCAAACTGCCACCAAGGCCTCAAACTGCTATTTTTTCTGCTAAATGCCTGATAACTGACTTAAAAGTATAGTGAGGTTAATGTAGGAATCCATCTAAATAACTTTACGGAGGTGCCTGGAAATACTCCTACTTGAGAACTACAAAATGTGTGTGTCTTTCCTGTGTAAAGATGGGGTGACAGTTTTTGAAACCTATTGCTTAATGTTTTGAATCAGTTTGAATAATGTTTCTCATTTCCCAGCAGAAACAGTCTATAATTTGTACAAAATAATTTTGCTTTCTTTGAAAGAGTAAGAGAGGTCATATTACTGAAGTTGTTGTTCTGGAGTGATTCACTCTGGTTTTGTTTATTATGAAAATTGCAAGGAATTTATTTGTTTCTCCCTGTGTGCCTGTTTGAAAGGCATCCATTGCAGACAGAGACTTACTGAAGGATGGTTTTGGAGGCTTGCATCACTCCCAGTAGCTCTTGTTTCTCATTCCTGGCTCCTTCACATCGTAGCCCAGGTTGTAGGAGCCCCAAAGCACAACAGAGCTGTTCACCAAGGTACTGACTGAAGTCCCCAACTCAGTTTGAAACAGGGCTGGGAAAAATGTTCCAGAAGCTGGTTTCCACTGGGCTGTGGCCAGTGTGAGTGGTGTAAATGAATAATTAGCTTGTGGTTTCATCAGATACTTGAGGAGACTTTACTAATTACTTGCAATGTGATTAGAGATGGAAATTATGTTTCAATAGAATTTTGTGTGATTGCAATCTCTTAAAAAGTTGATCAGAAACCAAGAGATAGGTCTGCAGGACAGAGTCCTTAGTATTAAAATTGTGTAAACCTGCACAAACTACACAATGTGAGTAGGCTGTGAGGATTTAAATGGTAGCAACTTTTCATTCTGTGATAAAATAAAAAAAAATTACAAGGCCCAAATTAGGCTGGAACTCCCACTATGAAACAAATACCTTTTCTTCAATCTCTGTGGTCCATGATCTTCCATCCTATGAAAAATAGTAGGAAGGCATTCCTTTCATTAAATGGATAAACCAAAAATAGAGGCAGCAAAATTTTGGGCTCTAGGTAGGGTTACACTTCCTTGGCTTGTGTGAGTAATACATACATGCATTTTCTTCTGCACTGCAGTATGTAGATATTGCAGTACAATGGGCATATATCCCACTTAGTTCATCCATGCCTACAGGGAGAGTTAGATGGAAATGGCAATTCATATGTTTTGGGGGTTTTTTTATGGAAGCACAGCACTAAGCTAAGAGGCCAGAAGCTGTGAAGAAGGTAGGCATTGTCTGATCGCCTTCTCTCTGTATTTTCACTGTTGCTTTCAAAAACAAAAGTACTACATGCAAAAGAAACCTTTTTTTTTTCTTCTTAGTGGCAGAATCTGAAGATCTTCACCAAGGCCACCCAAGCTCAGGGTTTTGACCAAAGCAAAACAAATACTTAGGAAATGCTGTGCACAGGCTGCAAAGGGATCACAGAAAAACCCTGTCAGACTTGCAGGCTACATGACAAGTCCAGCAAAACAGTAGCTGTTATCTGCAGAGCTGGGGCAGCAGGAGATAGCAGCTGTGAATACTCGGGCAGGAATGGATTTCTTCATGTCAAAGTCTGGGTTTTATGTGCATCTTTATTTCTCATCTGAATGTGGTGAAGTTGGAACTAATAAAACATAATGGCTAGTTTAATTAAAACAATTTAGTGGAGACTCCAAGATGCCTTCTGATATAAAAGATACAATTTAAACAAAACATAAGAAGCTGGTCATTACTATTTCAGCTTAAATTTAGAAGAGTCTGTGGATATTCAGTGGATCTAAGCTCAGCAAGTACACACTGGAAATTTCCATTCCAAGCCTTTATTAATTACGTTTATACAATTTACTTTCATTATCCATATTTTTGACATCAGATTCTTTCACTTATTTGTACTGTGTATTTTTATTGTGGGTTGCTGGCACAGTAATTCCATATATTATCTGAGTCTATAATTTTGGCTTGAATTAGTGTTTTATATACTGTATTTTAATGGCAAAACTTAATCACGAATCCACAGTGGACAGAACTGGCACTCTGAGCCTCCTTCTATCTTCAGCTCTGTACTTTGGACAGTGAGCCAAATGCTCAATGGCCCAGGATTGCAGCCTGTGTGTGAGGCTGTGGTGGGATCAGGAGACCTGGTTATTAGTCCCTCTTGCTGCCCTGTGGGTCTGGGGGCTGCCAAACCCAGCAAGGAGGAGAACAATGGTCACTGAGAATGCAGGGATGGGACATCCTCTGGCTTGTACCTACCACATCTACCCCACTCCTGGAAGACATGAGGGTAAAAGAGTGCTGGAGTTTGTTGTGTGGGCCCTGTGCTGGTGGAGACTCCTTTGTACATAGAACAACAACAAGAGAAGAAGAAAGGAGAAATGACTCTTTTATTTTTTTCTTTTTCGTTTTCCCCCCACTCTTTTGTGAGTACACACTCAATCCCATATATATTTGATTTTTCTCCCATTTGGATTTTATGCTGCTGTTATGCTGCTGGCTTTCATGGAGATGCTGCTGATTGATATTGGTATGAAGGAAGGATTAGGTCTAGGCTGAGTTAAACTTAAGGATCCAAAGGACTTGTGATGTCCCTTCTTTGTCTGCAGGAGTTGCTGATGGTCAGCAGCAGTGGAGACAGCTCTGCCTGACCAACCCTTTGCCACAGCAAAGGGAAAAGAACTGTACTGTCCATGTTTACCCTTTGACCTCTCAAACTAGCTTTAATTCCTTCCAACTTCTTAACTTCCAATGATTATCTCATATTTTTGATCAAATCCTCTGACAAACATAACTGTTTCGACAAAAGCATTCAGATTGTTCTCATTGCATTGATCTGACAAAGTCAGTACAACTATCTGAGTAAGGAAAGGAGCTTTGGAAGCTTTGTACTCCCTAAAGTATTTGAATGAGCAATATATTCTGGCTGAAATAGTGTGCTGCAACCTGTTTTGGTGATGGATTTGCAATTAACCCCTAGTTGATACCCTTGATGCAAAGCAACCTCGTTTTAACATGGCTCTGTATAGTTACTTTGTGTTAACAAAAAATTGTTTTCTGGTGGAAGCAGAGTTGTTTGAATGTTGGAAATGGACTGCTGGTCCCTGATAACCTGACACCTCTCAGAATCTTACCAAAATAGTAAAAAATAACTTTGTCTGGATGATTGCTTTGGCTGTGCTCAGAATCCTCCCTGGAGCTTGTTGCTGCACTATCAATGTATCAGATGAATCGATGCTGTCGGTGCAATAATTTTAGGCAGAAGACAAAACCACTTCAAAGAGTATAATGACTTGAGAGTTTGTCAATAAGATGTCTTAATGTTTTTGACAACACCCATTTTGTTGACACAGTGGGTGAGGAAGCCTGACATCATTTATTGTGTCAAGTGAACAGATTTAGCTGCTGGTGAACCACATGGTAAATTACACTTTTCCCCCTTCCTGTTTGAGCTATCAATCCTGTTTTCCTTTTGGAAGCTGATTATTACTTTTTTCCCCCCATCAACTAAAAGACAATGTCATTATTTTTCAGGAAAGAAAAGGAGTGTAATTTCTGAATCTTTCTGGAAGGAGTCTCTGAAGTGCCATTAATTCATATTTGGAAAACTATTTGAATAAGATATCCCATCCCATTCTAGAAGAATAAGTGAGATAGCTTTATTTATAAGCCTGGATCTTTTATAAGTGAAAATCTGTTTTACCACACATGGCAAGTTCCCAGCTAATTTAAAACATTAAAAGTTATGCAAAACCATTTAGAGAGTTGAAAAATATGTAAAGATATGTAAAGACACTAAGTATCTTGTTCGCTACTATAATAACAGAAAAAATCAAGACCATGTTTCGATTTGGGATTTTATCTTTAGACCTCTTTGCAGAGAGGCTTTTTTCTTTACCTGTGTGTGGGTTTAGTTTCTTCTTCTAATGTTTTCCCTTCTTATCTACTTAATCCTTGTAAACTTTGATAGTCTTTTGTAATGATGAATATTATTCATACAGGGAAGTCCATAAAGATTGTTGTTCATCAGTATTTGTCTTCAAACTTTGAAGTTTCCTAGCTGCACGAAGACAGATACATTAAACAATTACCTAAATGCCTCAAAAGGGAAAGAACAAAGGAAATAAGGAATGATGTAATCCCCGAGGGAATCACGTTTCTCTCTCCAGGAGGAAGCTGTTCTCTTAAAGTTGGCACAACTATTGGGATGCTCAGCTGTCACTTTCTTCTCACATTTATTCCGAATGAACACAATCCATCCATCAGTGCTTAAGGAGTTTTCTAACAGTACATTGACCTTGAATGCGGCACATTGATTTTCAGTAACGCATCGCAAATAGGGTCGTTACTGAGTCATCCAGCACTGGATGTGATTGGGAACAGATTTCTGAAATTCCAATACTGTGCCACCTGCCTCTGATGATGGATCATTCTACTGCTCCCCATCAATCCTCACCTCCCGCTAAAAAATGTGACACCTGTATGAAATTTATCATTATATACAACACAAGGCAAAACCAAACTGTTACAATGGGGGCTTTTCAGCAGCCGCCACTCCCCGTGTAAGGATTGTTTACAGTGGCATTTATTTAGAGAGGTGCCTCTTTCAAAAGGGCCTGGTGGCATTGGTGACAGATGTAAGCACTATAGGGAATTAATGCTGCAACTGGGACTGAGCAATAGATAAAAACAGTCTGGATCTTAAGCAGTTAGAGGTTAACACTAGATCAATTAGGGTGATTGTTCTGTAGATTGTAATGGACAAATATACGTATACAAAAAGGGCATTAGTGAAATTGGGGAGGTAGAACAAATAGAAATTAACTGATGTTAAAGTAAAAATCAAACTGGGAAAGATTTTGTGTTCTAAAATGCCTGGAAGTCTGACTAAGGCTGGGAAAGGGATCTTTCAAAATGATTCTCGAAAAGTGCAATTGAAAGAGAGGTGCTTGGAAAGGAGTTTGGAAGGGTCAAGTAAATTAATGACTTCCCCCCCTCCTCCATTGTGCATATAAATAAAAGGGTAAGAACAAAGGCCTGGATCCTCAGAAGTTTTTAGGTCCCTAATGTCCACTGAGGTCAAGAAGGATTTGGACACCCTTTAAATTTCAGGTTTATGACTTCTGAAGCAGTGAAGGAAATTCTTCCTTTTCTTGAAACTGGCATTGATTTGGGGTACAGTGGTTCTGTAACCAAGCTAATGCACTGATGTTGTTTATTCATTTAAAATGGTTAAGAATTAACTACTGCATTGAGCAAGCTGGGAGAATAAATGGCCTCATGGCTTATAAAGCAGCAAACTTTACATTCCTCCCTATTTCACTCTGCGCAGCTGATGCTAAGAATCTTGAAAAGAACTAAATTAAGTAGCCTGTTAATTTATTCTCTCTGCCTGTGGGTAATTTAGCAATGGTTTTATTAAAAATATGTGTAATATATACTCCACAAGCAGAATAAAACTTGATAGCAGAATAGGAAATAACTATCTGAAAATGAAATGAAGTTGATAATATTTCCTTACCAGCTATTATTGCTCCTCTCTAATGTCTAATTCTTAGTTAAATCGAGAGGACCTTATTGGGCAAAGTACAATAAAGTCAGGCTATAATGAACCACTGTGCAAAGAGTTAGTATCTATTTTGCAACTGCTTCATGGTAAAACATATATGTCTTGCTCCTTTTTAATACTAGTGGTTTGGCAGACAAGTGCATATTCCAGTTAAGTATTGAGCAATCCCTCCAGCATCTTTAGCTATCATGTGGCATATAGCTGCAAGGTCTGAGTCTTCTAGAAACACTGCAGTCTCTTGGTAAACAGGTAAATTTGACCTGTGCTCCTTGCTAAATCTCTCAATAAAGCCACAACTATTTTAAGCATGAGAGATGTCAAAGTAAAGAAAAAATACAGTCCTGCTGGTAGGGATAAAAAAGAAGAGCCTGTGACTCAGTCTACTCTGAGCTTTATTAACAAATGTCACATACACCCTCAGACATCTCAGCCTCGTTTTATCTCGTTTCTCATCAGTAGAACTGGCATCATAAAATGTGCTATTGCCAAATATGTCTACTGAGGTTTAACACAGAGCAGCACATCACAAGTAAAGCAAAGCAGGGAAAGCAGGCATCATCTAGGAAGGGTCCGAGACATCTGATCTGGATTTTAGAAGTTGTCTGGGGGGAAGAGAGAAGTTTCAGAAGGGGGACTTCAATTCTGGACCTACCAAACCACTTGTGGAAACAGCCATGTTCCACTGGATGGCTCCTGGGACCTCATCTACTTGGACAGAGCGAGACTGCAAAGGCAGAGAGGTTACCACCAAGATTCAGATTGATACCTAGAATTTTTCACAGCAAGAGGGTTCTCGATGTTTGTTTCTGGGTTTGGGCCCACCTTGGTTTCCATATGTGTTAGAGAGTGTGCACTTGTCTGTAACAATTACCTTTGAATTCTACTAAATATATTATTACCTTAGTCTAATTATACATTAATTGCCTGAGAGAACTCACTTTGCCTGATCTGAGTATTAAAATTTATGGGTTATTGAAATAAAAGCCCGAAGTATGTGCTGATGTCAGGTTCAGCTGTCTGTACGTTATGCTGGAGTATGATAACTTGGTGAGAATTAAAAAGCTATCTATACCATAGCAGTGATGCAATATTTTAGGTCTGCTCTAATTACCACCTCAGACTTTCTCTTATCTTTGGCAAAACTTGCATGCTGGAAAAGGGAAGAACATTTTTGGAGGGGGTATCTGTTGCATGCACTTGACCTCCCCCTCAGGTTAAACCAGTGCTGTGAGGAGGTGGCAGGAGCCATCCTATCATTCTATGAAAAAAAAGCCGCAAATAGGGAGAGAAGACAGAGGTAGGTTGCATGAGTTTATTTTGAGCTATATATTTAGCCTGGCTATTGTAAAACCATATTTAGAATTGTAAAATAGATTATTATAATGCTTACTATTTATGTGGGGTGTTGCTGGTTTCAATGTTTTGTGCTAGAGTACTTTGACCTCCTCAGTTAAGTGTTGCTAATAATCTAAAAGACACAGATCATCAAAAGACCTGGCGGAAAATGTCTTATTTGAGACTATTTGAATATAATTCTGCATGTATTTTAGAAAGACCTGCACTTATTTTAACTTCAGATGTCAGAATTTTGTGAAAACAAATACAGCTGATGTACTAATATAAATCTCATTTAGTTTTTCAGAAAGCAGTTCATTGTATATTTTCCCCAGGTGCAATTTGCATAGATCTCTGGTCACTCTAAACAAACAGCAGAATTTTCTCCCAGTGAAAATAAAAGCCATTATTACTAGAAGAATTAAGTTTGTATTTGATTAATAAGTCTCATTTTTCAGGGCTGTTTAAGTCAAGCAGTTGAATTCCCTCAAGTCTGAAAGACTGTGTCAACACAAGAAAATGCAAGTTTTAAATTTAAATTTTATTTGATTTTTATATTCAGTTCGGCAAGTTACACTGTTGCTTGTGATGACAAAGACACAGTGCTCACAGTTTGCTACTCAGTTTGCAAATGAGTGTTTCTTGTGCTATGGGTATGTCTTAATATCCTAATACAGTTTAATGCATCTTAGTAGCCCAAATATTACAGGTTGTGATGCAATTTTCTTCTTTTCTCGGGAGTGAGAACAGAAACTCATGCTGTGAGTGTCAGTGAGCTGTGAGTGTGAAGGGGAAAAATGCCCTTAGGAAGCCCTGGCCATCAACTCTCCTTTTTGGGGCAACACAGTACTGTTCATGTTCACAGATATGTCAATGCTACTGCAGGAGCAAAGCTGTTTTAATATATTTGTTGCTCGAGTTGGACTGCTCTAAGTTCAGTGCATCTTCCTGGTCGTGCCTCCCCACCCTCAGAGATTAAATCCTTGCTGCAATGCCACTGCTATAAATGAAGTTATTCCTCATTTATATTATCGTGAAAGGGCAACCCAGCCCGTGGTTTCTGGCTAGGAAAGGGTCTTATTTAAATTTATGGCTACTTTAGGGAGTTAAATTGAATCCACTGTACAGGTTGCTTGTGTGTTACTCTGAGGCATTTGGAGCTGATGCTGGAGGCAGGATGCTGCAGCACATGAGCTTCTCATGTGCACATGAACACGTGATCTTGTTGGTGGCTGCTTTGCCCCTGTAATCACACAAAATGGTCTCTGATTCCCTGGCTGGACTTGGTTTCCCCTTCCTATGTGTGTGTGCATTCAATAAATGGCAGCTTGTTGTTTTTTCCACTGGTAAGCCTTTCATTTAAATCAAACTCATAGTTGGAAATATCAATTAAAAATTGTCCTTTCAGAGTTGGTAAGGAAGGTAGTGTTGTCTGCTGAGCAGCCAGAGATCTCACTGTGTGTCTTACCTTGGCCACGCTGGCAATTAGGCCATCAATCCAGGGAATTAACTCCAGCAAGACATTAGTCATTCCTGGAAATTACAGTGCTCATTTCTCTCTCTCTCTCTCTTTTGTATTTAAATAGTAGGGTTTTCAAGCATATTTTTATGGACCTAATTACTGCATGTGACAGGCTTCTGATGTAAGGTGGAAGAAATGACAATTAAACATCTCGGAATAAGCACATTCCAGAGTGCGCACAAGCAAGTCTTTATGCAGGGTACTGTGGGAGAAAGTGCTCAGCAACAAAGCAGTGATGTGTTTTCATTTGAAACAACAGGATTGGAGTGAAAAAAGAAAACAATTCATTAGCATTTGTGAGGGAAGTTTGCAATAACCATCGACGTTTTTTAATCCTGCGGTTTTGTAGTCCTCTACAGGGTAACTTTGTGCTATAAAAAGCCTTATTTTAAGTTTTACTTTGGACGCTGGAGATGAGGATGAGGTTAATGGTAGTGACACTGGTTAGCCACCAGCTTTTGTTTTGTGTCTGAAGAGATGCTGCATTGCTGACACATGAAATTCAAGATGGACTGGAGTTTTTTTCACTGTGCAAGTTTAAGCTCTTTTTCCATGTGCCACTGATGTACCCTTGTTACGTGGGCCATATTCCTTCTAGCTCTCGTGGTGTAACCTGTTCACCTTGCTGTGCAGGACTCCAAAAGGAAAATGTAAATGAAACCAGAGTTAAGATTAATGTCAGTATTCATATTTCTGGACATGTCACCTCCGGGGGCTAACACTGGCAAAAAGATGATAACATAATACATAACAGGCTATGACAGAATATACCCTCTCAGTCCCAGATTGTTCTCCAATCATAAAAAAATAAATGGGAATAGTATATGATCTAGTAATAGAACAGCCACCTAAATTACAGAACTCTGATGTGGTATATTGTGGCATAAAGAAGTAGGCAGGTATTCATTTATACATTTCGACTACCCAGAGACACTTTTGTTCAGAGCTTTTGCTTTTTCAAATGCCATGGGATTGCTGTGGGACTGCTAGGAATAAGAACAGTTTTTGTTTTGTGGCATATGTTAGGAAACAAGTGCGAAGTTCAGGCTCTCTTAAGGTGATGTCCTTGCTCCCTTGAAGGCAGAGGGAGCATCACCATTAACTCAGCCCGGGGAATATCCATGGTTTAACTTAGTCCAGCTGAGGTGAAGTATCATCTCCAGCTGCTGTGGTCTGATAGAAGCCAAATCTATCAGGAAGGAAATGTTTTTGTCATCTCCCCATCACACTCAGGTATTTCTGCAACCTTCCCCGTGTCTGTTCAGCGATGGGGTTAGAACAGACAGTGGTTAAACTGCATTATCTCCCCATGAGCAGGCAACCGCAGTGCTCTCAAATTGTTTACACTGTGAGATAATTAATGGATTTAAACACAGGGAGCTCTGTGATACACGTGCCTCCTGGCCAGGGCCCAGCTGCAGGCTGGTTCTCGTCTGGGTTCAGAGTACCCACCCTGCCCAGGAGAGCAAGGCTTGGGCATCCTGTGAGCCTACCCTGGGCTCCCCGGGACACCAGGGTGCTGGTGAGGGCTGAGGTGCTCCTGGTGCTTGTCTTCTCCCCCTTGGTAGATGGCACTGGAGGAGTCTTTGGTCTTCACACAAAGGATTTCACGTGCTGCCAAGGTACATCTAATGCCTGCCCGTGAATTTGCTGTCCCTGGAGCTCTGGCTAAGGGATTGTTTAGGATCCTGTTTTTGAAGCTTATATCAGCAAGCAAAGTAGACAGAAAACAAGAGTAGCTTTTCATGAGATTGTGATACAAGTCTACATCTTGTTTAATGTCTGTGTGGAGATGCAAGTAACAGTGACTGAAAGTTCTAGTACATGTATATACACCAAGTTGTCACTTTCTTGGGATAAGATTGAGCCTATAAAATGATTAGTGTTCTTCTGATTGTTTTAAAATAACTCAAGCGGCATCTGAATTTATTTACATACATGATATTGCCTTTCATAAACACAGCTGTATGCAGAATGCCAATTCAAGGATATTTTTGGAAGTTCATCCAACAGTTCAGCTGGGATAACAGCGGCTCACTAGCCTAATCTCATTTTCTCCCTCAAGGGCAGTGGACCTAGTTAGGTAGCCACCACCTCTTTGTTTCTGTGCCCTGAACACTCAGAGACATGAAGAGGCTTGGGATGACTGACTGAGCCTGCAGGGTTGCTGCTGCAAGGATGTTGGAGGATCTGGTTGCTCCTGCTTGGAGAGGCCAACCCACGCTGAGCCACAGCCACCATCCAACAGCTTATCCTCTTTGGAGATGGCAGTGACAGCCAGCCCAGGTGTCCAGGGCATGTGGGAGGGGAAGAGGCAACGGGGTCATCCCTGTGCTCCCTGCAGGAGCCTGCTGCTCCAGGCAGCTCCCTGCTTTGTTCACACCCTGCTTGTCTGTGGTCTTTGTGCTGTGAGAGTTGGCGCTGAGTGACAGCAAAATTATGGATATAGGTCAAATTCCATTAAGACCACACCTTTAGCAGCACACATTCACCCTCTGGAATTTAATATTGCTCTTCGTTTAGCGATTTCCTTCTCCCCAGTTGTTTGCTTTTGAATTTAGGATAATATAAGTCATTATTTGAAGTAGGCTATTTAGAAAGCCCTGCACTGTTATTATTTAGTAAGCCAGAGTTACATTATCACTGGCTTCAATCTATGTTTGATGAAAAGATTTTTCCTATTTAAGAGGCAGAAAAAAAAAAGCAAAAGTCTTTAATGGTTTTTGTACCTATTCCAAGATCATCAACATGCAGTATAATTAGAAAGTTCTTGTCTCGTTTAAAATCTTTTTTCTGTCTCGTGGGACTTTGGCATTAAAAATGCAAGATTTATGTATATCATATAATTATTTATTTGTAGTACAGCAGCACTTAGAGGTATCATTCAATATTGGGGCCCCATTTATGTGAAACTCTGTACTAGCAATAGCACTATTGAGTCAGACTAAGAAATCCCAAGCTGAAATTGTGCTAAGTATTGTACAAATATATTGCAGTGCTCACCAGCTGGAAGAATTTGTATTGTAAGTAGTTAAGATGGACAAATAGTTAAGACAGGAGAGAGGAAGGATTACTCACCCAAACGTGTCAGATGAGGAATTGAAGAGTAACACGATCCAAGACCAGATTTAGATGTGTGGAAAACTAAGTTGGAAAACTGAAGGTGTTCATCGATCCGATCCTTGTGAGGATTTACCTGCCTCGCTCAGGGTGCTGGATGCTGAAGCTGGGAGCCTTAGAGCCTAGTGCAGTGCTTCCAACCAGAAAACCAGGGATGAGATTTGTGTTGACTGCTTTTGTTTACTGTGAGTTTTGTAGGTCTGAAGTCTGGCTCTCTAGAAAAAGACAATGATTTCCTGGCTAATCAAACCTGTATTAAACCGAGAAGGAATCCATGTCACCAGGCAGCCATCCAGAGCGTTTTGAAAGCTAAATACTAACAAGATTTATTATGCCCCTGTGCTTCATTCTCTTTCTTGGAGTACTGAGTGTAGCATGTGACTTAGTTTGATTATTCAGGCTATTTGCTCTTCATATTTTGCATTTCTGAGTTAGGGTAATTCTTGCAAGGCAGAAACCCCAACCATTTTTATAAGGACTGCTATGCACAAGACAGCTTTTCGAATGATTGCTGGGAATAGAAAGTACTAGGTGAGTAGCACCAGTTATTTTTTTGGCTCATTGACAAAATTAGACACTCAGGGACAGATAGTCCCAAGATGTGTCTTTTTAAGACCTTCCCAAAGAGTGAGTAACTGCCCAAGAGTCAACGGACAGCTGCCTTCAGTTAAGTGCAAGATTTGGCTTGATGGGTCCAAGCACACAGCAGAGTAAGTTTAACTGGTCATCTGGGAAAGGGAAATGCTCACTGGCTTGGTTGAAAATCCCCGGAGCTCTATGAAGTCTGTATCCGTATCAAAGTAAGTCCTCCTTCAAGAAAAAGCAACTAAAAAGGTGGCCAGGGGAGGGAATCTAACCAAATGTAGCTCACAAATCTCATTTAAAGGTTTTTGGACCGAGCTTATCACTCGCGTGCTTTATTTTAGCAAAGTTGAGTCCCAAAAGCTATCAGAGTGAACAGCAAATTGGGTCACTTTTTCCTGTTTCTCACAGGGTTTTTGGAATTCAGCAGCAGATGTCTAAATTAAAATACGTATGTGTTCCTTGTATTAACAATCCCATTAAACCGTGCTGCCCTTCCCACCCACCCCCCTTTCCAGAAATATATCCTATCATTAGCTGCTATCTGGAATCGACAGCGGAGTAATTTGAACTCTGGCTCCCAGGGGCCTCCTCCTTTACTTCCTGCTCTAGGAATAAGGTGTGTATTGATTAGATATCAGGCTGTAATTGGGCTCCAATCTCTCTGCCTCAAGATATATGATGGAGATGACAGGAAACAGATACCCTGTTGCTACTTGTAAATAGTCTGGTTGAACAAAATGGTTTGTAACCACTTCAGTGCCATAGTCTTTTATTACCAAAATGAGGTTGCTTTATCACTTAGTTTGATGGCTTTTTGAAGGGAAATATCTTTCTTTCTGAAGGAGCTAAAATAATTTTAAACAAATTGAATTCCTCTTTTGAGGACCAAAAATAATTATCTAATAGTGCACAGCTTGGTATAATTATACAGTGAGCATGTCACAGACATAAAATTAATTAAGTCCATAACCCCAATCTGGCAACCATTGACTAATTTTAAAAAAAAAAAAAAAAAAGAAAAGATGGTGTTGAGAATGAGGATGCCAAAAGAAGGTGTTTGTGGTAGTTGAAGATCTGGTATTATTCATGGTTTATCTGTTCCAAGATGTTCTCTCCCATATATCAACTGTACCAGGCTAAATGTGAGTCTATTGGAAACAAAAGTGCAGAGTAGTGCAGATGTCTTGCTTCAATAGGTCACAAAAGTAACTTATTAAGTATTGGTTTGAGGGAAGATATACACACTCCATCAAAACTTCAAATGAAACACAAGCTTGCAATCTTAAAATTGTATTTTGGTTGTGGGGCAGTTGTTCCACAACTTCAGAGAAATTCAACTTTTACCTTTTGTACGGAAGACTTGGAAAAAAATCCAGAATGCACAGCTGAAGGTGAAAACCCACAGCCTTTTGAGAAGTAACAGACTGTGGTTTGTTTTCAGAACTTATCATTTGTGCTTTTCTTTTTCATCCTGCAAAAGGGAATCCAGAATAGACAATCAGTTTATTCTGATCAGTGATTTATCTGTGAGATTCCTAGAGCCTTATTTCAGAGCTGTGGACCAAAGTAACTAATGTGTTGCAATAATATATTTAGCACATGATAAGGCACAGAGAAAATAGAGGGAAAGGAAAAAAAAAAAAGCTCACATTCCCTGGCTGAAAAGTTATTGAATGTTTAAAGCTTGGGAACAGATAGTTTAGGGAGAAGTAGATTTCAATGACTTCCAGTCTGTAAATAAATTGTGAAATCTAATGCACCAGTGCTTCATTTCTCTCTTTCAACCATATTTTGGATGGCATTTGTATCACATTTATACCCCAAACATAGTTTGATTTTTGCATACGAGACATTTATATTCTGCTGCTCCTCAGAGTGACCTTAATGTGATTTATTGACAAAGGGAGATAGAGCCATTCTATTTTCTGTGCAATAGCAGAAGGCAAAAGAAGAAAATATTTGTAGATTTTAATAAGATCCTCCCTGCATACATATATTATCTGTGCTGCATATTACATGCATTTCTGTTGTTATTAGAGCTGTAATTTTGTTTCCTTTTCTGTAGTGCCTGATTTTCTTATTTTCCCTGTATTGCAGCAGTGTAACTCCACATGCTTCATCTGACCTCCTTCTCCTTTTAACTTCTACCACGGCAGGGAGATGTGGTCTTTTTGTCCTTTCCCTCTCCCACGTGCCAAACCTTTTCTATTAACACATTACATTTTAATCACATAATATGCCTCCTACCCAAACCTCTGAAAGTCCAAATTCTTTGGCTTTCAGTCAAAAAAAAAAAAAAAAAAAGAAGCAAGGAAAAATAACTTCCACAGTGATTGATCTGTAGTAGTGTTAGCCCTGTTTATGCGAAGAGTCAGAAAGCAGTCCTGTGAGTTCAGTGCTCTGCTTTTAGATCTGAGGAGTTAGAGTAAGAAAATTGATATGAGTAACACTGAAGTAGGAAGGAATGAACGGAAGGAGAAGCTTTTAGCAGGAATCTGCTTGGATCTCAAAACAAGGGGTCTAACCACGGCGAGGCAACGAGTGTGCCCAGCTTGACACACGTGGATGTGCTGAACAGATGCTGTCACCTACCAGCATTTAATGTTCCTCTGCTTTGCTCAGATGGACCACTCAGACTGGAAATGCAGTGAGGGTGTGTTAGACTGCACTTTTAGGTGAATTGAGGGTCCTGACTCATATTTGCAGATGAGCTGGTGGAGATGCCAGATCAAGTTGTTCCTGCCCTCCCTGTCACTGGCTACCCTGAAGCTCTTCTGGATGTCACTTCCTAAGTACCTGTGATAGATCAAATCACTTCTTGGTTTCAACCATCAGGGTTTGATTTCTGCATTTCAACCCTGCAGTTGTGCCCCAGTCTCCCTCCCTCTGCTGCTCCCCACAGTAATTCCAACAGAAATCCATCCGAGAAGGTTGGATGAGGCACTATTTTAATATAATATGTTTATAGCACTGTGAAACAAAAATAAAGCACTTCATCACATAGCTAACCATAAAAGTTAATATTTTATGCTCACTCAGGCCTGGTACAGGGACCAGGGAGTGAACCATTTTGTGGGCTCTTATGGGTTTGGTATCCATACTCAACTATTTTTCAGGATTGCTTTAGGATAATCAGGTTTTTTTTCATTAGGACCAAGTGGAAGGGTCAGTGCAGTCATGTTAAATACACACATACGTGCAAACGTACCCAGGCAAGCACTGATAGATATATTCCTCAGAGAAAGCAGAAATAAGTCAAACTGCTGGTATCAGCATAGTGCCTTCAGAAATCCTGCTTGGACCACAGAAAGGGTAGGGCAGAAACCTATGGAAGGAATATATTAGGAAACTTGGAACATGGAAGTCTGTGGATGTCAAGGGTAATTTCCAGGTTTATAAGTTATGGAAATCATGGCAAATGCAAGTTTGGTTTAAAAAAGAGCAAGTCCTTATTTTCTGGTTTGAGTGGTGGAATTTAAGATTCTTGCTTGCTCCTCTCTCTGCCTGATGCTGACAGTATTTCTAGATGATAGACAATACTGCATTGCATTATATTAATATAATTACTCTTAAAGTAATTTGTCCCTTTTCATTTCTTTTTCTCCAGGCAATTTCAGGCAGTCAGCAGGCCAGTCAATCAGAGACCAGTAGAATACACATTTTATTATGAAGGATCAACTAAATGCTGTCAATATAGGATGTGCTTACCCTATAGAACATGTCTGCACAACCTGGTGCTGTCACAGGCCAGCTCCAAGCCACTGGGGCATGAGCCAGCCTTGGTCAGGAAACCATTTAGACATATTAGGGTGTGAATGTAAAAAGTGTTGTCTCTCAGATGGATTTATCAGCATCTTCCCAGTCTTATGCTAACATGGCTCTGTGCCTTCCAGGCTGGAGCTGAAGTCTGGAGATTTGGAGTCTGGACAGTTCTTAATGAGCTCCTGTTTGTGCCTGACTGTAGGCACAACTGTAATTCTTCCCTTGCAGACTCAGTTCTCTCAGAGTAGGTCCCTTGGCTTGATCTCCTCCTGTCTGGCAAATCAAGCTGAAATCAGCAGAATTAAGTGAATGTAGATCAAATTAGTAAACCAACGCTCTTCATCCATTAGGACTGCTCACTTGAGGTGGGATGGTAGATGTGAGCAAGGATTTGCAAGATGAGGCCTTTAATCACAAGAAACCCACATGGAAAAATCTGCTTAATCGAAAAGCTGAATAGCCAATGATTCTAAATAGCTTTGATTCTTAATGGGGACAATAATTCTGTTTAATGGGAATATCTTCAGATGATTTAATGTTGCTTTGGGCCTTTTATTTATCTTGGTCTTAGGCTGATCTTGTTTGCTTTTCTACCAGGAGGATTTGATGGTTTTAATGCTATGATATATGCAGGAGGGGCATGTGTTGAGGCACCCCTGCCAGTTCCTGGCTGTTGGCTTGCTCCTTCCTTATCAATTACACATGTCAGGTTGCCTTACTAAGTACTGCAAAGCTGCTGTTAGCTTTGGACTAAGTTTCAGGCTTTGCAGAAGTCTGTGCAGAAAGTGGCTTCACCCAACTGCATCAGTCTAAGCAGCATCCCCTGTGAAAACATTGTGAAATGGGTGTTTTCTCATCACAGGGAGACACCCAGCTCTGTCTCAGTGTTTTGCTGTATGTCCTGTTCCATTCAGGTTAAATGCTGTTGATTAATCAATGAATGGGAAGTGGAACAATGTTTGGATGAGGACGTGCTGTGTATCCCCAGACAAAGGAAATGAGACAGCAAATCACACAACAGAATCCAAAATTTTTGACCTTTTTATTTCATCACAAATATTCCTCATGTGATGAACATCACGTGTTTCTGTCAAAAGCCAGCTGTGCTGGCTATTCTATCAGAACAGATCAGAAATAAAAAAGCTGTGCAAAGAGAAGTAAACAGTCCAGGTAAATAAAAAACTGAGTAGTCTTACTGTCTTGGAAGAAATACACATTGCCACCACTTTGTAGATGTGCTTTCTGGCTTTGAAATTTGGCTGTGAATTTGCAGAATCCTCAACTTTTCTTAAATACTGTCTAAAACAAAAAATCCCAGAGATACTTTGATTTTGCAGATGCTCCGAGCTCATCTGAAACACAAAACTCAACTTCCCCCTCTGTTACCAAATTTCCTCAGTTTATCTTCTTCTAGAGCAAATGCTGCAACATTAGCTAATGAAAGCACAATGTGATTAAAGGAAAAAGTTTCTTGCCATTCATCCTTCCCCTGCTGTCGTTTTCTTAATGTAAGAGCTAGTCCTTGTGTCCATTATTATACTCTATTTCTTCAGGACTTAATGCTGGAAGGGAGGAGCCCAAAGGATAGAATACATTGATGAAGTTCCTCTGTCAGATGCCAGGTTTTGGCTGGATTCTTGGAAAATTTTGCACTTTCTATTAACTGATGTGTAATTCAGAGTAGAGAGATATTGTGTGCTGGTTTCTGACCTTTACAAACGCTAAATCATGAAATTATCTGATTTATTGAATTTCTTCTCCCTCACCAAAACCTTGCCAAAGTGGTCATGACCACAGTAAGTGAACTGAAATGACTTTGGTATTTGTATCACATATAAAATGTTTATTTTGGGATATAGTTTGTGAAAATATTAATGTAAGACAGTTTTGGCCAGAATGAAACTTATAAAGAAGTAACATTTAATCATCAGAGACTGAACTGCACTCAGGCTGAACGGTGGTGTTCAAGATGACTTCTTGAATCAATTTATTCTATTTCTGGTATTAAGCCTCAACCTGGCAGGGTCCAAGGGTTGTCCATAATTCTGTAGATAGTACTATGTCAGTGTGCTCTAAAATGCTGTCTGTATCATTCTACACTGGATTTATTAGAAAGTTACCATCCTTAAAGTAGGAATTTTTTTGTTCTCACTTGGCTTGAATAGGCAATGGCAAATTTTTGAAGAATGATATAGGTCTTTCTGTTCTGCACCAGACCATTAGCAGGTTTCTTTAATATCAAATGCTTTGAAAGAGCTGGAATTAGAATATTAGGAATTTTGAATTAGAATGTTATGAATTAACCTCTCTATGGGGTGAAGTTCACCTGAGTCTCCACTATATATTCTTTGACCTTGTAAGATATTACCCATTGTGGTCACAACTAGACCTGTATATAAAATGTGCTTAGTTTTTAACACATGTACAATTCTACTTGCAGATTGTTGTGCCAGGGACTGGCATATAAACTGAATACAGAAATTGGATCTTCCTCTTCAAAAGAAAATATATACTGAAACTGTCATCTAATTTGTTTTTCAAGTCCTTTAGGCACATATATAGACAGACATGTAAAATGCACAGAATGTCTGCACCGCTCAGAACCCTGATAAGTGGGGTGCTGACACCATCCATAATTTTCTTCTCTTTTGCTATCCAGTGAATTCCAAAGGTAAATTTAGGACCTTTTTGGGGGTGGGGGGGGTTGATTAAATTTTTAAAGTTTTGCTTCTGAGGTTACTGTGTTTCTGTAATCCCTCTTAACACACCCATCTTCCCCACAGTGTGTTTGCATGGCTGTGTATTTCTTCAGCAAGAGCAGTGTTTGCTGCTGGGCAGGAGTGGACCAGAACAGGTAATCAGTGCCTGGTGCTGCAGGCTGGCACCCAGCCCTAACAGGGACCTTGGCACGTTGTTTTGGGTACCACAGAATAGAAATGGGCACCTTATGTCTTTGGAGGAATTCTGCATTTAGTAAATGGAAATTGAAACTGAGGAGGGGAGGTAATATCTACTTATGGGTCAGGTAAGGTTATGCATTGCCTGGAGTGACTTTCTTTTGCACAAATATTGGATCATCCATATCCTGAGGCTTAGCTCTTCTTTTTACCCTAAAAAACCTCTCTCTGTTAGCCTTTTGGAAAATGATAATGTCAGTGAGGTCATTGCGGAATTGGATGTTAGGCAAACCACTGGATATTTTGTTAAATAAAATGGTCCTTGCCAATATTTTGCAATCAGTTCTTTAAGTTTAAACCATGTCTTAAAGTTAAAATGTGTCTCTGTCTATGGGTAGATAAACTTGTGTGTGTATACAGTAAGGCCTAATCCCCCCATTAATTATAGTTCTTTTTTCATTGCAGGGATCTTTAAAGTAGATAAACAGCAGTTCTGAAATCAGAATGTGGAGGGTGAAAAACTTGATGTGTTTTTAAGTTACTTAGAAGGAGACATATACAAGGGGCTGACTATTTCTTAGCAAGAAAAATGCCTTTCAAAATCTTTCCATAGCTCAGGTATCTTCTTCAAAACCACATCTGATAGGGATCTAATCTCTGTGTTCAATAACATCATCATTAAACATCAACCCATCACAAACAACATGTTTATCATTTTAGCATTACTTTCCAGGATCAAGTTTAAATTATGGTCTGTAGAAATAGTGTAAGTCCTGTTCTTTCTGTCCTTTTTTATTTTTTTTCTCCCATTAAGAGAAATGAATTTGCTTTCTATAAAACAAGCATTTAATACCAAGTGAAAAGAAGAATTGCGAATGGTATTTGTTGATTTTAACACTTGTGGTCATGACTATGCTAGGAGAAAAAAAGCCACATGATTACAGTGCAAACCAAAAAAGATGCACAGGGTTGTCAGTAATCTGAAATAAAGAAGACTATATTTCAGAGAAACTCTTATTGGGGGAGAAGAAGGGGCTTTGGTTCACAAATGCTCTGCACATGACAGTGAAAAGCAGCTTCTGGGTGCACATTTCCTATGTCAGTGCACTTTCTCTGTGTGAAGTGGTGCTCAGGCTCTGTGGGGGCCCTCCTGAGGCAGCTGAAGGGCATTTCCAAGGCTGGGGCTGTGTCCCATGAGCAGTGGCAAAGCTCTGCTGCTGCTGGGGTGTCAAACGGGGAGATTCAGTGATGGTGGGGGAGACCCTCTGCCCTGGGGCTCAGCTGGGATTGCTGTCCTTCACTGCCTGACAGCTTTGCCTCATTCCTTGGGCATGGAGCACTTGTTCTGTCATTCTGGGCCACGAGGATGCCTTGGAACATGACTTCTAGGCAATTCCCTGATATACAAAGTGATAACTGTCTCCCACATCCATAAAATATGCCCTTTTAGACAGCTGGCAGAAGGTAGATCAATACTGTACATCTCCGGGAAGGGTTGTGATGGTGCTTCATCTGTGGTCAGGAAGACAAGACCCTTGCACAACAGCAGCTTGCTCCTTAGAAGGAGCAGGCAAACATTCATGTTGCCTCAATTTCCAGGGCATGCAACAATCTGAAGTTTACTTGAACTTTTGGTACCTGAAGTCTGCCTTCTCCATAGTAATACCTCCTCCTCAGTACCATAGTTCACTGTCAAGAGAAGGTTGAAAACACATTTTCCTCCTTTTCCAATCACAATAGGCCATATTAAGCCTTGAATCCAAACAGGCCCATACATGTTGGTATGTGTGCAAGCTCTGGGACTTTCTCGACTATCAGACTTAGGACTGAGAGTTTTAGATTGCCAGAAAATAATGAAAATAATGAAAATAACCTCTTCTAATCCAGCAAGAGGTTTTTGAAGCCTTTTTTAAAAAGTACTCAAATGTAATTATTTTGATTTTTTTTTTTGATTTTTTTTTTTGGTATTTGGAGGCTTTCAGGTAATAATTTTTGAGTCTGTCAGTTCAGCTGCTCCCTGTAAAACAAGTGTTTTCTCTGATACCCCAAAGGCAGGGCTGCGGAGCCTTGGGGGTTTTAATTTTCTTCTTGTGATGTGTTTCGGTTATGTAATGGGTTGCAAAGGCAAATACAAAACTTTTCAGTCTTTATAGGAATGAAACACTCTGAACCCAGCTGTAGAAGGTGATATAAATCTATACCTGTACTGGGTGCTACACAGGGAGGGCCATTTGGATCTGTTGCACATTCACGTTCTCAGACAGATTTCAGATTTCAGTTTTAAGGCTCTTGTTTCCTCTCAAAGACCTTGTGTAAGTACCAGGCCTTAAAACGTGTGTCAAATTGAAGCTTCAAAAATAACGGTTCGTTTCTGGCAATTCTGGTCACATATTTCTTCATTTAGAGAAAGGAAACAGTTCTGAAGAAGGTCTGAGGATCATCAAGGTCTGGGCAAGTGAGGTCTTGTCAAACTTTTACAGACAAATGTTCTTAAAATTGAATAGCCCGTTTAGTGGCATGAACCATTATTTCCTTATCTCTGGTTGTTCCTTTCTTTCTTTACTAAGATATTGCTTTCCTGTGTCCTCTTAAATTCCTCATCCTGTTAGAATAGGGGGAAAAAAGGAGAGAAATATTGTACTGAAGTGCACGGACACATTGTCATTGTGGTTTCCTATTAACTTTTTGCTGATTCCTGCTTACTTATCACGTGCTCTAATGTTCTGTTACACTTTCCAGCAGCAGTGTGTCTCTAGTGCTTTGTCTCTGAAGCACTAAAACTTACTGTTTGCTGCTTTGCTGTTGTTGTCTTCATCGTGTAAAATAGCCTCCTTAGGATCACAAGAACAACAGGGCCAGTTATTTTAATCAAATGATGTTTTTCAGGATCTGGAAAGGCTGCAATATCAGCCTCTGCTCTGACCTCTGAAACAAAATCACTTCCATTCACATTATTATCTTCAGCGTGTGGGAAACAGCCGGAATCTGAATATTCTATTTATCCTCCCTCCATATTTTTGTCTTTCCTTTTTTTTTTTTTTTTGTTTTTGCTTGGTTCCTGTTGAAAATGCATCCAACCTATAAGCAAACAACCTCCTCTGTGTTCATTCCCCAGCATTCTCGAAATATTCACATTCTTAAAATACCATCATCTTCCTTATTTTCTCAATTCTTTATTTGTTTACACTCAAAAGCTTCTTTGTAGCTGCCTACACTGAGCTGGGAAAACATATAGTCTAGTCCTCCTTTATGTAAATGTACAATAGATTGTTAATATCTTTGTTACCAGATACTAGCAAGCTTTATTGAGGACAAATCCATATGCCAGTGAAATTGTACAACATGAACGTTCCCAAATGTGTGCAATGTTCTTCAGATTAATTGGATTCTATGGAACATATTCCCATCACAATGTGCAGAGGTTTTAAACATATAACTCTCATTAATGTTAATGGGAGTCACATGCTTAAATCCCAGCACTTCTAGAAAAGAATAGCATTGCTTTAAATGAAGCCAATGTCCACCTTACTGTGAACAGTTTCAAGTAATGATTGCAGTTTTCTCCTGTGGATGGGAAGGGAACAAGTGCTATCAAATCATCTCTTTAAAGCATTTCATATTGCTAACATTGCTGGTCAAAAAAACCTCTGCTGAACTGCAGAAATAACTTGGTACTGGAAATTTTGCTCTGCTATGTTAAAAAGTGAAGCATATGTGTTCAACAGTCAGCCTTAAAATAATAGAAATGAACCTGAAACAGCATTTTCTTCAGCAGAGGGAAAAAATAATCCTCTTTTTTCAGTAGCACACATAATATTTTCTTGAATTTGAAATTAGATATATACATAACCAGAATATCCATTAATTAGTAAGAATCCTACTAGCATCTTAGTGTGGTCTGTTTAATTATGTTTTTTCCTAAACCAAAACAATAGCTTTGGTGGCAATTTTGTTTCCAGGTATTATGTTGTGATAGTTAATAGTACAGTTCTTTCACAGTGCTGCAAATGCAGCAGGGATGGTCATACTGGAACTGAAGGCAGTTCTTGAACAAAGCCATGGACTATGAACCATAAATAGATAACTATGGAGATTTCACTCTGAGATCATTAAGGAAGTTTAGGATTACTTTAAAATTCATTAGTTAATATCTTTATCAGTTAACTAATCAGTTGTAAACTAGACATTAAGGGTAACAATCTAAAAGTAGCAGTCTCCTCTGAGATGTAAGTAGATGAACTAGTGTTTTAGGTGCACATCTTTGTGTTGTCCTGGAGTTGTCTTGAGCAAACTCCAAAAACTTGGTTCAAACCAAGATTTCTTCTTATGGGACCCATGAGGAGCTGTGCCTTTGAGATCCTGCTATGGAGTAAGGAGAACAGATTCCTGACATCACACAGATTCCCATGGAAAGTGATTTTGTAGTCTCAAGGGTAGGATTATGTTTTGCTTGCAGCAGGATGCGATGGCCTGGGAAGGAGACACCATTTACAGAGCAAGAGCAGCTGTAACTGCTAATGAAATCGGCAGCCTGTTCCTCTATTCCTCACTTGCTCCTGTAGGGAAATACTACAGCAGTATTATGTAATCACAGGATAGGTTTTATATTCCTGAAACAACCACAAACAGAAGGGACAGAAAAGGAATAATTCTGTGAGACATAATTGGACATGGCAATGGGCCAGACTGCTTAATTCTACTGGAAAAATCCCAAATACTACGTATGGAAGCTTGCTGTGTGAGGGAGAAGCAGCATCATTCCTTGGTTTATGTGGCATATGTGTTTAAGAGAGGTATATGTGGCATATGTGAGGAGAAGAGCACAAAATGCATCTTGGTCATCTTGGAAAGGTCCTTGATATTTGCCTCAGAAGAAATGTTCTGCATTCTCTCTTCCTTCTTCAGTCAAATGTATAGGAGAAAAATGGTCTATCTGACACAGTCATGAGCTGGGGTGGTTGTGTGGGCAGCATAAGGGAGGAATATTCAATCCCCAAAAATGTTTTGGCTGATTGTCCAAATTTGAGTCTCTTTTGGTCAGACTTGTTCCAGCTACTTCATTTCATCCTCTAATATTGTTATTTGGTCCATTCTTCTGGTGCCAGCAGTCCCCTGTTCCTCAGAACAAGGCCATGCAGACAAGAAGTAGATCTTCTGGTTTGCACAATCATACCTATGGAGAAGCGTTCAGAGGTTGGGAGATGGTTATCACTGATCACGTGCCAACATCTTCAAAACTCCTCTCAGTATGAGTAAACTGTTGCTCAAATAAAGCTCAATTCCTTCCTGCTTATTCAGTGCTTTGCTTATTATACTAAATTGCAAGCTTTTTGTCTGCAGCATCATCTTCCTTATGTTGGCTTCCCTACAATCTACTGATTCATTTGCGACTCAAAGCCTCATCTCTGTTGCCTGAGTATCTGAGAAACTAATTTAACTTCAAAATTCAACACTTGTGGAAACTGGAGGCATTGCATAGTCTTTGCTTTTCCCCTTCAATTCCTCCTCTACTGTCAAGTTTTTTTACTCATTTCTGCTTCTACCACTTCCACGCTTGGAAAGGGTGGAAACTCTTTTTTTCTGCCACGTCTTTCCTCCTGACATCTCTGCGTTTTATCGCTGATTGATTTGGATGTGTGTGTCATGGCAAAAACTGAGTGCCTCATCTCCCTAACCAACTACCTCCACCTCCACTTTTGTCCCATATCTCAGTGCTGCCATGTGAGTGTCACAGTTGACTCATCTCTCTTCTTTGTGTTGCTTCATCACGCAAGTAGCCAGTCCTGTTGAAACACTTATGTTGACTCAGGATTAAGTTGGTAGATAGAGGGTTCACTGGTACTTTCCATGAGGTTGGACTGTTCCAAGATCTGAAACAATCCTTCTTCAGCATCTTTGTCCATCAGATATTCTAACCTAGCTAGTGTTAGACTGGGAAGAGATTAATTGAGGTGGTTTGAACGATTTGCCTGGTGGCCAGAAAGGACACTGCACAGGGCCAGAATGTACCAGAGTATTGTTGGAGTGGAAGGAGAGGCACCAAATTATTTTTCTTCCCTTCGCTGGTTTGGCATGCAGTGACCCAGAATAAGTATGTCCTTGTAGCCCAGCCAGATACAGAAATTGTTCCCTCTAATCCTCCTTGTGCAGACTGCAAGCAAAGACATCAGGAAGAGCAGGGGTAGGCTTGTAGTTGGCCAGTGTCAGTGGCGATTCCATGGGTGCAGTTCTCAGCAGTGGAGTTAGTGTTTCTGGGTATTTTAGGTAATGTATTAGCCTAATTTATCAGTTGCATATATGGCTGAAATCTGAAATGAGAGATGTGACCACTGAGTGACTTTCAGTGAGAAAAACCTGGACAAGAAAAAGCTGTGTTCTTGGCCAAGGCTTGCTAAAGAATTTTATCCTTATTCTGATTGGCACTGACTAACACTCCTACTGTCCCAGTTTAAAAAGCACAAAAAATGCACTCCCAACATAGTGAAAATCAGTACAGTAAGAGCAATGAATCCTCCCAGTCAAGAGCAGAGGATTGGTTGTATTGCAAAAGCTTTGTAAAACAGTAAGTTTGCTTGGCTGTGGTGGGCTGGACAACATATCCTGGGGGATGCAAAGTAGCATTTTCTTTTCTGATTTATTCAAGATAGGCAACTCAGTGCAAGACACTTGAAATCCCAACAGCTGCTCTGGCTGGCAAGGAAAGCACCAGCCTCTCTTCTCCTGTACAAGGTCATGGTTGGATTTGCACTGAGGTAACAGGGAGCAGAATCCACCCCACTGCTGTTTAAATCTCTGCTGGGTCCTACTGACTCCTGCACACTTCCCAACTCTAATAAAGAGGCCCAAGGCCTCTTGGTCTTGGTTACTGAGACAGCAGAGAGTGAGATGTGCACTGAGGAGTGTGACTGGGGTGTGAAAGACTGGGCTGCAGGTGATGCAGAGGATCTGTTGGAAGAGAGAGTGGGTTAAACATCGTGGTGCTGTCTTTGATGACTGGAGATGTGGAGAGGAGAGAGCAGGAGATTTCTTTCTCTTGGCCTACTTGTTTGCTCAGCGCTTGTCCACATTTGATTCCCCTGTTGATAAAAACATTATAAGTGGAAAATGTAATGTAAATACAAAATTTCATGGGAAAGCAGTGAAACACCTAAGATATTAGGCTCCCTTTGTACCTAAGTAAAACAAAGTTTAATGTGTCAGTGGTCCAAGGCTCAGGACTTATGCTATTTATTTATTTATTTGTCATGGCTTTTTAACACTTCCTTCAGACTTTCACAGTCCCTTTGCTCATATTGCTGGAAAACCTCTTTGTGGAGAAATGTCAACCATGATAGTGATGGATGCCTCATCTTTATACCTTCTAATCTGCTTTTGTTTGGGTGCCTTCTACTGTACTGGAGCTCCCATTGCTAGGCAATATATTTGGGAAAACTGCTTGCCTGTTGTTTTGTTTTTGTTTTTTTTGTTGTTTGTTTGTTTTTAAAGAAGTGGGGAAGAAAGAGAGAGGAGGGGAAAAGTGTTTGTGAGCCTATGGTGAACTTAATTAACATCACTGGAGGGACAGCAATAAAGTACCTAACAGGGCTATAGTAAAACCTTGCGAGACATGAACGAGTCAAAATATTATTGACGTATTCAATTATTTGCAGTTGTGGGGGTTTTGTTTTCTCTGACGACTCCTGAAAATAATAAAGCACTTAAAAGTTCCGCTTTCACTTGGCTGACCTAGCCCTCTTGCAGCAGCACAGTGTGTTACCCCGGGAGGGAGCTGAGCCTGAGCCAGTGCGGGGCGAGGAGCGCTGAGAAAGCAGTACACACAGTCCCTCTGGAGGGGAGCAGCTCACATTCATCTCTAGGGGCTCTTCCTGCCTGGCCTGTATTATTTATTTTACTATTATTAGCATTTCTGAGGCACCAATCACTATGGTAACTCTGTGCCCGTAATAACTTTGCATTTATGTGATTCTCTTCACCAGCAGTTCCTCTGTACTTCACAGTTACTGATTACTTTCACCCTGCACGAGTGGCCCGTTGGACTCCCTAGGTTATTAAACCTGAGGACTTTTTGAAGATGGGAAGGCTGAGGTGCAGAGGGTTTAAGGAATGAGTCCTTGTGGGTCTCCTCACTCCTGGATCTGCCTCTCCGGAATAAATCTGTTTTTCAGCTTCTTTCCCTGGATTCCTAGAGGTGCATTGCAATAGGGACTTAAGCCATCAACCCCTTGTAGGCTTCATCTTTCTCTTTAAATTGTGCCTATCGCTTTTCTTCTGCTTGCTGAGCCTTTGAGACCCAGTGCTGGGAGCCAGGGAAGGCTTTGGCTGAATGATCTTGATGAAAATATTTCTCACAGCTCTTTCTATGCCCCAGCCTTGCATAGGCTGACACAGTGAGCATCGTGACCCCACGGCAAATGTAAAGGAGGACTGTGGGAGGACCTCAGTGGTCGTGCAGCTCAGCTGTGCCCCCTGCCAGCCTCAGAGATGCAGCCAGGCCTGGCCCCGTGGCATTCAGCGTCTGAGAGGTTTGCTGAGGGACCACAGTGATGATCCACACAAACCTCCTGGCAGGTTAGCTGGGAACACCTCGGAGGAGAAACCCCACGTGCAGCCAGATTGCAGGGCAGCAATCTCATCCTTGTGTTTTGCCTCGGTTTTCAGCAGCAGCCGGGACTCTGTGGTTGCAGACACCCACTGGCACAATAGTGTCATTTTTAATCCTTTTAGTATTTCTCTTTTTAAGAGCATCTTAGCTCGGGGGCCACATGGAGGCTGAATGGCAGGAGGCCTGTAAGCTCTGGGGTTGTGTGGGGGGGGAAAGACACAGTCTGCAGCAGTGCCACTATGCACATCACAGGAAGATTTATAGTTGATTTTCACATATATCTATAACATCTGTGTGGCTAATAAAATTGATGGAGTTTGTCATAATCAGCCTGTACTCTCCAGTGAGAGAATTATGTCTGAGCATTTGGAAATCTCATGCACAGGCAGTTACTGAGGGAATGCTGTGAAGATTAAGTTGTTTCTGTGCGGCAATGGATACTCACACTGAAATGCGGTGCTCACTTCTGAGCTGCTGAATGGGTTCTCAGGAACAGTGTGTTGTTAAATGGGATGCAGGTATTTGCTAAAAAACCATGCATTTGTGTGGGTGCCTGCTGTCACAGGTGTGTATTTACATGCATGCAGTTGCACTGGGGTAGTAGATTTCCAATGCAACCAAAACTAATCCCAGAAATACTGCATGGAACAGCCCAGCTCCCCAGAAAGGCAAAGTCTCTCCAGAACAACAGAAAGGCACTGCTCTTATCTCCAACCAAACCCTCACCCTGGCTTCGTAGAAAATCATACAGTAACATTTTGTAAAAGGTTACTTAGTGTGCTACTTGATATGGGTTTTTTTTTCTGTTGTGGTGAAGAGTTGATAAAATCCATGTTCTGTTGCTGGATCAAATGTAGTCGGGAAAAAAATGGACAAATAATGCTGGGATGACAAATTCCGATCACATTCGTTTTATAAGCAGAGATAGCTGAAATTTCATATGTGATGGATTGAAAAACAGTACTCAAGAGGGATTCATACATTCTGTATTTATTTACTGCATTTTGTTGGCTATGGGCTTAAACAAAATTGGTTTTGCATCCAAAATGTAATCTGAATGCCTGTGAACACAAGAAGGCGGATGAACACAAGTCATTTGGGCACCCAGTTCCTTTGCATGTGCATGTAAACACTTTTTGAAATATCAGGATGGGCAACATTTAAACAGCCTGTTAAAAATACGGACTCTGATTTTTCAAGATAGTGACTTGATTTGCTATAAATCTAGAAAATGTGTGTTTCTGACTGTGGCAGTTCTGTAGCTTCTGCCTCTTCATCGCCTTGTCAGTGCTGTGGCTTAGAAAGCCTCCTGGAGCAGAGTGTGATGTTGCTCATTTGGGTTCAGAAGGAATCCAAACCAAATGAACCTCTTTTGTAACTCCCTTGTCTTTCTGGGATGGATATAGCCATTCCCGCCCCACCTTTTGAGAGAGTTTTGGGGTCTGACCCAGAACACATAAATTTCTGAGGATTTCAGCTCAAAATCACATTGCTCTAAGAAGCAAGCACTGAACTACCATTTAAAAGTGAGTTTAAGTCTTTTATTGTTTTAGATCCAATGATAATAAAGACAAAAAAAATGCATTGGATTAATAATGTTCCTACCTTGAAATTTAATTTAAAATCTCTTGTAATGTAATCACATTTGGGTGTGCCATTACCCAGATGGAGAGAAATTTGTTTTGTTGAGAAATTGCTTTAGCATAAGAATGACTTGAGTTTATTAACAGGGAAAAAAACATGACTCCCCTCCCCAACCACTCCCCATGCATTCCAAAAATAAGAAACTCATTTCAACATGGACATTACTGGTTAAAAAATAATTACACATAATGAAATGTCATATTTCACACATACTCCCTGCAAACCATGCTTCTTAGTCTTCCCCAAAACACTGCAGGGTGTAACCGGCTCTTTCTTCCTCCTCCATGAAAAGAATATTTCACAATGGAATTGTGCGATGACAAAAAATGGTGCTGGAAAAGCATCACTACCCAGAGAGACATAAGGAATTGCCACAGGCCACTGCCTATAATCCCACACAATATTAAGTAGTCATTGTATCTCTTTCCAAGGCTTCATTCTTCTTTTGTGACCTACAGCCTCAGTGAGAGTTTTTTACAGAAATAGAACGCCATGGAACAGCAAATTTGGGATCCCTGTCATCCGACAAAAAAAATGTTTGGCTTAGAATGTTATTTTCTTTTTAATGTATCTTTCAGCCGCTGTCATTAAAATTGTTAAACGGCGTTAGAAACGTGTTTTGTCAATTACCTTGGGGACAAGTGTGAAATACTGGCCTGTTAAAAACGTGTGCCACAAAAAATAAACTTGCACAGTGCGAGCGCTGCAGGAGGAGCGTTCACAGGTCGGCGTTCGCAGGGCCGGGCTCGCCTCGGCACACCTCAGCTCCTTGTGGATCCTTCCCACCGCTGGAGCGGCTCTAGTTAGTTGGGATTAGGTATTCCCAACTCGGGGAGATGCTCTCCTTCATAAATATTTGTTTGCATTTGAAAGCAGATTTCTGCAAAGGTTCTGGTGCTGACAGTTTCCCTCCAGGAGCACGGATGCCGTGCCCAGATGTGCACAATGTGTGCGACCCGCGTTGTGCACTTGAGGCCCCTTAATCAGCTAAGTTTTGGGTTATTTCTTCCAGTAGGCATTTGGTGGGACTGATTCTTACATTATTGAATGTATTTCATATTTAAAGAAATGTGTACATCATTCTGCATTACCCTGAATTGCACAAATTAATTTTGTGCCTGAGAAAAAGAATATTTGGTGTATAGATTAATGCTATCTCATTTCTAATTATATATTTCTGAATATAGGCAATGCTGCATATCTGTGGAGGAGAGGTATTGTAGTTCTACAAGCTTAGGTTTGGATGGATACAAGCATTTTATTTCTACAATATTCCTTTTTAAATAAATATATAGAGACAAGCCTGTGACATTACTAAGAAAAGAGACTAGTAGAGATTATGATTATCATAACTGCACTAGACTGGAATAATGGTGCTGAGTTAAAAGTTTCTGTGGGAAGATTTTTGCAAATTCCAGGGATTTTTTCAGATATCAAGAGGGAAATCAAAGATGTTTGTGGGTTTTCACTCCTTAAAGCCCCATCCTGAAATAAAATAGGTAGAAATGAAAGGAATGAAATAGGCGGGTAAGGAACTGATTGGAACAAGATAAAGACAGGGAAGAAAAATTGACAAAACATTTTTAATTCTCCTTAAGTGAAAGAGTTATACCGGGGAAAAGAATGCTCATTTTAATACTGAAATTTTAAAAATCCTCTGAGCTTAATGCCCCAACCTACTCCTATAATTAACGGTACTCAATGGTAGCACTTATTAACCTCAGTAACGTTTGGTTTAGAAAAATCTTTTGCAAAATTGCAGTCTGTATTTTATTGCTGTGCTTTGCTGGATGTCTGAGAGAGGTTATACAGCCACCCATAACCCACTCCGTCCTCAAATCCAGGCATGCTTTACATTCAGAGCTTTGAAAACCAGCTAAATTTACACCCAGCTTGCTCTGGAAATAAATCTGCTCATTTAGATGAGGTCTCATTTGAAATGAGCTTAGCCCAATAATTAATCATTTCATTCTCTTTATATATTTGTGGGTATTTGAAAGAAGTTTGATTAGTTACCAGTGATTACACTTCCCAACACCCTGCAAAGGAAATAATAAAATAAAACCCGTCAGGCTTTTGGAAGAATGGCTGGGGCTGAATTTGGGCTGAATTTAATAGCAACTTACTAACCGGCAATTATTTGTCTGCCTTTAACAGGAACTCCATAATGAAAGAGGTTATCACCCAGGAGTTATACCCAGCTTGTTTTTCAGCCCTGCAAAGGGAAGATACTGTGCTGTGAACAAAGCAGTGATGGCTCTTGGGTCCTCCCTGGGCACGAGGAGAGCAGTGGAGCTGTTTTGGATGGCACACGCACGGGTACCCACCGACCCACGGGACACATCCTCCTCTGCTCTGTCACCTGGGGGAGTTCAATGAAGGCAAGCAAACAGACAAACCTCCATTTGCTGATCTGTTGTTTCTATAGGCACTAAATTATTTTAAGGAGTCCTGAGATTCAGGTCTGAAGATAGTTGTTTAATTCAAGGGGTTTTTTTTCTTGTGAGGAGCTGCAGAGGGTAAAAGATCGTGTTGGTCTGAGTAGATGTTACACCTCTAATGCTGCTCATTGTTTCTTATCTGTATTGTGGCCAAAGTGAATGGATGTCAGAGTTCAACATACCCATGCTGTTTAACCTGGTGCTATTATCACAGTGACCTTAACCAGCTAGGCAGTTCACAGAGCAGGCACTAAACAGAGCATGAGATGAATTTAATGGATTACTAGGGAGTATGTTATTGCAAGGAGAAGCACCTGTGGAGCAACATATTTACCTCAGTTCCACTGAATGAGCATGTTGAAAGTGAATTGGCACAGCCTTCTGCTTTATGAAAGGAAGTATTTTGTCATTCTTCATGCTTTCATTAAGAGGATTTAAGGCAGAGGATGCTGAAATGGTTCTGTGTTGGCACCAAAAAAAATCACAGATTAATAGTAAGCTTGAAAATAGTAAAGCATCTGATTTTTGCTTTTTCATCAACAAGCCTAATAAACCAGGATGAAACTATTAACATACAAATAGACAACATTCTGATTAAAACAGCAGCAGCCAGCCCAGCCTGAAAAAGACCTCTTCACACAGAAAGCAATTATGATGGCAAGTGTTGTCCAATTCACTTCCTTTTGCAACAAACCTAGAAAATCAGAATCATAATTTTGCAGAAAACACTGGTGTTATTTAAAGACAAAGATGCTATTGATTTTTATGATCATGATTAGCATTTTAGAAGCCCCCAAATGTCCTGCAAGGTTGTATTCCTTTGAATTTCTACTCTAGGCATATACTGTAAATAGGGAAAAGGAAACCCTCAGGATAAAGCATTGTGGGAAACCTCTCCAGAGGAAGGGCAGACATTATCCTAGATTATACTGCTATAGTATACTTACCTTCCTTTCCTGCATCTCCCCTGAGATGATCTGTGGAAAGAATATACTTACTGAGTAAACCATCATTTAACAATCTACCTCCTGATGACGATAATCTAGTATAAAGAAATTTCCTGATTTTGAAGTCAAGCCATGACAGCTGATACCACTAAGCTGTTTCATCTTAGAAGTTTTGTTTTGTCATGAAACGAGTCACTGACACAGGAGGGTTTTCCCTCATGACAAAGCAAACCTGGTTTCCTGTTTACTTGGACTGAGCATTCCACGCACAAACCATCGCGGAAGCCTGTCCAGTTCTGTTTGCTCCTCTGAGCAGGGAGGCTTTTCAGTAATTCCAGTTTATGCAAGTGCAGTATAAATGGTACCAAGCCCTCCTTAATTTCCTCTTTCCCCCATTCAGAAGGGGTGTAAATAAGTGCCGAAATCCCTCCTCGTTCAGCAAAGTGCAGAAGCTCCTCTCTAATTTAAAGCCTGTGTTTGGGGTTGGTTGTTTACTGAGGTGAACACATGGGTATGTTGAGATTTTTTTTATTTTCCGTATCTTGAACCTCGATACACATTGCTCATTTTGGAGAAAGGAGTCAAGATGCACTTTTCCAGGTGGAGGTAGGAGTGGCTATGGAATTATCTGAAGGAATCCACTTCACCTGAGAGACACAGTTCTCTTGGGTGATTTAAAAAGAAGTCTTAACTTCTTTTAGTAGCTCTGAAATTTTGATATTTTTTGATATCTATCCTAATTTTGATATTGAGGCAAATATGCATTAAATGTGCCAGTGAGCTCATCATCCAGTTACCTTTTCCTTTCATTAGGTTTATTTTGAATATTCCTTTTTAGCAGGACACAAAATTGGAAGCTTCTCACTTGTTTGGGTGGTCCAAAACCTGATCATTATGTATTAGCGAAGAATTCAGGGTTGGAGCATGGTGGAAGATGATTTCTGCATCACACAGAGTTAAAAACCTAATTAGGCAGCTAAAGTAGCCTCCAAATATGCAGACGCTCTTTTGCGCTCCAAAATAGTTGCATCAGCTATCAATCAAGTGAATAAATGATGCAGACAGGCAACTGAGGGTTTTCATTTGTGAGTAATATTAATTGTGGGTGTAAAATGAAAGATATAATAAGTGATGAAGGTACCACTCAGTACTTGGATGAACATTTTTTCTAAAGTTAACTCTAAATGGGACAATTGCGTAAGCAAATAAAATTTCAGCTCGGTGGTGACCATTATATGCTCTTGAAAAACTGTATAGAAGCGCCCATTGATTACTGTTCCCCCTGATTTTGGTTTTCAAGCCCTGTATTCTGACTTGCTGTTCATTAGTCTGGAGTAATTGGGCTGGGAGAACAGCATTCAGACCTCAGTTCAATATGCAAGGCAAATAAAATATGCAATTATCTGATACAGAGTCACAGAGTTGCATCAAATGGAAACAAATGGTGCCAAATCAAGACCACATGTTTTTAAGAGGATTATGAATTTAAGAGATATGCAGCTAAATGTCATCTATTTGCAAATAATTGAGGAATTTGAAAAAAAATCCTTTTGAAGATTTTTAGCGAATATAATAATTGTAGCAACACTTGCCAGGATTTTTCTGAGGTCAGTGTCCAGAAGTCTGAAATTCAGACAGAAATTACTCTATTCCTGATAATCCTTTCTGAATGGGACTCCTGATTGCCCTTCACTGGGGTCTGATCATTTCCCCTTGGAAGACTGGACATCTGAACCAATGATTTCAAGCAGAATTTTTAGATGTTTAAGGTATTTTTAAGTCCTATGAAAAATGGACCATTTTTTATTTAAAATCTGAAAATCTCAGAGTTTCTTTCTGCTTGCTTTTTAAATTTATTTTTTTTTTAATAGTGCATTTAGGCACTTCATACCCTGTGTTTGCAGTGCCTTGGCAAAAGATCTTTATATTTTCCCTGTTTAGATACTGAACAGAGCTCTTCACCTCACGTCTGTCACTGAGGTCTACATGTGGTTGCTAAGCCTCCACTATCACATGGAAGGGTGGAGACAGGGTAGCAGTTTTCTCTGGAAAAGAGACAGATGATCATGCCAAGTCGCAGAGAACTATTGGCAATGACTTTTCTTGGGGCGAGATTGAGACACTCTTTGGCAGGAGCCAACACCCATTTTGAGATGAAAAATGTTCATCCCACCATCTAGCTCTGCAGTCTCTTCTCCAGCAGACAGTACTCTGGGAGAACACCCACTGCTGTGTCTGAGGCCAGTGGAGATCCTGTGACTTGCTCTGCAGTTCCTCAGTTGGCAGTACCCAACCTGCCTGTGCTCATCATCTCTTTTTATTGCCTTTTTGCCTGCATAAAATACTATGAACAGCCAACTGGCTACATTTAAACATAAGAGTACTAGTGAAACAGGTTTCCCCTGCTTGCTGTCTTGCTTCTAGAGACTTTATGGTGGTATCTTGTCTCCTTTGCCTCAGAATCTGGTTGTCATTTTATATAGTCTGGCAGTTTGGGGTTTAGAGTGTCCCATCTCCAGGCAGCAGGACTCTCAGAGAGCTCATATCTCCTCAGATTTGTGTGGGAGGATTGACAGGGAGCCCACTGTCAGTATGTGCCCTGCTGGTTCAGGCAAAATGAACTCTGCTTACACAAACAATGTAATTTTGGCTAAATTCAGGCACAAAGGAATCACTATGTAGTGTTTTTCTCTCACGTGTGTATTTTTAGACTATCTAGAGTTTGGATACTAGCTTGCATAAATCCTGTTCTCTGAATGGTTTGAGTTTTGGTGCTGGAAGAGGGTCATGTAAACCTGTTTATTCAGTTCTGAATTTACAGCATTTCAGACAGGTCTGCTAGAGAGACTTGAAGCATATAGCCAAGGTGAGGCAATTCCCAAATCATCTAAAATCTCATTGACAGATGCAACCAAATAAATAGCCAATTTTAAAGCCTTTGTACAGAAGAGACTAAAGATCTTTATGACTAGGTCATTAAAATACATCGTGAGAGTGCAAAAGGATGAGAAGGGACTTCAAAATGGACATTACAGGATTGCCAAAAATTTTTGGAAATTGAGGAGATAGCGGTATCTCCCATTTGAATAACCAAGCAGTAAACAAGTGCTGTGAGCTTTGGAAAGCCTGGGGAGCACAGGGGTGGGATCAGAGGTAAGGGAAGGACACTTTGTGGGCTTTATTGTGACCATAAGTCTCTGCATCCTATTTTCTGCACTTTAGGAACACACCGTGTTGATTTTCTGCAATAAGCAGGATATTGTTTAAGTCCTTTTCCAACAAAGTATTATCAAGGGTTTTTTTGTTTTGTTTTGATTTTAATTGGGAGCAGCAGCAAAGTTCAGAGCAGCATATGAGGATGTTACAGTGACACAAAAGTACAAGATAAGGTGCTTCCTACCACAGGAAGGCTATTTTAACAGTTGGGTTTTACGATATTTACGAAGGAAGGAAAGTCAAAGGCAACAATATTTAATGTCATCATTATTGTCCTGATTTTCAGAGAAACGTAGTGGGATGAGGAGCTCAGTCTCTTCAGCTTTGCAGAAGACTACAACACAAGGTCAGGTAGCATCTGCAAGAAAATGAACCTCAAAATCTAGGCTTTTCTTTTCTAATTTTTATATAAGGAAACTATGTTTTGTTCAAATATATGGATTGCAGATGGAAAACAGAAAGGGAAGGTAAATTCACAGGCCTCACCAACTTCCCTCATTAATGGTTCTCAGCAGAACATGCTGAGCTTTGTGACTTTTTATTTATCATTAAAGCACAATTTTTGTTATTTGCTGAATGGTTAAAATTTCTTTTTCCTGATAATTTGGGGAAGTAGCTGTTTATCATATGGAATGATAAACAAAAGCAGTGAAAGTCTTTTCAAATGGGTTAGTTTGCAACCCCATAGAGCTATGCTTCATGAGTTTATTTGCATCGTCAGGAGAATCTAAACTAATTTAATTCGTGGTAGGGAGCACATGTTAATGACTTTGCTGGGTGGATAAAGGTACTGCACACCTCCCTTCTTACTCAGTGCTCCTGATCTCCAAGCAGGCCAATAGATCAAACCACATGGTATCTCATGGTAAGGACCCTCTGGAATTGAATTCATGATGGCCATATTGTTCTCCTTAGGTATTTTAATATGTCACAAAAACTACTGGTATGTTTGCTGCCCTGTCAAAGTGTCCAGAGATTGAATTAGGTGCAGGTTGGATGGATCCCTGAGGAACCTGATCTAGTGTGGGGCATCCTTGCCCATGGCAGGGGGTCTGGAACTAGATGATCTTTAAGGTCCTTTCCAACCCAAACCATCCTATGATTCTGTGATCTCTGACTCTGTGACAGCAGAACAAGGTGCTGCTGTCCAGTGGGTGAGGAAGGGAGGCAGCTCTGTTGTCAACTGAACAGCATTTCTACTTTCCCAGCTTCCTCCCTTGCAGTCTTGTTCTGATTTCAACTCTCTGGCCTTCACAGGCTCAAAAAACTGTATAAAGGAAGCAAAAGAAAAGGTATTTCAAGGAATGAAATTAAGAATTGTAAAGATCTTTGAATAACTAGTGTTTTCAAACTGGGTTAAAGCAGACTTAGAGTAATCTGACATGATGTAATCCCAGTGAATTTGCAGGAAAGCAGAAATTAAGTATTTATTTGGGGGTATTACAGTGTCTAGTATAAGATATTGTTAAGTACTGTCAGTAACTCATTATATATTTATTTTAAAAAATAAGAACTTGAAAGAAAAAAGAAATTTGAGATTAGAATGTGGTTGCTGTACATGCATTATACATGCTTCTCCTTCTGTTCCACTAATGGATCCTGACTGCCAGAACAGCGAAACGAACCATTGAAATTAGCGGAACTAAGACCCAGATCTATTAAAAATTTTCATTTGCCTCCAGTGTAGAATTTCAGACAGGTCCCTGATTTCTGTGAAGCATTTCCAAAGTATCTCAGCTCTGCTGTAAAATGAGTTTTCTGTCAAAGGGAACGAGCGTGGTGGTAGAAGCCGTCGGATCTTCTGCTTCCTAATGGCCACGCTGCAGAGACAGGAAAAACAAAGGATGAAGCATCTCTAGTGGCACATCATTAATGCTGGTGGCATATCATTAATGGCAGTGGCAAGCTGAGGAAAGAGACATCAACAGCAGAAGAGGCTGAGATGAATGAAGCAGGAGTCATCAGCATGGGAATGCCACCTTAATTATACCATGTTCTGAAAAGAACTGAATCAAGGCAAATAAAAAGCTGAAACTAAGAGGCACAAGCCACCCATTTAGGCCTCACTGCCTCATCTCACTGGGGGTATGTTACAAGTCACTGCTGGAAAATAGTGCCTATTACCTTTCAGCCCTTGGTGATCTGCTGCTGCTGGAAGAGTTGCTAATCCCAAGATTTTCACATTCTGAGCTAAAATCAGAGGCGGAATATTATTGCAGTTGGAAACTTATTTATGGGTCAGCCAAGAGACAAAAGATACAATGGAATTTATGGGCTACAGTAGACACCCTCTTAAGGAGAAAAATATTTGTGAAAATATCATTAAAATATACTGTGGATGTGTCAACAATCCCATCTTCAGTACAGAGCACTTATCAGGAAACCCTCTGGTATTAAGTTCTGTTTCATTTCTAATGCTGCCCAAACATGCTCTGTTTTTGCCAAAGTAATGGAAGTCTGAGCCTTTGCTGGGAATTTCCATACTTATGTGGCTTTAAGTTATATCCTTCAAGTTGTTTTTTTTTTTTTTTTTGTCTGTTTTGGTAATGGGAAGTTTTAGTGCCTGGAAAATTTGAGACAGTGAAAGAACCTAAAAAAATGTATATGCAGGAGAGGGTTTGGGTTTCTTGTGAATCCTGGTCAGACTCTGGAAAACAGAACCAAACCTCAGAACCAAAAAATTCCTTCATGAGTTTTCAACATTTCTGCTAATGCCGAGTTCCAGGGTCTGGTTTACATTGGGAAACCTTGACTCCTGGCTCCAAAGGGTTCAATTAGTCAAAATGGTTGGCAGATGGAAAAAATCATTAAGTTCCATCCAGTGTTTTGAACAATAAAAATAGACTCAAGACACAATGGCCTTACCTTGAACTTTGCAGGCCAGCGTCACATTATGATAAAGAGGGAGTCAGCTCTCAGAAGCTGGATTATCTACCAGCACATGGACAGAGTGGGAAACCGGGCTGCAAGGGGGACAGGCATCAGAACCTTGCAGGCTGAGCACATGATTATTAGTTTAATGATTTTTAGCCCAGATCCAAGATGCAAATTCTGGCAATGAGAAATAACTCGACATGGATATTATGAGATTACCAAAACCTCACAATAGTAGTAATAGCAATAATCATCTGTTATTTGAAGAGACGCTGAAATTCATGGAAATTTTAGAATATTATTCTTAGAAATCTTTCTCCTGAATGCTTTGTCTTTCCTGAAAATGACAGAAAAGCAGATAGATAACACTTCTGTCAAACAAATTTTTTTTCATTTTATGCTTAAATACAGACTTAGGTGCCCAACTTTAAGAACTTGAGTTTGAAAATACAGTTATGGACCAGAAACATAACCTGTTCCATAATTTGACATCAAAATTATTTTTACTTCAACTATCCCATAAGATAAGTGGAAGAAGAAATTATACCTGGCATTACACACCTGATCATTCTGTAAAAATGAATATATTCACAAAAAAAAAACCCAGCATGTAGGGTAAATTTTCAAATTGGGAAGTGTGGCTTACTACACAAATGATTTATTACAAAATAAGCTCTAGTGAAAATTTTATGTCCAAAGCAATGTTTTGGATAATAAATTATATCTTACAAACAATAAAAAGTGGACAGATTCTCCACCACTGTCAATGACAGCACCTGGCAGTACAGGGCACATGGGCTTGGAGATTAATGTCTAAGTTTAGAATGAAATTCCCAACTGGTGGGAATTACTAGGGCACAACAGAGGTTCTAGACTGTAATATTAATAAAGTTTCCCAGAAAGTGTGAAATCTCCACATATCCACACTTGCACATACACTTTTACATCTGCTCTTGGCTGTCACTCGGTGCTGGATGCAACTGGATACTTAACATCTAAAGAGATGGAGAAACTAATTGCACAGCTCTCCATGCAAGTCTGATCAAGCTTGGAAAGGTGAGGTAAGTCTGCTTGCTATTGCTCACGTCATTCCTTCTATTCCCTAAACCTCTACCAGGTGTGATTGCCATCTCTTCCCCTCTCCCACATCCCTTCTCCAAGGCTGCCCTGCCCCTCAGGGGCTGTGGTCCCCATTGCCACCCCACGGTTCTCAGTGGCAGCAGGGCTTTGCTGCGTGTTTGAGCAGCATTGTGGATCCAGGATGAGGCCAGGAGTACATGGGGTGACTCCTGACGTGATATCATGGAGTGTTTTGGCAGTGCCGGTGTGGTTGGACCATGTAACTGGTGCCACAATGCCAGCATTTTAAAGTGATGTTCACGTGTTTGCAATTGCTCTGATGGTTTGGGCTCCTCTGATCGTGCAGCAGATGGCCCCCACCTTTATCTTCCTGGAGTGTCCTGTGTTTATTTGTGATGGTAGTCCAGAAAAACCACTGAATCTGTCCCAAATCATACGGTATTTAGAGGGATAAAGATGTTGAACTAAGCCTGGGGATCATTAGGTGGCTACCTTGGAGCCAAGCTGTTTGGACAGGGCTCAGTTCCACAACTGGCAGAAGAAGGAGAATCTTTTTCTCCTTCAACTGCTGAGACTGTCAGCAGCAAACTTGCAGAACCACCTCCCAGCTCTTGGGGGTTTGTGGGGTGGTGAAGTGGATGTCTTATTTGGTGAACTCTAAAGACATCTTGCTGGTTTGTGTGTGTTAGGGGCTGTCTTTAAATTTGGAGCCTGTCCTCTATTGTTTTATGGTTTAGATTAGAGTACTGGATCTGGCTGACAGTCTCTTTGGGATAACAGTGGTGGATCCTGGTATTTAAAGTAGAATGTAGTATGGGTGGAGGGTCTTGAGAGGCAGAATTTTTCCTTTGAATCATAAGTTCACTGTACCTGAACATCCAAGTGAACATTCAGAGCCTTGATTTCTCTAATCTCTCGAGGTCCAAGCTTCCTGGGTCCAGCCTATCCCAAAGCACATGCTTCTGACTTGACACAGCTCTCCTAGAGGACAGGAAAAATCAATGTATGCCATTGCATTAAACCCAGGGAGGATTAGCAGAAGGGACGTGCTAATGAATTCCACGTGAATATGCTGCAGCAGACCAGTGTTACAAAGCACAGAAATAGTTTGGTAGAAAATCTGCCTGGTTTGCTTTCCAGCTCAGGCTGATGGCCGAGCCTTCTGTTACTCAGAGCCAGGGCTATTTCCTGCGATGCTGGTGGCATCACCAGGGTGGTGTGAGGTGTGGTACCCAGCCCAGCATGGGCAGAGCTGGTGCTGCACAGATCAGAGCAGGCAGCACATCTTGATGTCTGCTGCGACTCATGAGGTGAAGGCTTTGATGTAGGTCCAGGGCCTGGCCCTGTGATGCAAGTTGCACTGTGAAACCTGCTTTTCAGGGAGCACATCCGTAGCCATGGGATCTTTAGAAACAGAATCTTGTCCATCAGGAAGCCTGTAACAGTGATCAATCCTCAGGACTTCCTGAAGAGGAGTTCCTTGTCCTAGATTTGACACTTGTATCCTCCCCCTCCTGGGAAGCTCAGGCCTGGCTCATACTCTTACATATGTAACCAGAGCAAAGGCATTGGGTTTTGCTTCTGGCTCGAATGCTTTTCAGTTCCAGCATCAGTGCTCCCATAGAAAATGCTAAACACCTTTCTGTGTGATGTTCTATAATTCAGTTTGGTTGTAATACCTGAAAGCCTCTGTGTTTTCACAAGCAGAGCAGCTATGCCAACTGGTTAAGAGAAAGCGGTGTAATAATTTTTCTACTTTTTCACCTCACTTTTACTTCTTTTCACTAGCCTGGCTCTAGCTCTTCTCTTTGGCAGCACTGCCAGTTTCTCTTCCGTGCCCACGTGCCTGTGCACACACACAGGCTCAGGCAGATGCTCGTAACCTGACTTCACAATTCACCCCTCTCCCTTGTTAATTTTAAGAAAAAGAGGGAAGAAAGAATGAAAGTGTTACACAGGGGAGTGAGGCAAAAATAGAAATCCAAGGATATGGTGGTTGCAAGGAATGCCCAGAAATTTCCTTCTGGAGTCTCTTTTAATCATCTCTCATACTTTGCTTCAATGCTTTTCTTTCAGCTGCTCAGGCCAGGTTGCTTGGTAGACTTTTGCTGCCAAATGCTATTATAACCAATCTGCTCTGATCTTTAGCCAAATCTTAGGAAAGAAGTGGGTGTGCTGAAGCTTTGGTGAGGGAACTCTTTACCATTGCTGGAATGGCAAACATGACTGTGCAGATGAGAGCTGCTGGAGCAGGGCTTCAGTGCTACCACGGGGTCTGGTTTTAACTGCTGTGAAGGAAAGAGCAGCCCTGAATGTCTGGAATGTACAACTGTTTCAGCTACAACCACCCAGATATTAGCACAAAACACAGATAACATCAACAATATCCTTTAAAGTGCTGGGTACCTGAGACAGCCATCTGGGTTTTGCTGACGTGTCCCTGGGCTGTGCTGACTAAGGGCAGATCCCCAGCAGGAATAACTGAGGCTGCACTGAAACTCATGCGCACGCTGTCCTGGAGAGGAATCATCGAGCAGGAGCAGAAAGGGCTCCTCTTGGATGGTCAAGGCTGCTTCTCCCCCCTTCAGGGCTCAGGGTGGGCTTCACAGCTGTGCCTGGCCAGCTCTGGATAAGGGCAAATGAGTGGCTGGAGTGTGAGGAGAGACAGAGCTGGGAACGCAGAGCCTTTATGAACTCATCCTCTATGGCATGTTAAAGAAGGGCTGAAACACCATACAGCATTTAAACATCTTAATTTCTGCAAGACCTGGCTCTATAGTAATTATTAAAAGGAACGTCTAAACAAAAGAACAAAAAAACCTCCAACATGCTATTCACAAATGCAATGAGCTCGTTGGTTCCCAGAGCTTACACTGACTCTGTGCTGTACATCTGTAATAAAAGTGTCTCTATTTGCTTAGCAGATGCACTGGAGTCATGTAGAGTTCAAATTTACCATACCCATCAAGATGCAAATCCCAAATTTCGTTTAGCATTGTCCCATTGGTAAGGACGTTACACGCGGGTCAGGATTCTATCTCCCCCCAAGCCCTTTAAATGTGTTTATTCATTTTGTTTATTTTCATTTCCCAGTTTCCACATGTCGCTCAGTCAGATTTTCTGTTAGCAAGACTGAGAGACGAATAACATATGTTACCCCACAACTGACCTTGAAGGGGAACTGAAGAAACCATCTTCCCTAGGGCTGAGATGCAATTCAGACACGAGCTTGCTCCGCAGAGGTCTTTTCCTGAAAAGACACTGCCAGCTGAGTCGTAAGCCCTGGAAACATTTCTGCCTGCATCGATAGCAAAGCGTGAAGTATGTACCAGGGGGATGTTGAGGGTTTAGCCTTCTGTGCCATTCCTCCCTTGGCTCTCATAAGCAAAGCAAACAAATTCTTTGTGTCTTAGAAGAATTGGATAATTCAGCCAACTTGAGTCGTTTCCTTGCAGGCCTGGCTTTTCACCTGGGAGACTAGGTTTGCTGATCCTACCCAGGTTAAAATGACTGAAAATCAATGTGGTTTGACAGCTGTGGGAAAAAAAATAAATAAATGGATGTACAAACTGTTGAGCAACAAAGGCTCTTCAAGTGGATACAAAGTGAGGCACAGAAAGAAACTGTTGTCTGTGATCTTCCTTACAGGCTCTTGATTCATGGAGGTCTGGCCAGTTCCAGCCCCTTCTGATGGAGTTGGTCTGACACTTCTATGGTGCTTTCCACTTCCTCACACGCTCTGCTCAGGAAGAAGTCACAGGCAGGCCCTTCACCTCTCCCCTGTCCTTGGGTGGCTGAGCTGGGAATGTCAAACAGAGGGTGAGTATGCCTGTGTTGCTTTAGCCTGATGTTGCAGTCAGGTTTGGTGACACCCACTGCTGAGCCTCCTTTGCCTTTAAAACAGCAAAATAGGGGAGTCCTCATCCATGGAGTCACCTCCTGAGGACATCCTGTGAGATGGTGACAGTGTGAGATGAAGGTGGTGTGAGAGCCTGTGCAGAACTGGCAGTAACACCAGGGCTGCTGGTTAGACCCACTCGCGTTTCTCTCTTGAACAAGTGATCCAGAGCAAGGCCTGGAAAAGCAAATCTAGGCTTAGCTGGGTGTCAGTTAGCTTGTCACATGGCTCCCACAGGCCAGCTGGATGCTCAGAAGTTGCTGAATTTGGAGCCTTCCATGCTGGAGGCTCCACCTCTACCTGTCACCCCCCATAGACATCAGCTTTCCTGGTTCTGCCACCCGGCATCAACCTCAGGAGCTCATGTAATTTCCCCCTTTTTTTTTCCAATATCACTTCTTTCCTTGGGGAACGTGATCACTCTGTTTCCTAGAGCAATTTGGAATTGAATTACATCTTTGAAGTGTTTGGACAATGTTCTCAGGCATATGGTGTGATTTTTGGGGCTGTCCTGTGCAGGGCCAGGAGTTGGACTTGATGATCCTTGTGGGTCTTCTCCAACTCAGGATTTTCTGAGGTTCTGTGGTTTGCCCTGAGGGTCAGGCAGTGTGGGAAGGGGCAGTCTGTGTGAGCAGGGATCAGAGCCTTCCTTGTTAGCTTGTTGTCACCCTCCGATGCAGTCCCAGATCAATGCTGAATTACAGCACAGAGGAGAGATAAATGTTACATTCAGCATGAATTGCCAGTTCTGACACACAGGAACACTAAACACGTACCTAGACAAAATCCTAAAGTCGTGCCAATTGGAATCCAAAAACCTGCCACACCAGTTATCACTTAGTAACAACTTCATATAATTTTCCACAAGTAATTAAAATGTCTTTCCTGAGCCAAAAATGAAAATTTCTTTACAACGGGCAATTCTTATGTAAAACTACTTTTCTCTTTAGTTTCTGTCAGTTTAATGTAAATTTTTAGCTGTATTTGGAGAAATCCATTTTGGGAGTTATGACATTTCTTATCTTAGTACTGTGGTTGGGGGGAAGGAGGGAAGTTAACTGTGTGCTTAGATTTCAGTGGTATCAGCTGAAGTACTAGGTTCAGGAAATGTTTCCACAGGTTTATGGATAGTGCCTATGGCTGACATGGGATACAGGCAAAGTGTCACTAGTGAAGCTTTCAGAAATGTTTGTTAATGCCTATGGCAGCCCAGCAATACCTCCTGTTCTGACATCTGTTTTAAGGAGAGGTGAACAGGGTCATGTGCACATTTTCTTCATATTTTCTTTCTGTAGGGCCTGGTTTCGACTGCTTTCACTCTTTTCAGCTCACCCAGCAGTGCTCAGCAGCTCCTGGGAGATCTGGAGCTTTCAATGGTCATCACCTTCTGCCAATCTGGTCTTTGTTTATCCTCCCCTTGTTCCTTTTCCCCTTCACCTTCTCCCCAAAAGCTTCATTTCAGTTCAGGAGCCACTTTTGGAAATGTGGGTTCCTGTGATCTCTCAGATGTGCCAATGGGCTCACTGGCATTACAGGTCAGGATTTCTGTCACCACCCTAAAAATGGCCTTACTGGCAAAGGAACAAAGCTCAGAAAATAACATTTTAAACCTGTCAAGTCTGATTTACAGAAAGCTCCTATGATCTAGAAAAGCAACAAGCAATGATTGCGTTCTGCTACACCCTAATTTTAATTATAAAAAATGCTAGTATAGTTTTCCAGTTGCCATCCCTGTAAAGAAGTAGAGTCAGAGTAAATCTTCCAAATAAACATATTTCTCAGACATAAACATGATAAATCTTTTCTTTTGAGAAAGATATAAAGAATGGTTAACTTAAAATATGCATATAATAACATATTACCCACAGCTTCTCCTGTTTAAAAAGATTCCATATGCTGGGAAAACCCATAAAATAAAACCCAAGAAATGCTGCATCCTCTTTGTATTAATTTGAAACAGTCACTTAATGGGAAAAAGGAAAAGAAAGAAAAAATAAAGAAAACTGGTGGAACAGAATTATTTTATTTTTTCTTAGAAAATCCCAAACAAATCAGTAACTCCAGCATTCCAATCTCTTCATCCTGTTTTTAGTGGTGCATTAATATGTAAACTCAATACTTCTGTTGAAAAATAGCTTTGGGTAAGGAAAAATGGTAGCAAATTCCAGGGTGGCCTTACTAGCATTTTTGATTGAAAAAACTTGGAAAAATGTTGTTGTTTTAGGATGATGAGAAGTGCTGCCATCTCTTGTGGTTTACCCAGGATTGTCCCAAGTTTGACTGCTGTCTCTGGTTTGGTTTAAAACCTAAAAAGGGCCTATTAACTATAGCTCCCTCTCTCCCACTAAATTCCCTATTCTTGCCCCATGTTTAATAAGTAATTGATTTTAAAGTAGTCTCACTGAAGAAGCTTTCTGTTAAAGTACCATGGATAAAACAGTCTGCTTTTCTTATTCTTTTTTTTTTTTTTTAAGAGGAATTTATCTCTCTAGAAAGGTTTGTTCCATATGACTGTGAGCTGCAGAGCTGGGGTAGTGGGAGTTCATACATAGATTTGGAACCAGAGGACCTGGGCTCTGGGCTGATTTTTCCCTTAACTTGGTTTATGACTTGGAGAAAATCATTTGTGTTTCAGTTGATTTTGTTTGTGATTCCCCCTATTTCATCAGATATTTTCACATGGAGAACACTTGGTATACAGATGCTGGTTACTCCCTGGCAGGAGCTTCCAAAACTGTTCCTCCAAGGAACAGAGCAGAGTCCAAGACTTTCAAGACCTTTCCAGACATTCACATGGAGATGATGACTGTCCTGTTTCATATCACAGCCCAATGGTCAGGGCCCTTCGTCACAGACCAGCTTTTCAACTGCCTACCTTCAGTTTGGGATTATTCCCAGTTCTCACACATCACTGTCCTGTGAACCTCTTGATCCTGATCAGTTGTGGATGCCCCATTCCTGGAAGTGTTTCAAGGCCAGATTGGATGGGGCCCTGAGCATGCTGGTCCAGTGGAAGGTGTCCCTGCCCATAGTGGGGAGGTCAGAACTAGATGATCTTTAAGGTTCCTTCCAACCCAAACAATTCTGCAATTTTGTGCTATTTGAGCTTTTGGCTTTGCAAGGGGTTGAGGCTCCCACCCAGCTGCAAATTCAGAACTCCTCATGCCCCAGAGAGGCCACGAGCATGAGCAAAGCTGGGGACACGCCAGGCAGGGAAGCTGGAGCTCTGCCCTAGGAGAAGCAGCAGCACGCACACCCCGTGCTCAGCACCTGCAATTAAATGAGGGGGGGTGTTTAACCAGTCCCATGGCAGCCTGACAGGTGCTTTCCCAACCTGGGCACCCCAATTCCCTCTCTGTGCCCCCTGATGGGGGTCACCTCTGGCCACGGTGCAGGGGGTTAAAGAGGGCTGAGCCAGGGCTCCAGCTGTGTGCACCGGCTGTGTGGGGAGCTGGGCTGGGCCAGCTGTGAGTTCAGCCCTTCCCCTTGGTCAGCTAGAAAAGGGCTGTGTCTCCTGCACTGGGATTAGTGCTGGGGGGAGGTGGGTTTTTATGGTAGGAAAGGAGGTGGAAAAAAATTACGTTTGACTGATTCCTCTCTTGTGCAGTGTCTGGGGAGGGTCTGGGCTGTGCAAAAGCTGTCCTGAGAGGGGCTCTCTTGGCAGCAGGGTTAAGAGAAGCCTGACCCACTGACTTCTTCACTTAACTTCTAGGCTGGGGAGATGCTTGCTTAGCCCAAAAGCTTGGGTGAGGCAGTCAGCTGGAGTTCAAGATCCAGGGACTTAATGTCCCATGACTGAATGTAGCTTGTTTGACCTGTAGTGCAGATCTTGAGAGTAGGGAGCAGAAGTATTTTTGTGGTATGTGCTGAGCCTGCTCTCCCTGACTCAAACACCTCCTGGAAAATGAATAATTGAACATACATGTGACTATGTATAGCCCCTTCTTCAAACAGAACCTGAAAAGGGGGAAGAATATCTTCCAACTTCATAGGCTAACTGCACAGGACCGACCATAAAATCTAAAGGGACACAGTTCTATAGCAGGGAGCAGGCTTTTCAGCCCACATATCTGAGCAGTGGCCTTCAACTCTGAATTCTTTAAGCTAAGCAGTGAGGTGGATTTCTGCCTTCAAACTGAGCTGGAGTAGAAGGAAAAAACAAATTAATTCTGATTTTTTTATTTTTTTTTTTAAATTTTATTTGCCAAACCACACTGCTCCCCGCTAAAATCAAGAGATGTTACTGTTGGCACAGCGGGTTTAAACTCACTACTGGGTTTCACATGTTTTAATAAAGGAAGAAACTGATTGAATGAGATTGTCTATTAGTTGCATTAGATCAGCAGTTTCTTCTTTGTAGTGATGCAACAGATTGTTTGCCGAATAATACAGTAAGAATAGACTCAGCATGCAAACCCTGTAAACTGTCTGAAGAAAAAGCTGTGTCCTTTTTTTCCCCAATTGTTTCCAAGCCAGTAACTGCTTCTAATATCCCTGTATCCAGTGCAAGCCCAGTGTTGTCTATAAAACACATCTACTATTTTTCAAGAGCTGTAATTGTTAGGAGAGAGGGATGTTTAGGAAAGCAGGGTGGGCACAACATAGGAGGGCTGGTCGTGTGAGGAACTCCCTGGGCTGCATTTTGGGGCAACTTGGCTCTGCTGCATCTTTCTCCTGTGACTTTGGGAAAGTCTCTTAATCTGCTGTCTCAGTTCCACACAGGTGTAATAAGAGGCACCATTTTGTCTCTTCTGTGCAGTATGTGCTGGGTTAATGCCTACACTGTGTATTAAATACATGCATGTAGTAGGTACTAAGGTGGTAAAGCAAGAATCAATTCTGTAAAGACTTGTGTGATGCCCAGGACACTGGCAAAGCAAAACCCAGATTAATTCTGTCTTTCTAGTTCTTGACAATTTTTGTTGAATGCTGAATTTAAGTAGATGCTTATTTTTAGCCTGTACATTAGTGGGCAAGGGAATGAAAGGGGAGGATTTCCCACACCAAGCATTTTGTTTTCAATATAAATACATGTCACATAATATCATGGACAAATAAGGGGTTCTTACCACTCATAAGGTGTTATGGTAATCCTTCATGGAGTCCTTTTAATGAATAAACCAGGGATGCTTCATAAGTTGTTTATTAAGGGTTAATGATGTATCTTCTCTCTTTGGCATCATTCCCAGCCTAAATCAAGCCTGCTTCATCTCATATGGATATGAAAGACAAACTGTACAGATTGAAAACATCTGTATACTGAGTGAATGAACCACATGGCAGCAGTGTCATGCAGAGATTTACTTAAAACTGTCCCCTTTTGTTTGACTTTAGAAGAACAGCACAAATAAATACAGTAGGTTCTGTTTAAACAAAGAGGACTCTGATCAATAGAGGTTTGTATAGCTTACGACCTTCAACTATAAACAAAAAATTGGGGTAAACCCCACATGTCTCAGGTCAATTGCCATCTTATTTACTTTATTACGCCACTAATGTTCTAATCTGTCTTGCATATAAAATGCTTTTTACAAGCCATCTTGCTCTGCTTCTCCATTTTCACCAGAGATAAAAGGGAAGGCTGTGTTTGATTCAGATCAACCTGTGTGTGGGTATGAGTGTGCCGTGAATTCAGAGGATCGGCATAAGCAGGGAATGCAAACCAGTTCAGGCAAATTTCAAATTCCAGCAAATTTTGGTTGAGGTTTCCAATAGCTTTTGGTGCTTTCTGAGGGGGTTCAGCCATCCACAAAGAAAAGCAAAATGGTTTGTGGCTCACCATAGCCAGACCTGGGCACAGAAACAGGACAGAGGCAGTGCTATATAGAAAGTTGTTGTGCTGTTCTGGCTGCGAGCAGAGGTTATCCCTTGAAAACACTTGTGAGTTTCTGCTGGGGACTGACCCTGGCTGTGAGTCTTTATTATTATTATTTTTGTTATTCTCTCCCAGCAAGATTAAGTAATTCCAAATACTGAGGGGATGACACTCCTCCTGCATGTGTTCTGCCCTCGTATCTCCAAATAGCTAACTTGAATTGTAATTACTTTCTTTTCTGGCGCATTTTCTGGAGGGGAGAGACTATTATTTTAATCTTTTTCTGTCCATTTTTTATCTTCCCTGGCTAACTTTTAATCCTTTTGATCAATTTTAACATAAGACAAAAAAGAGGAAAATGTACCTATCCTGGTTTATGAAAATAAGACAGAGAGGAAGAAGGGAAATACCCCAATCAAACCTTCCCCGATGAATGAATCTGCAGCAGGAGCCTTCATGAGACAGCAGAGGAGCCAGTGAAGACACAAAAAGCCAGGAGAACCCAGATTTATTAGCCTTGCTGCTCAGTTATTCAGATGTTTTTCTTTACTGAGAACATTCCTGTTCCCATTGACTCCAACATTTTCAACTTCAGTGTTATCTGCACTAATCTAGGAAATACTTCACTGCTGCTTCAACTGCTTTTTCTTGTGGAATTCGAATACTTCGGGGGGCAATGAAGGGGTAAGTCCCACTGGGTGTGTGCCTTTCCTCAGAGCTTCAGGAGATCTGGAGAGATATTTCTGGGTGTTGTTTGGTTTTGAATTTATGTAATTTTTTTTTTTCTTTTTTTTGGTTAAACTGAAAAGAGCAGCCAGACTGCTTGCCTATCTGCGTTCTCATTCCACTGGCCAGGTGACTTTTGATCCACGAAGCAGCGTCTCAGCCGCCTACCTCACTGGAAGAAAATCTTCCAGGCGTTTAGGTTTTGCAACTGAACAGTTGTGTGTGCTTGTCTTGCTTCCAGCATTTCCTCACAGTCCCCACTTAGGCCCAGAAACTAGAGCTGCAAGTTCTAGTCTCAGCAGTAACGTCTTCCCCATCATTAAATAATTGAGTTAGTCCTGCAATCTCGAGCCCAGCAGCCTGTGAGACACTACCTCATAGCTGGTGGGTCGCTGGCAGCAGGGTTGACAAAACCCTTCGGGGATGGCTAGTGGAGGCTCTTTCCTGGCAGGTCCCAGCTTGGTTTGTTAGGTCAGTGGGGAGACAGCCGGGGCTCACCACACCACGCCCGCGCCAAACCACACCGGCCAAGATTGGTTATGTTTTGGCTGTACCTTCCAGCACGGGGTTAGAAATACTGAAGAAGAGGCTGTGGTCCTTCGTTGAATAAGGGAAGGAAATTTAGGTATTGGAGTCCTCGGGAGATGCTGTTTTGCTGCCCTCTAGGCAAAGATTAAAGCTTAAAATGTGGAAACGACAGAAAATGCTGTCCTGAGCACACCGAAGCAACGTAAAGGGGTTGGGAAGGTTGAAAGGCTTTTCATGGGACTTCATTAAGGTGTGAGTATAAAATCTGTAAAAAGATCTCTGCGCTCAGATTAGGAAGATCCAGTGGTGTACAACAAAGAATAATCAGTAAAGGCATCATAATTACAAAGTTCTTTTATATTAAAATGATGTCATGTAATAGGTTGAAGAGCAAGAAATAAATAAGCTGTGCAGATCTCCTTTATCTAAATAATTGTTTTCTTATGTGTGAGGCTGAAAACTTCTCATATAATTTCTGTCCTTTAATGGTAAAAATATATTCAATTAAGACTGTGAAACTAATTTAACATTTCAGTAGTAGCTTCAACAGGAGGATCCCAGAGTGCATCAGTGAAATGCAAATTTGAGGGAACCATGGAAATAGAGACCAGGACACAGAACAAGGACTTAATAGGGGATGTGTCACCACAGGGCTCTGTGGTGAATATATAACCTCGTTTTTGTAAGAACTATTGTATGGAGATTCAGATTTTTTAAACTAAAATATATAATTGTATGACTTCAAGTGTTGAGTATTCTCTTACAGAACTGTTCCTTGAGGTTAAATCTTCATTTCTCTCATGTGAAGAACTATGCCGAGATCTGCCCATGGAAAATTACATTCTAGGAGCAAGAATCGCAAAGGACCTTTGCTTTCAGACTTTTCTTTAAGAGGTCCACAGCATAATGAGCAAACTGGAATGAAGTGTATTAACCTTTGAAAGATGAAAGGTAATCAGGACTGAACCAATGCTCCCCGTGGTTAGACCACAAGCTCTTATGAAAACTTTATGATCAGTCTGCGTGTGTATCTCAACAGTTCCTAGGGAGACATTTCCATAGGTCATATGTTATCGGATAAAAAAAAAAAAAAAGTTGATCCTGAAGTGTTAAAGTCTCATCTCCTAAACCAAAACAGATACAGTGACCTTAGGAACAATTGGCTCTTGACTGCTACCCACACAATGCAGAAAATGTTAAGGAGGTGGAAAATGAGCTCAAGTTTCTAGTTTCCATTATTTGTGAATCAACACATTATTGTATTGTGAATGTTTGCTTCTCTTCTGTCTTTGTAAGCAAAAGATCAAATTATTTTCTTAGTTTATCAGAATGGAAGGAATGTTTTGGAGGTAATTTGGAGAATACCACAAGGAAATAGTCTTTTCAACAGGGCTTCAGTGGTTTCTGTGCCAGACTAGGGCACTGAGGCAGCTTTCCTGTGAGCTGCAGGAGAGCTGTGAGCTGTGTGACCTTCCTCTGTTTGCTTGGGGTGAGGGCACATCTCCATGCTGCTGTTGGATCTTTTTATCTGCTTATGCCATTGGTGACCATGACCCCCTTCTTTCTCATCTGGGCTTGAGACTGATCTGCTTGAACTACTGAGCTGCATTAGATCTCGTTTGACTCACTGTATTTCCTTGGCTGCCAGGATTGGGAATCCCCTTCCTTCAGCAGTGCTTACCTTGGGCGACAGCCGGTGAGCAGCTGTCCTTTCTCTCCTGGTGTTATCTACACAAGAGCCATCTACGTCATTTTTAGTGTTTGTAAGCTTTTCAGAGCTTTCAGTTTGTGCACAGTCTTGGAATGTAGTTCTCATTCCCTGCATTTTTCTGAAAACAGGATGTTAAAATATGCTCTTCGTAGCTGGATTCGTACATACGTATATTTAATTTCTCCTGTGGCTTAGGCACTTTGTTTCAGGGGGCAGTATGGATGTATGACTGTGGTCTGGTGAACCAGAAGTGCACTTCAAGAGCAGGAACAAGTTAGGAATTATGACTGTTCTTCACTGAAGAGAAGATGGATGTTTAATGAATGCACAGTTGTAAAAAGATTTGTATAGCAAGAATGACATTAAACCACTTTTGGAGTGTCTGGGAGGATGTAGGTGCCTCCTGGGGAAAGGATACACGATACACCTCTGAGATGCTGGAATGTAATAATATTTCTCCAGAGGGTCCTCTCAGCATATATTTTTCCTAGGCAGTGGGCTTTAAAATTAATTCCCAGAAGAAGTGTGGAAATAAGCAAAGAAAGAAAAGCATTCAGGGAGAGCTGCTGGAAATGCAGAAGAGTAAATAGTCACTCAGTCTTCTCACAACTCCATAGTCTCCATTCAAAAAATGTCTCCTCAAGCAACAAAGTCTGTATTTTAATAGATATGTTACCAGCAAACAAGCAGTCCTTATGAGCCCAAACTCACTGCCACAGCCACGGTTTTTAATCAGGAGAGTCTCTGTGGAAATACATGGAGAACAGAAGAGGCTTCCTTGGGGCACAAGCATTGGGATTGTACCCTCAGAGGCTGAATTCCCTCCACCTGCAGAGGTGACAGTCCCCAAACACACAGGAACAACTCTTTGGCTTCTTGAGATACCTTTAGACTTTCCCTCAAGCCCTTGCTATGCTGGGGTCTGCATCAGCATTTGGGGTATTTCCAGATTTAAGGTGTGCAAGAAATTTCTCCCTTATCCTTTCCCCAGACCCTCGTGGGCTGATTTAATTGCTAATGATCTCATAGTGACTAGACTTTAAATGCTGGGAAGGATAAGTTTAAGTAAAGGAAAAAGAAAAAACCTACAGAAAATGCAGTATCTCTCAGGAATGGTGGAGGCCTTGCTGCTGGCAGGTAAAGGCAATGGCACACATTGCTTGGTTTTTTGGCTCCTCTAGTTGGTTTAAAATTTCAGCAAGGGGTTATTGCAATGATGAGACAGTTCAGTCCAAATTGCTTTTACCCTGAGAAAGAGCTGTTTATCTGTTTGGAAGAGGAGGACTCATCAGTGCTGGAAAGATTTCATATACCTGGATCTCAGGATCTCATTCCCCTCAGCTGCTGGAACATGAAACCTTCCAGCTGCCTCTCACCACACTTTGCTCAGAGAAGAGAAAATATTACGAATGAATGTTTCTAAATCCCTCATTCAGTGTACTGAGGGCCAGAGCCTGAAGTAAGACTCCTGATAAATATGGGGATCCAAATCTGGCCCTCTGAGAGCTATCATCTATTACACTCGAGCAAAGAGCGGCCTGATGTTAAGATCTGACTGCTCATTGCAAAGCTTATTTTGTTACATCAGCAGGCCACAAGGTTCAATAAACTATGTGGCCTTTATCCATTCCATATGTACTGGCTGCCTCCTGTAGTTTCTATGTATTTACCCTGTATATGAGCTTTAAGGGAATCTGATGCCTTTAGACAGTAGAAATGCAGACAATTCTCCAGTTTGTAAAACCCCATTTAAATTTGATTCTGCATCAAAAGATAATGCCAGTAATTGCAATTTTTGTTTTCGAGATACAGGCTTCCAGAGGGGCCTGTGACTCAGAGGATTTTATAGGCATTGAAATTTGATGGATTAATTGTTAATAAAAGTTAGATTGGGTAAGTGAATACAAACATCATACTGAGTTTAGTATTTACATTGGCTCTGAAACCTTTTTAAAGGGCAGTTTTGGACTGAGATGCCTCACAGAATTTTTGAGTTTTGCTCCTAGAGAGTTATTTAACTGGAAAACAATTCCCACCGACAACACCAAAGTTTTCATCTTCTTTTTTTTTGGGGGGGGAGGGGTTGGTTTGTTGGGGTTTTTTGCATCATATTATCACTATCTCCTATCAGGATCTCATTGTACAATAGTGACCTCTGATGTAAAGGAATCAGGAGTGCCACTTGCAAGCCCTATCATAGAGCCTTACTGAGCAATTATGAGCCTATTCAGCAACAGCCAAACAGCTTAGAAGAGAAGGGACATGTGTGCATATGTGCACACCCACACGTACACACACAGACAGCTGAAAAGCTGGTGATAAAATAAAATTGAAGACCACAACACTGAAGGATCTGGAGCTGTTAATTTTTATAGCCAATACAGATACTAATATTTTATGAGGTTTGGAACTATCAGTGTAAAGAAAGTAATATCTAGCCTTACCCTTTTTGTTTTAATACAAAGATAAAACTATCAGTGGAATAGAGCAGCATTATGGTTAATAGACCTCCTCTTTATGGACAGACCTATCGTCCTGTTTCCTTTTGTCAATATTTATAAAAGCAGAAGGACATTTGTGCCTGATCCTATCCAAAATCCGTGTGTTGGTTTCTTTAAAGAAGCATCTCTTCTGCTCACTTATATCTCATTTCAATTAAATAGCAGAGTTGGACTGTTTGCTAGTTTTATTTTTATAAATCCTTGCCAGTTTTATGTGTTGTAGTTGGTGAAATGACTCCCTTTGCATCAATGCAAACTCTGAAGTGACGCCGGGAAATTGGATAAGAGACTTTTGCCTGCAGAATTTACATGACAGTGAACATCTGGACTCTCCAAAAATGCTGTCTCCTTGCTCTAGGGACACACAAGAGTTGTCTCATTTGAGTGTTCTCCATCATTATTTCAGAGGGTTACAGCTACCCCAGAGGGATCACTGTTGGACCAGCTGGGCATCTTTGCAAAGGGCACAAGATAGTCCTTGAGGTCAGTGGAATGAGTTGCAACAGGATGGAAGAGAAACTGGGGAGAACCCTGGTCCCAGGTGGTGTGAGATATCTATGTCTATGACGTTTTATAATAAATAATAAATTTTATATCTTATGAGTAATAACAGAAACACTTATTTCTGTATCTTACTCGATACATAAGACATAATACTTTGTAGAAGTGTGATATTGTCTTCCTGATTCTCTCAGTAAGATGAGGTTTTATTTTATGTGTAGAGCAACCTATTTATTTATGTGTAGAGCGATCTCAGAGGCAGGATGCTGAACTGGTACTTGAGTGATCCACCTTCTGCTATCATAAAATTTCAGACTTCCTCTGTGACTTTATTTACCCCTTATGACTGTTTGACAGCCTTTATAAATATGAAAAACTTTTTTTTTTGTTCCACAGGAAAGTTATATGTCAAGACACAACAATTTGTGAAGTTTTCAAGTATTCAAGTGACAAAGATCATGCAAACTGTCCTATGGGTAAGTTCAGAGTCCTGGAAAATGCTGCTAATTCTGAGTTGGTTGCAATACACTAAAACTTGTTGTGATCACAAGGAATCTGCCCTTGTATGAGCTTGCCCTTTATGTTTTCTTACAGGATTTCATCAAAACTGCTAAAAACCTAAGAAAAAAAAATATTATGAAACAATAACTGTTAAAACTTTCAGTAGAATAATCCCTGTTCTCCATCTTCTGGAAAAGGAAAATCAGAGTTTTCCAGAGTCTTTGCAATCCCAGTGCAAACGTTTTAGGAAAACACATATGTCTAGGAAGTACTTTGATGACATGTAAGGTTGAGTGACTTCTTCAATATATTGGAAGAAAGATGTGTATGCTTTGTAATCTGAGTCCTGGCCAGGCATCAAGCTTCCCATAAGGCATTCTGTCCTAGCAGCAGCCAAGAGACCTGATACTAATAATGCTCCAAGAATTCAAGGTGTTCGTTAATATTCAGCTATAATGAATGCAGCATGTGTTTTTGAATAAACTACATGCTTGAATGAGGACCTCTCATTCAAGAAGGTGAGGTGCATAGTGGAGTGATTAGACTTGGCAAAAAGCAGTTGTTTGGTTGGAATGACACCGGCCGGATAATTGTCAATGCTCACAGCGCCGCTCCTCCAGTGTCACTCGCGGGAGGAAGAAGCTGAGCTGCTTGGATGTCCCCAAGCACACTACACTGGTAAATCCCAAGGGAGTTCTGTGACTGGGAAGTCCCTGCAGGTTGGCACAAATCTGCTTTTTGTTACAGGGCGGTTGTTTCAGGCTTGTTGCATGTTCAGCTGAACGCTGAGCCTTTTTTCACTCTGTTTGATTTGCTAAAATTTTACTCACTTCCAGTAAGCTGAAAGTGCCTCGGCCTTTTAGAGACTGTTTGTTTGAGCTTCAGAGGAGAATGAGCTTCAGTTGCACCAGGTCAGCCCAGTAACCCACACAAGCAATGCAAAACTTTGAATTTATTATGGAAGAACAGGGGGGAGAGGAATAGAACCGAAGCATTTGTTCTTGTGAGACCTAAAATTCCACCAACCTCAAAGAGGCCTTCAGTCTTCCAAGCAAGCAGGATCTGTTCCCCAGTAACCATTTAGATCCAGCTGCATATTTCCAATGGTGAACACCCAAGGGAGGTGCTTCCATCCTGATATGAGCAGGTTTTGGGCCAAAATGTCTTCAGTTGCTCAATGGGATGTTTGGGTGGAGGCCCTCATTTCCATACTGTTGAAGAGAAGAGATGATCTTCATACAAGGAAGTGAGATGTTCTAATACTCTTATCTTACTTTACATAACTCCAGATGTTAATCATCATCAAAAAAAAAAAAGATCCAGCCCTTTTTAATATTAGGAAATGAAATGATAAGGCTTGACTTAATTTTTCAGTTTTCACTTGATAAACCTTAACTTTGAGATGCCGCAGGAGGTGGATTCTATGGACTTCTCTGTAACCTTCAAATGTAATTGCATCAGCCTAAGTGTATGTATTCATCTTTTCTCATTGTAAAGTATCTTTGCATTAAATTTAGAGTAGAAGTTCTTAAGGAATTAATTGGGAGAAGCTATTTGGTTCTCTTGTTAGGAGGAAGAAGGTAATGTTTTTAAGAAGTAGCAGTCTGGAAGAATAATCAAAATATATTCATAGCATTTAGCAGTAGTTTAATGAGTTTTCAGCTTTTCCATTTCTAGTCAACTAACTTCATCAAAACTCCTAAAAAGTGATTTGAAGCGATTATTTGTTTCTGAAATTAGTGTGGAGGGAATTTTCAAAGTGAAATAATTTTTTTTTTAAAGTATGACTGCATATAAAGTTGCTTACGGTTCTGCTTTCCACACCCTATAAATAATAGTAATAATGATTGAAAATAACAAAATCTTCCCACTCAGACCAATTTACTGCAATTTTCTTTTCACTGCACTGTTCAGTTTGTTTAATCTTTGTGCTATCTCTGAATTGCCTCTGGATTTCAGACACTTGTATGCAGATAATTAGCACGGATGCAGATATTACACAAGAGGGTCAGGGTTATCAGATACAGGCATGTCTAATCCGTCGGTGATTTACAGTTTCTTTTTAAATTTCCACTTTCTAATAACAGTAGGAATTTTTCAGAGGACATACTCCTGGTCTCCCATCTCCAACTGGAGCAAGAAGATCTCACGAGGTGGGAGCTAAATGCAGAATGAGCACTTGAGGGAAGGCTCTGATCTGCGTGCCACACCTCTGCCCTCTCTTGTATACAACGAAAAACCCGTCAGTGTTATTGTAAATCACGATGTCCCAGCCCAGAAAAAAACATATTTTGCACCTCATCTGGTCTAAATATTGAGTTTACGAGTGAATGTTGCTTTGCATTATGTGTTATAGATGCTTTATGTTTATTTAAGAACTCAGTTTGCAGGAATGTTTTCCAGACGTGCGGTTTACCGCAATAGACAGTTGTTGATATTCTGATCCCAAGAGCATTAGAATATGTTTAGAAATTGCGACACTTTTAAAACCAGATGTTCTACATAAGCTACACAAAAAATGGGGGTGGGGGAACAAATAGAACTGTCATTTGGCATGAAAACAGCCTGTGTTAAAGCAAAGGCAAACACATACCAAGTGAAATAAACGTGGTGAACTGCCCTCAACCCTTTCCTCCTTTTGTAAGTAACTATTTTAACAAAAGATGGCAAATCCCATCTCCCAGATGGTGTGGGAAGGGAGAAGGGAGGCTTTCAGGTTCAGGTTTGCATCTGAAGGAAGCTGCTGGATCTTGTTCCTGGAATGGATCAAACCAGAATGACAGAACTAGGCAACTTCAAGCAAGAAAATAATGTAAATCTGGATTCAAAGCCCAGCCCAGAAATTAATTTTCTGTGTGTTTCTAAAGGTAAATGATCCTCACCAAGGAAACAAAGTTATGCCCTGCATGGTGAATGGCCACAGAAGGTTCTTACCAACAGCCAGAAGCTGGTGGCACATCCTGCCCTGTCCTCCAGGATGATTTGGTGGAGACTTTTCTGTAAACAGGTGGGGGATCATCCTGCACCAGGTACTGTCTCAGGGACTGAAGTGTCTCAAAATAGCCCTGCTCTGGGTCTCTGGTGGGAAAGCATGGTTGGGCAGCAGAACAATCTGGACTCACAGCTGTCATCAGCTGATGATAAACCGTCTCTTTCCTTTCAATCTGTTGCTGATTTTTTCTTCTGACATTGAATTCTTTCCCTTGTTTATTATAAAGCAGAAGGCGAAAGAGTTTCAGATACACCAACCTTAAAGAAGTTGACTAGAGTCATATTACTCTGAATTATTTTTCCCCTCCTATCAAAAGTTAACATGCGTTAGGGTAATCAGTGATAACACTATAGGTTGGGACCCATAATAAAAGTAAGGCCAACTGGCAGCCAAAAGAAAAGATAACCAAGGCACCTCTCCTTTTCTCTACAGCAGCATCCCACAGTGATGGAAACATGTCTGGAGGAATTTGCTCAAAATATGTTGTTTTAAGTGACTAAAGCAGTGCATGTGTTTGCCCAAAGGTTGAAAATGTTGTATTTGTAGTATAAAAGTAATGTGATGTCTGACAAACAACCTTGTTCAAAAGCAGTTAAAGGAATGCTGTGAGGAAAAGTGCTGGGCAAACATGGGTTTGCCAGCAGCTTTCCTCAGCATTGAGGATCAGAGCTGCTTGGACCCTGCTGTATCTCTTCGAAGCTGTAGCAAAGCTACTCTGCACATGGATGCTGCATTTCAGCACTTTGCTCAGCCACAGAGGAATAAACTCATTTATGAATTTGTGGTTCATGGGAAGGAAATTTACTTATATTAGTAAAAGGACCAGCTCAGTCACCCTGCCTTCATGGAACAGGAGGCTACTACTGCCTTCAGTGGATATTGGACCAGTTTGTTAGTCCAGCTTCAAAGAATTAATGCAGTAGTAGGATCTGCCCACTGACTCATTCTGCTCCTCATGAGTACCTGAAAAGCCAGCTCTGAAACTCTTACTAGCTCTGCCTCACCAAAGACAATTTATGGCGGAAGTTCATGTACATATTTATTTTGTTGCTAAAGAGTTTGCTGGCATACTTCAAAGTGTGGGCTATTACCTGTTCAGGTTTATTGCCTGCTCGAGTGAATTATTGCCTACCTGAACAGGCCTGCTGAGCAATAGTTCAAATTAAAACGTGTCATTTATCATGTTCACACCAATCCAAAATGACCGCAAAACCCAAGGTGTAATTATTGCCAGGCTATGACTGCGGAGCTATCGTAGCAGGCTCTCAACTAGTGGGAAATACTGGTTCCCCTCTTTGAAGGAAATCTACTTCCTTCTTCATAATGAACAAATATGACCCTACCATTAACATAATATTGTTTCAAATGCTGATATTCACCACGGAAACCAACTTATAAATATGGGGGAAGAATGTGACATGGATTCCACACAAGATTAGTTTTTCTGCAAACTGCAATTTTAGACCCAAGGTTTTTCACTAAAATTTATTCTAAACAGGTCTTGTTCTTCTCAACAATATCCAGAAAGGAGGTTGTCACACAGGCTGGAATGATGGTGCTATTTTTATTGTTGCCATTATTGTTTTTGCTACTACTATTGTTGTTTACACTAATTCAGAAAAGTAAACAACAGCAGGGTCTCAGTACCAGCATGGGCTGTGAATGCTTCAGTGTGCCTACAGCTGTAGTAAACCAAGCCTGTACATCCATGTTCTGCTCCATCCTCTTCTGTCCCTGTTGCCTGCTGTGTCATCTTTTCATTTTCTTTGATATATCCCAGGGTTTGTGTTCCATTTTAGCCTAAAACTTGTAGAGTTGCAGCTGCCTATGGTATGTATATGACAGCAGTGAAGAGCAGCAATATATATAGTGTGCTGTTCCCTCACATCCCTCCTCAACCCTTTCTGGCTCATCTAGGGCTTTTGAGCTTTTCCTGGATAATGTAAAGCTCCTGAAGTAAAAGAAAAATAAACCTTTTGGTCTATGTCTATACTGAAGCACTGCAAATGTATATTGTAAAGCTTTCTCTTTTTTACCTCTTTCATTGTTGTAGGACATGAAAGGGCAGGGAATAATCAGACAAGAACAAAATAGAAAGCAAACATCAGAAGTATTTGCTTTAATGAAAGCATGTTGTGATAAGGTATTTTTGTTTGTGCAAGCTTGTAAGTGTAAGTACAGGGAAAAGAGGGGGAATAAACTCCAAAATGTGGCTTTAGGCTGATCAGAGAACTCCTCTGGGATGCAATTTCATGTACCCTGGGATTGAAGATGGACCAGCACTGCAACATGTAGTCAGGCTGGCCATAATTCATATGCAGACCTGGTTCTGAGCATCCTGATTCCTGCCTCACTTCTCTGTGAACCATTCCAGGTCCCTGCAACTAAACACTTCCCAAATTATGGAGTTTGCATTCTGATCTGAATTTTGCAACTCAAGCCTACCTGTGGTTATACAGTCAGACAGAAAAGCCAACAAGCCAAGAGCAACGCCTAGTCACTGACTTTGATCTAGAAATAGTTATTATCCAGCTATCTCCATTACAAAACATCCACTTTGCTAAACCTGGGTTATCTTCTGATTTGGCTTCATTTGATAGGCAAGAGCAGGTCTAGCATGGGAGAGCTTCACATCCCGAAACGATGCATCTTTCAGAAAACTGATAAGTGATAAACCTTGCAAAACCCATGAGTAGGAAATGACGTTTCTGTCCACCTCCCAGCTCTGTCTCTGCACCACTGTCAGGCTTTGCAGATGAGATGGAAAAGTGAGTGAATTGATGCTTGGCCCTACAAAGCTGACACTCATCACTGGGCAACAAGAGGAAACGCACTACTAATGACAACTCCACTGGTGAGGTTATACAGAGGAGTTCAGTTCTCAAACTGTAAGCTTATGCAGATTTTTCATGAGGGTAAACAACTGATTTTTAAACTATTTCTTTGAATTTCTGTTTCTTGGAAGCATGGTAGGAAGTTACTTAGAAAGGAAGTCACTCTGAATTCTCTTCTTTTCGCTCCAGATTAGAAGAAGCTCTGCTTTCTCTGAAGAGTGAATTTGGGTCACAATGTAGTAGCGTTCAGTCCTCGCATGCTGAATTACTTGCTGAACATGTGGTAGTATTTTGCGACATGGTCTGTGGACTGGGAAGTAGGCTGAGCTCACCCAACCCATTTCATTTATGGCTTTACACAAGTAAATAAGTATGTTTTCAGCCACTCAACACAAGAATGGCTTGCAAATTGCAACCGCCATTGCCTGGCAGGTCAAAGGTTAAGCTTTTCAACAGGTCAGACTACAGTGCTAATTCACCTCAGTAGTGAGTCCCAGGCAGCCTGTAATGCATATTTGTGGTGGTTGTGTTTGTATAGCATGCACATAAAATGAAAACCGTATGACAGAGGTTAGTCCTCTTAAATGGTTGTCACATTGGCTTGGGTTACTTTCGTACAGTTATCCTTATGCTAGCCAAGGTTCTGGTGGTATTTTCGTATAAATTTTATTGACGTGGTGAACTAAATTGGGTAATTTCATAGCTATTATAATCAGGCAGTGGCCCGAGAAATGCACTGCTTTGTTTGTCATGAAAATGCTGCTAACTGGTCTGGCCAGGTTCAGCTTCTAGTGGCAGCAGCCCTCTTCCAAATGTGGAAAACCCCTTTTTCTGACATAGAGGGTTCAGACAATCCTTGTATGCTTGGTCCATGCTGAGTGCCACTGCTGTGGGCTGAGGGCTCAGCCCCTGTCGCCAGATGTATTTCCTGAATGTTACACAAACAAGGAGCCTTGTGAGAGCTTCTTGAGTTCAGTTCACAGCTGCCAAAGCTTGGACTAAGGCTTGGATTAAATGAAACGTCTAAATTAGGAGCCTAAACTAGGCATATAAACTCCCTTATCTATTCAGCTGGGAGAGATAGGCACTCCCAGGGATACCCTGGGGAAATGCAGTGGTCCTCTGTGGGTTTCTGTCCAGCCATTGGCTCTACGAGGAGCACAAGGTAACAAATATCCTAATGCAGACATCTTAGTTGGGCACATGTAGTGCTGTGGATCTGCACCTGGATAGCTACACAGCATGGCAAAAAGTCACCTCAAATTACTTCTTCAAAGGGATTGTATTCTTATATGACCTTGTGTACTACGTGGTGGACATTACATGCAGACATAATCCCATGGATAGTGTTGCCAGTGTCAGGTCAGCGAGCCAAAGGTCTGTGTGTCTGAATGACAAAAAGAAATCATTTACTGTCTTTTCTTGGCAGAGAAGTATTAAAATTTCCTCCTCCACAAAGCAGGAAGAGTGGACACAGCCCTGGACTTCCTCTCCCAGATCCTTCCTGACCAAGATGCCCTGGTCCAAGGGAGGAGCCATGACCTCCAAAGGCCGTGTCTTGGCACATCAGGACATACTCGTGTGCATAGCACACGTTCGTTGTTCTGCTGCAAAACAGGTAAATTAAAAAACTTACCATAATAGGCCAATTTTAGATGATTTCTCCTGAAAGGTGAAGTAGCAAATAGAAAAGAAATGCGTGAGTGCACGTAGAGGAGACAACTGAGGTGTTTTGGGAAGCTCCCAATTCCAACTCCCAGAGTTCCCCTACATCCCTGAGAAAATAAAATGAGTGCTCCCCATCCTTGGTGAAATGGTTGATGGAGCTGGCAATAGCACTCCAGTTTAACACTGACTATAAATGATGCTTACATTTCAACAGCATTTTTTAATAATATTTTTCATAAGTATAAGCTAAAGGAGTTACTTTCCACCAGGGTCATGGAGAGTTCACTAAATGCTGATAGACTGTATTCTGCATTAATGGTGCTAAGCTAACTGCCTCACAGAACTACCAAAGCCCTTTATTTAAAGAAATAGCACTGTATTTCATAAGAAAATATTTTTAAAGCTTTCCCTACTGATATTTTTTCTAAAGAGAGGGAGGTCTAATTATTTATACTGAATCTGAAAGGCCCAGCATTGGATGTGTTCCGTAAGATACACCTTTATTTGAATATACATTTAGAGCAGTGTGCAACACAGATGATTAATATATTTTGTTTTCTTTTTATTTAACAGAATATCAGCCATTAACTTCTGCAGCTAATTATTGGATTTCATAACTGGCTCTTTGGAAACAGCTACAAGGATTTGGTTGAGCCTTTATACTGAGGTCTGGGTAAGGGCTTCCATGCAGCAAGAGGAGAATCACTGTATGGGTCACAGTTTCTTCTCTTCAGAAAAGCAAGGAATCCTCAGCTCATCTGTGTCAGTTCACCTATAGCAGCAAGCCAGTGACAGAGCTGGGACTTATCCCTTGACATGGGATGTGTGTTTATCAGGCCAGGAGCTGGGAACTCATATCTGGCTGTACATAAGATTTGTACTCCCTTGCATGGGTAAAGCAAGTCAAAAACCGTCCTGGCTGGTGCTTGTGGAAATTCCATAGTGGTGGTGGCTTGAAAAGTGGGGTACTAGTTAGAAACCAGTTCTTGTTACAGTCACAAATGTGAAGAGACCTTAAAGCAAAATTACTGGGAAAGTGGTGTAGGTTAAACAATGAAAGAATCACTAGGAATAGCTTCTCCCTACCAAGGCAGTGCAATCCACTGAAAACCATGTGTTTGCACTGATAATTAATTCCCTGACTACTATAGCAGAGTGAATCTATAAAAAAAAAAAATCTGCTCACACTTCTCCCCTACCATATCACATTTCAAATCTATGAAGTTGTAGCAGAGCTATTTCAAAGCAGAAACCCAAAGACAATGCCAAAGAGCTGCTGCTTCCTACAAGTCTTCTGCCTACTCATGATGGACCAATTTATGAAGCTGACAAAACTCACCATTAAAACATGAAGACCATGAAAGTGTAATGTGTAATACCTAGCTAAACAAAATGACTCTTTTATCTCTGACTATTTGGTTTAACAACTGTAGCAAGGGTGTACACAAATTTTAAGAAATACACTTACTGCTTATGCCTCTCCACTAAGGGCTGGTACCTTGGGCATACCCTGGCAGAACTGAGATGGCATCCAGAACCTGTGATATCTTGAGATCTGAATGTTCAGTTTCTCAGGTGATAAACTGTCCATGATAGAAATGGAGTGTCATATTTAATGAGAAAACAATTCCTAGGACACTTACCTGTTACCTTTCCAGTGTGTGAAAACTGGTTCCTTTGTATTGTTTTATTGTCTGTGCTCTTGCCAAGTGTGTAAGATGGCACCAAGTGACCCCAAACAAACTTGAACTGAAGTACACAGGGAGAGGATTAATCAGTCAGGCACTTAAGCATAAGCTTCACGTTAAGCATGCAACATAATGTTGTTAAAGTGAACTTAGTGGTATTATTTGTATGTTTAAAGTTAACCACTGAACTTATCTGTTGTGCTACATCAGTGCCTAATAGCTTGTGCACTTACTTGCAAATTTAAGATACTTAATGTGTTTATTCTGGACTCTTCCTGTTGTTGTGCATCTGAAATTGTTGCCCTCGACCAAGCAGGGTAGCACTGTTCAGCAGCAGTGCAGGCCAGCCCTTCCTCAGCCAGGGATGTGGACAGGGAATGCACAAAGCAGCTCTCCAGCAGCTCTCCAGCAGCAGATCAGGTTCTCCAGAGCCCTCAAGCAGAAGTACCTAGTTCTGGCATTAGCCTCAAGGGCAGCAGGGTTAGGCCACTGCTGAAGGCTTTTGGAAGTTTTTTACTCTCTGGATTGGGAACAGGGAGAGGAACACTGTGGTTTCCCTGCTGCTGTCGGAGACAGAAGAGCTGAGCTCTGGTCTTTCTTCACTCATGGATGTTCTCCATTTGTGCAAGTCCTCTCACCTCATCCCTAGTTTGGGGAGGACATATTTTGCTGTCACAACTCCTCTTTGTACATGCAAAGGTGATGGACCCCAAGACCTAGAAACATGAAACCTCCATGTAACAGTGGCATGTGAGCTGGACCACCCCACTTGGCTCCTACTTGATTTGTATGGAAGGATGGTCTGGGGAGATTTAGGCAATAAACCAATTTTCCCACCCACTAATAACCAAAAAATAAATGTTCCTGAGTGATATACTCAGCACCTTCTATTCTCACTGAAGTAAATAGTTCCTTTGGGACTGCTTTCATGTGTCTTTAGGGAATGTAACCAAATTATACCACATGAGAGCTGGTAATTTTAATGTTATGCTGTAAGGGGAAAACTATAAACATAACAGGAAAGACTGGATGTTTTCCATTCATAATTTTAGAAAGGTTTCTTCTCATCTGTACATATTAGCTTTTCAACATCTCTGGCAAGATTTAAATGAATTATTTAACTGGAATTGAAAAGCAGGTCTTACTTTTAAATTAATGTGATAAAACCTATTGTATTTCTTTAATTTTTAAAATATTACTATAGAAGATAAAGATCAAAACCAGGCCCAAGAGGCGATAAGGCCAAGAAAATACCCAGCCTCTAACCTCCTGGCAGGAGCTGGAATAATTTGGAGAAATGACTGGCTATGATCCGAAGCATGGTCAGTTGAGTTTGGAGAACCCAGAGGTTTTAATCAGAAGCATTTCCATGTTGTGCCAGTCTTTTGTGACTGGGAGTACAGGGTGTGTGGGGCTGGGAGTGGTGCAAGGCTCAAGGAACTTCTGCTGCAAGAACTGTGCCAAGTTTTGTGCAAAACATGGAGAAAAGTTGAGAATAGGCCTTGTGTAGAAAGATTAGCTTGAAATTTCGGTTTCTTCTCCTCTGTCAGTGGGGAATGTGTGGGATAGGGTGAGCCAGAAACCAGCAGGAGATTTCTGGTTCAGAAACCAAAACTGGCCTGGGAGAAGCACTCGGGCAGTCAGGTGAGCTCTGCTCATAGGGTCGAGATTTGGGGTTGAAACCAGGGATGTTTTTACAAGCTAATGACCCCCTCGAGGGCAGCAAACATGGTCTGTGTCATATGAGAGGTGGTAGCACCCACTCCCTGTTCCACACAGCTGAAAACTCCTGTTTCCTTGGATGAGGGATCTACTTGCTGAAAAAGTCAATCATCTGAATTACAGAGCAGGAGAGTTTCTATCCCCACATCCACCCCCCCAAAAAAACCTCTCCCCAGTATTTCCATGCTTCCCCTTTTGCCATTAAGATGAGATTTTCTCCTGCAACTGAACAGTAAGTGCTTCATAAACAGTTCCTCCGTCTGCAAGTGGACCTTGAAAATTGATTATTTTTTGTTTGTTTCTTTTAGTCTCCAAATGTTTCTGCCATTATAAGGCAGGCAGTTATTTTGCTAGGAAGGAATGTGAAGAATTAGAAAAGTTGAAAGCGATTAGGACTCTGTCTTTTAAGACAGAGCCTTTCACAAAGCCTGGCATTCAGCCTGCTCAGAGTGAGCATCATAAGACACCCTGAAGCCTTGAAATCCCTCAGTTTTAAACCCCATGGGGTGGCTTTTGCATTATCAGGGAAGAGATGATATTGCAGAGACTATTTTCTTCATATTTTAAAGGCCTCTGAGTTAATATTTATTCTAAGTAGATGTTTATTTTTGGATACTTTTATTGTTTATAGGAAGGCCACAAAGAGTTCAATGTTATGGAGAAATGGTTACTTTGTATTTATGGTCGAAGAAAAATAAGAAGAAAAAAAAGAAGGTTCCAAACAATCCTGCCCCAGTTCTTTATTTCAGGAGACAATGTACTTTCCACCCATGCACAGGCAGTGCTTTACAGGCTGTATAATAAAACGCTGTTCCAGATATTGTCTAAATAGAAACAGATTTAACCCTGCTGTTGTGACTTGCATTGCTGGGTAATGAAAGTTTTCAATCTGGTTTTACTTTGTTTTATGCTCGCTGGAGAACTGCACATCCAAAAAATCCTGCCTTCTGCACAGAGACCTGTTGTTCCAATGCCATCTGTTTGTGTATAAAAGGTGAACATCCCCAGAAAGAAACAAACAAAAAAGCCTAGGATTTCGCCTTTTCTGGTAGGCAATGAATTGCAATTCAGCCCTCAAAGTGACATTTCCTGCAAAGACTGCAGGTTATGGAACAGAACCCAGTGGTTTCAAACGAGACTTGAAGGTGCTTATGGCAAGGAGGTGGTGGTGTCTATCACCTCCTGACAAGAGGTCAGAAACCCAAAAATTTCTAACCCTAAAATGCTTTGATAAAGAGCCAAATCATTTACCTATGCAGTCATTCACTGATGGCATACTCAAAACTGCTGAAAAGACTCTTTAATTTAAGTTGGCTTTGAAAATTACCCATTGCTGTGTTACCTAAAGCAACCTCCAAGTGTTTCTCCACAGGGGAAAAGCCCTGTGATAAGAGATAGTCCCTGAAGATCTGAGAACAAAAGATGGGCTGCAGCATCTGCATATCAGGAAACGGTCCATTACTCATTAATTGCTCCATTTCCGTGCACCAACGGGGGTCACCCTGTCACTGAGGACCAGAAAGATTATAACAATAATGTAAATACTGCTTTATTTACCATTTTACAAGAAAACAACTTTCCATGTTTGTTATTATATAGAGACTGCATTTTTTTTTTAAGTTTCCACAAATAAAACACTCTCAGAGGACAGTAGGAAGTTTGTAATTTGAAGCATTTTGCTGTGGGACTAAAGGCGTATTTTCATATGTCACAGAGCCCTGTCCAGCTGTTGGGACATGAACTAAGGACTAGGAGGAACCACATTCTCCTCTTTGCTCTCCTACAGATTTCCTGTGTGACCTTGAACAAGTTACTGAGTTTCACTGCCTGTGTGTACAGGCAGTACCCTGTTATGCTTCCTTTTATAATCTGTGATATTCCCTTTTATGCCCTCAGGTATTTTATATCCAGAAGTGTGACCCTAGTTCAGGTTCCCTTAGCTCTTGTGTCAGCTACCTATTGACTGTGGTCTGTAAAATTCCCTGCTCCAAAGCAGTCTGGACCCCAAACTGGTGCTAGGGGAGGATGGAGAGAGGGTAGCAGTGCTCAGCTGCTCCAGCATGTGCCTTACCTGGCAGGGAGTGCCTGGGGCTTGCTAGGCCTGGGGTCACTGTGGTTTTCCCATCTGCAGATCAGAGGTAACAGGATTCACCTACTGCATGAGGAGCTGTGTGGGGCTACACACAAGTGACACTGAAGGCAGGCATTATTATCATAATGTGTGTCTTACAAGTGCTTGAGGTAGGCACTGTGACAACTTCCCCTAGAATTTGTGTCCACTTGAACTGCTCTGTCTCTGTAATCACAGAGCAAGAATGGGCAGGTATGACTCTGATTCTTATCGTGGAGGATTTAAACACAGCAATCACCCCAGCCCACCTCTTAGTATTCATCTTACTTATTAAAGCTTCCCAACAAGTCTCTGCAGTGATGTTATCTGCTAAATTGTGTGAGGTTTCTGATCATTAAGTGGATTGGTCTTCAAAGAGCTAAATGAAAATGAGCAATAAATATCAGTGTTACTTAGGTCATAGGGTGCAAAATGACAAGGAGACCGAAAGACCTTCTGGCAACTGTAGAACAAACAAATATGCAATAGATTCACTAAAGCTTTTTGTGGGTTTTTATAAAGTTTCTCATTCTTTTAATTAATTTTTTTTAAAGCAAGTTAAAACGGAGAAGCAGGCATGGTCTTAAGAAGGAGGAGCTCCTGAATCCCTCGGGCTCTTTTGTTCCATTGCTGTGACCTGAAGTGATGTACTTTTACTCCTGCATTAAGTTTCCTCTTTGCAGAAGGGACATTGTAATATTTATGTATGCTCTGGGGAAGGTATCATTATTATGGCAATTTCTCCAGTGCTTTGCACATAGACAGATGTATTTAAGAAGGTGAGCCTCCCGCTGGTGGGTGTAAACAGGAGCCTGAAGTTCTGCACCTGCAATTGTGTTTCCTGTATAAAACTGAGCACTTGTACCAGTAGCAACCCTACTGCAGAGATAAATGAGGCAGCAGCAGTTGCAGTGACTCCTGCTTGTATCTGTGTTTTCATTCATTTGGAAAAATAACTGGCCCCAACTGTTGCCAGGGCAGATTGTATCCTCAACCAAATACTGTGAAAATCTTCCATTGCAAGTAATATTAAACGATTGCATGATTTCTTAGATAGCATTTTAAGGACTTATTTTTTACTCAGTGAAAAAGTAATGAAAAAAAATCAAAATGCTGCAACTTCTTACGTCTTGATTACTCTTTTTAGTCCCTTCCCTTTGTATAAAATTATGACAACAGCCTCTGTGAATGGTGGCTTTCTCCTTGCATAAGCAGCCTAACCCTGTGAATATTGGTCTGGTGAAGCCATGTGGTCCTCCTTTATAATGTGGCAAGGGAGCAGCTCTTGCTTTTGCAGCAAGAGCTCTGAGAGCCTTGATTGTCCTTTGATTGTCCATGTACACTCCAGCAAACCAGGGACAGACTCCCCACCCCACTACAAACCCACTCACCCAGTTCTCTAAGGTTTTGCTCTAGCCAGTTGAAAGATTTTCCCTGTCCCTTCACCAGCTTTTCTCCTTCTCAAGAAGCGGTAGTTGAGAGGGAGAATTTATCTTTTAAGAAAAATAAGAAAACTTGACTGCACTCATTTCTTTGTCTCTTTTGATGTCTTAGCTGTTGGCATCTCTTCTGTGGTGACTGAAGCACTCTTGAGTTAGAAGTGGGACCAAAAAGAAAGAGGAGATTCAATTCAAATAGGGTTGGAAGACTGAGGCAGAGAGAAATGGAAGAAAGTCAGTTTTTTAAACAGAGCAGAAAGAAGGCTATAACCTAAAATCCCACAGCCTGAAGGTAACAGTCATTTCCTTTTTCTGTGAAGACTGTTGGGGTTTCTTTAAAGGAAGTGGGGGGGGGGTGGGGAGAGGACAGTTCCTGGTATTTTCCTCAGCTTAGAAAGCAGACAACAGTCATCAGGCTTCCTACGTGACTGAAAAGGAGTGTTACAGAAAGTGTGAGCTCTACTGTATGGCATCATGTGCCACAGGGTCAGGTACCACGATGGTGGCTGTCAAGCAGACAAGAAATCTTTACTCATATTACACCCCACAGTGCTGTTCCCTGTGTATAAGGAAAAAACTCTACTTGGATTATAAAATGACTCAGGGAAGGGTTGGAAGTGCCTTGACTGCATTCCTCCTTTCCACCTGGGAGTGTGCAGTCCTCTGCAGCAGGAGACCTTCCTGAAACATCTGGGCAATGGGCCACATCTGCTGTGTGGTGACATGGACTAAATACATCCAAAACCTTTCTCCAACTTGGTAAAATCCTAATTCACAAAAAGTTCCAGCAACAAAAGAGTCAATGTGAGATTGGTGGAGAACACTCATTAATTGGTTTCAGAAGATCTTCAAACAGGGCTCAGAAACAAATCAAAGCAGTGCAAGGTAACTGTAAAATTTATTGTTCAAAATTAAATTATGGGATACTTGTTAAACATAATATTTTAAGCTTCCGTGGAAGCATCATAAGGCTTCTAAATTATTACTGTGATCAAACATGATATAAAATACTCTGGCTTCCATTCTGCAGAGAGGAAAATCAGGCACAATGCAGAGGGATGAAGGCTTGAACGTGTTTCCTAGGTATGGCCATAAGGACACACATCACCTGGGCTCTCATGTGATTGATGTCTGCCTCCTGCCTCCCTTTTCCTGGTGAACATAGAGAATATCCATCTGCACAGCAGAGGGAGGGGGGCCAACTACAGAAGTTTTGGTGGCTCTTATGGGATCAGATCTCTAGTAACTTGGACAAGGACACAGAACCGAGTGGCAGCATTAGGATGAATGCCAATGGGTTCTGCTCCCATCTTTCAGTTAATAGGTATTCAGCTGAGGAGGCCAGTTCTGTACAGGGAAAAATTCATTATATAAATACGTACTGAAGTGAAGCAACCCAGAATGAAGATTAGAGGGAAGAAAATTCTGGTCTTGGGTCTCAGCTCCTAAAATATGAAATTCTAAAGCTGAAATGGTTTGACTTGTGCTAGAGGCTAATGTGCAGGGCCCATGTTTTTAATGATGTCATTTTGCATTTGTTGCATCAGTTAGGATTTACATAGCCTTCGATGAAATCTGGGCCATAAATGTTGATTTTAAACAAAGACATTTCCATAGGATTTTTATTGTCTGTGTAGTGGTAAAGTGCTATGAATAATTTTCCCCAGGTGCTTAAACAGGTGGTGTCTTCAAGGGAAGCAGGGCTTCTTTCATGTTCCCTATAATTTGTGCTGTCTTAAGCCTTCATTGTCAATGTCTTGGGTGAACACTTATGTTCCTTCCCCACAAAGATGCTGGATACCCAGCTCCACGATTGGAATATAAGTGTTACAGTTATTTATTTACAGGGAAGGAAATAACACAGTGACTCTATTTGCTACTCCTAAATTTATTTTCTCTTCTTTTGTGCAGTGTAAAAATGTTAGTCATCTCCAATGGCCCTTGGAAATAAGCTTTCCAAATATATTCTCATACTCTATATAGATGCACTGATGACACTCCAGCAGTTCAGCAAGAGGAAATCTGAAATAGTGGCACTAAATGACAAGGAAAAAAAATCACTAGGGAGAAAACTCTCCATAAAAGTCTGAGGATGATTATGGAGCATTGGGAAATGTTGCCAGTGCTGGACTACATACTCACTGAACCTTCATTTCTCAGACATCATCAATTAAAGGTGGATGGAAAAGTGCCATTCAAAAGAGCAGACCCGCGAGCTTCAGCTTCTGTTTCCATCTGCTTTTGGGCTGTAAGTGCAAACCCATGTAACAAAATTGGGATTTTTAATCTTGTATTTAGGTCTCAAGCAAAAAGTGGCTGGACTGAGGAGGGGCTGTGTCGTCAGCATTAGCACATGATGCTCGTGAAGCTGTGCCGCCTTCATTAGGAGCTTCGTTCAGAAACGGGAAGCAAACCATGGCAGCCAGGTTTGAAAATGGGGATTGATGTGATTGCAAGTTTCCATTTCCTCATTCAGTTTTTTACAAAGCCATAATACTTGCTTTCCTAAGAAACGTGTGTCATGGACTTGGATTTATCAGCATTTTTAAAAGCAATGGATGTATATGCTTGCTGAGATCCATCAATTACGGGGGCATATATAAGCTGTTTAAACATTTCCATGTGGTTTTGGGGTCTCCCTCAGTGATGTTCCGTGTCCATTATGTCCATGCTCATTTATTCTGACACACAGAGAATCCTCCATGACTGATGACACTGCAAAAGTGAGTGATTGACCTTTCCCTCGTGTATGTGCAGAGGTTATCCATCTGCACAGAAGGAGAGGGGAACTGCACACAGGTTTTGTGGGGAGAGGGACCTGAAAGAGTTTGTACTGGGGTGATTCAAACACTGGTTGTTCAACCAAAGAGCTCAAAGAAATAAGAGGCAGAAATATGGTAGTATATGAAAATATCATAAAATAAACAGAATCACACAGAATCACAGAATATGCTGAGTTAGAAGGGACCCACAAGGATCACTGAGTCCAACTCCTGACCATGCACAGGACCATCACCTCTCCTTCTCCAGCAACATGCAGATCATCCCTAGGATAATACTACATATATGTATTTATTTATATATACATATATTTATGTGTGTGTATATGTGAATATAAACTTTTTTCCATTAATGAAAAAGCTGTGATTAGGTCATGCAAGCCGAAACAAACTACTGACTATCTATTTTGTTCAGAAACTACAAAATAATTTTTTTCTTCTTCCTCCCTGTCATTTTTCCAGCCATATGGATTTGCCAGTTCACTGCATCATTGCATGTTTATAACACAGCGTTTCTTCAGCAGCTGTCACTGTCTCATAATGCCACAGTACATCTTGTATACTGAGTTGCAGGCCACAATACAATAGAAAACAGCTTACACTTAAAGAAAAAAACCCCTCTCTCGACATCCATTTGGATGCTGGTTGTGGATGTAGAAAAGGGAGGGAGAGTGCTACAAACTCTCTCAAATATGTCCACTGTTCCAGCTTTGTGTCAGGCTGCTAATTCACTACCAGGGCTTGACATTTAGCATGGTACAGTTTAGGGTACGTTTACCAGAGCCATGATCCTTTTTCTCCTTGGCTATCCTGTGTGTCACGTGAGTTGGTTACCGGGATGCAACCTGGGAGCTGGACTTGTTAATGGGTGTTTTCAGGCTTGGAAAAAGATGGGTGAAAATAGAATAGATCCATGCCCACGCAAAAGCTGTGTGCAAATTTTGGAGACTTTAATCAACAGGATAAAAACTGCCCTTGGTCTGGCCACAGCGGTATATTCAGGTAACAGCTGACATACCAAAATATTAATTTATGTGTGATTTTCTTCCCTGTCCAAACGATAAAGGGTCTGTAAGAACTGACTTAAAATGATGTTGTCTGGAAGGGGTGGAGAAATATTGAGCCTGCCTTCTGTCATTGCTGTTGCCTTCCTTCCCCAGCAGCCCTCAGATGTGGTCAAGGGCTGGGGCAGTTGCTGCCTGGACTCTCCCGTCCATCCCTCCGAGTGCCCACTCTGGGCCAAAACACAGGATCTGCTGAGCACGTGGCATGTGTTCATTTGGTTGTGTGAGAGCATGTGTGGGTGTTGGGTCACAGGGAAAGGAGTCTCCTGCCCTGTTTTTCTCATGTAATCACAGAGAGCTTGAGTTCAGTTGTGTTAGGGCTACCCCAGCTGAAAACTTGCCCACACAGGCTGCGTGTGGTGCAGATGTTCAGAAGTCTGGCTGCTCTGACTTTCAGCTCAAGCTTATCATTTGACCATCAGCAGAACAGGAAGAAAGGTTTGGCTTTTTTGTTGTTGTTGTTGTTTTTCTTTTCCTTTCTAGTGAATATTATGGCATGATAGCTTGAATTATCAGTGTCATATACCATGATGCAGATAGTGGTTTAATGATGTTACATTCCTTCACAGAAAGTAAAACAAATACCTGGTAGTTAGACTGAATGGGATCAGATAGCACTAGATCACAAATTGGCATTTCTGGTTCACCTCGCGTGAGCCCGTGCGATGAGATTTTCAAAATCCAAACTCAACAGGGAAATATTTCTTCCTGTAGTCAGTCATTAGCAGAGAAAGAGCAATTGTACAGTACTAAGATTATCCAGCAGTAGAAAGAACATCCTAATCCCAGACATGAGAGACAGGATGTCCATTAGGAATGGTAGCCACTGATCAATAGTCTAATTTAGCATAGAGAGGTTTTATTGCTTTGGGAGCTGGAAGGAGAAGAGGGAGGTATTGCAGTGTCTTCAGTTCTAGTCCTGCCTCTGCCGCTGATGTGCCCTAAAGAAACACTGGCTGACTCCACTGCTTTTCCACAGCCGTAGGATCAAGCAATAATTTTAAACTAGCAGACCATTATGTATTTTGAATGTGCATTTGATTATGTATGGGGAAGCACAAAGCAAGAAAATCCATTTCTGACAATGTCAGGAGTAAGCTGACATTTGCCTGCAGTTTATTTCGGATCAAATCCAGCAAATTTCTAGGCCATCAGCAAAGAAAATAACTATGAAAGTCTTTCTTTTTTTTTTCAGACACTTCATGCCTTTTTCTTCTTCTTCTTTTTTTTTTTTTTTTAAAAATAAAAAATATAGGGATAAAATTCCAAAGGAGAATTTAAAAAAATGTATTTTCTACAAATATGCAAATATTTTCCACTGGGTATTTTTAATGTTTTCAGAACAGCTCTGTCCCCCATTGCCCTCCCATGCCTCTCAGAAATGAGATTTCAGATTGTGAGCTGGTGAAGCGCATCCCTTTCAATGGTGAATTCGGCTGCCAAAGGTTTTTCTAACCAGATGAAGGGGTAAAAGTTGCTATTATTACATGAACTAGCTAATTAGGAGTAAGCATTACCAGTAAACCTTTATGTGCTGGAATTTCTATAGGAGTCAGGTAATCACATGAGTCAGAGGTAGCAGGCAGGGTGCTGGCACACCAAGGCTCTTGCTCCTGCTCTGCCTCCTCCCAGTCTAAAACTGGAGGAGGGCATGTCTAACTTAAGTCAGGGAAAGTGATAAAATGGTAGCAAAGCCTAATAGATTTTCAAGGAGATTGAGCAGGAGCCACGGAAGGTAGCAGTGAGGCATAGAAAGCAAAAGTACGCCAGGCCTCGTTTAATTATCTTTTTCACACTGCATTAATCATCACAAAAACGGGATTATGCCTATTTTTACATCAGTGTTGGAGGGTAATACAACTGTCATTTTGTGCACTGTCTGTCATTAGCAACTGTTAAATTAAAGGTTTGAAAAGTAAAATAATGAAGGCAAGCTGCTCCCTTGACCTATTTTTCACCAAGAACTTTTCCCCCTTTGACCTCTAAATCTGAATTTCCTTTATCAAGTCATCTTGCTTTCCCCAGCCCCAACAGCCACCCTGGTATTTGTTGTTCCCATGACCTCTGTCTTCAGCTGTCTGGTTTTACGTGCTGCTTTGACAGTAATTTTTTTTTCTTCCTACAGCATCCCTAATTCCTTGCACCGCAGTAATCTTCCAGTTGCTCTTCCAGCAGCTCTGCTGGTGCCTCCTGTGACCACAGGCTCCTTGGCTGTCTGCTCTGGGGATCTGCTCAGACCCTCTCACACCAGCTCAGTGACCAAGGCCCAAGCCTCCATCCCTCCCTCATGCCTTGTCCCTGTTAAGGTCTCTCTTTGTAGGCGTAAAAGGTACCTTACATGCACATTCCCACTTGCCTCTCTGATTCCGTTCACTTCTCCATTCCTCTTGAACTTCCTCACTCTCCTGCTCTGTCCCTGTTTCCTCCTTTTTGCCTCCACCCTCAAAATAATTTAAATAACTCAAATTTTTGCTATGGTCTCCATCCAGATGTGGTGCTTCTAAAAGAGGCACACAGATTTGGCTAGCTCTATGTTTAGAGTATGGTTTAATGATGTGGGATGTCTTCTCACCCCCACAAGGGCAATAAATGAGTTATGAAGTTAAATATACCTGTTACTACACTTGCATAATTATTCTTCCTACACTCAGAGAGGTAGAGGTTTTGAATTAAATTTAACCGTAGCAATTGCCTCAGTGATGGCTCAGGCTGAGCATGTTGGAGCAAAACTTGCAGTTTTTGGTGTTCTTAAAAAGACTGACCTTGCACTTCACCAGGAATTCCCTTAGTCTGAATTTATGGGACAGGGCTAAAAAAAAAATAAGCGCATGATGTCCTCTTGGGTGAAATTCATCCTAAGCTTTTCAACTCCTTGTGCTCATGTATCAGTATAAACCCTGGCATATAGCTCACCTGCACACACCTGTGCTCGCTCTGTGTTATTGCTGGCTCGGAGGTGCAGGGGTGTGAGAATTGCAAAGTTAGGCAAAATTCCAGGCTGATGTGTAAGATGCTGCGTTTTTTATGGGGGTGAAATGGTAGGACGTGAGTCTGAAATCCAGACTATGACAATTTCCAGTGATTTAAGGGGACGAGATGAACCAGATCAGTCACAGCTCCGATTTCGGAGGAATGCGCAGGAGTAAATCTTCTCACATTAACATCCCCTGACTGTGATCAGTCTTTATCACCCATACCTCAGCCTGAACAATGGACAATCGACTGCAGCTGTTTCTACTTTACTAATTTGATCTACCTAAGGAAACCACTCTTGCAGGAACCCTAAAGATGAAAAATGGCACCAATTATATTCTCTAATACAATTGATTTCTTAGTACCCGTGTGTACGGTTCTGATTCTGTACAATTCTACTGCCAGCTCTGTAAGAAGGGATTTTATGATGGTCTGAAAACTTTCTTTCCTAAGACTGTGTAAGTACACACAGCAAAGCCATACATGTAGGCAGATACTTGAGAACTGAATTAATAAGATTAACTATATTCAGAGCCAAAATTTTACCCATTTTTACAACAGTGGATCAAGTAAATGTAGCAAAATAATGATTTTAGTTCTTGTTTTTTCCATTTTTGTGTGCTACCACATGCAACCTTCATTGCAGTTGGCACTAAAGGCAACTCTGCTCTTTTTCTGCTGCACCCACAGCAAAGGCATTGGGAGGCAGCTGAGATCTCTCACAGTACAAAAAAAACAAAAACAAAAAAAAAACCCAACAAAAAACCCCCTGTGTTCACAAAGTGTCTAATAGAACAGTGTAAAAACCAGCACATTTTAAAATTAACCAAAGCAGATCCCTTTTCATGCCATTGAAAAGTCACCTCTGGAACTCTCTGACACATTAGCAGAGCCCCCGTTGGGCAGAGTTACGCAGGTTTGCATTAAAATATTACAGTTTATAATTCAGGATTTTATAAAAGACTTAAACCTTGCTAGTTTATTCAGGAAACCGGTATCTGGTCAGGCTCTGAAGAAATGCCTGTACTCGTTGGAGCAGCAGGTATTTTTCACCTTGCTCCAGAGAAGGGTGGGAGGATCTAGTAACTGATGAAGACAGGATACCAGACAAGATGGAGTGTTGGCTTGATTCCATATGATAATTTCAGTGTAATTGTTTTGCCTTTAGGCTGCTGTATCTGATTAGACCAGTCTCTAGCTGATCCAAGGTTAGGGGAATGCAAAACCACTGTAGTGTTGTGCTAAACAATGCAGCCAGACCAAATAATCTGGGCCAGTTATCCTTGCAGATCTGCAGATATAGGCATACTTGCAGTTTTGCTTGGGGAACATGGCATACAGCAGCTCCAGATTTGGGAGGACAAATAATAATTTGCTTAGTTAAAAGTTGTGGTCTCTACATTAAGTTGGGTAATCGTATAAATAAATGTAGAAGTCCATTTTAGAGCAGCCTGCTTTTAATACTAATTGGATGCAAAAATCTTATCACATTACTAACCTTCATACCTTTATAATAAGTCTTTTATTGTATTAGCCAGCTTGGTTTTCACTAATATGATACGAAAGACTTGCTAATATATTAGGAAAGTCACTAACACTATTAATTTACTAGATAAATTACTTCTCTATCTTGGAACTTTAAATGAAATGGAATTCACTAATCCTAATTGGTTTGCCTTCTACCAGAATTATTTCCCATTAGTTCAGCATGTTTTCTTTTTTCATACTTGAACAGAAGAGATTTCTTAAACTCAAAGCCTTGGGGTACAGTATATGGGTTTATTAATTATCAGGTATTCATTCAAGGGGGTTAATTAAGCAATAACTTTCCATTGACTGGAATATACAAAGGAATAAAAGGCTTGACTTGTCCTGCTGATTAAAGCACTGAGGCCGTTGTGTCATCATTTTGCTCCATTTGGTTGTGTGGAAATAAAGATTTTTCCACTATTTAACATAATTGGCCGAGAGCTCCAAGACCCCATTCCTTATGTATAGAAACTTTGTTGGTTTGTTGATTTTTGTCCTTTTCTCCCCTCCCATCTCTGCCTGGCAGCGAGTTCTGTGACCTTTCCTTGTCGCTGTGGACCTTGGTACTGTTATCCATGTTTTTGTCACATGAAGATTTGAGAACTGCAATGCAGTAAAGGGAGATAAATCCCCTGGGAAACGTGGAGCCAGTGCTGAAGGCAGCATCCTGCTGAGTAAGTTGGGTATCTCGCTGTAAGCACATGACACTGATGCTGAGGAGTTGCTGCTTGGCTCTGCATTGGCTTCCAGGCGGAGTTTATGGTGTTGGCTTTGACGTTTGGGCCTAATTCAAACCTTTTTTGAATCAGTGGAAGGACTCGCCATGTACTTCAATTGATTTTGGATCAGTCCCAGCAGTCTTGGAATAGCTTGTCTATGCAAGAGACACCCTCTCTTCTCAGGGGACATTGCCTCATTGTTTGAGAAGAGCAGCAAGTCAGCTAGAACAACTCCTTTTGGGAAGGGGAATGAGCTGCTCTCAGACAAGGACTTGAGACTCTTGCAAGGATTACTTTGGTCTCGGGCTCACCCTGCAGGAACTAGAATCTGTTGCCTTTTGGGGCATACCTTTGTGGAGCGGATCCTTTGAGGGCGTATATTGATAGAATAGGTGAAGAGAAAGGGGTTTTTCCTACAGCTTCCCTAGGTCCTACTGAACTCCATTCCATGTAACAGCCTCCCTGGGGCCGTGACAATCCATTTTAATTAGAGCCATCTCTGAGCATCTCTCGATTATGCTGAGGAATGGGGCTTCTCTGAGAATTCAGCTGACCCAAGCTGTGGGAGCGCAAAGGCCATCGTTGCTCAGGCCTCCCACGTACCCTCATTTGCACTGTGTGAGGCTTCAGCCCAAGCCAGCTCGCTGCTGGCCGGGCTCTGGAATCCATTTATAAAAGAAGCTTGTGGTTGTGTCTGTGTGTTGGTAAATGCATATTATACACTAGCTGGAGCTGGCTGAAACTGCCGCTCGCAATCAGCCATGCATCACTGAGTCAGCGCATCCCGAAGCCTGAGCACATCTCTGCCCAGGGGAAGCAGGGCTGGTCCCCACCACGCCCGGGAAGGTGGGGCCTCCGGGTACCATCCAGGAGCCCACTCGTCCCAGGCAGAAAAGAAGATGGAGGTGGAGCTGCAGGCTGGAAAAATGTGTGATATTAGAGTGACTGCTGAGTTTATTCCCCAACAAGCGTTAGCATGCTTTTCTTCTTGATTGTTTTGGTGATTGTGGTAAAGTGCAGATGTTATGCAATGGTAGGACTGGTAACACTGGCCACTGCCAACTACAGTGCCAGGAATCATTTATAAGCTTCCCAGCAACGAGCTCTGTCAGCACATGCTTCACCTCCTTGTTACCATTGCAGGCACCACCACTGAGCCAAACTCTGTCGTGACTGAGACGCCCCTTCCATCAGTGAGGACTGTACCAGTCTTCTGGGAGAGGAGCTTCTTGCCCTCATGAAACCACTGTGCTGTGCCCTCACCATCCTCTGTTAAATCTTGCAAGTGAGCTCTGCAGCTCAGCCAGACAAGCCAAAATTACAGCATCACCTTACCAAGAGGGACGTTTTGGTAAAATGAAAAGATTTCGAAATCCCAACAAGAAAGGCTGTAAGATTGCCTTGAGTGTTTGAAATAATGTATGTATGCATATATCTAGGTATACCTGTATAACTGCATGAGCCAAATGACTTGCTTTGGCTTGCTTATCATTCTAAGACATAAAACAGGTAATCTAGCTTTATTTGACACCTACGATAATCATCCAAGAAAATGAGAGGCTCTGTAATGGAGGTCTATAAACAGGTCTTGCAGGTCATTCACACTGGCTGGCTCTGCACGCCAGGGCTCTATGGAAACGTGACTATAAACACTGTCTTGGATCAAGAGCTTCCCTACTGACAGAAGAGACGAACACTAAAGCTGTACTGAACTGAGTAAGTCTCAGAAAATGATTCACTCTCTTAATTAATTTTCCATTTTGGTTGATGGAATGCCCTTAGGTGGCTGCAGTGGGCTCGAGTTTCTTCTTTATGGGCAGAGTTCACCTTTGCACAAGGACTGGGAAACTCTCCTCTCCCACCCTCCACACACTGAGGAGCCCAGGCAGGATCCTTTAAGGGAATATTTTCCTCTACCCAAATCATTCTGAATCACACTAATTTCTTAAGGCACAATCACATGTGGCTCAGAGGCTTATTTAATTACCAGTGCACTGGTATGCTGGGAAGTCTGTAGCCTTGCTTTGTTAAGCAATGCCCCATTTCCATCTTGTAGAAAGTATCCCCAAGTGCATCACTGCAGTTTCCTGTCACGACAGCCCCCAGTAAAAGCAACTGTATGTATGAGCAGCCCTTCTTGAAAGGATGCAGCATTCCCAGGTGTCCTACTGCTAGGATTCTTCACTCCCTGGGTGAATCAAGCACTCAAAATAAGGCAGAGACAGCGAGCAGTCAGACTTTGCGTTCCCTGACTGTGCAGGAATCAAATGCTCAAGGACTGCCATCTTGTACCAGTACAGTTGGAGCAAATTCCTGCTGCAATTCCAGCATTTGCAAACTGCTTTTGTGTCAGGTTTGTGTGGTCATCGAAGTTCAGTAGAAACAGTTTGCTTGCTTTCTTTTGAGTAATAGCAAATCAAAGGCTCTGCTCCAGCCGTTTCTTCCATGATTTACAACTGCATCCTTAGGCACAGTTTTCCCACTGAAATCCTTTTGCTCTGATCAGGAGACAGGACGAAAGGAGTGGAAAGAGCCCCCATGTCATGCCCCAGGCCATCCTAGGGAGGGGATAGGCAGTCCTGAGCCTTATCTCTCCCAGCAATCCCCCTACGATATGCTTGGAGAAGTGACTAAGCTGGGGAGAGGAGCTGGAGCAACATGAGGTAGTTGTGTAGGAGGTTGCCAGTGGGGTTGTTCCAGCTTATGCTGGGAGTCACCTTGACCCAGAGCTACGAAGGAAATGTAAAACTGAATTTCTTTCCATTTCTGCCCCACGAACTGCACAGCATAAAATGTATCACTTTCTTATTTTCAAATAGCATTTCTATATGCATTATTAATGTAACTAAACCCCAAACCTTCAATTTATCATTCCCTGGATACTCACACTTAGAAATGTGTGTTATATCATTGTCTGTTTAGAGATGGTGTTAAGTTCTAGCTTGAAAAGGAAGGTGTGGTATTGGCAACTGTATCTTTCCTGAGAGGACACCAAAGTTGGGTTTGTTTTTTTCAGGACAGCAGTGTGTAAAAGAGTTTCCCCTGACATCAGAGGACATCAGGGTAATGAGAGGACATGGTTCATTTTAGTCTATACCACCACGAGCTACAATTTGGCTCCTTCTGCCACTGAGCCTGCATTGATCAGTGATTTGACTTTACCCCCTTCCAGTATTTTCCTGATAAACAGCAGTTTAAAACCCGAAATATAACTTGCTAATAAATCATGCATATTTTCTCCTATTAAGCCTTCGTCTGGTTAAGCCTTAAATTTCTACTGCCCTGAGGAAGACTGAGATTAGGGTGCTCCATATGGTGCCAGAGATGGAAGGTTTATGTAGCTGGGGGTTTTTAGCAAACCATTAGAAGATGTAAGGTTCCACTTTCCTTCAGAGAAAAGCTGCTGGCAGAAAAATAGGTTCTCAGATTCAGACTGGGAGAAGAATTACTGGGACCCCTAAGAAGATAGGTAGGGACTGCAGTTTTTGCCCAGTGAGAATTCTGAAGTCAGGATTCCCATGAAAGCCCTGCAAAGTCAATGGTGATATTTCCATTGATTTCTAAAGGCTCTGAGGTCTACACCCCACAGGGCAACGATTTCACAGATCCTTTAAAACCTGTATTGGATTTGAGCAGCACATCTCTGCTAAAGGAGAAGGGGGTATCACTCTCTTTCCCTGTGAGGAGGAGAGAAGATGAAGAGTGTGTAATTATTGGCTTATCTACAGAGTGATGTGGCCACAGAGCAGGGAGCTATGAGGGATGTGCCACCCATCCAGCCGTTTGTCCCCACGAGGTCTCACCAGTGTGTTCGCTGGGCAAGGTGTGCTGCAGTGGAGTGATCAGTGCTTTGGAGCCCATCATGATCCATGCAATTCAGGGGTGGAGGCCACAGCTCTTTGTGCCCCAGTCTTGCTTCTGTCAGAAGGGAAAGCATCTCTTTTGTGGCAGGCTGAAGGGTGGGAGCAGCCCAGCGTTCACATGCACAACTCGTGGAGGCCTGTGCCTTCGGGCAGCTATCAGACAGGATAGTTGAGTTGAAACTGGAAGAAATTGCTCCTGTAGCACTCTGTGGTGGGGTGTAAGGTTTCATTTCTAATGTCTAGAACCTGCATTTGACTGCACTTGGGAGAAGCTGTTCAACTCTGGGTACTGCCAGCGGGGCCAGGATTGGCCTCCCATAATTAGCAGCTAACGCCAGGACTTTAGTGTGCCAGGCAGCAAAGGGGTCCCTTCTCCAAACATCTGCCCCCAGCACCCCACTAGAGGAGAAAAATATGAGCACAGGGAATTAAAGTGACAGCCCCTGTGATCTGGCATATGTCACTGCCTCCGAGGCTGATTCAACTGGGCAGCAGGTAGAAAAGACAAATATTCACCAGAGAAACTGGAGAAAATGGAGGCAAGGAAGAATGAGATAAAAACCTATTAGAAAGAGTATTTTACAGTGTGGTTCCTTGGGGGGCTGGGAAGAAAGGAGAAAGTTCACCATAAATGGAAAAAGGCTTGAACTGTAATTAATTTACCTTGTCTGAGCTTTTTACCATATTTCCAACGCATTTCCATGCATGAGAAAAAAACACCCCAAAACTCACATGTTCTGTATTTTTTAGGTACACAACAGATAACTGTCTCACAACAGATTAACTTGGTCATATATTTGCTTAGAGCATGGAAGGGCTTGTGATGGTCTTGGACTTCAGCTTCAGATGAAATAATCAACCCAGACTGGAAGGGCATTTATTGGAAAGGTAATATGAGAAAAGATGCTGCTGCTGTCTGAACTGCCTGACTGCTGCAAATAAACAACTTAAAGGAAAGGTTTTCTTGGAAATCTGTAGGCAAGAGGCTAAGCTCCACTGCTTGCACTCAACCAAATGGGTATCAGAAGCAGTGAAGGCAGCTCCCCTCTCAAAGCTGCTGGTCAATCAAAGTCAATCTGGGATGTGACAATCAACCCAGGTTCTCTCTAGCTCATACTTTGCAAAAAAAAGGTTGAGAAATCAGCCTATATTTAGTTTCAAGCTCCAGCTATAATGGATTCCAGCTCAGTTACCTGTGTGGGGTCTGCAGGTAAATGTATGCCTGTACCAAATGTGATTTGTGCCTCTCACAACAGTGTCAGCAGCAGAAGAGATGCCGAAAGATTTGATCAGCCTGAAGCCAGAACTCACATAATCATTTTTGCTATGTAGAAACTAGAGTGGATAAAAATGACAGAATTCCAGTGGAGGTCTGAACTGTGCCCAGGTTCAAGGATTCTTGGATTAGGGGCTGGAGTCTGCTAGGAAATCGAGGATAAATTTTGCTCTTTCCCCTTTGTAGTGTTGACTGTACAAAAAACCAGGAGTATATGGAAGGAAGCAAAGGATATATATATACATATATATATACTTCTGCAGCCTAAGAGCTGGTTTCAGTACTGCATACTTTTATGTGGAACTCAATAAAATGCATTTGCAAATATAATTACAGATGCAGCAGTGTTCCCTAATAATGGATTGTATAAAGCATGTTATGAAATGCATTCATATCAACTTCTTGGAGAATTATACTGCCTACTATAACCAGGTGTTATAAAAACAATTATGGGTCTGTAGGAATTACCGACACAATGCATGTACCCTTTAAATAAAATACAATTTCAGCTAGCTGTAAAACATGCTGTAGAGGGTGGTGGAGTTATTTTGAACGTGCTGGAGCCAGCAGCACAGGAGGGGAAGCCATTCTTGGGGAAAGCATGGTGATAAATGGTGCTTCAATGTGTATCAGCTGACTCTTGGCTCAAGGCCTACAGGTTGTTCCAGCTGTCCTTATGTGCCACAATATTTTGCCCTGGTTTGTAGTCCTGTAAATTCTCATCAAAATATGTAGCACTTTGCTCGCCTAAGTAATGAATGAAAAATAATTAAGACCCTGGTCCTGAATTAATATCAAGCATTTATGACATTGCTTCAGTTTTGTGGATTCCCTCATGAAGGCTTTATCCGAGGCCTTTTCAGTCAAATGGAAATTTATGGTTGAATTGGGCAATCTCTGGATAAAGTCTTGGTTTAATTTTGTGAGATTATTTCTTTAGGGCAGAAGGGATGTTATTCTGAGTTATTAGGTTGTATATTTTGCTGTGTCATGAGGAAAACAAATGGATTTCTTCTACTTCCTCATCACTGAAAACAGCTTCTAATAAAAGATAAGCAGAACCAGTACAGATAAAAAGGAAGCCTCTTCCCTTTTCTCCCTGCACTGAACCTTTACCCAAACTCCCTTTTTTTTGTATGGTTCCTGTTGTTGTTCATATATTTCCTAGTTCTGCCCAGGACAAGGAGCACAGTCACAACCACACAAGTTCCCATCAATGTGTTTTTTTGCTATTCAGAAAAAAAATCTTCTCCAGTCCTTTTTTTTTTTTTACAACAACAGATGTTTGGGTAGTTTGAGAAAGCAAATAGTGCATGGACCATGGCTGCTGCATCAGTGAACTGCAGTTCAGTTTAAGCATCCAGCTGCAGAAACACATCCCTCAGTATCTCAGATAGCAGTTTTTGAGAATGAAGTGCACCATATAATATGCCCAAAGCCCAGCTCTCTCAACCAAGGACCTGCATGCAAATGAGCAAGATGACCCTTTCAGGCTGTTTTCCTGCGTATTTTTCCTATGAATTCCAAGTAGATTATGGTGCATAACCACTCTTCTGCAGGCATGAGTTTGAGATGCAGCTGGGACATATGCTTAGACACAGAAATTGAGATTTATTTCCATGTAAGCAGCTACCCTGTTAATTTGCAAGTACATCTTTCCTCCAAGGACCTCAAAGCACTTCACAAATATTGTTGGAGGCTCAGAATGTTCTTGCACTTGAGTAAACTTGCTCTTAGAGAGGTTAAGTGATTTATTTGAGGTTTCCCAGTAAATCAGAGGTAGAGGTAGGAAGTGAAACCAGATCATGACTGCAAATGACATCCTTTAACCTTTGGAGGTGCTACTGTGTGCAAAGGCCTGACCCCACCAGCCTCACTCATATGAGCAGTGTCTCTGAAGTTAATGGAATGACTGGCGTGAGAAAAGGGCTGCAATATTTGCCTCTTTAGGCCTTTCTCTGTGAATTGTTTAATATTTCCCAAGAGGTTTGTTTGGCTTCACCTCCTGCAGAGCGTCTTATAGCAACAACAACAACAACAGCAACAGAAACATCAATTTCATTTTCCTCCTTTAGCATACAAAAGTCAAGATCCAAGGCGAGCGCTCTCACTGGGTAGGGGCTAAGCCACAGGGACCTGGACACTTGGTACTTCTTGGAAATGGGCTCTGGCTTCTCTGCTTTTCTCCTTCACAGGGAAAGAAGAGATTTTGGGTCACAGTATGGACCTGCACATTTCTCAGCTGGTTAAATCCATAGTCCGCATTTCTTCTTAGCAAAGGTTTGGCACTACCCCAACTTCAGCAATCACAAAGAGTAATATGTAAGAAAGAACTGCATTAAAAATATAATGTAAAAATACATCTTTAATAAAAGGAAACCAGAATTCCAAAATTCTTTTTTTCTTTCTCTGCAGGAAAAAAAGTTTGTGGCTACAAGCCACTTTTTGCCTATTTAAGTCTCTGTGCTTCTTATTCCACTTCTTTGGCAGACTTGAAATGAATGAAGAGGTAGTAGATGAGAGAGTGACATAGGTAGTAAATTATGTAAGTTCTGTAAATGCAGGGCAATGGCAGGTTTCAATGCTAATGCAGCCGGCAGAGATTTCTGCCATTAAGGAGGAAAAGAGGGAACCTGCAGCATCTGAAGAGAAATGGGCTCACTGACTCCAGTGCCTGCTCCAGCCTGCAGAGAGGGGAGCCTGCCACGTACAGGAAAGGGGAAAAGACTCCTGAAACCTGCAGAAGGGACAATTGCCTGCAGTTTGAACTTCGGTGACAAAGGGAAAGGGATCGTTAACTGTGAGCGAGGAGAGTTTGCGGAGGAGAGAAGAGAAAAGGGAAAAGAAAAAAAAAAAACCTCTTTAACTCTGGAGTTTTTAAAAGTGCCCTTGTTTGTTTTCTTGGCAGAGGAGCAGAGCGTTTGGCACCCATCCTTGGAAGGTGGCCCAGCTGTACAAACGCTGGGGTTGGCCCTTTCCATGCTGTTGCTAAGCTGATGGCCCAATAGCCGGCGGGGCCCTCCACACCCCACCCGCGCTCCGGCCGCATCCAGGCTCCAGCCCGCCTGTGTTAAAAGCTTCTTTTCTCCCACTTGCTAATAATAATAATAATTTAAGGGGGGAAAAAAAAAAAAAAAAGCCAAAGAAGTGCCGAGTTTATGCAAGCAAACCCGCCCCAGCCCATGCCAGGAGCTGAGCAGAGGGGAACTGGGGAGCACCAGCCCGTGCCCAGCTCCCGCTGGGATGGATGGGGCTCAACGCTGGGCTCCGGTTGGACTCGTTCTGCACTCCCTCCCTCTGCTCCCACAGCCTCAAGGTATAGGGCAGAAACAAAGGGATTTTTCTCTCTCCCCCCCCTCCCTCCTTTTTTCTTTTTTAATAACTTTATCAACTCCGAACCCCAGGATGATTTGTGTGTTTCATACTCTCTCTGTGCTTTTACTCTCGGTTAGAACTTGGATCCTTTCCATTTCTCAGCTAAAACCTCCTTTTTTTCTTATTCTTTTTTTCTTTCCTCTCTCTCTCTCTCTTTCCCCCCCAGTTGTTTGTGGTTTTGCATGAAAGGGCATTGTTAACTCTTTCACCGCCCAGTTGGAAAGGGCTCTCTTGGCTCAGCTGGGAGAACAGAATAAAGTGCTGGGTTTCAAAAACACAGGCTGAGAAAAAGGAGAGTAGTGATGGAAAAGATTTACATTGAAACTGCTACGGTAGGATAACCCCAGCTAGAAAAGCAGAGTGCCTGTCATGTATTTACAAGAGCCCTCTCCACTTCTGCAGGGCAGGCACTGGATGAGGCCATTCCAAGCTGTTGCTCAAAGAGCATCAGGAAGATGAGAGGTTTGGAAAAAGAAGGGGAGAAGGCAGCTGTCCTGCATGGACAGAGGAGCCAGGCCACCATGTGCTGCTGCTGGACAGGGCTGACACCCCTCCCTGGTTCAAGTGTGTGCACAAAGCCTTGCTTTTGGGTGCTAAACTGGGAAATCTGGGCTTTTTTTGCTACCAAATTACAAAACAGGCAAAAGGTGCACCTTTGCACTGAGGCTGTGTTGAGGACAGCGTCACACTTGTCTGTGGCTGAACAGGAGGTCCTTGACACACCAAGGATACAAATAAAGCGTGGGAAGAGCTGGGGAAATTTTCACTGGAAGTTGCAAAATGTAGGGGATTCGTTTTCCCTGTTGCCCATAGAGATGAGAGGCTGGGAAGTTGGCATCTGTCATTTAAACTTTTTATTCATCTTCTTCAACTGTTGCAGCTCTGGACAGTAGGTATCATCTCTCTCCCCTGGGGAGGCTGCCCCAGGTGCACATGTCCGTGCCTGCACTGCTCCAAGAGCTTTCCCAGATGAAGTCCTGGAGCTTTGAGTGAATGCTAGAAACAGAGATCACTTAAATATTTGGCAGCAGCTAGGATAAGTTATCTTTTTCTTTTAAAATATAGCATGTCGTGCAAGCAGGTTTTATTATAATTATGGGTATTTATTATCTCTGTAGATCGTGAAATAACCTTGTTGCAACCAATAGGAATGTAAATTTAATATCTCAAGCTCTATGTGAACTAAATAACACAACATTTCTTTTATATGTTCTAAAAGCACAAGAAAAATTCCTTCCTACATTTGCACACCCTGTAGTAATTAGCTCATAGTATTTTTCATTTTTAGACTTTGAAAAAAGCCCTATTATATTTGTTAAAACAAGTGCATATTTCTTCCAGCTTCCTCCCCAGTATGATTGCTGTTCTTAAATATTACTATGCATGTAAGTATGTATGTTTGTTTTGCCTGTTAGTTCAGTTTTGTAGAACAAATGGAGAAAACAAAAATATAGATTTTTAACCGCAACAAGATTCCCTGTAGACAGAATTTTTTTTTGTACAGCTATAGAAATGCAGCAGCTCGGAGGAAGAGCACAGCATGTAATTCTACATACATCACAGCCCTTTTTTATTACTCTTACCACAGCAGCTGAATGGGGAATTACAGAAACTATGTCCCTGATTCTGTAAAGATTTTAAAAAGAGGCTTAACTTTGGGCATACAGGTAACTTCAAAGGGAATTACGTGAAAATAGACGTGAGTATTTCATGACAGATGAACGCATTAGAGAAAATGATCTGTACAAAACTTCATGCAGAAGTTCTGGAATTACGTTAATTGACCCCGGTGAGCTAAACAAAAGCTCGGTCAAAATTATTCTCAGAATTTAAACCCAACACTTTTGCAAAATAAAACCCAGTGTAATAGATATTCCTATTATTGCACATCCGCTGACTTCTCTGTAGGCAAAGGGTGAGATCCCAGCACTGTGGAAGGGAGTGGGAGTATTGCCATTGATTTTACTGATGCCAGAATTTTGCCCAAAACACTTACACTTCCTCTGGCTACAAGGTTTTTTTTTTTAATCAACTCTGACATCGTTTTCTGCATCTGTGCTGTCACATTGCACGGGGTGCAAGAGCACTTTAAAATAAACAGGAGGCTTGAGCTGCAGAGCACAGCTCGTCGATCAAACCTCTGAATCCATCTGACAAAGTTTGATCAGATCTTTGATTCAAGCCTTCCACATAAACACATCTCTTCCTGTGCTCACAGTCTGCTTGGCACACCTGTTGTGGCCTGGGTGGGAAATTTTGCTCATCCAGCAAATCCTGGCCTAGTGGGGCAAACTAAGCATCAATTTTGTTTCACCACGTAGGAGCAAGCTATGTCAAGCGCTGCACATCACTTTATGATCATGCTAAAGCCACTCCGACAACAAGCCACCTCAGCAAGCTGTCATTTTAATGTTTTATCCATTTTCTTTTTGTGTGTGCTCGCTCCACATCTCAGCGAAGCCTCATCTCCCCTGCCCACCGCCATAGGCTACGAGTCTGCAGCAAAACTCCGTCTCAAACTTGTCACATATAATGAAACAGGAACATTCCACACAAAACACTCTGATTGCTGGCTTTCCCAGAGAAATTCCCTCCTGGCCAGAAAGCAAAGAGGACAAGCGAGACAGCGGTAGGTGACACCTAAAATACTCGACCTCCTGCAGCCAGGAACATTATCCTGGTGGTTTGCTGCAGGACATGGACACCATCCCTATGCAGTGGCTGCAGTGGGAACCCCTCTGTGCCTCACTGCCACAGCCACATGTGGGATGCCCATGTCCATTTATCACTTCAAACTAAGCTGATCAGTTAAACTGTAATAGTGGAAATTACAGGCCTTCTAGATCATAATTTTAAAGCACTTAAGCTTGTGTTATCTTTTAGGTTTTTATTCATCTAACTAGTTAAGATTTTGAAGACCTAATCTAGCTTCCATTAAGACAAAGAGGAGCATTCCTTTCTCTGTGAAGTGTTATATCCCAGGAAGCCAAAACCTTTATTGTCTGCCTTAGACATGTATATCTTACAGGCATTAACAGCTCAACCTATAGCTTTTTCTTCATCAGTGGAGAAGTCTTATTCTTATCCCCATTTTACAGGATGAAATCTCTTATTCAGTAAAGTATGTGAGCATGTGCCAGTTTCAACAGAGCTGGTGGAATCTTTCCAGGATAGACTGAGTTTGCCAAAAGTGCAATTTGAAGTGGAAAACTATTCACAAATTCAGGTTGAATGTAATGCAGAGTTTTGTCAGAAAGAAAATGAGGGGAAATACTTTTCTCAGGGAAGTTTAAATGTTTCATTTCAGTATTTTCAAAGTAAACTATAAAATTTTTACCTTTCTTGTACCACTTACTTTTCAAAGTTATCCATTATTCATCATTATTTTGAAAGCAATATGGTAAATTGAAAATTAGACTTCTTAGTAAGAGGGTGAATTGTCACTGGTTGAAGTTCCATTTTTGATGTTTTGAAATGGAAGGTTTTCTCACCTAGAATGTTTGAACTTTGGGTTAAAAAAACAATACGAAAACTCTCATTCTGAATCAAGCAACTCATTCTGAGCTGGCCCAAAACAAAACTTCAGGGGGCTTTTGTGTCTCTTCCACCAACACACTGTGTGTTTCGGGTTCAGCCTCACCTGGATCATTTTTTCAGTTCCCTGTTCAGCCACCAGACCGAAGGGAACACGTTTGTACAGCTCCGACTCCAGCAGCTGAACAGCCCTATTGTTTTCAGTTGACTCCTGTGAAACTACCTGTGCTGGGAGTCAGCCACGTGGCTTTGAGTCTCCCTGAACCAATGCCTAACAAAACTCTGGGAAGTCAAACAAGGTGATGGGCAGAGCCTGGTGCAGAGCCCCAGCATCCTGGCTGGCCCTTTGGTGCTCTGAGTTGAAGACCCTTTTTCTCCTCCAGGTTTGCTGAGCTCTCTATAACACATCGGGCTTAAGAAGGAAAAATGGGGGGCTGAAAGGGGAATTATTTCCTTTTGCAGCTTTCAGCGCTTATGACCCAAACTGGGGAAATGTGTAAGCTGAAAGAAACACCTGGGTGAATTTGAAAATGAGATCAGGGCTAAATTTTTCAGTGTTTCCTCTATTAGTCTAAAATGTTCTTCTTCCTCCTTTGAGCATAACTACCTTTAAATAAATACACAGATAACTTCTGGTTGCCAAGAGCTTTCCCATCCTCTTGTAATAGCTCCTCATAATAATGCAAAATAAGTGATAAAATAAAAATGAGTTGAAATAATTTTGCAATGACTAGTTTAACAATTAGTCTGTTCAGGGAACAGTGGGAACAACAAAGACATAAATTTAAACATATACCTCTAAAGAGCTTAATTACCTTTTAGGTTTCAAACTGTACCCATGAAAAAAAAATTCCAACCAGCCAAGAGAGAGGGAAACATGATCCAAAGGATGCTTACTACACACCAAAATATTTTCCACCAAACTAAGTTTTATTATCTTCCCAATGCCACACGATATGTATCTGCAGCTCACTCATACTGCCTTAATTTGTTGCTCCGTGTGACAAGTTATTGTCTGATCTAGCCTGACATGCCATGGTATGCACAGTACACATATATCATGATAAGACAGTTGAAAACCAAAGACAAACAGCCCCAAAGAGAGAGCTAAATAGCATGATCCAGCAGTGGCCTGCATCCATCAGAGGGAGAGTATTTGAAATGGCACACCTTCCACTTGCAAGTAAATAAAAACCGATTGCATGCTCTAGCTGGGAGTGAACAAGATAACACAGCGTTCCCACGGATGACTGTTTCTTTTCCTCCCTTGTAACAGTTACGTTCTTTGTAATGACATCTTTTTTATCAATGGGTAATAAAAGCAGGGTGTCTCGGACTCATAAACCCCAGAGAAATGAGAAGATGGAACCTCTTGCTGCCCACTGGAGAACGAGATGAACCCAGCTGCTGCTGCTGCTGCTGTAACACGATGCTTCATCAGTGAAGGTCTTCTGTTCTTTATTACATTGGTAAAAGCACCAGTAGTTCAACCACATTCATTTCTGGCCAACTTCAGGTTCCTCTTCTAACGACACAAAATATTTCTGGGGTATAACTAAAGTGGTTTAGTTGTCCGGGGTTCCTCTGTCAAAGGGGATCAGCTCTTCAGCGTTTCTGGGAGAATCTACTGTCCAGTTGAAGTAATATTAGTTGCATTCACATTACTAATAATTCGGTAGGAAACAGGTGATTTTTTGTCATTTAGTGAATGAAGGTGTTGGTAATTATGACAATGAGCTCATGTTGAAGGGATGGTTATAAAACACCAAAAAAACCCCTCACATCTGCTTTGCTCCTCATGTCTCAGGTGTCACATTTGAGGTGTTTCTGGGGCCCTGGGATCCAGAGGTTTGGGGCATTACACAGATCTGATTTTCATGCCTAGAAAACCAACACATGCTAACACAATGCTTTTTATCACCTGTATTTGGGCCACAAAAGAATATTAAAATCCAGGCAAACATGGCAGTAATTTGTAAAATATTCTTTGGTGTTTCGTTTTTTTTTTTAAAGACTGGTGTTTTGGCCAAGTGAAAACATTGTGAGGGTCTAGCTGAGAAACTGAGAATTTCAGTGGTTACCAGAGTTTATCCTAAAGTGTTCTTAAAGCTGTGTCTGTGGTGTTGTACTGCCTTGTTCTGAGGAACTGGGATGAAGAACTGGGCATGTGCTGTGTCTGCTTAGTGTTTCTACGGACTGTGCAGGATGATCACTCATCCAGAAAGAAACACTTTCCACTCTACGTGGGCATCAGTGGAATTGCTGTTCTCTCTTAATCACAGAAAAGTGATAATCTCTGTAGAACCTGCTTCAAAGCCTGATCGTGTCAATGGAAGGACTCTTATTGGCTTCAGTGTGACTTGGAGTGGTTCCTAAAAGTGGGAACAAAGCAGCAGACTTCATAAATCTTCTGATGTGGCCCTTAAAGTAGGAATTTAGACCCCATGGGGCAAAGGTTCGTGATTAGAAAGACTGTTTGGCCTCTCTTTCTTCCTGAACTGAACCACTCGGGTCTTACTGAAGATTCATTCTTTTAGAAAAATCATTTGCCAGTCAGCACGGGGCATACTCAGTCTGTTAAATGCTACATTATGCCTTTTACTTTTCATTATGGTATCAGATTTGATTAAGGCAATCAATGACCCTGTGCTTAGGAGCAGAAGGAAAAAAAAAGGAAAAAAAAAAAAAAAGCTAATGGAGCCACAGAACTAAAATATGTTGCTGAGAAGTGAAACAATTGAAGGTGTGGAGGAAAGAGGAATTACCACAGCGTTGTTGGCATTGAAGTGGTCTTGGGAGGCTTTTACCTGCCATAAAGCATATGCTGGCACTACTTCATCCCCCACCTTTGCCATAATGCAGACCCTGTTTGTGTAGGAGAGCTTCCCAGCATGAGAGCAGAGGTGCACATGATGCCCACACTCCAGAATCGCAGGCAGTGCTCACCAGCAGCTGCTGATGTCTGCAGTCAAGGGCCTGGTTACAGCTACGCTCCTACACCTTTCCCAGGGAGGTTTTTAAACTTGGTGCTTAACTCAGTGTTGCCCTCAAGTGTGTTAGAGCCCACTGGGCAGGGAATGACTGCTCACTGCACAACTTTCTGTCACGACTCTCTCAGCATTCAACTCAAGTGTAGTTTGGCTTTATCACTCCCTGAGCACACTGTGGGTGCCTGATTCCCGAGGCACGTTGACGTGCAGAGCCTCTTCTCCACTCTGCTCTATATATGTCACTCAACCTTTTAATTTGATTAGGAGGTTAATTTGCGTGGTTCTGTTTGTATTCTTTTACTGGAATATATATCTACTATGAAATGTATGATGTAAGCTAATCCAAAGCTAAAGAGGCCAATAAAAGCCAGTTCCTTGAGGAGGAAGAAAAAAAGAGCGGGGCTCAATGGAAGAAAAGCTTGGTCTCAGTCCAGAGTCCTGACTCATTGTTAGCCTCAAGAGCGTCCTGACTAGCATCAACGTGTTCTGGAAGCAATGTGATTTTCCTACCGTATTAACGAAAAAATAATAAAATGTAATGCTAAAACAATAGGACATACCAGAAAAATTTCCACTGAGGGATGGGGCTCTGCAATAAGCTCATGTCAGAATGATTTCCCTCCTGTTCACAAAATCTGAGCGTGTGGCAGAGCGACACGACCTTGTGCCAACCATGGAAAAGTGAGCAGTTCTTGTAGGTGTGTAGGCTGTTTCTTCTATACCAAGTGCTTCAGAAAGCTGGGAAACAGAATATGAAATATATTTCTATTAATGGGAGCCACCCAGTCAAGAGGGAGGACTAGGAATGTACTGTAGGGCTGCAGAGAACCATTAAGACCTGATGGAAATCTCAAAAATGCCTCAATGGCTCTCTATCCGTGTCTCTCCGTAACTATAATCTCAAAAATACATATAATTTGGAAGTGACAGCGCCCTGGAAGCTTGACTAGTGTGAGCTCACAGTTATCTTTTCCTTGATCCTGTGAAATAAATTATAAGCAGCAAATCCCAACTGTAGATAAATTCTTCTCCATCTGTTTTCCTATAAGAGAAAAAAAAAATGTAGAATTGCTTTCATGCAACAATTGCACAAGCAAGTCATAAGCTTAGAGACAAAGGAGAAGAAAGCTAGAATGTTTTCTGGTTTAATGCCAAAGATTTTTGAGATAAAAATTCTCTGAAAGTAACTGCATTAAACCAATGACTGTTGAGCTTAAAAAAACCTCAAGTCAAGTTACATTCAATTTCACTTAAATATTTCTTAGGAGAAAAAGAAAACATAAATGCAAGAAAACAAAATCTTTATGTCCTAATCATCATCTTTTTCCCACAATGTCTCCTAAACTGAAATGAGGTCATTTGGATTTTAGTAACCGGTCCAAGTACAGTGTAAAATATGTTTCAAGGTAGAACAAGAGTTCACATCTCAAAACCAAAGAAGTTAGCAAATATATAAAACTGCATGAGACTGAAAGCACTCAATGCCTAGGGAAGGATAGTTTTACCTATCAGAAACAAAAAAAGTTGGTCTTCATCCATTGCATAGACTTAAAATAATCTCAGCAAGGGCTGCACAACAGCTAAAGCCTGAGAAAACAGAGGCTAAACTGAGCAGAAAAGTTCCTAAACCACAGTTTTTCTTTCTTTTTGAGGAAAATTTTGCTACATTTAAAAATAAAACAGGTACAATCTTGTGAATCAATCTTGTGTGTGGTAAAAGTGACAAAAAGTGCTTATACAGTTATAATTACGGCTTGCAGGTCACTTAAATGCCTTCCAGGGACAGTCCATAAAGAGAATATGACCAGGCGCTATGAATAAGAGCCTGAATAAATAGGAAAGATGTAGAAGTAAAGGCTAATGAAAAATAAACATTCTTGTTAGGAAATGAGAGTGACAGTAAGAATTAGGGTGATCCAGCATTTTAGGTAGAAAGTAAGTGAGCATGTGCTGCAGCCTTTACATATGAATATCTGGAAGAGGCCTAAAAACCCAAATGTAATTAAGTGTTCGATAGTTATGTCTGTCCCTCTTTAATCACAGCATGCTTATTTAGGACTTTGTAGGCAGTGAAGATTTTTTCCACTTTCATATTTGTTGCATTTTTCAGTCTCTGTTAAATGTCTATCAGAAGTGCTTCAACCCCACTCAAAATCCAAACTCCTAAAAACACATAAAAGAAAATAATCTGAAGGTCCAACATAACCATGAGCAGTTAATCAATCCATCTGAACAAAAGCAATCAAGCCACATCCTTCTCTTCTCTGGAGACTCACGTACATCTAATAATAATCCACCACAGGCACTTTAAGGAAAGGGAAGTGAGGAGGAGCTGTGAGTTTTGACCCCATTCTAGGAAAAAAATCATCTCCAGGCATTTTGGTAAAAGTGCATCGCTACTGACACCCCAATGTAAAAGTTTATGTGAATAATCTGAATTACACTCAGAGGTCAGGCAGAGCATAGAAAGCCACTTGCAACATGTATGAGCAACCAGGGAGGCTCCAGCAACCCCAGTCTGCAGCCTCTGGAGTGTTCCTGCTGTCCTGCAAGCGTATCTCCTGATTATTTCACATCAAGTCAGTACTGGAAAAGCCATGAAAAAACTGGATGAGTTTTTCTTCTGATGGGACAGGCTGTTCATGACTCGTGGGTCATTATGGCACTGGGTCTCCACTGCCCTTGCCCACGTCCTGCCCAGCAGCCAGGGGTGGTAACAGCGCCCATTTGGTTCACCTGCAGCCCCAATTAAAGTGTGAAATCATAAATGTGTTTTGGCAGGAAGTATTTAGGTGACAGTTGTTGGGAAAACACTCAATTTTCTGTTGACAGTCTTGCACTAAAGACACTGACAAAAATTTCCCAGAGTTAATTGGTGGCCACAGAGCAAGAAGCCATGCACTGTCCGGGGACTTCATCTGCCAAACACTTTGTGGAGGTGATTAATCCCAATGAGCTGACCAGGGCTGCTCTTATGTGTGAAGTTAAATATATGCCTGCTTGCAGGATGAGGGGCTTTATATGTTTATACCTTGTGTCCTTGAAAACCTAACTTTCATGTGGAAGTACTTAGTTAATGCGGTTTGTTTCTCTGTGTGCTCTCCTGAGTGTGAATTCATCATGAATCTGCCTGAAATTGTCTTTTGCAAATGTGTTGGTTTCTGTCGGTAAGAAAGTTGTTCCTGTTTGTACTGCTGGGCACTTCTTTTGTTCATTTTCCTTTGTCAGAGGCTGACAGTACACTGGCTGCAGTTTTCACGTGATCATTCCTGAAATTGCTTCGTGCTTGGACAAATGTGTAGGTGTTCTGTGCAACTTCTTTAAATAGTAATTGAAAACAGTACTTCAAGGATAGAGGAATACACCACAGGATTCTGTTCCTTTCTGCCATTTTCTTCTCTCATTCATCTAATGAGCTTATTTTTACTCCCTGTCTTTCATCCCCCACTCTGTATTAACAGGTTCTTCCTTGATTTCATTGATTCTCCTTGCCCACAGTGGCCTTTTTTAATAATTTATTCAATATGTTTATTCTTCTGAAAGTACAGGCTGCCAAGAGAGGTTGTGGAATAGTCATCACTGGCTCACCTAGACACCCATCTATTAGGGATTATTTAAGGATAATGAAATCAATCCTCCTGTGATTCAAGGGGAGGAGGGAATGGATTAAATGACCTGGTAGAACAGTCCCCTCTAATTCAAATTATTCTGGTTTGGGTTGTGGGTTTTTTTGTTCGGTTTTGGTTTTGTTTTGTTTGTTTATTTTTCCCCTAAATTCTTTTTGATCTCAATCTCCTAATTTTTTAGATAATGTTCTCTTGTGTTCATGTTCTTTGAAAGTATGGAGAATTTGCATGAACCAATTTTTATTAGTTCCCTTGAGAATGTTAAAAACTTCAATTAGGTCACAGTGAAGTCTCTTTTCCAGAGTGAAATTCCTTAATCTTCCTTAATAACTTAAATCTTTGAGAAGTGATGTTGTTCTGCAATGCATTTTCCTCAAAAGTAATTATATACCAGCTAAGTTGCTACATAATAGTCAGTGCTGTGTTGTGCTCTAAGTATAATCAGTCCTTGGGTTCTGTAGAGCCTATTAACCCTGATGGGCTGGAAACACATGACTGTCAGGATGGAGTTGCAGGCTGGGAGATAGGAATTTCCAGTTTCCAAGAAGCTGGCATTTTCTATTTGCACAGGAACCTCTCACAGTGAAAGCTGATATTCTGGCTGTATTTCTTAGTAGATCTGCTCAATTGTAATTTTAGGATTATTTTAACAACAGCAGGCAAGGAAATCCATGAGGCAAATACGAGTTAACAGGCTAAGGACTGATGCAAGCTCTGCCTTTTGCTTCATGCATGTATTATCATCTTCGCCCAGTGTTTGCTATATTTTCCAGTAGAATGCATCAAGCTGTTTAATACTGTAAGTAATCAAAAAGCTGAAATCCCAGTATTGATCCCGGTGCAGTAGGAAGCCAGAATCTCTCAAGCCTGGAAGAGACTCCCCTTTGTGGCTGCCCTTCTGCTGTTTCTCCCTTCACTTATGTCAGCTTTGGGGTCATTGCATAACCACTCCGAAACACTTCTACTTTCTGGAATTAAGGGAAAAGAGCCATCCAAATCCTCTTAAGAAGCTTTGAAAGTACTGCTTGCTTTCCTGTGTGCAGCAGTGAGCACACTGTTAGTGCATCTCTGGGAGTGAGAGCAGCTCTGCTTGATGTCCTTTGCCTCTGTTTTCTGACAGTGAGCTCCATGTGCTCCTGTGTCAGATTCCAAAGGGGCAAAAAGAGACACACTGGCCTAAAACATAAGAATAAATTAATACCAAAATGGGTTGTTTCTTGAAGAACTTTGATGTTACATCAAGAACAGTTTTATCTCAGCTGAAACCACATGGTGGAAATTATGGCAGGCTCCGTGGTCCATATAGATTAAAAGTTTCCTACCAGCTCTATCATAAGTATTGGGATAATCTGCTTGGCAATCCACAAATAAAAATGAGGATTGAAGATGTTAGGATAAAGGACGAGGTGCAGAGATCAATACATGTCCAAGTTTTCCCTTGTTTGTCTTATGCACATTATATTCCTCTTTTTGGTCTACATGATCTTAAAAAGTATAGGGTTGAGGCAAAATCTTATGGCCCAGACACTCTCCAACCTGAAAGACTGCCATTAAATAGCTTCTCTGTTTCCTAATCCTCCAGTTTTATGAGTTCATTTCTTCCCTGGGTGTCTTCAAAATGTTTGTTCATTTTATGGACAATGAGATGCAGATGTTTTGCAATTAATAGTGTAAACATTCTGGTTAAGCAATAGTTTATAGTACCTCTTCCTCTCAGCTTCATTGACACTCTTCATGGGCACAAGGCGGTTCATGCTGAAGTTGCCCAGTTTGTCAGCCTTGTCCTCATTCCACATGCAGTAGAAAAGGGTGGGTTTGTTTGGAAAATCATGAGAAGTTTGGTTACTTTCCTTAACCACTTTCAGTTGAGGAGAAAATCAAGTGGCTTTTGTAAAGGAGCAAAATCTGTTTCCTGCACCCACCCTTTCATTGCTGCAGATTCTTCCCCTGCTCTGCATTCTCCTGATGCTTTTTGCCACCTCTGGAGCATTGTCTCTGCTAATAAAGACACTTCTATAACCAGCTGTTGCCTGTCCAAGTGTGGCTAGGGTCACCCTTCCATGAAACACACTATTGTCAAGTATTGGGGATCAAATTCAGAGCTGATGCAAGGAATGGCTTCAGGACAGAGTCTTCAGACTTTGTTTTGTGTCATATCAGGCTTCAAGTATTATATAGTCTTGCCATGCCAGGATATTTTTAGTGTCCTGGAGACTGGGAAAAAAAATATTTTGTCTCTTGGCTGGAGGATTTGTCCATATTTGTTCCAGTTTAATTTAACTCTGGTTGAATTCAGTGCATCCAGTTTCTAGGCTTAGCTTAACTTTGAATTCTGTTATAACTGTTTACTTCAAATATTGTGCTTTAGCAAAACAGCCACTGCTTGTAATAACTGAATAGCTGCTTTCTTACAACACCCACTGAAAAGCACTATAGGCAAAAGAGGTCAGATTCACAGGGAATTCTTTTCCTTTTCTTTCTTTTTAACCTGGCAAAGATGTGAGTTTTAAAAGTTTACATTACAATCTTTGTTAAAGTCAACAATAACAAAGTTTGAAGCAGGAATGGAAGTCCCATGGCACTCAAATTCACATAATAAGGAAATGCAAACCACTTAAGAGGCCTGTTGTGCAGCAATGTATTGAAACCCTTAGCTGGAGTCTTAAGGGTCAAGTTTCTGGCACTGTTAGTCATGTTATTTATATATACATAGGCCCAAATTTATGTGTATACATTGCGTGTGTGCACACACACACGTGCACCCCGGCCATTGCTCATCCCTAAAAGCTGCACAGAGTCTGGCTGCAGAGAAAGTCAATGGAAATCATGCCTGGAAAGATCATAAGCTCTGTGTTTGCAGGCAAAGGGGAAGGAGCGTGCTGGGGAATGCAGTGTCACCGCTCATGAGGCTTGTGCTAGTTACAAGATGTTTCTGTTTCTGTCTTATTAGTGAGAGGGAAATAAAACAGGAGAAGGAAGAGGCAGAGTGTGAAGAAAGGCTCTTTCCCATGGATGTGTTGTGACTGCTGAGTTTTGAGTTTCAAGATTATGGAGCTCTTTCAGCTGAGAAGATAGAAACTCACAAAATTAACAGAATTTCCATACAATTAGGACAGTCTTCCTTTGGCAGGAACAGATGTCCACTAGTGTAACAAATAAGGGATAAATGTGTTGGTGTATAAACCTACTTTCTTCCAGATAGCCAAAATGCCATCCTTGGGGACTGCCTATCCTTGCTCTCCTGAGGTGAGACCACATCCATTCCAACACTCACACAAACACAAAGAAGATTTCAAACATACCTAGTGATGAGCTACTGAGATACAGTGGGTACTTTAGTCTAACAGCACCTAAATGCCACAGGTAATGTGGAAACAATGAAATTATCTCAGGTACAAATTTATCCCTATTGTTGAAGAGGTTGAAAATTACTTTCTTTCTTATTTCCCCTGCTATCTAGAAGGTGGCACACAGAATAAAAATGCTGAACTAGGACTCACAGGTTTCACAGGAGGTAGCTTTGGCTCACCAACGTCAGTCCAAGCTTTGGTTTGGAGGAGCAGGAGGTCTACAAATACCTTGGGTGTCAGCTGCCCCTAATGAAGACCTTCTGATTGAGGTCAGCTGTGGTTCTCCATGTGACTCCTGTGTGCCTGTACTCAGGAAGAACTGCTCCGTAGTTATCCTTCATGCAAACCTTCTCTCAACAGTTTTGGTACCTTCTGATCTGATACTGAATGATGGTGCCTAAGCTGTGGAACAACGTGGTACAGCTTGTTTATTATAACATTTGGGAAAAAAAAAAAAAAAGATGGTTCTTCATCATACCCCAGTGTCCCTGATTACGTGTTGCGAAGTGGAATTGTTTAATCAGAACCATTAACGACCCTATAACGCTTTATAAGGCCAGTCAGTATCACGAGTCTCGTTTTGCAATATTTGTGATTGAAATTTTATGGGAGGCCAGCTGATTGCCCAGGCCCGGTCTGTCGAGTGGATGTTTGTGGTGGACAGTGGTATCACCACGTGTGCTCAACGCCGAGCACGAGCCTTTCGGTGCCTCCCAGCAAACAACGCACGGGCTGAACTCCCGCTGACCCGGCCGTCTTTGCTAATCGCTTGCTGATTACCGGCTAATCAGTGCCTTGTTTAGAGCAACCGAGCCAAAACCACTCTTCGCTGCGCTGCGCTTGGAAAGTGGGATGCATTTTTTGGTCATCCTCATCACAGTGCTGCGACTGCAGTGGAGGTGGGCGATGAATCGCAGACTTGTCCCATGCGTGTCCCCTCAGCTGTGGGTGGCTCAGAAGTATCAGCTGGATGCAGAATTCCCTGGTCCTTTGCTCTGTAGCCCCGTGCACTGAAGAAAGCAGCTTGTAACCATTTGTGAGGGTGCCAGTGTTAACATCCTCTCGCAGCTGTATGGAAGTGAAAGGACAAAGTTCCTTCTGGAGCTGGTACTATAGATTTTATCCTCTAGCTGCCCCAATGGAGTGGGTTCCCCCATAGATGTTCTAACTTACTACGCAGTTCAATTCAACAGAGAGCCAAGGGGGAAGGAGAGGGGAGGGGGGAGAAATCCACACCTGTATTTCTGCAAATATGTCACTTAGTAGACGTTTGAAAGAAGTAACGCTGTGTAAGTGTGAAATTTTGTTACCACATTTTTGTGCAGGCAAGAGATAGGAGTTATAAACTTTCCTGTGATAGCTGCTCTGAGAAGAGGATCTCATTTGGCAGCATGCTGCGTACTTCAGCAAACAAAATGTGGCTCTTAAAAGCTAAATGTTATCCTTGTCCTTGGCCAGAAGGGAGCAGGGAATGGCTTGGCCTTTTTGCCACCATGTTTATTAAAGGGTTAATCAACTATATAGGGTTAAATTTCACCCTGGGGATTTTTGGTATGGTCTTTTTGGCCAAACTTATCTGGCTGTCAAACAAATACCTGTAGTTTTAAAACAGGAAATAGAGATTTTTTTTGTGGTTTACGACTTGTGATAAGGGGCACACTCATGACATGAGCTGTCCTGCAGAGTTTTCCTGATCTAAAAAACACTACAGTGACAGCAAGACCCAATCAAAATTAGTGAAAACCTACTAGTTTTGACTTTTGAGGTCTTAAAATTTGGGGTTTTTTTGCTGTAAATACATTATGATTTAATGGGTATCTTTCAAAGAGCATGAAATGTGTTTTTCATGTTTTGGTGGTTTTTTTAAATTTTATTTTCGCTTCATTTGTTACATTGCTAATGCAGCCACAACAATAACCTGCACTCAAAAGCAGAATGTTGTGTTCTACAATACCTCAAGTTAGCTAATCTGAGTCATACGTACATTAACTTTTAATGTCTTTAGGTCTACATGGAAAGGCTTCTGATCACAGGTGAAAATTAGTTTAATATACCACTTTTCTAAAAACACTATATCTTCTGATCTTACTAGCAGTTTCTGTTCATTTGAGGTGCCAGACAGGAATGACAAGATAAGAAATGAGGCTTATTAGCAGAGTTATAGTGTATGAATAGAGTGATCAACCTTCAGTTTATTCTCCCTCACCACTGAGCATGAAAGTGAGATAGTTTTTCTGGGTATGCATCAGAGGAAAGGTATGTGTCTGCTGGTTTGAAATACAATTAACTCTAGTTGAAAACACCTTGGTCCCCTATTATCCTGATAACTATAAAATATGAATTTCCGTGGACTACAGGGAGTTTGAAGTGGCGCTGACCCCAAAAATCTGCAGACTTCCAAGCTGTCTGCTATTCTGATGGATCTGTGAACTCTAAACTTGGATACACGTCCATTCACACATATCATAAACAGAGAGTACAGAATAGCAGGGCTCAACTTTGTTTAAGAAACTTCTTATTAGAAATATGCCAGGACTTCACAATAAAAAGCAAAATGCATTGAAATTTATGGGGTTTAAAATTCCCTCGCAAAGCTAAAAGTAGGATTGTGTTTGCTTTTTTGTCTGACCCTACTCACCTTTGCCAGTGAGAAGGAGCCAACTTATGAAGGAAGTTGGCTTTTCCTAAAGGCAGATTTGAAATTTCATGCATGTTAGAATTTCCTAGCATTTCTGCATGCCAAGAAGAACTCTTTCCATTCAGTTTCCCAGAAAAAAATACAACATTCAAGGTACACAGTTTTCAAAATGTTGAGATAATTCAGCTACAAATATTTGCAACATCCAGCCCTGGTTGTTAAAGCAAACATTGCTCAGGAAAATAGATGTCTTTGTTGGGATTAGGAAGACCAGGGTATCTAAGCCCCTCACTTTTCTCTCTGACCATTCCAAGGAATTCACTGCACCGCTCTTTCCCCATTGCCCCTTGCCAGAGGCTGCTTTTTGTTCTGCTTGTCTTTATGATGTCTTGCATATTACAGGCCCAAATGCCAGTATATCTTTGTATTTATTTTCATTTCTATTCAAGAGATATCAAGGAATTACACTGAACAAAAACTGGACTGGAAGGGCAATGCGTAATGGTTTTTCTTCTAAAATTTCATCATATTTTGGTTTTGCTCCTTGTCCTTTCCAGAAAGCATGATGGACTTGAAGTCCGCTTTTAATCCTTTCCTATAGGTGAATGAACATCCTTCCTCCTTCGGTGTTAGGAACACTTTTTCTCCTTGGTCCTGGGAATTCATCGGTTCATTTTGTCTTAAAACTCTCACGGTGTGAAGCAGGTTGTTTGATAGTGCAGGGTGACACATGTGCTTTTTTAAACAACTGTTATCTTTATTCTTCTGGCAGCAAATGCCACTGCTGTCAAATAAAGTAAAATTGACTCCCACAGGAAAGCTTAAAGAGTCAGATATGCCACAGCAAATTCTGGCATAGAGGAAACCTTTTTCTTCTTGTTTGGCAGGACATGTGCTCAGTCCCTGAACATGCTGCTCAGAAGCTGTTACAAAATACAGAAGACAATAAATACTAAGCAAGTCAAAATTTTATCTGCTTTGAGAGATAGGGGTCTGAATGTCTAAGACACAAGAATTCAATTGGCAAGAACAAGAGATCTCGTACCAGTCTTGTAAATGAAAAGCTGTTAGGCAGGCAGTACCTTCCCCAATGTCATGTTTTTCTTAGAACTGGGGCATACATTACACACAAATTTGAGATTATCTCTAACAATTATCTAAAATTAACTGTGGTTTTCTGATGAAAAACATTAAGAGGAGGATCTGATAAGAACTGGGCCTATTTATAATGCTCAATATGAGAAAGAAAGGTTTGCTACTCTGAGTGAAACCAAAATGTGCCACGTGTCAGAGTACAAAAGAACATTGGCTTCCTTTCCTTTGCTTATTAGCAGCAGCACTGGGATTTTATCACATCTATCAGTGGTTAACTGAAAAGAGCCAACAAGAAGAAGAGGTGTTCCTGTTTCTGTTCTTTCAGTATGGCATCAGCTGCTCTCTGAACACCTCTGCTCCCCCAGAGCATGTACACACCATCACTGTCACACACTGCAGCTCGGAGCTCTCCTGGCAGCTTTTTAACACCTGTATGTCATAAAGGGGCACCAGCTTGGACAATCAAAGCAAGTTCACATCTGTTTGGTGCCGCACCAGAGCAAACCCCCCGTGCACCTCAAGGCTGATAAGTGTGGTGCTGCTCCAGCTGCACCATGTGGGCATCTCATGGAAGCATCTTCCTACGACCATCATCACCCCTGCTCACTGAGACAGTGGAGCTTAGAAGCTAAAAACGTGAGCTCCTGAAGAGCCACGGGGTCTGTAACACCGTATTTACTCAGGTGTGACTTGGCCAGGGGAGCCCTGCTCATGTTTGATTCAAAGGATTCCAGAATAGTTGAGATGTCCACCTAGAGATGTTGTCTATCTATTCCTGATTACAGAAGGCTGGAGCAATCCCAGTTATGCAGGCTGAGACACCAACAGCACAGGTTATGTACTCTCTGGATCTGCCCCTCTGAGTCTTTCCAGCACAGAATGGCAGAGGAGAAGTAAATATTGTGTTATATAAAGTGTGTTTCCCTTAGTCCAGGCACTGGGTGGGAACATGTCACTGTGTTTAGGGACTTCTCCAGGCTATACAGAACACAAATTATGGGGAGGGTTTTGTCAGCAAACAGTATCAGCGAAGAGGGTCCTTTTCCAAGCCATATTTACAGGCCACAGAATGAGTCTTCAAAGAGATGCTGGGGTTCCTCTTTTGGCTTTTTGCACAACTTGAACTGCATGGAGCTGATTTCAGGGACCTAATACACATATAAGAGAGGAACAAGTGAGGAACATTTGAAAACTCTGTTTTCTAAAACCATCTGAAATCTGGCAATTTCACCTCATATCTCCATGCACACGGACATATGCAAGTTCTTTTCTTCCATTATGTGAGCTTGAAAGAACCCAAAGACAGTTGGAAAGACTCACAAAAATTATGTCACCTAAAATTCACATGTTGAACAAATTGACATGCTGATTAAACAAACAAAAAAAAGCCATTCCACTTATCCAAAAGGGTTGATGGATCCTGACAAACCTTTCAATGAACCTATTGTGGCTTCACATTTGTAGGAGCCACAGAAACCAGGTGGATTTTGTTGTGAGACATTTTCCATAGTTCTGCTTATCAGTCATGTGAGCATGGGCAATTATTTTCACGTCATCTTAGCTAGCACTGATTTACTTTGCCTTTGACTGGTCTTAAAAAAAGAAAATCTTTAATCTAAACCAAACAACCCTTAATGCAACCAAATGTTTGGATGAAGAAAGGGCAAATATCTGTGTGTTTGTGAAAGCAGCACCAATAAAAATAACACAGACACCATCTAGGACCGTGATGCCACCAGGCAATGCAGAGTAACTAAAAGAGCCAGACATAACTTTGCAAGGTTGAAAGAGGTTCCACTGTCTCTTCAGGATACTGGCTTTAACTGGTGAAGAGGTTTACAAACTTTACTGCTTCTTTTGTTGTTTTGTTTTTTTTTTTCCATTTTTTACAGAACAACTTTTAACTTTCAGAAATTTCCACATGAGAAATGTTTTCTCAGCTGCTAAAGCTAATTAGGAGACACAAGGGTCGGTTTTGTTATATTTTCCTCTGAATAGGAGTGAAGTTATTTTGTGCAATTTTTTACCCAGCTCTGCTGTGTGATGGGCTGCATACAGAGAGGTTTATTTATACCCCTTTATCTCACACCTGTTTGGATACTGGCTGTTTTATGGTATTTAAACATACTATTTCTTGCCAATTGCTTTATCTCCACAGTTCCTGCTTTTGCTGCAAATGTTTCTTATTAACTCTAAAAGAAACATCAATTGCTCCCTGAGCATTATTAGTAAGGACAAAAATAACATAATTGTTAGTTACTTCCAACATGTTATCACTGCAGACCTATAAAGCAGACATTCTTTCAAAATACTGTAGGGGCTCTTTTACTCTGTTGAAAATAAATAATACATGTTTTAAGGACTTGTTATTTCACTGGAATTTTGTTTTTAAATGGGAAAAGAACCCCAATCCAAAATTTACTGTTCCACTGCTGTGCAGTGCGCTTTCTGAGCTATTTTATCGTGCCACGTCTGAGCACACCTCTCTAGAGCTGCAAACCTGGAACACAATGTCAGGCAAAGACCCACAAGGGGGGCACACAGGATTGCTCATGTAGAAAATGAGTAATCCCCTGGGGATCCCTTCCTCTGGTTTGAATATTTCTCCCTGTAGCCTCAGCACTGTGGGTCAGTGATTTCCAACCTGCAAGTAGGAAGGAGGTGGGGGCCACCCCTCTGCACATACTGTAGTGGGTCTGCACTGTTCAGAGCCCTCAGGATCACTAAAGGACTTCTGCTCCCCTAAGCCCCTCTGAGAGGGAGCTGCAGTGTCCAGTCTGCAGAGGCAACGTGAGTCAGATGAAGTCACTTTACCTGACAGATATTGTTATTGGCAAGGAGGCCACATGCATGCTTGTACTTCTCTTCCCTTCCCCCTGTCACATCAGTTCCAGAGCCAGGAGCTGAGCAAGCCAGGACAATGGTCCTGTGTTTATCCACACCTGTCCTTTAGGCAGCATGTCCTGGCATCACCATTCCCAGGACAGGGACTGCTCACAGGTTGTACTGACTCCTAAACCACAGCCTGGGCTGGAGTCAAACATTCAACCTCTATTCATTGTCCAGAACCCCATATTGTATTGTTAGATGGATGGCCAGGTAGATGTCAGACAAGGAAAAAGAAGTGCTGAAGTAGGTATCCATGACTGCACAGGTCTGGATCTTTACCTCAACATTTGCCTGCCTGGTGCAAACCCTAATTTCAATGCAGTTGTCAGGCAAATACACCCTGATTGCAGCTGGGACACAACAGGACTGCCTGGAGAGAGGAGTTAACTTTCAAAGCAAACTGCTGCAGCCAGGATGCCTCACTTCATGCCTGCTTTCTGAAGTAGACTCTTTTATCCACAGCCAGAGCACACACCACCCTCCATCCTTCTTCCTTGGGTGGTGTTTTTACTGGAGGCATTGCTGGATCTGAGCTTCTTATTATCCTGCCTTACTGCTACTGTTTAAAAACCTGTCCAACTTGAAGACACGTGTCAATGCTGCATTTAGAGCTCCAGCTTATCATCTCTTGTTTCTTTATAACCAAAATAACATTATTTTAAACAACCTAAATACCTGGTAACAAAGGTAGCCCTGCATGAGCTCTTCACAATGAAACTTGCCTTATCAATCTGGGGCTTTTACTACCAAAAGCAGGATTTCCAAAGAGTAGGATTTCTAACCTGAGCTTGACTTCAGTGATCCTCCAAGCCTGGAGTTTAGCTCTGAAACCACAAACTAAACAGGGTTGTTTGTTGGCTGGGTATTTTTGTCATTTCCTTTAGGATTTGCTGTATCAACATGAAACTCAAAAAGCCCAATTTGCATTTACACTCAGGTGCATTCACACTCCCCTTTGTTAAAACAAACAAAAAACAAACAAACAAGCAAACCAGTTTTTCAAAGCTCATTCCCTACAAGCATAATGAGAGGTTTCTTCCACTGAAACATCTGGTTTTAGTCATTGCTGGTTGCAGGATACTGGCAATTCCTCTGTTCTCAAAATGCAGAGAAAGTGGTGTTAATCCTGGGTCTGGGGAGCTACCATGAGTCCAGCCAAAATAGCTCTTGTGACTGTAATCAGTCATTGCTCTTAGATATTTTATGGTGCATCAGAAAATGGATTCTATTTATATGAGGATTTCTTAAACTAACAGTGAGACTTTTGTGTAAGTGAGAAGCAGGCTCCAAACCTGTGCAAATTAAACAGAGATGTGTGACTGATGAATCACACATGAACCAACAGTGCCTGATTTCATTAGCTTTATTAATTTCTGTAACACACACCATTTAATAGAGGCCTCATCTTCAAGGAAAAGTTTTTAAAGATTTGCAGAGGAGAAAATAAAACTTAACATGGGTTGGATGGAAGATGTGCCAAGCTACCTGCAAAGCACAGTATGGCAAGGCCTCTGCTCAAAAATGCTGTAAAAGGTTCTCTCGTGCACTGTGTGCTGCTGTTTGTAATACTAGACCTGTAAATCACACTTCAGCCATGAACGTTTTCCAAGTACTTTCCAACAATATATCACATTGCTCAACAGTTTAAGACTGCCTGACAGAAGACCATGGATACTAGTAGCAAGTTAAATAGGCATAGGCCGGTGACACAAAGACATCATCTTTCCGTGGTTCAAATTTAAATATTTTCTCACACTTTCATGATGTTTTAATATATTTTTCTTCCTTGAATTTGTTACCATTAGGCAAGAATGACCTAAGTTCGATTCTGAAATCCAAACTCCTTTTTTTTTTTTTGATTCTAAGTCACTTCCAAGCCCAGAGGACCATTTGTATGTGCTATACATATAATCTCATGAAAACAGTGATTCTTAGAAGCTTTTGGCCAAGAGAATTAAAATTCCATGAGATTTCTCTGCAGCTGAACACAACCCCTGTCTTAATTAAGTCTCTCAAATCAAAACCCAGACTAGTCCTAAACTGACTCCACCTCCAGGCATGAACATCTTTCTCACCACTCCATATTTTATGCTGTATTTATTTTTGACATTGGTTAGAAGCAGTCTGGCTCCTTTGTATGGAGAATCTTGTCTGATTCTGAGATGTGCACTCAGTTGTTCAGCTCTGGTTTAAAAATGTTGCTCAACCCAGCAAACAATATAGATTCAGGGAAAGAATTTTCAGTGTAGGGGAGTTTGTATATTCTTTACTATCACACTGAAGATTTAAGTCCTCCCTTAGTGCTTTCATAATTTTACAGAGCTGCTGCAATTATTTATCTATAGTCAGAACTCTATAGCTCTTGTTTTACTCTTTAATGCTTAAAAATCCTTAACAAATGTCAAAGCAGAAACAAATTATGTTTTATCTATTTCAGAGCCTGTAATTAAATTGCTTTTTCTTACAGTAAGACGAAACCAGAAAAAAGCCAAGCACTTATCAGAAATGCTCACCAAATGCCTACTTCCATCAGCAAGCTGCAGAAAGCAAAGGCAGTTAATACAAACCTGGGTGTGATTATTTACCAAGCAGTTTGCAGAACATCCATGCCCACTCTGATTAAACTGGCCAACGTTGTGGCTCACGTAGGAGACATGTGGAAAATGCTGGATATCTTGTCATACAAAAGCTTTGGTGTAAATAAGGCTACGTGGGATGTCTCCCACAGTTCACACCACATCACAACCCCTCTTACACAAGACATCTGTAGGCACAGCAAAGATACCAAGGTACCACCAGCACCTTCATCATCCCTTTATCACAGGGCTGGTTAGAGCTCTCCTCTTTGTAGAGACAGGCAACAAAGCCAAGGTGAAGTTGTCTGTGCAGCTCCAACACTGAGCAGACACAAAACCATGTATAAACCACCCTCCTCTTCAGCAGGGCAGGCAGAGCTCATCTCACAAGGGCTCTCCTGCCAGCCATGGCAGGTTTACAGCCCTGTAGCTCAGCCAGCCCTGTGTGCTCTGCAGCCCCACCTTCAGAAAATCTCCTCTTTGGAGAGCAGATGGAGAAAGGAGGGCCCTGGCTTGGGAGGGAGGTGCCATCTGTAGCTCAAGGAGCAATGACAACCAGCTGCTGAGGCCCTGCTGGCTCTGGGGCTGACTGCCAGGGAGGAGCCCTGTTCACAGCGATGGATCTGTGCAGGGAGCACCATCCCACATAAATGCACAGCTCTCGTGTGGCAGTGCCTTCTCCTGGGCTGGTGCTGCTCAGAGAGGAAAAATTGAAGATGTTCAATTCAGCAACCAAAACTCATCTGGGAAAAGGTGTAAAAGGGCCTGATTCAAAAGCCACTAAAGTCAGAAGTGTGACTTGCTGCTGGCCACTGCCATGCAGGGATGGCTCACACCAGCGAGAAATGGCCCCCTCCTTTCCAAAAACCTTTGGCTCACACTTTGTATGTCATGTTTCAAAAGCTTCACATAGTTTTAGAGTGCGTTCTTAGCTTTGGGAGGTGAACTGCTGGGAATTTGTTTCTAATATAGGTAATTTAAACCAACTATTCAAATATGTGACCTTTTGAAACACTAGAGAATTTTGACATATTTCGGATCTCTGATAAGACCATACTTAAAAAAAAAAAAAACAAAACCAAAAAACAAACACACCAAAAAAAGCTAAGAAAATACATCCCTCTATTTCTGTTTGTAAACTGAGATTATGAGGTGAAAAATCAAACTTGTCTAGTTGCTTCCTTTGCTGACATACCAGTCTTGGTCAGTGAAGGAAAATGGACTTGAAATAAATTCATGACCCTTTTTGTTTCTGAAGGGGGAATTACCTTGGGAATATATCTTTTTCTAGAAGCCTGCTGCAGATAATATATCTGCTTTATCTCTTTAATGATGGCTGTTGTGATGCTCATAGAAGAACAATTGCAAGCTACACTGCAGGTTCAAAAAGTTGTACTTTAACACACCAATTAGTATTAATGAAACACTTGGAAAAAGATTTACAAAACCAGGCCATCTCTTTAATTATTAGCTGTGCTTTTTTTTTTTCATTCAGTACTTTTCTCTCTGACCCCACTGATATCTGGGTAAATCAGTTAATTCTGTTGAAATCTGTGGGGCTCCACTGGTTTACATAAAGGAAAAGTTTCTTCAGAAAAAAACCCCCAACATTAAAATATGTTTTAAAAGCATACTTACCAGAAGGGCTTAATCTCCATTAAAGTCTACTTTTTGGTCCTTTATGGTTTTCAAGTCCTTAGTAAGAATCAGATTCTAAGTAAGATTAGACCAGTGCATCAGTTTCCAATTGATTGCCCTACAGATGTTTAAAAGGAAGTATGTTATCAATAGAGATTATTATCTCAAACAAAATATTCAGTGAATGCTAATGTTATTCTTTTCTCATTTAAATACAAAGATCAAGCCAAGACCCTGCTTGCTTGAAGTCAAAAAACCCCCACTATCAGTTGAACAACCTACCTCATGAATATTTTTATAGATTTTTTTAAGTTATTTTTTCATGTGGAATTCAGATGGGATTTCATGTCATTTTGTAAGATCAGTATTTAGAATGAGAACATTACAGTCTCACATACACCTATACCTTAAAAACTAAAATGTCCAGAAAGAGAACTGATTTAAAATGATCTTTCTTGAACTCCTTTAGTGAAAAAAAAAAAACCCAAACCAAACAAAAAACACACCACAACCAAAAAAACAAAACAAAAACCCCCCACTTTTTATAAACATAAGATTTCTGGTCCAGAAATCTACTACTCTACAGCAGCTGGGAGTGAGATTGGTAAATAATGATGTATTTAAAAATTAGGTAAACAAAATACTTCTTAAGTCAAAATATTAGTGTTTGGTTACCAATATTTTAAATTTGTGTCGGCTTTGTCTGGTGTAGTCATGAACATCAATTAGGAAAGAACTTCTGAAGACATTTGCCATATTTTCTAATTTTTGCTTTAATTTCACTGATCACTTTTTGTGGCATTTTTCAGGCCACCAGTGGTCAATAGACCAGATCTGATTAATACTGCTTTAGAAGGCAAAAGTCTAAATAGTAAAATCCAGCTGAACTCACCACATATCTAACTTGCCTTCAGAACAAGTCAGCAGGGACTTATTCCTCTGTTACTTGTGACTGGCCCAGACCATTTTTCTAGCAACTGCTTCCAAATTGAGCCATCAGCCCAGTTTTGAAGGGGAAAATAGAGAGATTTAGAAACCTTCAGAAAGGAAAATAGGTTCAGTGCCCCGTTGATGGACTGAATCATAAACACTCCCTAAACCCCCCAGATTTTGTCTCTGCAACTCTGCAGAGGGCAACATCCCTGGAAAATACAGCCCTAGAGACACACAGGGAGAGAAAAAGCCAGTATGAAATGAGTAGCCCAAATGTCTTATACCAAATATAAGCACAACCCTGACCTGTTTCATCCTGCATGGTCTGCTTAGCATTTGAGTCGAGGAGAGGAGCTACCAGCTGATGGCATGTGGGCCTTGCAGACCCGGGAGTGGGCAAAAGGCACCGCTCGTTATTCCGTCAAGGACTCCACATGCCAGTCTATGCAATCTGATTTGCAATCAATTGCAAGTGATTACACATTGTTTATCATCGATTGGCACAAGGAATCCTTGAGAGAATAATGAGCTGCAGCTGATGACAATCAGAGACTACTGTCTCATTGCAAGTTTGATTGCACATCCTTCCACTGGTGCAATCGAGCACCCACCACCACCACAAAGCACCACTGTAAAGAATAAATAAATAAATAAATAAATAAATAAAGGGTGGCACCAGAAAGGAAAACATTGAAATCTCTTTTGCAAAATAAAGGCTGAATGGAAGTACTTCGGTATAATATTAGCAAGGTTAACATCACTAGAATGCTCTGGGTTAGAAATAAGATAAAAAGGTTTCAGTAGATCTTCCAGCTTACACTTTGGCAAAATAAAATCTGGGCAGCAGGCAACCACTTCTTTAAATAAGCAGAAGAAATTTTGGACCAAGGCATCTAAAGGAAATCTATTATTTTTAAATAAAGCATGCAGCCAAGTTAGAAGCTTAGAAAGAAAGACCAAAATTTTTAAGACCATCTGCTAACACCTTCTGGTTACCAGAAATTCACCTGTTCTTCTCAACTTGGTCTGTCTTTCTATCAACAAATTCAGAGAGCAAAAGTAAGTAATTTTATCATGCTGAAGATGTGGGCATTATCAAATTCAGTGTACAGCTCTTTGGAAGTGAGACTCCCAGGCATGCATGTTCTAGAAAACAGCAGTTAAAATTGCAGTAACCAGCAGATCACGGCCATGACTCTCACAAAGGGTAGCCCACCCTTGACTTTACACTGTGCTTAAAGGATGAGGGACATTAAGGATGCTCAATGATCAATGCCTGAGACAGATTCTGAAGTTACAAATTTACTTAAAAAGCAGCAGCAAATGCAATCATGTCTTGTATCTGTCTCAGTGCCAGTGGAAATGTGATGAAAAATATACAGATTCCTTCATTAGGGATTTAATTTTGGGGAGTTTACATTCAAGTTAAGTCTTGAAAACTTTTTTGCTGTCCCAGCAGTATCAGCAGGAACTTTGCCATTGCCTGTGCTGGAACTGAGTTGTTTGCCTTCTGATCTGTAAGTCAGCATCATACAAATGCAGCAAAATCATTATTTTGGGATCCTGTATTTCATACAGCTATAACATTGTTCTCACTGCCTCCCTAGTGGTCAGCTGTCCACCACCACCATCTTGGGTTTATTCCCTGTGTACCAGTTTATATGTCCTCCAGGTCCTGTGACTCCTATTTTTAGCATTTCAGACAGTGTGGATTCCAGCTGGGTTATCTCACTTTAGGTGATTATTCAAAAAAGGTCAATATATACTAGTGTGCAATATTTTTTGGAGTAAGTCTCAGCTGGTGGCTGAATCAGATGCCCAGAGATCTCAATAAAGCTGTGAAAGGGAGGAGATAAAAATTGTTTCATTACATGTCAGAGAAGCATCCAAGTGACCAGGTTTCATTTTGACCTTGTTTTCCTTGGGTCTCCCTATACCAAGCTCCTTCAGACACCCTGCTTGCAGCCTATAAATAAAAACCTGACACTCTTATTTAACCTTCACCCTGTTTCCCAGGCAGAACAGAACCAGGTCTAGAGGCTCCCTAGTTCATAGCCTAATGTTAAAATACACTCACAAACTCAGTACTTTCCAACAAATGCCACCAAGTATGACTTAGCCCTCTCCTTTGCTGAGAAATGTCGAGTGGAGTTGTACTGGCTTGTTAGCACAGAATACAATGTGCTTGGGCTCAAACTGTAAATCAATATCTGTATCTGAGAGGTGACATTTCAACAACTGTGGAATGCTGGAGCCTGTTAGGATTTTTTTTTTCCTTTAAAGTGTCAGATTATAAACCTCATAAATAACTGATGAGCACACCTCTTACAACACCGTGTGTGTTTGTGTGTGCCTGTGTCAGCACCTTTCTGGATGTAAGCACAGTGACCCTGGAAAAAATAGTCTGCACAGGTTTACACACTTACCCCATGATGTAAAGTTTTAATTAGGCACTGACATATTCTGAGCCATTTAAATATCTTCAGACCCTGTAGAGGTGAAAGGAATCACAGAAACATTAGGCTGGAAGAGATCTGAAGGGGTCAACTGGTCCATCCTCTTGCCCCAAGGCAGGACCAGTCAGACTTAGGAAATCCCCAGCACATCTTTGTTGAATTCATTCCTTAAAACCACCCTGTGATGGAACCTCCACTGCCTCCTGGGGCAAACTCTTTCAGTGCTTCTAATGTCCAAACCATCAAACAGGATTTTCCTAATATTTGACCTGAATTTTCCTTCCTCCAGTTTAAGCTATACAGAAAAAAAAAAAAAAAAACCAAGGAAGGAAAAAATGGTGGAGGAAAAAAGGGATTGACGTGGAAAAGGGGGGTTGGATGAAGAAAAGAAATATGTTTAATTGGAAAATTTACTTAAAAGGAAGTGAAGGCCAAGAGGAAAGGCCATGCAGAGGAGGACATGTAGTTCCCTGCACAAGGCTGTAAGAAAATATTTTCAGGGGGTTAAGGAACAGAGTCTCTAAGAGTAAGAATTTTCCTTTCAATGGTTTTCCCTTTCCCCTTTTACGTTCCTTATACTTTCTTTTGCACCTCTCCATACTGCTTAGCATTCCCCCTTCCAACTGTACTATAGAGGTTTTTTCCCTATAGTTATGGGCTTTTTCTTCTATAGGTTTTATTGACCAAACAATGTATTAAATTGCCAGGATGCAGCACGGTCAGGGAATTTCTGAGGCAAAACCAGGATCAGTGACTGCAAGATGAGTACATACTCCAGTACAAAAAAATTTCAGACCTCTTTCTCTACTTGTGCATATTAATACTTACACATGGTGAGGAAGCTCAAGAAGGAATGTTTTTAAACAATCTTATATATTTTACATAAAAATTAGCTTTTGAAAGGTTTTTAAGCATCATTTTCTTAGCCCTCCCAACACCTCCCTGAAGCATTGGCAGTCTTACTTTACATGAAATGTTAGAAGTAACCCAGGTGGACATAAAAGGAAAAAACAAGAAATAAAATCAAATCGAAGAGGAAACATTGCTAAGAAAATACATCTCAGTTTGTTACTATTAGAATTCTGGTGAAAGACAAAAATAGTTTATGACTTTGACCTCTTGGATGTTGCAGTGACATTTTAATTTAATCATAAGCTAATAATTTACCAATTCTCCACTTCTGAGTAACAGAAAGCCATTGTGAGAGCAGTAGTGAATTTTCAACCCTACTTGTGTCTTCATCATGGCTAAAAAAACTTTTTTCAAAAGACCACAAGAAAACCAGTGAGGTGATCACACACAATAGGAAAGCTGAAGTTATCAATAGAGTAATTTACAATAATTGTATTTGCAAATTGAATATCATCATAATAACAGTCAGTATAAAATCCCCAAAAGATACTTGATGCTCTTGAGTAATTACATGCAATTAATTTGTATCTAATTCCAGACTCTGGCACACTATATTCTACCCTTTCTCAGAAATACTTGCTGGCAATGGAAAAATAAGATGCTGCCCAGGCCACCTCTGCTGGGAAAGCTTTATGTTGTGCAAGAAGAGTTCAGATTTGGCAAAGAAAAATGGTGCATCTGCGGGGAAATGTCTGAAGGATCACAGTTTTTCACATGTACACGTGTATTTACATATATAACAGTATTTATAATATTATTCCAGTTGAAGTCTTTGGCTCCACCTTCTCATATCACCTCTGCTGGCTCATGCTGAGCTGTGCCCCCCTGGCACCATGGACATATCTATTTGGAACTGCACAAACCAAGACAGGGAGGAGAAGATCTTCTTCAATCTTAGCTAATGTTTTTCTTTCCCACGCTGATGAGAGAGGAGTAGGAGAATTTGAGCCTCATCTTCCCCAGTGGCTGTTTGTCACCAAACAGTTTATACTTCCACAACTTAATGGAAGAAAGGAACTAAGGATTATTTCTGGATCATAGCTCTTCTTTGAAGAGTTGTAGGGAAGTTCAGAGACCTTCAGAGACAAAAAAGAAAAAAAAAAAAAGAAAAAAAATTGAAAAAGAAAAACAGAGGAAGAAAGGAGTAGTATGGGGACTTTAGAGAATGAAAAGATTTTGGAGTCCAAAAGTAAGAACACCTCAAAATGCAAGAACTTGGTTGCATGAGCATATATTTTAGACAAATCAATATTCTTCAATGTGTCTTGGCCCAGAGTTCTATGTTATAGCTCACTCTGGATATTGATTTTCATCTACTTTGCTCTGCCCAAGTTGAGTTTCAACTTTTAAAAGAAGAAAGGGTTTGAGGCAGAGAACAGGAAAATGAGAAAGGGGGTAACAGACACTTTTACTGCTTTACTTTGTGATAGACTGGCCCAGCGAAGGCTGAGATGATTGAAATCATTCATTAGTATACATTCGTCATTTTCTTTAAATCCAACCACTATCAGATGCAAGGAAAAGTTATGTGTCTTTATGAACAGACAGGCACTCCAGGTGTACAAGTGGACTGGTTTGGTTGGTTTTGGGAACGCAGGGTGTACTGTACACAGTACCCCAAGCGGTACACTGGGTGTGGAGAAAACCTACACAGCTTGCTCTTAGCCCACCAGAAATGATGTCTTGCAGATAAGAAAGCTTCTGGCAAGCATTTTGGATTATCTAACACAGCATTGATACATTTTGGAATGTATTAATGATCAGCACACAGCCATCCACCACCTCCAGCCATCACCCGTGCAAGAAGGTACGACGAAAATCTCTACTGGCCTACAGAGGTGTTGGAAGAGAGGGACTTCTGCCTTAAACTGCTGCTAACCTGGGTAGGAGGAAAGGGGATCCCCCTGGGGCAGACAGGATGGCATCTCTGCAGGCTGCAAGGCACTGTGCAGGCAGCTGCCTGCCTTTGCTCCCCATATGGATTTCAATGTGAAAGGTGCCTGCTGCAAGATTCAAAATCACGAGCATCAGTTGTTATTTGCTGTTACTATAAGCACTGCTTTTTCTCTTGGGCGAGAGTGTGTGTGTGTGTATCTGCGTGTGTACACATCTATAAACACATATATGTAGAGGTATGCATATCACAGAAATAAAACCAATTCCATCTACAAGCTTGGCCTTGATGTTAACGCGGTAAAACAACATGTTGTGTTTGGAGTAGCTGGTGAACAAATATTGTTGCAGGCATCACATAACAAGCGAACTTGAAACTACCACACGCTGTATTGCTGGGACTCTGTATGATTAGGTCAGTGTTATAGCTAAAGGGAGGAGGAGCCAGTCCTGAACGATGCAAAGTGCTGGACCTTTAAATCAGAAAGCTTTCTCTGGGGGGTAACTGAGCATCACGTCCGTCTGACGTTAAGGGAGCTCTGTTCAATGTGTCAGGTTTTTCTGGAGGGATCTATAGAAGACAAAGCTGTGATCTGCCCTTCTCTGCTTGCTTGGAGTAAACCATCTAAAAGCCACGCAGATGTAGAAATGACTTTCTGAGTGGAAGAAATGGTGGGTTGGAGGATAAATCTCCCTGAAACAGAGAGCAGTTAACTGCAGCAGAGCTCCAGCTTTCAGGTGTTTACATTTTAGCACATGCATCAGATGCTCCCGGGAAGGGTGACACTCAGAAAAGGAGTTGTAATTATTTGTTTTGTAAATTAAGTTATGTGTAAAAGAACACATGTGCCTTGGGACTTCTAGCTCTAACAGCTACTTAAGTTTCAATAAACTGAGTGAACAAATGAACCAACTGAAACTGAGAAGAAAGCTTTTGACTCACATCCTCTCTCTCCTGACTGTAATAAGAAATGTCTTGAAAGCAAAATGTGTCATTTTATGTTATCAATAAACTCCCCATAGAGTTTATGACAGAGTTATTTACCTCCATCTGAACGCTAAGGAGGGGTTGGAGACAGAAAAATACACTGTTTTTTGAGATGTTTCAAAAAATTTGGTTGTGCAGCTCAGAATGAAACTGTGCAAAAATGAAGTACAACCTGGGAGAGCATTATTGATAGCTGCATGACTAGGGAACTAATCTGGCAGGTCAGAGACCCAGACAAGGATCCCCAAACTACCTGCAAAACCTTTGTCTCAAAATTCATACCTTTTGGTCAGAAGTTGTGATTTTGACAAAGCAGCTCTTTTCAGCAAAGGTATTTTAACCAGCTCTCCAGCATGCTAAATTCACCTCTTCTCGTTCTCCACTTGACTCCCTCCAGTGTTTTGGGTTGCAATGCCAGAACAGCAGCAATCAATAGCCCAGAAAATTGTAGCATTGCATGTCACTGTAATGACTCGAATGCTGGTATCTGTGTTAGCTTCTTATCTGGCTGGGATGATGCCTCCTGATTGGAAAAGAGGGGCACTTGCAATAAAGCTCCTCTGAAATTATCCTCCCAATGTGTGCACGAGGCAGCTGGGAACCTTGTGATAACGAGCAAGTCAATCTTCACTTTCTCATTGTCTTCCTTCAGGTGAGTCTTTCACCTGCCCAGAGGACTTGGCAGAGGAGTTTTCCTGCAGTTGGCTCTAGGAAAGGGGGTGAGAGGGACCGGGTTCCTCTTCTGTTTTGGGAAACTTTTACTCCACATGGTCTCGGGGATTTTAAGTCACATCCATTTATTCAGTGAGATGGAAAATATTGAAATGTGATTGCATGGAGCTTACACTGAAATGTGAATACTTGTGATACACACAAATATTGTATTGACTGTGGCTCCTGTTATTTTCCTGACAGGTCTTACAGATATAATGGGGTTTAGGGTAGAGTTTTATCTCTGAATAAGATCTCTCCATGCCTCTTTATCTTCTGAAATACTGTATTCCTTGCCTTCTACTTCTGTAATATCCAAAAAGTGCAGTAAATTTTGTTGTTAATCTCCCAGAGCTTAGAGAGCATACAGCCCTTGTGCATAGGGTATTGGGGAGTGAGGGCTCCAGCTCAGGGGAGAAAAGGGCTGGGTTCAGGGAGGTTGTTTTTTGGGAGAAGCGGATTCTCTGTGAGGAAAACAGGGAACTTGACAGGACAAGGAAAATTGTTGGGTTTGGTTGTATTGCCAAATTTATATGATCATACAAAGAGCAGCAAATACACAGAGAAGGCTATTTAGGGGATTCTTGGTGGAACAGAGTAAGGCCACTTACCACTGTGGGATTGAAGGGGGCATAACTGGCCTGTAGTGAAATGGGCATCTATTGTTCAAGGGATTCTTTGCTCTTCCTCTGTTCTGATTCCCCTCAGGTTTTATCAGTGATGAGAAGGCTCTTCTAATCCATTTCTTAATGGGAAGAGAGGTAGAAATCTGATTTCTTTGCTTTCTATACTGCTTTGAGAAGTTTTTTGTGGTGGTTGCATTGGTTAAACAGTAGAAGACCTTACAGTTACTCTCTTTTGCCATGTTCTCTCCAAAGGTTTGGGAAAGGAGCTTGGTGCAAATGAGGGCCTGTGTTTCCATGTCTCTGATATTTTTCTAGAGGAGGCAGAGGCAATCAGTGTAAATCCAGGCCAACTTTCTGAGCTTCTTTTGGTATCAGAGATGGAAGATCTTTAATCAGGCCTCCAAAAGTGTGTGTTTTCCCATTCCCAACTAAGGCCAAGTTTCTTCTAGAGCTTGCAATGGATGCCTGTGGGCTGAGAACATCATGCATAGTGTGATGTCACCAGGGAAACCTTTTTAGATTTAGAATGAAATTCTGGTGAGATCAGATTAAATCATGAGTCTTGCTTTCAATAAAGCACGTTTTCTTTCCCCCAAGTTTGTCTCTGGAGATGACAATGAATTCCTTTGATACAGACAAATGAAGATGGAGCAACTTCTGCTAAAAACTTTCATAGGAGCTGGTTTTCCTTCTTTTTTTTTTTTTTATTTTATTTAATTTTTTTTATCTGCAAGAATCCCTCCTCTGTGTGCTGCTCTCATTGCATTCAGAGCTCTTCATTGAGCATAGTTAAGACACGGCATTTTAAAGCATGCAACTAGTGTTTCTTCTCTTCAAGAGGGTGTTAACAGAAGGTTACAATTATACATACATTTTAATATGTAACTCTCTATTGTAAACAATTCACTCTTCATATGTCTGGCTTTTGTTTGCTGTGAAGTTATACATTATATTTGGATAAATGATTCACTTGGCTGTATAGTAATTTTTCCTTTTAGGTACAATCTCACTCCAGTCATCTTAGATTATTTTTTAACATAATCTAATTTTAAAAAGAAAACCTCCTCCCTGTGTATAAAAATATTATTTGTTCCTGACTTTCATAGGTATATTTGGAGGAAAGAAATGAGTGGTACTGAATAATGACTTGCACTCATTCTCTCTAACCACAAATTATGCACCTCTATTTGCAATTTATTCTAAATGTTCATTGTTGTTGGAGGTTTTTTAAATACTCTCTCTTTGTGTGTTCTTCTCTCATCTTGCTGTTCAGGTTCATGTTCATAAATCCCCCGAATCCATATGCAGAAACTCAAATACCTGAGTTGGATTGGGGATTGTGAGCTCCTGCAGAGGAACAAGGGACAGCCAGACACTTCTGTGATTGCTGTGAGACTTGGTTGAGACACAAAAAACAGTGGGTGGAGAAAGACAAAGACACCACACAGCACAACCTAGTCCATAGAGGAATGGGGGCATGAGAGTATCTGGTGTTGGTATTGGAACAAAACAGAAATAGGGAAGAATTGTTCCTGTGATGCCCCAGAATGGAATATCTTCCTCCCTCTTCTCTCTTGGGGTGTGTCCTTGAGATAAGATCTAGCTCAGTGAGGGAGAACACACAGTCTTGCCTATAAATAACAAATATTCCTGTAGCATAAACGCAGATGCCTATCTGAATAAGATCCCTCTCACAACAAGTTCATTATGCAGCAATGTAGGAGAGGAATCTCTGAATGGAAACACTGGAAAACACTTCTCTTCCCACCACGGGAAAGCCCTTGTTCAACATGCTCTGGATGCCAGCAAAGGACTGTGGGGGTTATCCCACTCAGCACGTGCTATATGCGTTTCCTCAGTGTTTAAGGACAGTACTCGCAGTGTCACCAGAGAAGCAGCAAAGAAATGGGGGTAAAACATCCCTGTTTGTTGCACTCCTGCATTTTTGCCACTGCTGGCAGTGAAATGGGAGAATGGTATTCAGATAGTTGAAGTATCTTGCTGAGGATCCAGAGACAGGCATTTGGGAGGCAGAAATGGGGTTTTGTTTGCGTAGCTGGAGAAGAGCACAGTTTCTAATCCCATAGGGTTTGGTTTTTTTCATGGGCTGTAAGAATAAATGTGCCTTAATATGCCAGCTCATTGGACATCCCTGTGTTGGATTGTGCAGACAGATGGTCCTGAACAGCTTCACGTTCAGGTGTCTGCACTCATGACTTCTCAATTTGCGCTGTCAGTGCTCCAGGGAAGCCACGAGCTGGGTGCCAGGAAGGGGAGCAGCATCAGGCAAAATCCACTGAAATCGAGTGCAGAATTCCTCAGATAACATCTCCCACTAATCCAACTTCCCACCTGCCCTCCTCCCCCAGAAGTAACATTAAATATGAAATAAATCAGTTCTGCTTTATGGCATTCTCTGGTCAGCCATAGGTCTAATACCTACAGCACCAGGAACGCTGAGTGCAGATGTTTATCATTCACAAAGAGGGAAATGCAGCTCTCTCTTCTCAGACAATACAAAAGAACAATTTTTCAATGTCTCATGTTAATTCCCTATGTAGAGGTTTCACACGGGTATTAATTAACTTTAATACACACTTCATACTAACCTATTTTCTGTTCTTTCTAAGCAAGAGAAATAATACTTTCCAATTCCAGCCTTTCAGAAGATTGCAGGTCCAACCTAATATTATGAAATGGAGAGGACTGTCTCTATTCTTACTCAGAAGCAATGTATAATGTACTGAAGTCCAAAGCCAAGTCAGCTGATGGCGTGGAAATGGTAGGCAATACATTTCATTAATGATCACCACCGGCCTCAGAGTTAAGCAATTCCAGCATGGAAAGACTCCAGGCAGCTCTGAAACCAAATGAGAAGTTTTTTAGCTTGGGAAATACAAGAATGAGAGTTTATGAGACTGAGATGACCTTTCATATGAGTACAGCGTGGTTAAGAGATGAGTGTGCAGGCTCTGGGTTGACTTTATCTTCCATCTGACTTCCCTGCTGAGGAACACCAAGCTACTGTGCATAACATAAGCTCTGGCCTGATGCTCCCACGGCTCAAGTAAAAAAATCAAGGTTTCAGCCAATTTGGGACTCTCAGAGGTGGATGAGAGTCATGTTAATATGCTATTTAGAGTCCAAAAACCAGGGGGAAATGAGCCCGTATAACTAAAGTTCTGCAGTTCACAGACAGTAGAGCTGAGCAGGTGTGCCCAGGTAGAAGGTGTGTAGAAGGGGAAACATATCAAAGAATTAATGCCTTCATAGAGGCCCAGATCAGGGACGTGGCTTCAATGGTGAGTGTAAGTTCCTTATGTGCTAAACTGAGACAGTTTCCTTCTGTTGTGAGAATTTTCAAAATATACTGAAAGATTTCTATTCTAAAGGAAAGGAAAAAATATCAGAAACCAAATTAAGAACTGTGCTCTTTAACATACTAATATGTTAAATGTATTAAAAATAAGCCTTTCAGAATTTATTTTCACTGGAAAAATGTTTACATCGGGTATGGCTGTGACTGGAAAACCAAGAGCACTAACCCAGCTCCTTTCCCTGCCAGTCTGGTTCAGTGAGAGCAACGTGGGGCTTTGCAGTTCTGAAAGTGGAGCCACATATTTGAGAGGGTTGAACAAACAAGTTTACCTGCATCTGCACCTTGAGTTCCTCCCTCTAAGGCCCATGCACGTTGTCACACTACTTTTTGTAGCCTCAGCAGACAAAATGAATTGCAATTACACCTCAAAGAGGTTTCTTTCCTCTCGTGGATGCTCTGTTAGGCAACAAGCCCTAACAGCCTGACTTCTCACTGTGTTGCTCCAGTACTACACTTTGTTATAATCCTTTGGACCAGTGGTCTCAGGAGTTGGAGTAATGTAACAAAACCATTTCATCACTGGATATGAAAATCCTTTGAACTCCCTCATGCTGCAGCCAACCGAGCTGTTGCCTCCAAACAGGTGTATTTTCCAGTCTAGTTGTTTCCATTTTCTGAAGGCATCCAAAAATCCTCCAAATATTTTTTTTTTTGCTTTCAGGCACATTTTGTAGAATGGTTTGGGTTGGAAGGGACCATAGAGATCATCTAATTCCAGCCCCCTCTCAATTTCAATTTATTGGAATTGGGAACACGTCAAAATTCTCTCACGAGGTGGGAACCCTGAAGTATTCATTTCCTGAAAAGTTCAGCTTTACTAATCACAATCAGTCACTAGCCAACATAACAGGTCCTCCCTGGGCTTGTAACAGCCTTCTCAGAAATCTCACTTCCCATCTCCCATGATAGTATTATCTTGATGGTGGCTTTGAGTCATTTTTGTGGATATTTACACGGTGTCTACTGACTTTCCTCCTGCACTAAAGGGCCTCTACCAAAGCCCAGTGAGAGATTTTCCACTGTCTTCAAAAAGAGTGAGATAAGGCACTTGAAAAGATCATTCATTTAGGGAAAATACGTTCTCTCTGCAAGTACTTACATGCTGCTGGACTTGAATCTTTGCTAAAGGGATTGCAGGCTCTGTAGTGCATGTGTGAGTCATGCTGGTGAATCAGAGTTTTCCCTGGTTTTCAAACTGTGGTTTTCTTTGTAATAAAGCATACATTGTATTTTCACAGCCAAAGCTCTACCATCACATCCCTTTCACAGATGTACGTGTTAAAGGGACAAGCTATCTGTGGGCTTAAGTGTCTCATACAAATAAAATGGGCATTACCAGAATTATGCACTTTCTTTTTTGTTTGTTTCCAAATTGGATCTTTTTTAAGGTGCAACATCAGTTTCTTGCAATAGTTTCAAAATACAGGAACAGTTAAGCTGCTAGGTATTTTGAGCATTTCTGTCAACTGAGTTACCTTCTGTAAATCTAACTTCTAGGGGGAAAAAAATGTACCCATTTTTTCAGGGAGTAACTCACTGCTGCTCTGTGATGGATGTTGAGCTCAACAAAAAACATATGATATACTGCATGGTGCTAATTATCTGGTATTTTGCTGTTCTGTCCTCATCCCTCTCTCTACAATATTAATCCTCTAGGTACTTCTGTTGTGGAAATAGTCTTGAAACCATAAAAACAAATGCCATTTAGGATGCTGGGCTCAGGTCCCTGGTTGGTGTAAATCAGCCCTGACTGGAGTGTATTTATATCTCCTGGAAATCCAGACTGTTACCATCTTCTTTGGCCTTTCACAAGATCATCTGGGACCTGCTCTCAGAGGAAATGTGAAGCCCCCACCATGGGCCCCCCAACAACTCACACACTGATGGAAGATGAACTCAGTGCACCTCTGGGTCCTTTCATTGATAGACATTGTGATGCATCAAGTTGTTTGCAACACAGAATTAGTTCATACCAGATTTAAAATTTAAAAAAAAAAAAGCCAATCGCCTTAATCATTAGCAAGAAAAAAAAGAGAACAGAAATAGAGGAGAGAAAGATCTGAAAAGATTTTGGAACAACAGTTTTTAGGGTGTTTGATTTACTATTCAAGTGTGCACAGCTGCTGCTCGGGGGAGAAAAGGCACCATGCCAAGAAGGAGAGACATGGGAAGAACAGCAGCGAGAGAGGAGAAGATTACTTTCAGACTGGACTATTAAATGGGCTTGGAAAAAGGTCCCCTCATGCCACTTAAGCATCACTAATGCCATGAACTGATGGCAGGACCAGAGTTCACCCTTCATTCCTCCAGTCTGGTTTTCCTCAGAGGCAACATCAACTGTGTTAAAAGCTCCCTTATTGGTAGCATCTCTCTTGTGTGCTCCCTCTCGCATCATTCAAACAATCAGCTTGAGAGGGAGATATATAATTATTCATTTTAGTGAAACAGCAGCAGTCAACACTGTTGTCCACATCAGCTCAGGCTCTAGGCACAGCAGCAGCCTCAGTACTTGGGAGGTCATAAAACCTCAGCACCCAACATCTGATGGGAATGGCCCAGGTAGGGACCAGAAAGGCTTGCCAGAACTGATCACAGCAGCCACTTCCTTGCTTTCCAACAAGGTGAAGGATGTCTCCCTTTGGACCCAGAGATTTGTCATCATTCTAGCACTGCTGTACTTGTACAGACACTGATTGACTCGGTCTTAACAGCATTGATCGGCTCGCTCAGGTGACACTCCCATGATACAGCCGTTCATCCTGCTGCCCCACCACCAGGCAGCTAACATCTTTCTCTGCTTCCTTTGATGCTATTTCTGTTGTTCCAGTCTCCTTGGCTTTGCTCATGTTTTGCACTGCCGGAAGGTTTCAACGACACTCTGCTCTTGCTCTGAGATACAAGGGCACGGGCTGATCCCAGGTGCCTTTCTGTCAGCGAAGGGGGTTTACCCCAGTTTTTCCCGTGCTCCACACTGACCAGTGCTCAGCCAGGGAGAGGGACTGGGTTTGTGTTACTGGTTTGGATTACTTTGTTTATGAGAATCTCGCTTTTGGTGATTAATGCCTGTGCATTGTACAAGACTGGCTTCAAATTTCTCTTTGAAACATGGCTCCAGAAATACTGCCAGATGATATTTCTTCCCAGGCAAATGATTCCTTTTCTATGGAAAATGGGAATGCTTTGTTGGTTGCAAAAGACCCTAATATGGTACAAATTGTCATCTTATTTACAAACACAGCCTCTTTGTTCCAGTAAGAGGTGAATATTGCTGTTCAAACATCGGACTGTTCAAACTTAGCATAAACTGAGTTGGCACTGCCTTCCCAAGTGACCAGTTCAAATGATTCACAAAACCAGCTATTGAATTCCACGATGAGGGCACTGGACACAACATCTGCTTCTCCCTAAGCTCTGCTGGTCACAGCCTTCTGATCTTCCGGCACTCACTTGGGAACAGGCTTTGGATGAGCTTGAACTACTTCAGTCTGATTTAACAAGATACTTTTTTTTTTTTCTCTCTCTGTGGTATAGTCACAATTTCTTATACCTTTCAGAAAATACATTTTTTAAGGAGACATTTATTTAATTCCTATCCCTACTGGATTTTTGAGATTTGATTTTTTGTGCTCAGTGGCCATGACAAACACACTATAGCCAAGTGCAAGAAGAATTATTCGAATGCAAATTGGCATGAATGAAAAATTTTCAGAGGAGCTTATGTGACTAAGGTGTACAAATCCCATTGACTTTGAAGTTTCTACCTAATATCTTTCTAATGATCTTAAGAGTCCAGTTGTCTGGTTTACTAATTATGAATCCAGTTTTCAAAAGCGTCTGTCAGACTTCTGCAAATGGGACTTAAATTCTTAAGTCACTAAAGAACTGCAGCTTGTGTGTTAGTGGGAGCTTTGGTTTTAATGGAACTTAAAAGTAAATCAATGTGATTAACAGACAGGTAAACTGAGAAACTGTGTGTTAGGACCTTGATTTCATCCAGCTGTCTGCTGAGGTGGTAGTGGTAGGTGTCAAGATGGTGTCTGTGGGCACACAGTCCAAAACAAATCACCTATTATAGATCTTACTTCCATCCAAACCACTCTGCTGTAGTCTTATTTTATTCCTTCTTACTCTTTGTATGTCTGTTTCTTTGTATAAGTTGCTGCATACTATTTAAACTTAATTTCTTGTTTATGGTAATGTTCCTATGTTAAAATTTTGCTGCGGACATCATTCAGAACTCTCAGCTTTGCTTTACCATCATGCTGCTGGCCCTACAAAATGCTCTTGTTTTAGAGCAGGGTAGCTTTTTTTTTTTTCCTATTTAAAAACTCTATGTGTATGTGCATCTGCCTTGCAATCAATGTGTGGTCATTTGGCTGGTTATCCTTTCCGATAGAGCAATTCAGTTGGTCTGACTGATCTGCTGATTTTTAACAGCCAACATGACAGGAAAGGGCAAGTCTCTTTGTAAGGTCATGATTCTCTATTTGCTATTTAGAAAAGAAAGTGTCTTCTTAATATAAAGTGTGGTTTTGGAGTTCATTTTCCTTCCCTTTCCAGCCTGACACCTTTTTTTTTTCCAATTTTTGTAAATAGGACATCAGACTTAAGGTGAATTTTGATCCACATTTTGTTGTTTCAATCAAAATCTCAGGCTGCTGTTCATTATTTTATGTATATAATGCTGGACACACACACACACAGACACATACACACCCTTCCCCAACACAAATTCCTGGTATTTACATGTGGGATTTTCTAGGGTTGCAATTGGCTTGCTCAGAAATTGTACATGTTCCTTCTTTATGTGCTTTCAGGTAATTGCAGACAACGACATCCTCTGCAAATTCACTGAATTCTGGGAAATGAACTGATCACTAGCATAGCCTTCTCCTTTTCTGTAACATTGATATCAAATTCATCAGAACAATCCACTGATTAAGACAAACTATTAGATGATATTGGTTGAGTCACCCTTTGTTTTTATCCTTTTCCTATCCGGTATCTCAATCTCATAATTACTTGTGAATGTCACACATGGTGCTACAACTGAAACACTGTTTAAAATAAAACACGACCAATTATTTGCTTATTTACTACTAAATGAACATTGTCAAATTAAAATGTTATCTTATTTTCCACATGTAGTAAAGCTGAAGGGAAAGAAAACTAAGGGAAATTGTCCAAACTCCTTTTCTACAGGGCTTTGTGGAAAGAAATCTTTTCAAATTACTTGAAATGTGCATTTTTTTTTCCCAACAAAAGACACAAGTACATTCTATGAGGCAGGGAGCATTGTGAGTATGCAGCAATATAGCTGAGCACATCCTTTCAATTGTGATTTCTAACTGGTTTACTTATTCTTTGTTTTGGAACTAGCTTACCACCTCAACATCCAAAGCTTTTCTGCAAAGATTTGGATTCTGCAGTCTTTGGAACAGCCCCACAGTAATCCAGTTGTTTATGTGGATCATATGGGAAATATTTGGACTAAACTAGTTTACCGATTCACCGCAAAGTAGAAGAGGGTAATTGAAATCTAGGTAAATCCCTGCAAGATTTTGGATCTATCTGAAACTTAAAAATTACAAAACCATCCATCAATCTTGCAAGCTATCAAAATTTTTAATCAGAGCCATGCAGATACCTACTTAGAACTATAAGATGCCCCAACCAGAGTGATCTGCACTGGATTCAGATGAACTTCCCAAATAAACCTAGTCCCAAAGGATCACCTTTTAAGGACCAAATTGTGAATTTTTTTTTAAACTACCCAGACTGAGTGAACAAGTCTATCAAGCTCTCCTTGGGACAGCTGTGAAACCATAAAACATACCCCAGTGGCTTCCAGGGGCAGGCAAAATTGCAGTAGGACTTCTTGATGTGCTTCAACGCATCTGAGCTCACCAACAGCACTTGTATAAGGGAACATGAGGCTATTAAAGAGAGTTTAATAGCATAGAAGTAAATCCTACATTAAACCAGATAGCAGCCACAATGCCTCCTTCATTGCAACTCAGCTACACAACCTTGCCTATATAATAGGTATCATTCCCTGTGTAGGAAAACCCTTCCCATAAATGCTGTTAATCTCATTCTAACCATACTTTTGTAAATACAATGACATGGTCAATGGTCCCATCGAGACCACATTTCCCAATAATGAGGGAAATGGTATTTACAGGAAGGACTTAAATATTTCTTTTGTACTGGAGCATGCATTTTTGCATGTAGAGTATGAACCCCCTAATACAACTATGACTAATGTACCCATCTAATTAAATTTTTACAGCATTCCAGTGCGTCAGTGTCAAATGTTTACCTCCAGTTACCCTCCTCATAACACTGTCAAATAAACTTCTGCTTTTTATTTTTAGTGTCTGCCTCCCTCCTTCCTCACCATGTGAAATCAAGGCCTCATCATCATCCTCACGAAGACAGAAAAGCTGCCTCCTGCATCCTCTTGTCCCAGCAGTGACCCCTAAGCTTTTAACTTGCCATTTCAGATCTGCTGGTTTTCAGATTATTCCATGTGCTGTTATTCGACGCAAAGATCAGAGTTTGGAGTTGGAAGACAACATGTACATGCAAGTAAAAGGAAGCAAACCATATTTTTTTTGTTTGATTTGCCATTTTCTCTGCAGAAAAGTGAGGCTATCCCACTAACCAGAGAGCAGCTTGGAAACAATTCAGGGAAAGATAAAACAGGAAAACAGAAAGCTTAAGGCTAGTAACTGTTAGGACATCAAAGCCAGGTGAAACGGTTCATAAGGTTATACATTTCTAAATAACAAAGAGATTTGTGCTTGGGGATAAAGTGGGATTACTCCCCCAAATCAGGCATCACCAGAAAAATACAGACATTATTTAGTTCCATCTGTTTAATCTTTCTTTACAACACAGGCGGGTCATCATGCAGTCTCCCTGAATCCCTAGGTAAGCACGAAGTTGTTGCCTTTAATTAGTCTGCAAGTTATAGTTTAAGTGCAGTGGCCTGACATCTGAATTAGGTATGCAAGATAAGACCCCCATAAATGATTTCTCAAGTCTCATATTCTACAGTGAGGCCTTCTGGAGTGCCGACACAATGGGTATTCTGACCACGCAGCACATGCAAACAGGGTCATTCACAGGGTGCTGCTGTAAAGGACCACTGCCTACTGCTTTAATCCCTTAGTTTAAATGGGTTTTATTTGAACAGGTTCTAGAAAAGAACTCTTCATTAAATATCATTAGGAGTAGACTGGGGCCAAGCCTATTAGCTGCCTCATAGCTGCAGATATGGCTGAATCTACATGACAATAAAACATTGTTTTGGGTAAATTTATCAATCAACTGCAAACAAACATTTCAGGTTGAAAAGTTTCTCCAGCATCAGATTTTCACCGATGAGTAAACCAAGATGAAATCTAGGACTTCTGGTGGTGCCAGTTCCCTACTCCTCATGGGGAATGTCACAGACCAGGCTTTGGTACAAACTTAAGCTCTACACCTCAGAGTTTGTGTTTTGTTTTTAGAGAATTTGGGACATTTATTTTTCTCAAAAATTGTTGAAACTTTGATACTTAGAAAAAAACACCAAGCAAAGGCATTTGTAGGTATGACAGGAGAAATTCTCATAGGAGAAATTGGGAAAAATATAATGTAAGAAATTATTGCAAACAAGTCAAGCTTGTTCTGAGGAGACTGAAGTATTTTTTCACTTGAAATACAAAACAAGGGTTAGGTTATATGAAAAGAGATTAAGAGGCAGCAAAGCAGTTCCTAAATTCAGGTTGCTGAATAATCCTGACTTTAGTGCTTACGTTTCCAGGTGAAGTGTCTGCAAAGTGCTCAGTCCCTAGGAATGGGTTTCACACAGGAGAGGACAGTCAGCAGGGGACTGCCTAAGTGGTCTTAAAGGAAATACCAAGTGAAGGTATGGATTTTTAAAAGAGTTAGGGGTCTTCCTCAGGACCAAGCAGAGAGCTTTACTCTTTAAAAAAAATCCTGGTTATGCAAAAAAAAATCCTGGTTGTGCATCTTCCATGGATATTTGAAACTTGATCCTTCCCCTAGGATTGGAGAAAGGAAAGCTCTTCTCTGCCCTGTAAAGGGGCTGATGGGAAGATGGAACCAGCCTGGGAGAGGCAGGATGCTGAGAGCACTGCTTTCCTCCTGTCCTCTCCTGAAAGCATTCAAACCCACATCTCTCACCTCACCCTGCTGAGATTCCTCCCTAAGCCATGGTAGGACTCGAGTCATTTACTGCCCTCCCTGTGGAAAGTGCTCCCCTCCACACAGAGCACTGCAGCCTGCAGAGAGGAGAAAACGTGTGCCAGGACCCCAGCAGGTTACAGCTTGCACCAAGATAAGGAGGGAAGAGCACAGAGAATCTAAACTAGTGTATGAAAACCCCAAATGCTATCTAAATTTTGCATTTGGTGATTAAGTCCTTGGGAGAGAGAACCCGAATTGCCGTGTCAGTGGGTAAGCAGTAAGCTGGTTCAAACAAACAAGTGCTTTTCAGCAGGGGCTTACTCATAAAAAATTTCATATCTCATTAACCAGTTGATTCCGCAAACCTCCCCCACCCGTTAATTTTTCCCCCATCTCTTTCCCTTGGCATGCTTCCTATTTCTCACAGCAGCAGCTGTGCACAGTTGAATAGTAAATCAAACACCCTAAAAACTGTTGTTTTAATACAATGTCTAAGATTTCCCAATTCTCTTTTCCCCCCTTATTTTTCTTGATAACCATTCTGGCTCATCTTTGTCTGCTAGTAAAATAACTAAATCTGGTAGCAAAAGCCTGACCTGTATTTTTATTTTTCGTAGAAATTAGTGGGTAGGTTAGTAAGTGAAAAGCAAGTAATCCACAAGCAGTTTAGATAAGAGGGTATTACAGGCTTGTGTTGCTAAGTGGTATTAAATACATTTTTTAAATTACATTTCAGTAGCAAATGACTTTTCTCATCAGACTCTCTTGTGGCAGAGCTATTTCTTTCTTCGTTGTGGTTATAAGTCTTTGGAGAAATCAGTGTATGCATCCCCCACAGCCTTCATTGCATCCTCTCCCTGGGCTGTGCCATCTGGCAGTGTCATCTTTCTCTAAGTCTTCAGGTGCCTCTGTTGGCCTGAAAAGCCTTCTGAAAGCAGGTTGAGTTCACCACGTCTGAAAAGACATCTTTTCCAGGATGAAGGCACCTTCACGAGTTCCTGGAGGTGTTTGGAGGCTTCCCAGCCCATGGGGCAGGATCAGAGGTGGCCTCCTGGCTCGAGGAAGGGTGAATGAACCCCCACCAGCAAGGCTGCAGCTCTTTGAAGCAGGTTGTTCACAGTAGTCAAGAGCTCAATCTGCTGAAGGAGTTATTGAACTTTTGTTATCTCTGTACGACTTGGCTTGTCTGGTGTGGGATGTGCAACTTCTGGGTTGGTGTTCACATCCCTGATTACACACAACGCTGTTTTTTTCCTGTTTTGGTTTTAATCTGGGCTGTGCAGTGGAACCAGCCAATGCCAAATCCATTTCGGGGATTTATGAGTCTGTTATGAGTTAGGGGGAAAGCTGTTTGGATTATGCCTGTGATGTGCAAACTGCAGATGACACTCTGCTCGTTGCCAATGACACTGCTAGTGCAGTGAAACTGCACGTGGGGAAAAATGTCCTTCCCTAAAGAACAACCTTTGTGTCCTCTTCTCCTGTGAGAGGGGGACTGTGAACACTGCTGAAGGCAGCGGCAAGGCACGGGACAGGGGTGTGCACCCAGCAATCTCATCTTGTTCTGCAAGCAGCTTTTTCCAAAAAGCCTCCAAGAGCAGATTCCTTAATGCTATTAGTGGAGGCAAAGGCAAAATCAAGGCCACATCCTTGACTTCAGCTCTCACAAGAAAAAAGCTTGATGACAAGTCTGAGAGGGAACCCCATCCTTAGAATGGGTCCTCACAGATTCTGTTGATGTCTTTCAGAGCTGAACAGAGAGGAGATATGCACGGCCAGGGGGAGTGCAGCACTGCTGCTATTAGTTGTTTGCTTGCCCCTGCAAGACAGCCCTGGTGAGGATAGAAAGAGGTTCCCAGCACTCACTGGAAGAAAAAACCTTCTGCATGGTTACTTTGAGCCCACATTGTATTTCTGTATCCCCTGGTTGAAGCTGGGGAGCTGGAGAGGCTCTGGGAACTGAGAAAAGATGTGGAAGTGTATCATAACCTCCTGGTTGCCCACTTCTCTCTTTTCATAGAAAGGAATCCAAGGAAATCACTACTACTATCTCTCTTTATGCTCCTGCTCCCTTTTTGTGGGACATTATGTTTTTTGTGGCTTTTGGTCTTTTGAAGTTCAGTTTGTTATACAGTCTTGGTGAGCGCTTTGTGGCTTGTGGTGGTGTGTGGGCGGAGAAAAAGGACAGAGCTGTGCTGAGGGCAGTTTGGTCTCTGTTGGTAGAACCGGCTGTTAAAATCAAAGCCAGTTTCCTAAATCATCTTTGAAAACCACTCCAGCAAGCTCTGCTCCCTGCTGCTCGATGCCCCTGTCTTCTGAAAGCCACACCACCCATGCTTGTTTTGGCAGATCACTCGCTCTCCTCCTCCTTTGCCTGCTGGAGCCATAACTCCAGAGCCTCCACCCACGGTCCCATGCCTTGCACTGGTTTCTGCTGGTCTGGCAGTATGGCCAGCAAAAAAAATGGGATTGGGAAAGGTCTGTAGACCTTTCTGGGCTAAATATCTGTTCTGTGGGACTGGACTGTCTGACCAGCCCTGAAGTACGTGTGTTAACAGCATTCAGCACTGGAGCCAACATTAATGATCTGTGGACAGACCACAGTACTCCAACTGACCAGATTAATACCTCACCTGGTACACAAACCTTGAGTAGCTGTACAAGTTGCACACTGCCCCCGGAAGACTGTAACAACCACTCTAGAGCCATTACCATCTAACTAGCAAATAAATATTTGGGCACGCAGGCTCATTTGGCAATGTGGATTATTTCCTGAGAGGCTGCAATGGCTCCTCTAGGTAAACACTAGCTCAGGGCAGTCTCTCTAAAGCCGATTTTTGACCTGGTGGACCTTGGCTGGCAGGCAGGCGTGTGTGCCCGGGCAGAGAGCTGGTAGGCTGGGCTCTGCTGGGAGGGCAGGGAGCCCCAGGCTGGGAGTAATGTCTTGTTGCATCAAATAATGTGTCTTCCCCTGCCCACCCTGCTTCTCACTTGTTTTCCATTTCTCTTCTGAGGAAACAAAGGTAATTTTCCAAAGCAAGGAGCAAATGACACAAGTATTTTAAAAGTTCTTTTGAGTTTAAAATTAGGGTTTGTCAAATGAAGCCTTGAGGAATTCCATTTCCAGTGATGTTAAATTTTGCTTTTGCATTTAAGGGTTTTGTTTCAGTGGACAACCAACTTCTCCTTTCCCCTTTCCAGGACACCTCTATATTGGCTTGGAAAGGCTCTTTCTCTGTGCTATAACTATTTTTCAGTCAAGTGGCTCCAGAGCACATTTCAAAGACTGAGGGGAAAGTTACAGAAATAGGGTAACTATTATGCTCCCATTAAAAAGATTGATTTAGTATTGCAGTTAAGGAACCAGATAAGCTCCGAGGAATCTGAGCAAGATATAGAGCTCTGCCTCCCTTAGTGGTCGGCTCCCTCAGGTATGGCTTTGGTGACTTGTGCCCCAATCCCCACAGATGGTTTGGTGACTGCACTGACATCAGTCAGACTACACCAGCATCAATCCTTGGTGCTGGGAGGTGCCCATGTCACAGGATTCTCCACCAAAACAGACTCCTTTCTGCAGAAATACCCCTTCAAGCTGAAATCAGAGCCCCTGGCAAACGGCTAAGCACTGTCCTTGTTTCTGTCTGTCCCTGGGGGAGGAACATTCATGTCAAAAGCACAGAAGAAAAATGTAATCCCAAAACCTGAAGTTGGTTTTACTGGGACAGGTGATGTTCAGAGATGTTGAATATTCTATACAGTCAGACACAAATTGGACTTGAGACTTTGAAAGCCAAGGTACTCGATTTGTGTCACCAAACACTGATATTTAGGGCTTCATTTCTAAAAGCAGTTTCAAAGATACCCAGAAAAATCACAAGCCTATTTTAAGTGATGTTAAGTCCCCGCTCCTCTCCTGTGGTTTTGAAAAACTTCCCCACTCTCCCCAATTTTGAAAACATTTTCTTCAAGTGCTGTCAAGCTAGAGCTCCTCAGTAATGCTAAAATCCACTTGAAAGAATGTATTTAAAAATGAATACACTCAAAGATTATGCACGAATTCATATGCATGGATTCAAAGACATTGTCTCATAGACAACAGTGGCATCATATTGAATATCGTGTCGGGGAATCATTTCACAGAGCTTTGCTGTATGTTTTAGTCCTATCTCTTTTCATCTTTATCAGAAGCCCATATATGTCATCATTCATCTCTCTCCTTGAAACAACAGAATTAAAGAATTTGCTGAAAAGTGTTAAGGTAAACTTTTTGTTCCCCCCCCCCCCAAGTGATCCCCCTGGCTCTGAGAGGAGAAGGAACCTGTGTAGGGATTTGCCCTTTGAGGAAGGTGAAGGGTGCAGCTGGAACTCAAAACCATCTGGATTTGGGCTTTATCCTGTTCTCTCCAGGCCTGTGAAGGCACAAGAAATCTGGTGAATTAATCTGCCGTGGAGGGGGACACTTTGCCACAGACACCAGATACACAACTGTGCTCAGGATGTTTTTTGTTATGAGAACTTACTCTCTGCAGGGAAAGGGAAGCGGGGGGAGGGCTGCGAGCAGGGGCAAGCACCAACTCCCGTCAAAAAATTAAAGTCTTTGCAAATATCCCCTGCATCCCTGCACAGAAAGGGTTCCTGGGGAGATTTTTAAAAAATCAACAGCAAGAGTCTCTTCTCCCCAGCAGTATTTCTTGATGATGACAGAGCCCCTCTTTCCCTTCCCCCCCTTGCTATCAGCTGGCTAATCTGCCTGAACATTCTGACACACAGCTGCGAGAGATGAAAACTGTACTGTTGATAGATGAAACTTTGGATAAGATTACATGGTTTTGAATATCTTGATGACATATTTGTCTGAAAAGTCTTTTAGAGGACAGCCTAATATAAATGCACGGAAATGTTTCTAATGACTAGCATTTGTCTACGTACTTGGTTTGGAAGATTAACATTCACGTGTTCTTCGACTGTCATTTGCATTTGTATGTGGAGGCAAACTTTTCAATAATCACTTCTTCATGCCGAGAAGAGTTAACAATTTATTCAAAATACACAAGGCCAAATTAGTCCCTTCTGTGAGGCTGGGAGCTTTGGTGGAGTTGCACCAGTGGTGGGTTTGGCTTCGCTGCTCTCGGCAGCAGCCGCAGCTCCGTGCCCAGGAGACCTTGCCTGTGGCAATGACGAAAATCCCTCCATTCGAAAGCAGAGCACACTACAGAGCAAAAGGGTGGGAAAAAAACCACCACCCAAGGTCAGGACAATTGCATCTTTCATCTGTTTGGCTGCACTGAACTCTGGGTTGTTTTCCATTTTGCACTGATAAATGAATGCAGTAAGAATTATCGTATGGCTTTTATTCTTATTTTCACAACACCCAGCAGTGTGGTTGGACATCCAGAGTCCCATTTGTCAGCTGGGGAGAGGGTAGAGAGCACCTTATTTAGATATATATTGGCACTACTAGTAAGAGTGTGGCACCTGGGTGCTTTGGAATCCTGCCCTGGCCTAAAGCTTTCTGAACCTTAGCATTTTAGTTGCCTCAATCACTTTAGACAACTGGCCTTCAAGACTCTTCAAGAAAAGAAGCTTCTTTTCCTAAAATTTGGAAGTACCTATGGAAACCTGGTCCCGTTCAGGTCACAGCAAGCATGCATCTGTATTCCTTCAGCTCAGTTTTGCTCTGATGCAACAAATGTTGATGGAGGAACTTCCTAACTGAGGGTCAAAAAGGGCTTTGGTGGACCATACGATAACATGCACCTTTGCATCGTCCACTAATTACACAAAAAGTAATTAGAGCTCATCTGTGCTGCAGTAATGTGAATCCTCTGCCTTCCTCCTTCCTGCAGGCAGCAGAAAATGAAGATACTCCTCAAATCTGGCCTCTCTATGATACATTCCAGATGCCTGGGCTAAAAAAACGTAACTCAACACTGCAGAGGTGCACTCCTGAAGTGGTGGGGTGTCTTTTCCAAGGAACAGGGCTATAGAAAGCCATCCTGTTCACAGCACTGGACAATGCTGAGAGAACAGGCAGCACGTGGGAAGGGGAGTTGCAGGGCTGAATATTTTATGGAACATGGTTGGGGTGAGGAAAGACAAACACCTTGCAGAGACTGGTGGAGCTGTGCATCCCTGAGGGCTTTGGCCAGCTGCTTAAACACAAATGAACCTTTCAATCTGCCTTTAGTGATCCCAAACCAACTCTGTGAAATCAGTGGGTGCCACCATGCACCACGAGCACTATTTGTGTGCTGATGTTGTGGTACATGTGGTCCTTTGGTTCTAGGAAGAGTCTCTTGCCTGGTGTTGCTGGCTGCTGTTCTGAGCTGCCCATGTGTTGTATAGATCCTTCAGCAGGATGCTGCACAATCCACTGACCAGGAAAAGGCAGGAAGGAAACCTCTCAAGACATTCCTCAGCATGAGGAGGGTGGTTAGGAGGACGGTAATGCACATCCCAACAGATTGTTAATCTACCCTCTTCTTTAACACACATTACTGCATCATTTTCCAATCATCTGCTCTTACTACCATGAGACTTCTGGTTTTAAACCAGGTATTTTAACATAGAAAATTTCTTTAAAGCTAAACTTTCCTTAATACTTCAAAATATCCCAATTACCTGGTTGCTGCCTCCTGAATACTGCACATGCTTCTTAAAAGGCTGCTGGGATGAGCGTGTCTTCGTCTGGCAGTGTTGTACAACCACAGATACCATTTCATCTTTCTTCCTCTTCACATACCACCGTGTCTCAGTAAACTTGCACTGACACTCTTTCCCCTTTCGGGATATGTTGACATCTTGATGTCTTCTCCATAGACTCACAGTGACACAGTGTTAGGGACTATGTGATGACACCGCAGCCCACGTTCGTGAATGGTGAAATAGCCCTGTCACAAACTATATTATGAAACATCAAAACTGTTAAAAAATGTAGTTTTCCACAAATATAAAGGAAAAAAATCCCGAGGGCCTTAAGCTTACCTTGAGGACTGATGTGCTCAGTTATACACAAATATTGATGCTTAAGCAGAGCAATTTACTCTATAACAAATACAAATGTTATATAATATATGTGGATGCATATGATGGCTATACAGTATCAAAATCTACAGTACAGATCGTGACTTGTGAACACACCTCATGATATTTGTCCAACATAGGCACTTTAAACTCTGGTTGGGTTGGTATTTGATACTAAATGTTTTGTGTTTTTTTATTTATATGAAGCATAATGACCAAACTTGAACTGTCACCATGTGAGGTTAATTTTTCAGTTATGAATATTCTATATTACAAATACAGAATCAACTATTCTTCCTTTTGGAAATGGTGGCATAAATTACTCCAACACTCAGTTAATTTCTTCTGAAAATGACTCTACGACACAGTATTAATTTCTGCTGAAAATGACTTTAAAGCTTGACGGGGTTTTGTCAGAGTTTATTAATGAAGGCCTCACTATGTGTGGCAACAGTTGGTTTCTCTGTTTCTTTTGACAGTTATGAGAATCTAAAGTAGGTCAGGTGAAGATGGGTGAGATTGCTCAGGCTGTACTCCTTTGCTGTCCTTTAACCATTAAAGACTGCAACCAGTACAACAGAAAACTGAAGAAAATAACATCTTTAAAATAGGTGCAGCTGTTACAGAGAAATTTTCCTGTTAATATTTGGGATAGTCATTAGATCTGGGATGAGATAACTTGGACAAATCAACAAGCTAAGATAAATAGTTTTGATTTCTTTGTTTGTTTATGGAAAAAACACACATTTGCTTAAGAATGTTGGAGAGGTGATTTTGTCTCTTAATCCAAAAAGTGATTAATAGTAGGGCAGGCAGACATACAGTTGGAATTTGACCACACAGGACAGAGTTCATGAGACAAATTCAACTCTACTTTAAATATTACACGGTCTAATGAGCCTCAGTATCTAGTTATTTTCTTAAATGTCTGCCTTGCAGACACCTCAGATCTGGAATTGGAAAATCCAGCTGTGCTCTTGCTGCTTTTCACAACACAGTGTAATTAGAACGTGCTGATAACTCAGTTGATGCATGAGAGATAAAAATCCATTCTACCTCATGCTGGTGGTAAAAATGTGGTTTCATCAGGAAAGAGAACAGATATGAATTAAAAACACACTGAAGATGACAGTATCATTTTCACCAACACACTCCTCTGACATCACCAACATCAGCATGTGTTGTGCACTGCTGCTTTATCCCTTGCATGGCATTGATCTCAGCCTTGAGTGAGGACTCTGTGGCACCAGACACTGCAAAGAATAAAAAAAAAATAGTGTTCATAGCCATGGAAACCTTCATGTCAAGAAACCATTTACCCAGTGGCTCCTGCAGCAAAGCAATTCATGAAGAGCTCCTGCTGCTCCAGCGTCAAGCCTCTAACAGAGCTAATTTCTTCTCCTGTATCCTGGGATAAACTTGTCACACAGCTTTTTTTTATGAGTAGGGGACATGACATCTAGTCAAGTTTTCCATGCTAAGAATTTCACGTTACATATTGTTAAAGATGACTGAAATAGGTTATGTACACATCAAAATGAGTGAACTTTTACCTTTTCTATTGCAAGTTATCCGTGACATCCTTGGAAATCATTGACTTCTCAGCTATTGACATTGTTGGGGGAAGGGGAAAAAGGTTCATCTTGCAAGAAATGCTGACTCAGAGATTTCTCAAGAAAATCTACTTTCTTAGCTGAAGAAGAAAGATTCATTCTTTGCTCATCTTGGCGAAATCTAATTGTGATATTTATATTCTGTATTAATTTGATTCGGTAAAGATTTCCAACGTAGGCAAAGAAGCCAATCGTAATAATTTGTTCTGAAGCTTTTATTACTATTGTGTTTTGAATGCAGGTATTAAACCAGCAGCAGATGCTATCCCTTGCATATTGCTAAAGATGCTACCTATGCAATTCCTGAAGGCATGAGCCCTTCTAATGGAAGGAAGCAGCAAAACACCCATTGACTTCAGTTGGTTATAGATCTCATCTAGTAAATATGGGGCGGTGTCACTTGCTGGGGAACAAAGTCATTCGCAAGGAACAGTGGCTTTAATTTCACTTCTGTACTTTGTACTTTACAAAACAGAGTTGAAGTCCGTATATAAAAATGACTGCTTTGCATTAAAAGCAAGTTTTTCTTTTAAGTTGAACAAGGCTGCTTAAAAAGAGGAGAGAGTTGGTGCCAGTAGCTGTGATTTAGTGTATATTTTTTCTACTTTTTCAAATACTCGTTACAATTCCTACTTATTTTATAGCAATATCACACAATAAACATTTCTTTTCTGATTAAGGGATTGAAGGAGAACTGAATTATAAACAGTATTAATATAAGAGGGAATTTCTATCCTGTGCTCTGTAGGCCTGAGTTTATATGACCTTAAACAATCAGTCTGAAGAAGTGACATCAGCCGCTGTACACATTCCACATTACTGAGGAATTAAATTAAGCAGCTTTAATATCTGTGAAATGGCACAGGCCTGAAAGAGAATCGTTCCAATTTATGGACTTTGTATCTGATTTGCTAGTGCATGTCTAGCAATTTCAGAGCCACCAATTGCTTTAAGACCACCTCCAAAGTGTTTTTATCACTTACAGTAAATGTGCTAACATAATGTTTTAATTAAACATTTAAAGTGCATCAAACAAATTTATTGATGCTGCCAGAAAAAAAAAAAAAAAAAAAGAAGAAAAGACAGAAAGAAGAAGGAATTCTGCTATTTGCAAAATAACCCAATCTACACACCATTTTGTGACCCTGGTAAGATTGCTCTTAAACATTTCAGCTAGCATCTATAAATTAACTAAAAGCTTCCCCTCGTCTCCAGTTCCCTCGTTTTCCATCCCCAATCTCCAAATCATACTTTGTGCATAAAAACATGGTAAGAGCTTTTTGAAAGCTGTTCAGCTATAATATCAAATGGTTGTGAACACTGCATTTATTTTTGCTCCTTGAACACAGGCCTGATATTGAAAAGATATAAAAGTCCCAGCAGCACTTTATATTGATGTTGGCATTAAAAACGCTTTTTCTGTTAGTGAGAGAGGAGTTCCCCCTTAAAAAAATAAAAGCCAATACCAGGCCTATCAAAACTTTATCATCCTGTTACCACTTGGGCACTGTGTTAAACTATTCACAACTGAAGCTTGTTTTCATTAAAAATCCTTTTCCATTCTGCACAGAGGATCACAGTCCTGACATTGATCCAGAATTCCTATGACCCTTTAAAAAAGAGGAAAGCAAGCATTGCATTGACACCACCTGAAAAAAAAAACACCACCAAATTCAGATTTCATCCCAATTTGTTCCCAGTTTCATGCTTGCAGAAATGATGTGGGGTGGCAGGGGCAAAGATCGGCCCCAGGAGCGCCGCGGTTCCCCTCGCCACCTCCTCCAGTTCTGCTTGGGAAGAGATTCCCAAGAAGGTGGACCTCGGGGAATGTGGCACAGCAGTTCAGTGCAGAGAGGCTATTTGCAGAGGGCTAAATTATGATTTATGTTTTATGGCACCAAAACTACAGGCATGTTATTTGTGTACATAATATAGCTTAGGTTTTCCTGGCGAGGGGAAGAGTATTTTGTCTTCCTGAGTAAGCATTCATTTTAGAGACACATAATCATGGCAGGTTTGCTTTCCTACATATCTTTTCTTACATACATCTGTCGTTGTGTATGAGAGAACAGCTAAATACAGTGGGTCATAATATGAATGGAAAGCATCTTTCCATACCAAAGAGACTTGAGGTTGCTGGTGCCTGGAGATGGGATTCTAAGTGATCCTTGTTAAGGTCAGTATTGCTGCTAACAAGCTGATATACAAATGTAAAGGGCATTTCATGTATATTATTATATTACATTATATTGCATATCATCTGCAATTCAATTTGTTATGTTTGTTCAAACCTGATAACTATAAACATTGCGTGGTTGGGAAGGAAATGAGCAAGGAACGCCATAACAGTTGGATCTGCCAGGAAATGACGGGCAACTCAAAATGCCATGGCAGAGCTGAGAACTGACTGTTCCTGGGAGACTAATCATACCTTTATTAAAAAAAAAGAAAAAAAAGAACAAGTAAGCTTATCATGAGGCATCAGAACCCTCATTCATTCATGGGTTACACAAAAGCTGTCGTGTCATCTAGCATGGTGCAGGATAATTATTTCAATGGTGGTAATTCAGTGATGTGAGAACCACCACTAAACCTTTGTCCTTTGTGATCTTCTGTCATGTACTGACTCACCCCAGCTCTGCTTCACTGCACTTTTGGAAGACAAATCTACTGCAGGGTGTTACTGTGGCTCATGGTTACCTTGTGGTCCATGTCTATTTTTGTATCTGTTGTCCCCTGCTTTATATTTAGCTCTACGGGCATTCTAGAATTTAGCATAATGGAGCCCAATCAATGATGTGAGCCACTGAGCAGTGACACAGTGTGACTATGAAGAAATAATAATTGTGGCTTTCAGCATCAAGGTGGAGACATTTTTCTAGAGAAAAGAAATAAAGACCTCAGAAGAGGGGTGCAGCATTTCTCTTCATATCACTTCATCGTGCATGATTTACCATTGTGTTCTAGGGGACTGATTTTCAAAAAGAATGAATTTTGCATTAAATTCTGAGTATGGTTGCTGCAGAAGATAGGATATTTGCCTATTCAGATGATGAGCTGGATGCATAAGTGATCACATCAATGGGTAATATGCACATTCAGTCATGAGAAAAAATTTGCATGCCCTTTAAAGACCTAAAAGTTGAACATCTGGCCTTTTCTGTGGCACCTCAATTTTTTATCAATGTCTTCTCTTCTTTGAGAAGTTTATTCCTAAAACCGTCAGATCATCACAGTCTTGATACAACATTCACTGCACGAGTCAAGCTCAGCTGTGGCGAGAATGACTTTAATTGTTCTGTGTTACAGATGTTGTGTTTACCACAAAGTCTTTGAATTGCACATGACTGGACACTCGTGAGTGCTGTACAGTGGGACAGTCTGTATTCTGTCCTAATGAAAAGTTTCATTAAACCTCTACAGCACGTGCTTTATGTAGGCTTGATAGCCAAAGGGAATCAGATGGCAGCTCCGTCCTCCTAACCAGCTCTTATATTTTCCAGAGATACATAGTTAACTGTCAGTATGAACTGTGAAGAAAGAACATCTAAAATGAGGTAAAATTAAGTACCAGGTACCACTCTTTTCCTCTTAGTTTTGTCCTGCATCTTCCTTGCCTAACTGATGTCCCATCCCTGAGATTTCTGCTTGGTTTTCTGGAGAGATCAATAGCTACATTTATCCAGGATACTGTATATTTTTTTCATATCTTACTAATTTGGAAGCATTGCTCCTAACCAGAAAATTGCTCCTAACCAGAAAGTCTGATGTACTAAGCACTTTTCTTATATCTGTTCACCACTAGCTGGCTGGTGATGCTGAAGAGCATTAATGTGCTACACGTGTTCCCTCCTCAGAGCAAGTCTCCCACATCTCATCTGCATTTCTGTAATTTTGCCCTTGCCCCAGCCACTCCAAGCCTCTAAAGAAGTTTGGATTTGTACTTTGCAGCTCTGGCTATAAGTCAAAACAATATTTTCACATATCCAAGTATATTAATCAGGGGACTTGTGAAACAGAGGAAGGACAGAGAGTTATTAGTTGAAATTCCCAAATGAAGGGACAAATGCTGAAAAAATTCCTCTGCTTTTATCCAACCTCAAATAAGGCAAAATTCTTATGTAGCATCATTAGTTATCTGCTAACTAGTGAAAGATAGTTTTCTACTGCATTCTAGTCATTAGACTTTCAGTCTGGGTGGTAATGTTGGACCTCTGGCTTTCAGATGCCCAGCCTGGGTTTGCAGGACTAACATTCAGGGCATCTAACCTCGTTTTTGTGTTTCAAATGGCGAAGAAGACAATGCTCCTGATTGGAAGCCCTGCTTCTATCCCTGCCAGCTGCCATCTGAGTCTAAAAAAGTAGGATGACCCTCTCCAAACCTGGGTATTGTTAAAGCAGGTGATAGTGAAGATAACGAAGGGGGTTACGTGTCGTTCTCGCTTATGCAGACTCTTTGCACACTTGTACTTCTGACCCCAAGATCAAGTTCCAGATAGTGATGTATGCAAAGTTTAGTTATCTTTCAGAGAACCCACCAGAAGCCTAAAACTGAACTTCTGTTTTTCCTTGAGGAAATCCTGTAGCAGCCCTCCTCTGCTATGGTAACTGCAGCTTTGCAGCACCTTTGCTGCAAACAGGCATCAGAGGGATTCATGCTGGTTGTCTGACCAGCAGGCAAAATGAAATTTCTGTGAAGACAGAAAAATCAAGAAGGGGGGTCTGGGAAACGAAAGGATGGACCCTCAGGAACTGTCACCTCCACTGGTCCAACAACAGTTTGCCCAGCTGAGGCTTGGTGTGAAGTGTTTACTCATCTGCCTTAGCCCTGGAAAATGAAAAGGAGGTTAAAAATTAATCTGTGCAGCTGGCAACTGCTGGAGTGAGCTGACATGGTGGTGCAAATTCTTTCTAATACCAGGAATGTTATGTAGCAGTGCAGTGACCAGGCATCAGGGTTCACATGTGGTAGCTTGACCCATGAAACTAAAGGCACTACATGACCTTTGTGGAGTTAAGTGCACCTTTTTGTACTGACCTGTTTAATTTTGGTGATATGAAGGTGTGGGTATCCCCATTCTTCACTGAGACTGTGCCCATCCAGCTACAGTCAGCCTTTCACTCCCAGCTGTACTTGCAGAATAATGTGGCATGATGGATATCTTTCCTTTAAATTTGCAAGGCTAGATTTACTAACAGCAGGCTATTTGAGTCATCTGGAAAATTACAGGAACCTTATGGTGTATCACCCCTCTTATTAGTGGCTCTTAATGCTTGATTTTGGACCATCTCTTACAAAAGGACTTAGCCGAGTGCTGCTGGAATCAACTTTAGGCTGAACCTTGAATTTCAGGCAGATAAAAAAATGAATCCCTGTTAGAAGAGACTGCAGGAGACGGAATCTAAACCTGCTGGGGCTAAACTAACACCAGAAAGTGCTAGCCTGCCACTGCACGAGGCCAGTCTCTAAGTAGTTTGGTAGTTACCTTAACAGCTATAAAAGGTGTAAATCTGTAGAGAGGACAGAAAGAATAAAGACAGAAACTGCCCTACCTGTCTCCTACTCCACAGGGAATAACACAAGCTACATTCACAGTAACTGATCTTAGTAACTGCTCTAAATGGAGAGGAAAAAGCTGTGGCTGAAATCTCTGTACAAATTACAGGGGGACAAGCTGGTATCTCCAGCTCTCTCCCGCTCTCTCTCTCTCCCTCTCTCCAAGTCTAATTCTTGTGCTGCACCACTGCTATAGAACTTTAAGGCCCTTTGTATGACATAGTAAATATGGAACTAAACAACTTCATGTACAGAAAGGCCTCTTCAGCAGCACCATGAGCCTATTACTGTCTCCCAGAACAGTACATGCAGTAAGTGTGTGATAGGTGTGTACTGTCTTAAAAAACCTCTTAGAAGATGAGATGTTTAAGAAGAGGCAAGAGACTTTTTTATGTGTGATTATGTGCTCACACCCTGAGCAGATGGCTCCTGGGGCAGAGGGAGCAGTTTTTTTGCTTGCCACAATCCAACCTGGTCTTTAGAGCACAGGAGAATAAAGCTGAAACATTTCAGACACTCAGAGCATATCATGTGGGGCCATTAGGGCAGGATTAAATAAACATAATTAGAGAAACTCCTTCCGAAAGATGGTTCCGCTAAGGGATTCGAGTGCACACCTATTCTGTGCCCTGCTTGAAGTCCTAATGCTGCTCCACTGCTAGAAGCAAATGCCTTTTGAAGGCAGCTCAGAGCCACCGAGCAGTCGCTTAGCTTTATAGTTTGCGAGCTGCATGTCATCTTTGAAGGCTGGGAAATTGCAGAGGCAGTACCGTGATTCCCAGCCGAGTGAAGCAGACACTTGACACATTTCATCCCTTGCAATTAAGGCAGAAAAGCAGAAACGGGAAAATTCAAGCAGCATTTTAGCAACAGGCCACTCCCTTATCAAGATGAACTACAAGCATCACCAACAGATATATGCAGGACTGGTGCTAAGCACAGACAGTAATAAATGCAGGCAAACTTTGCATGAGAAAGCCTCACACTTAGAAGACTTCATTTATTGCTCTTAGTCATTTACACACATCCTTCTAAAGCAAAGAAGCTCAAACATAATCAAACCCTGTGTGCAAATTACCAAGTCAAATGCTGTTGTTCTGTTCTGTTCTCTTTTAATATCAGAGCACAAACTTTCCAGTGCAAAAATACAATCTTGTGATAAAATGACTAATACATGACTAAAGCCATTTTCCATTGTTCAGGCATAGCTCTGGGGATCATTTGTTTTTCATGGTAGATCCCTCAGACAGTGAATTCCTCTGGTGGTTGGGATTATATTAATGACCAGGACTGTTAGTCACCTCAAGGGAGCTGAAATAGGATGCCACTCTGGTTGCCATTATTAATTCCAACTGCAGGTGTGAAAATTAATTTCATGGGTATTTTTATAATTTCCTTTTAGTTAAGGATTAGAGTTTCTGAATGACCCAGACTCCGGATGGAGACAAATTTGAACTGGGTCTGCCCAGCACCCCCATAACAGTGAACCAATTCTGATGGAGTAGGAGGAAATAAATAGACTTTCTATCCCTCACATGGTGAAGACAATGACACTGAAAGATATCAGATGTCATAATGACATACATTTCTTTGCACCAAGACTGTGTAAAGCAATCCAGTAAATTGCAGGTTGTTTTTATTTCTGTAGAAGAATAACACATTTGCCAATCGTGGGAGAAAAAAGAAGTTAAATATATCAAACCAAATCAAATGTAGCTGATTAGAAAGCTACAGTTTCCATTTGCTGGCACGGGTACTGTTTTCACATAGATTTTCTGACAGATGCTGCTATATCACCATACTCAAGAAGACAGATCCAGCAGCCAAGCTCCTGCCACAGAACTCAAACCTGGCATCCTTAACCATAGGTGGAGTTGGGCTATTGAATTTGGGGAATGGGAGGGGAATGCTGGGATGGGAGCTGGCTTACCTTGGCTGGAGAGGGCAGGAGTTGGAGTCATCTGGATCCATTATGGAGGGACAAACTGGGAAGGGGGAAACATCTCCCCACTCACCCCCCTCCCCATTTCTGCCCATGATTAAGCTTCAACTCCTGCCAGTTCAACTGGCGAAGGTGTTGGTTCCAAACCTGCCCTGTATTCCACTGACACCTCCTCCTGCCAGAGCCTAATGAGTAATGCTCAGAAGATAAGCAGGTTAGGCCAGATTCAGTCAGATAATTAAAGGTTGGAGGTAATGTAAGATCCTTGTGTGCTCTTATACGTACAGCTCATCCGGGGTTTTGGTTTATAACTCGTTGTGCTCATAACCACCTTTCATCCGACAGCTCTCCTCATGTCTGAGGCATCTCTGCCGTGTGGGCAAGCACTCTGCCTGCCCCGAGATGGATAGGGACCAACAGAGGTCCTGCCCGGGGGTGCAGGGCTCGGAGCTCCCTCCTCGTCTGTGCCGCAGTCACCAGCCCTCCATCCATCTCCAAGTGTCTCTTCTCATTGATGCCGTGCAAAGTTTTTATGGCCCGATCCCTCTCCCCCTGCACGCCCCGGAGCCGTTTCTATCAGCGCCACCCGGGTGCACAGCGGGGGAAAAGCTGCCGCTTGGAATTGGCTTCGCTTTTACACCTCCCTCCCCGCGCCCAGAGTGACCCTCCCCGCACAGAGCTGCCAGAGCCGCGGGGCTCGACGCCAGCCCTCCTGTGTTATAATGAACCTTTTTAGGTCATGTAAGCCAAGAACCTTGTGCTGCTAAAGACCCCATCAGTTACTTTAAGCAGTTATCGTATTTTACTGTTTACAGGGAATAAGTCCAGAGCGTGGCGCTCAGCCCACCGCATGCAGCGCAGTTTATCACCAAAAATTAATGAGTTTGTGCCATCTCGCACTTCAAGACATTAAATCACGGATTTGTTCAAAATTTACTGAAGTTCACAGGTTTTAATAAAGACCATCTCAACCTTCACAGTTACACGTCAAAATATCATGTCAGAATCGTGCCCTCCTCGCCACTTACTGAAGGCTGACTTTAAGAAAGAGATAGCATATAAAATTCACTTATTTTTTCCTGCTGCCACTGCAACCATTCTTGCTGTTGAAACAACTTAATGCAGAGCAGAAAGGGAGAAAAGCACCAATAATTTTTTCTGAGTTCAAATAGATACAAATGCAGCGTGCATATTACAGGACATTATCAGGAGGGCTCAGATACATAACATTAATATAATCACTTTATTCTCTTCCTTAACTAATGTTAGTTTTCTGCTTCTGTAGAGTTTTCAGATTAATTTGTGCAGGAGGTTTTACCAGGTTCTCCATTTACCCACTTCAGCTAAATTCAGAGCAAACACCACATTGTATAGCTGAACATGATCACCCAAGTTATAAATGATAAATCCCACCATAAAGCTTGATAAAAATCTTTATTGCTATTTCAGTTTTTATTTCTTTTAAATAAATAGGGTTTATAGCATCAAAAATGTCTTCATTGATTTTTACATTTGGGCAAAAGCTGTTCATGACAATTAGTAAACTAGGACATGCATCATGAAACAAGCACAGTGCAAATCTGGTGACACCAACCTTCAGCCACGTCTTAAGAGTCACTTGCAGCTTTTCAGTTGCACCTCTGTGCTGTCTTCCCTCCAGGTAGAGAAACTGCTTCTGGATCATACAAAGTTATTTGGAATATTTCGAGCAATTTATGAATATTATAAGAGATCAATGAAAATATTCTGACTGCTAAAAAGCTGTCACTTCATTAGGACTCAGTGTAGACAGAGCAAACTCACGCACTCAGATGTAGCACCAGTGCTGCGTCTTCCACATAGTGACTGTCAGGCACTTCCAGGGGAATAAAATCGAAGCAGCTGCTAAAACCTCACAATTTCTAGAGCTAAAACACAAGCCCTCTTGGATGCAACACAAAAGCAACCAAGATGTGTGTTTAAGTCTGACTTTTCAAGCTACTTTTTTTCTAGTATAGCAATAGAAACTGTACAGACAAATGAAAATAGGTTGCATATTCAGGGTCTGTGCAAAATGGCCAAATAGGAGACTGTATAGGAAAATAAAACAATTTTTTTCTCCCTTTTTGCACAGTTTTGAAATGCAGCAAGTCTGGTGGATTCGGTAACACTAATACAAAACCAGAAAGCGAAGAGAGAGGAGAAGCAAGTTTCATTAACAGAGAGAATTCTACATAAAATATACTGGAGCTGATGGAGGAAAGGAAGAGACAGCCAAGATGTTCAGCTGCAAGTGGAGTCCAATTTGATGCTCAGCGTGAGTTTAAAGGGAAGATTTTCTCAGCCTTAAAATAAAAGAGCAGTACTGGATGCGTATGGGGCAGAAAACTGTCGTCACAGAAATGGATTGTACCGGGCTCGCGAAAAGCGAGAGTGGCAAAAGTAGCTCATTTTGCTGTGCTACATTTATAGATGTGCTCATCTGAATGCTCCCAGGAGGACCAGACAAAATTACACAGGCGTCCTACCACGCCATACCACGATGATAAACCCCGAGTGCAAAGGAGATCCACCACAGGTTAACTGGGAATTTTGCCTCTGAATTTTGGGGAGCGGACCTGATTTCCTGCCAGCAGATCTATGCTTTCTTTCATTTCTTGTAGGATCAGCCCTCTGACATAAACAAATTGCTAACATCAAGGACCTGATCCTGCTTCCACCGAAATCAATACAAGTTTTGTCATTGGTTTCAATGGGATCAAGGATTCAATCCCACCGTTTTTGAAGTCAATAGGGTTGGGGTTTTCTCTGAATAAGCAAGGCTGTGTTAGTACTGCAGAATGGGCCTAAATTATATTGATTATTTGGATGTAAAACCAAGCATAAAAACAGGATTAGGTGAAAAAGGGAAATGTATGAGAAAGTGGGTGTAGAGCAGCATCCATTCATGGCGTGCAGCGGGTCAGCAGGAGCAACACCAGAGCAAAGGCTGCAGTGGCAGAGCACCAGTGAGAAAAGTCCATCGGAAAATACTGGGGGGAAGAAAGACGAAATTCACTGTGGAGAGCCTTTTTTTCATCTGCTCCTTCTAAAGCAAACCTTTGAGTCACTCACCCTTTATTAAAAATAAACAAAACATTGACAGAAGAAATTATTGTCACATATACACACAGAGTAATTGATTCTGCTTCTTCGCTGCTGCTTCTTTTCCCTCTTCTCAGATACGGGGTTGTTCTGTGTTTCTGCAACAACTACTGGAAAATCAGAATTTATTGTACATATGTTTGTGTTCCACTTAATAAAAAATATACTTATATTTTCAGATAAACTTTGTTAGTAATTCATGAGGTAAGTGACTATTTATGCTAATAAGGGAGAAATATATTCTCAAGCATTATGCATTACATAAATTTGAATGCAAAATGTTCAATTATGAAGTAAATACAGGTAATGCAAATAGTAAATTACATCCAATAAAAATATATAAAGAATGTGTCTTCAAAGAGAGAGAGGTTTTTATTTGCGTCTGTGAGTTGTTTAAAGAGAAAAGAATTAATAAATACTGAATTACTCTTATGATGATTTAGCTCATAATTCACCAATCCATAATGACTCCCAGTAATCAGACTGTTGTTTCATACTCTCCAATATGAGGCAGGACTGTTTCCTCAGCAATTTTATCCCTACCAGATTATCTCGTCTGATTCTATTAATTCTCTCCCATAAATCTGCTAACAGTGATATGTGATTTACTTACCCTGTTAACTGATCTGAAGACTGTTAAAAGGATTTATCTAGCACTGCACCTAGGAGCAGTTTATGCCTTATCACTCTGCTACTCCGAAGAAGTCTTTCTGAAATCAATTTGGCTGGTTTCGTAGTTAAATTCAGCGGACACTGTTTAGTTCTGCACCATAAAATAAGACACTAGATAAACAAAAGGAGCAGTAACTGTACTTAATGTGTTGGCCCTGATATGTGTTTAAGTTATAACAAATTACACCCTGAGTCCATATAACACAGAACCTGCACGTTCGTTTCTGCTCAGTCTCGTGTGTTGGGTGCAGACACACACGCACACACACTCCGGCGGTGGAAGTTCCTGCCTCAGCTGCTGGCGTGCTCAGCGCAGGCCGACCCCAGTGGATTTGGAGTTAATGTTTCACGTCCCCCCTGCACAATCTGTCAGAGAACTCTCCCACAATAAATATACATTAGTTTGGAGGCTTACGAACCAGGTCAGCGGCACACTGGGAGCAAGAAGGGCTCCACGGTACGTCGTCGAACAGAGATGCTTAAAAACAAGCCAGAGCAAGAGGCTGTGAGAGGGATGGTGGAGTTTTCCCTCTGCCTGGCTCAGGGCAGGATTGTTACAAACAGTGCTGGGAAAAGGGAGCAGTCTGAGGGAATTGGCCTGCGATAATTGTGGAAAAACTGAAGACTGAATAGCTCTAATTGAAATGAAAGTGTGTGATTGTTATGGAAGAAACACTGTTAATAGAGGACTGTAAATGTTTAGACACCCATTGTGAATAGCCAAATAATAAAGAAAAATACTACTAAAATGCGAATTATATAGTGTAGGGAGGAGAATGTTGCTTCTGAAGGTTATCCAAAAATTGCTAATAATCTTTTTTTCTCTGCTGCGCTGAACAGTAGAGACATTTTGGTGCAGCAGTTCTGTGTAACAATCACACAAGAACAATATTGTACAACTAATAATTTTACTCGCTGTTCTGGTAGGTCAGAGCTTCAATTAATTTGCAGCACTTGCTTACATTGGTATCAATTAAGAGACGGTCCTCATTAGCTCACACAATTTCATACTCTTTGTCTAGAGTTCAGAGTTTACTCAGGAAATTTACTCGTTTGCAAATGTAGCACTTTGAATCCTCACATCCAAACAAACTATTTTATGGGGCTGGAGCCACATTTCCACAGCCTTCTACCACAGGGGCAAGGGAAATACTACAACTGTACATTCTGAAACGCCATAACCTTTCCATTTAAAAATATTAGCACACATAAATGTCTCTCATAGGTGAGCATGTTAAGTGATATACAGTGCCACATTCATCTTGCTCTGGTAAAAAACAAATACAGGGAATTGGACTGTCCTGAGGGGATTTATGCCGTGAGCCTGGAAGTTCTGTTGATTCCAACAAAGCGAAGAAATAGGAAAGCCAGCCCGAGTAGTTAACTTGTATTAACTTTGTCATGAATCGCAGTCTGTGAGATAAAGCCAGCAGATGTCCACGGCTCTGTGTGTGCGGGTGTGTTTTGGGACCGTGCAGAATTGTTATTTTAATTTTGTTAGAGATGTTGGTAGCATTTTTTTATCTTTACAGAATTGCCACTACGATCATTTCTAGATGTGGTTGTCTTCCTAAATTCGCAGTATGCCCTACCCCTTTTAGCTGCCAGGAACAGTACATGCTGTATGACTTTCAGATGTTAGTACTGGCACTCACACTGATAATGGCATAGTCAGAAGATGTTATCCATTCGTAAATCCACTCGCCAAGTGCTATTTCCTAAGCAGAGATTCTTTGGCTATTGCAAATGATGACTTTCACAGTTGGTGAAAAATCACCCAGAGCCTTGCCCGCACCTACAGAGTGATACCCTGAGTGGGGTTATAAATAGCGAACTCCGAGGGGGAAGGGACCGGGTATGGGGAGAAGGGAGGATTTGAAGTACAATGTTCAAGAAGCAGGTTTAATATATGACCAAGTGTCAGAAGTCAGGTTTCTGAGAATTACTTTTCAGATAAACAACTTTATAGCACCGCACTTAATCTTACTTACTAGAGACATCTCATTTATCACGGAATTACAAGTAACTATAATTCTATCGATATTCCCATAAAGCCCGGTCGGAAAATCGAGACTGGCAGCCCGGGAGGCTGCGGGTCTCCCCGGCCCCGCGGCGGGAGGCGGCGGGTGCAGCCGGGACCGGGCGGGACCGCGGCGGCTGCGGGGGCGGCACCGCCCCGACGGGGGACCCGTCCCGTCCCGTCCCCGCGCTGGCCCGGCCGCTCGGCACTGACCTGTGGACGAGAGATGGCGCTGTCGAGGTTCGAACCGAAGCCGCTCCGCTCCTCTCCAGCCGCTGCCGCTCCACGGCCCCCGGCCCGGCCCCAGCCCCCTCCCGGAGGGGAAAGGGGGACAGGAGGGGGGGGTGAGGTGGGAGGCGATGAGGAGACGAAAGTAAATACAATTAGTTCTAAATGAATTAAATTAATTAGCCCGGGCCGGCAAGCCGAGTGCGGCGCCGGGAGAGGTGGTGGGGGAGGCGGTGCGGGGCTTGCAAACTTGCGGGGCTCTCGCACCTCCGGGCGGGCTGGGGAAGGGAACGGAGGGATCGATGCCCCGTCCCTCTACCGAAATAATCAATAAGTGCGCGGGGCGCTGCGGGGGAGCGGAGCGATGGCCCGCGGCCGGCACGGGGGAAGAGCCGCCCGCCCGCTCGCAGGTACCGGCGCCGGGCACGGCGGAGCCCCGCGCTGCCCCCGCGCCGCCCGCTCCCCCCCGGGCGCTGCCGGGTTCCCCTTGGGGCGCCGCGCCCGGCGCTCCCCCTTCCTCCCGGCCGGCCGGAACTCCCCCGCGCCCTCGGGTGCCGGTGCGGGCGGGCAGGGGCAGCTCCCGGGCACCCCGCCCCGGGGCAGGGCGCTCGCCCGGTGCGGCGCGGGAGGAGCGGCCCGGCGGGTGCCCCGTCCCGTGCCGAGCCGTGTCGTGCCCAGGCGCGGCCCCGGCGGCCAGGAGGGGGTTAAGCGGGCGCTGACAGTCAGCTGAGCCCTGACTGACAGCCCGGAAAGTTTCCCTGTCGCTATACTCCTATGCTAATGAGCCCGGGCGGCGGGCGCCCATTGGCCCAGCCCCGAGCCCGTGTCCCGTGTGACGTCAGGGGCGCTATAAAACCCCGCAATGCTTTAAACTCTCCTGCCGGATCAAACCTTTAAATATTTTTCATCTTCTTGCTGTAGCTTTGAGGCCGTGTTGTTGTGTGGTTTTTTTTCCCCTCGTTCCCTTTTTTTTTTTTTTTTTTTGTTTTTAACTCTTCTAATTATTATTATTTTGGTTGCGATACAGACTGTGATTTTTTTTTTTATTTTTTTTTCGCCTTTGCTCTCTCTCCCTCCTCCCTCCCCCGATGAACCTCTCTCTTCGCTCTGCACTTTGCACGAGAGAGCCCAGAGGAAAGGCACCATGAAGTGTTAAAAATAACAAAACAAAACAACAACAACAACAACAAATTTACTCGCAACACCACCAGCTAACACTTCCAGCTGCGGTTCGCGAGCTGCGAGAGAGCGAGAGGAGAGAGAGAAGGGAGGGAGAGAGGAGGAAAAAAAAAACCCCTCTATGCAAAAGGCGAATAGCGAGAGCCCCGCGCTCTGATGCATCAGCGGAGCCCCTGCGAGGGATAACGCGGAGCGGGAGCGGAGCCGCCGGGGCGGACCGGAGCGGAGGCAGAGCAGGAGAGCGGAGCGGAGCTCGCCAAAAATCAAGCTGGCTCACCCGGTGGCGACTCAGAGCAGCCCCCTCGCTCCCGGAGCGCACCCTTTCTGGAGGACTCTCGGCAGCAAAAGGATGGCATCAGAGCTGGCGATGAGCAGCTCCGACCTGCCCACCAGTCCCCTGGCCATGGAATATGTTAATGACTTCGATCTGATGAAGTTTGAAGTGAAAAAGGAGCCGGTGGAGACCGATCGCATTATCAGCCAGTGCGGCCGCCTGATCGCCGGGGGATCGCTCTCCTCCACCCCGATGAGCACGCCCTGCAGCTCCGTGCCCCCGTCCCCCAGCTTCTCGGCGCCCAGCCCCGGCTCCGGCTCCGACCAGAAGACCCACCTGGAAGACTACTACTGGATGACGGGGTACCCGCAGCAGCTCAACCCGGAGGCGCTGGGCTTCAGCCCCGAGGACGCGGTGGAGGCGCTGATCAACAGCAGCCACCACCCGCTGCCCGGCGCCTTCGATGGCTATGCTAGAGGGCAGCAGCTGGCCGCGGCCGCCGGCGGCTCCGTGCCGGCCGAGGAGATGGGCTCGGCGGCCGCCGTGGTGTCGGCGGTGATCGCCGCGGCGGCGGCGCAGGGCGGCGCGCCCCACTACCACCACCACCACCACCACCCGCACCACGGCGGCGGCGGCGGCGGCGGCGGCGGCGGCGGGCACCCCCACGCCGCGGCGCCGGGCAGCGCGCCGCCCTCCTCCGCCTCCTCGGCCGCCGGCTCCGGCTCCGGCGGCGGCGGCGGCGGCGCCGGGGGGCTGCACCACCCGCACCACGGCGGCGGCGGCGGCGGCGGCGGCGGCGGCCTCCACTTCGACGACCGCTTCTCCGACGAGCAGCTGGTGACCATGTCGGTGCGGGAGCTGAACCGGCAGCTGCGGGGCGTCAGCAAGGAAGAGGTGATCCGGCTGAAGCAGAAGAGGAGGACCCTCAAAAACAGGGGCTATGCCCAGTCCTGCCGCTTCAAGAGGGTCCAGCAGCGGCACGTCCTGGAGTCGGAGAAGAACCAGCTGCTGCAGCAAGTGGAGCACCTAAAGCAGGAGATCTCCAGGCTGGTCCGGGAGAGGGACGCCTACAAGGAAAAGTACGAGAAGCTGGTCAGCAATGGCTTCAGAGAAAACGGATCCAGCAGCGACAACCCTTCCTCTCCAGAGTTTTTCATGTGAGTTCCCACAGCCTTGCCACCTTAACTAAAAGTTCTCCGTGTGAGTTGTTGTTGGGGGCTTTGCTAGAGCCACAACCCCGCTTGCCACCTTCTATTACCTTTTTTTTTTAAAAAAAAAAAAAAACTCAAAACAATTTTAAAACAAAGTTGTTTTTTGGGTTGATTTCTGTTTTTTTTTTTCTTTTTTTTTTTTTTCTTTTTAAGGTGGGCTGGCTCCGTTGGCCAACTTAAAGTTCTACATGAGTTTCCTTTCTGTTTATTATTATTATTATTATTATTTTTTATTTTTGTGGGGGCTTGCTGTTGTGTTTTTTTTTTTTTTTTAATTTGAAAGATTCAACTCGCCACCAACTCAGTTCTTCATATGAAGCTTGCTCTTCTTTGAAACCTGCCATCCACATTATATATATATATTTTTAAGTTCATGAGGTTTTTTTTTCTTTTGAGCTTGCTGTGTCCAAAAAGTCAGATTTTTTTTTTTGCCATCCTGAGTTCTTCATATGAGATTTGAGCTTTGCAAAAAGAAAAATAAAATAAAAAAAATTTTAAAAAAAAACAAAACAAAAAATAAAAAAATATACAAAAAACAATGTGAAATTTTTAGACTCCAGCTTGCTGAGTTCCATCAGTTTTTAGCGTTGTTGTGCAAAACTAGAGATATGCCTAGATCAACCTGCCAAAATCAAGCCTGCATCAACCTTCGGTGTGTTCATGTGAGTTTTGGCCTTAATCTGCCAAACGTGAGACTTTAGTCTGCCATTAGAATCCCATACTCATCTCATGCATTACGCTTGCTATTTTGTCTTAGCAACAATGAACTATAACTGTTTCGAAAGACTATGAAAAAGAGACATTATATTAATAAAAAACCCTGCATGCTGGTCATGTATGGTATAATTATTTTTTTTTTCTTTTGCTTGGAAATGGACTTTTGGAGACTATTATGGCATGGCATTCATCCTTTTGTTTTATTGCCTCATCACTTTTTTGGGTTGAAAGCAAAAAAGTGCAACCTTTGATCTTCCTCCTCCTCTTCCTCCCCATTAAAGTTTGCATCTGCTCTAAAACTGCTTTGAGTTACTCAAAACTTCAGACTTCCTTTTAAATGCACTGAAGCATTCCCTCTCAAAAAACATGCCAGAATGGATTTTGATAACCTAATGTGGCAAAAAAAAGTACTAAAAAAAAAAAAAACCACAGAAAGAACTTTGGAAAGGTGTTCAAAAACAAAAGTCACATCCCACTTGGGGGGGACATTGAAACCATGCTGTTGCCTAAAAACAGTCTAAAATTAATTTTAAGTGATCTGCCCCATTTTTTTTTCCTTTTGCATTTGGTCATTGTCAAATGTGGAATGCTCTGGGTTCCTAGTATATAATTTAATTCTAGTTTCTGTCATCTGTTAGCCCAGTTAAAATGTATGCTACAGATAAAGGAATGTTATAGATAAATTTGAAAGAGTTAGGTCTGTTTAGATGTAGATTTTTTTTTTTAAAGATTGATGCACTAAATTGTTTACTGTCGTGATGTAAAGGGGGGTAGAATTTGCAACGGGACTGTTTTAAAAAGTAGTTTATGCAGCATGTGCTTGCAACTTAAATATAAGTTGGGTATATGTAGTCCTTGCTATACCACTGACTGTATTTGAAAACCAAAGTATTAAAAGGGGGAGGCACCCCTGTTTATATCTATAGGGGTATTTTACATTAAAAATGTATGGGTTTTTTTTTTTTTTCAAAATTGAAGTATTTGGGACTGAATTGCACTAAGATATAACCTGCAAGCATATAATACAAAAACAACAAAAAAAAATTACGAACCTGTTTAGAACGCTAATACAATTTATGCAGTTATAAAGATGGCATTACTGCACAGTTTTAAAATGATGCAGATTTTTTTACAGTTGTATTGTGGTGCAGAACTGGATTTTCTGTAACTTCAAAAATTCCACAGTTTTAAAGGCAATAATCAGTAAATTTTATTTTCAGGGACTGATATCCTGTCTTTTAAAAAAAAAATGGAAAGTAAATCTTACCACAATAAATATAAAAAAATCTTGTCAGTTACTTTTTCTTTTACATATTTTGCTGTGCAAAATTGTTTTATATCTTGAGTTACTAACTAACCACGTGTGATGTTCCTATGTGCTTTTCTTTCATTTTCAACTCTATGGTTATATCAAAAGAGAGAATAATCTACAATAATAAACTGCATTTTTTTGATTCCGTACTCAGTTTCTTAGTGTGTAGTTTAAAGTCCAATAACTCCGAGCGCAGCACTTCAGCGTGCTGCCTGCCGAAGGGGCGATGCTGATCCAAGAGCTGGGCTCAATAATCAGGAGGGGAGAAGGAAAAGGATAGCTTCGTGTAAAATGGACAATTGTCACCTGCTAGAAATCAAGTCATTCTTTCAGGCAGTTGGAAAACGTGAGCTTTCAGGTGCTGCTTCTGACTTCTCAGTAGTGCAGTGAGCTGAGTTTCAGTGACTCAGATCATCCCACCAAGTTTTAGGAGATCTCAAAGGGGAGGTCTGCTTAAAAAACTGATGACATGATGTGGCCCTGTATTTTGATTGTTTTATGATGGAGTAAAGTGAAAGGGAAGACTTCACATCCTCTTATCATCTGATCCCAGCTAAGCATGCCTGTTTCTAGTAAGAGATGACACCACATCAGGCATGGCTTGTCACAGAACCACTTAATGCTAGATCGAAAGATTTCTTGACATTTTGGTCCATACTGCCTCCTTTTTTTCTTTGCTTTGCTTTTTTTACCCCTCTTTTTTGTTTTGTTTGCCCTGTGGATTTTTCTTTTCTTTTTTTTTTTTTTTTTTGTTTGGGGTTTGGGGTTTTTTGTTTATTTGGGGGGTTTTTTTGTTTTTTTTGCTACAGGCCTTGGAAAGCCCAGAGAGAGCTGAGGAGCAGAAAAAAAAAAAATCCAAAAGACTTCTTCCAACTTTTGAGAGTTATTTGTTCTAAACAATCAATCCCAAAGGTTAATGTGCTAGAAACATTCAGGTCTCTGAGCGATCCTCTCCTCACTGCAGTTCTCCATGTCAAAGGGCATTTTGACTTGAAAGGCTCCTCAAACTCTTAACCCAGTTTGTTTAGAGCCACCTTTCCCTGAGAGCCTCCAGTGTCCATTCGCAGAGTCCTCCCCTGCTCTGGGAATGGGATTATCTGCCCAGTTTATGTGAGAGGCAGAGGCCTCTCCGAAGGATGCTCCAGCCTCTCCAGGACGGGGCGTTTATCTCCAGACCCAGGCTCATAAACCCAACTTTTTTTTTTTCCCCTTTGTATTTTTTACCCCCTGCTGTTGAGGCAACTCTTTCCTAGCTGTGAGGTCATCCCTCCTGGGTGCTGGTGGCACTGAAGGGAGAGGACCTGTTGCCGTTCCTCTGTCCAGCTGGTCCAGCCGCTGTTGAGGGTCGAGGTGCCAAGGTTGAGGTGAGGCTCTGAGCCCCCCTGCAGCACCTGCACCCACAAGAGCCTGTGTCAGTGGGCACAGTGTGCTGCTGGAGGTCAATCTGCTCCTGCTGAGGTCCCTTTGGAGGGGATGGACACCGGCCTCTCTGTTGGTAGCAGCAGGTGTTGGTGGCTGTGGTCCCCCATGCCGATGCTGTGTCTCACCCCTCCCCAGTGCCGGGGCACCAACCTGCCCTTTGGCATCTGACCTGCTGTTGCACCAGGGTTTGAGTAATGGTTCAAGCTCCAGATTCTGGTTAATTCGAGTTCCATTTTCTGGTTAATGTGTAATCTGTGGGTAAACTGGTTGCTATTGGCCGGGCAGGGAATTATCTCCTCTCATAAAGACAAGGCTGCTCATTATTTTGTCTCCCACCTCCCGTTCCCTGACTGAGCCTTTACCAATGCCCAGGTTTTTTCACAGGAGCTCACTTAGAAGCTTTACTGCTGCCCTTGCCGAGAGCTCCCAAAGGAGCCCTGTCCTAAGGAAGGGAAGGGACAAGGCCTGTCCCCAGCAAAGCCCCCGCTGAAGCGGCGCTGCAGCTCCTGAGGGAGCACAGAGCCCAGAGCCACCCAGAGTGGGACCCACTTTCGGTCCAGCCTCATCCCTCCACTCCCCTGTCACTTTGGGCTTCCTTACAGGTAAAGTCAGGAGCAGGCAATAGGGTTTTAGAAGTATTGTGAATTGACTGAGTAGTGAAGAGCAAGGAGAGCACTTCTGCCTCCCTGAAGTATCTTCTTTCTTGGAGGAAAAAAAGAAAAAGCACCCTATTTAAACAGTGATAAGAGAAACCCTTCCTAGAAATAGACTTCCAAGAATAGGGAGCAAAAGGGAAAATTCCCATCACACACCCAAATTGAGAGGGAAAAAAGGCTTTCTCCCAGTCTAGCATCATTACAACAATCTTGTGTTGCAAATTAAAAAAAAAAAGAAAAAAAAATGCAACCTTCCTTAGGCTGCACTTGAATTTCTGCCTGAAACACGCCAACTGGCCAACTGAAGGGGAAAAAAAATAGGTGCACATTTTAATATTCACTAAAGGAAAATAAGTATTGGGGTTCTGTCTATGAATCATTGCAGGGGAGCGCCCACCTTTGCCGCAGGACTGCTTGCTGAGGACTAATTGGAACCGCTCTGCTCTGAATAACCTACATTCATTAATCACCCCTTGCTTGACTCTGGCCTCAATCCTGCTCCCATTGAACTCGAAGGTACAATCCCTGGGGATTTCAAAGGAGAGCAGGATCCTACTCTTCTCCCACAGGTACCTCTCTGGCTAAAGCAGGGGGAGTGCTGCCCGAGCCAGGCAATCGTGTGTCAAAAGGTGTGCGTGGTCTTAATCTCCCCATCACTAACAACATCCTATTTTTCCCAGAGTCCTATAGTGCTTTCCCATTTATTAACTACATTACAAAGAACTTTCATGTGACCGGTGCTGGGAGATACGTGCACAGAGAGCAGCCCTTTGCTGGCTGGGGATAGTGTGCAACTGTGGTGCAGCCCCTCTTCCCTCCCCAGCCCACCTTGCCCTTAAGAATTTTTTATTTCCTCTCCTAAAATGAAACACAAACCTCTACCCAATCTCTGGGTTCCTGCTGAGCAGAGTCCAAGAGTATAGTTTTGGTTTTGCTGCAGCATTTTCCCTGCCCGAGAAATGTCATCCTGGACTGCATCCTAAAAGAAAGAGGGTAGAAGGGAGGGAAATATCCCAGTCACACCAGTGTATATTTATTTCTTGAACAATTTCTCACTAGGCACTGTGGTGAGAAATGCCTGTTTGCAAACAGAGCGGGGACAGCTTCTATTTATTAGAAAGCCTTCTTCACCCTTTTAAAACAAAAAAGCCAGCGCTGAATCAAAATGTCACTTGAAAACTCCCCCTCCGAAACATGGCAGCAAATTTTCAGTTTAAAAAATGAACTTTCCCAGCTCTTTTTTTCCTTTCCCTTCCGAAAGCTTTTGTGCAGCTGTTTCCTCCCCCTCCCTCTGCATAGTGTGTAGGAAGTTCTTGATCTAGAATCATTCATAATTTTAATACCAATTTCTATTTGACATAATATACTAATATCAGATAGAGAGTGTAGCTGCTTCCTGGATTTAGGGAGGAAATGATGCATATATCAGAATTATCTGCTCAGATGCCAGAACTACACTGGTGTCATTTCAGCATGTGCTGCATTGAAAGGAAATCCTCTATATTTATTACTCTAATCATCAGAGGAGCTAAATGGACCCACTGTTTCTGACACCTGTTCAGATGGCTGAATTTAAAATTTCATGCAGGGAAAAAAAATAATCCTACATACTTCAATGTTAGGAATTAAGATTTTTTAATAAACTTGTTTCCCTCCCTCTTTCCGAATTGTTGTGAGCGGCTGCCATGACGCTTGGCCATTCCAGGGGTAGCTATGGAGAGTGGGATAGATTTTGTTTGCTCAGCTCAGACAAAAACCAATCCTGCTTATACACACACACACACACACACACTGTCTGTAACCAAATGCTTCAAAGATCTGTTTAAAGTGCAGGTCTCAGTGTGAATAACACGATGTAGCACACCCCAGAATGTGGCAGAGGTGAGCGGCTATTGAGAGAATTTGTCTTTTTGGGAGGGAGCTGAGCATTCAACCACTTCATGATTTTAAGGCTCCTCTAATGAATTTTTTCAGGCACAGCAGGTACAAATCAATAGATTAAAATAGTGTACACTCTGCCGCATCTGATTCTTGACTGCCTGAAATTGCGGGGGAGGACCGAGAATAACATTTGTCACTCTGAGGGCTGAGCGCATTCAGATTTGTGAGCTCTAAGCCAACACAATGCAAAAATAGTCCAGGATGTGAATTAACTTTTCAAGTGAAAAGCAAAAGGCCAGGGATCTGCGAGGCTGTAGCTGGCAGACAGGCAGCTCCATCCCCAGCTATCTACCACCGTTATCAGGTTGACCCGGCACAGTGTGGCAATGTGTAAGTACCCTCAGTGCCCGCTGCCTGTATTTCACTGCTCTCTGAAATGATAATGTTCTTTCACTATTGCTGTACCCAGTTTTTTCCTCCTGAAGTCTGGCTTTTAAACCTGTGCCACTTCGACGACAGCGAAGTGTGCGGGCCTGTAGCTGTGGTGCAATGGGTGACGAGGACGGAGCTTGCCCTGTTTGGTTTGAATCCCTGTGGACTTTGTGATATGATTTTCTTTTTATTATTATCATTGTAACTATTTTTTAATGCATCTCTATACCACATCTTGCATGGAGGGAATCAAAGCCAGAGCAGAACTTTGCTAGAAGTGGTCTTCCTCCACCGCGCAGAAAGAAAAGCCCCAGTAAATAACAAATTGAGCAGTGTCCTCAAGTTTCCGGCGGGAGTAGAGGATGGAGCGTCCCTGGGTGCTGCTCTTATTTGTTAATTCATAGAGATCCACAAACCTGAGCAACGTTTTCCCAGCTTGTCCCTAATACAGCAGAGATGCCGAAGGTTGAAGGTGGAGGCGTCTCCCTGACCCTCAGACCTTGGGGTTCGGTGTTAAACGTGGGTGTCCCCGAGGGCTGCAGGGTGTCGGGACAGTGTGCTGTGGGGTGTGGCTGAGTGCCCACACACCTTTGCTGCCTTGCCGCCAGCTCGGCAACCACCTCGGCCGGGGGAGCAGCAGGATTTGGGAGGGTTCTGGCGGATTTTCACGTCCCTGCTTCCAACAGCACGAGAATGACCCTGGCTGGGGCTGTTTTACAAGGATGCAACTCCCCTCTTCCCTCAGGAGCTGCCCACTGGCACCGTGGCCGCGGCCGGCGGGGGTCTCTCGGGGGCTGCCGGACTCTCTGGCAGGGCCGCCACGTCGGGGGGCCCGGGCACGACCCTCCCCTGGGCCTGTGGGCTGGAGGGGCTGCCCAGCCCCGGGATCCCACCACGGCCAGGGCGGGCCGAGAGGGGCGAGAAGGTGAGGGCCGCATCGTCTGTTTGTTTGCTTGCTTGTTTGTTTGTCTCTAAAACCCGTCCCTGGAACAAAGGGGGAGTCTGGGCGGAACTATGGATCCGTCCGTCCGCGCATCCAGAGCGGTGTCACCCGGCGGCTCCCGCGGGCTGCCCGGCCCTAGGTAGGTCCACAGAGCACCTCCCTCGCGTTTGGTCACAGTATTTTCTTTCTTTTTTTCTTTCTTTTTTTTCTTTCCTCTTTTCTTTTCTTTTCTTTTCTTTTCTTTTCTTTTCTTTTCTTTTCTTTTCTTTTCTTTTCTTTTCTTTTCTTTTCTTTTCTTTTCTTTTCTTTTCTTTTCTTTTCTTTTCCTTTCCTTTCCTCTTCCTTCTTTTTCTTCTTTTCTTTTCCTTTTTCTTTTTCTTTTCATCTTTCCTTTTTCTTTTTCTCTTTTTTCTTTTTCTTTTTTTTATTTTCCTTTTTTTCTTTTCATTTTCCTTTTTCCTCTTTCTTTTTTCTTTTCTTTTCATCTTTCTTTTCCTTTTTTCCTTTTCCTTTTTTCTTTTTTTTTCTTTCCCTTTTTCTTTCCTTTTTTCTTTTTCTTTTTTCCCCTTTTCCTTTCTTTTCCTTTCCCTTTTTCTTTTCCTTTCTTTTTCTTTCCTCCTTCTTCCTTACTTTTACTTAATTTTTTCCCCTTCCTTCCTTTCTTTTCCTTCACACCTATGCTCATACAGAGGACTAATCTAAACCCCGCTGCAACCAAAGGGAGTTTTTTAAATGACATTTTGGATCAGGCCCTGATATCTCTGCAGGGAGCAGGAATGGGAGCAGGCAGGATTTACATTTCATGGCTTTTAAAGAATCTGAAGTATGGTCAGCGGCGTTTGCCGAGGCTGAGTTTCACAAGTCTGTGTGGATGTACCTCGGAGTGTGTGTTTGATTAACTTAAAGCCCTTTTCTGTAAGAAAGCAAGGCAGATTCACTTTCCAGAGGCTGAACCCTGCTTCTCCAATTTTGAGATGAAAGTTCTCGCCAAGGCCTTGGCAGTGGACTGTCGCTGCTAAAGGGGATGGGATCAGGGTATTTGTTGGTATCAGATTCTGAAGCTGAGGTGTCTCCACTGCAGACGGCCCCTGCTCTCTCAAGCACATAAAGCTGTGACAGCACATCATCGGTGACGATAAAAACGAGCCCGAAAGTGAACCAAACAAGACCTAGTATTTTTTTCTCCCCCCCCTCAATCCTCCACCCAACTTAACTGCTTCCAAATTCCCCGATGAAAGCATTTTAATATGTAGGAAGAGCTGCTGGAGCCTGCAGTGCGATTCAGTGTTCTGTGGTGTGGGATGAACAGATTTTCCTTTCCGTAGGGTTTCCTCCTGCAAAGTCATTGTAGAAGAGGGAATACTGTAAGATTAAATCTGTTTAAAATACTATATTCATGTCACACCAGATACAGTCTCCAGACTGTGCACAGTCTTTCAGCTTCCTTTATTGTGAAATCCTTTTAAAATAGCACAGTTTAGAGTAGAAACTTATTGAAGTATAACTCTTACACCAACTCTGTCAGATAAAATGAAGGAAAGTGATCAGACTTCTTAAATGAATAAATCTGCTTAGTGTCTCTGGCTGCCTTCACACTCTCTTACTGTCTTTGACTGCTTCCTTATTAATAAATTGATAGTTAGATAAAGCTGCTAAATGAATCAATGCACCTTGCCAGTGGAAGAGGGTTGGTGCCTCCTCTTCCAGCTCTGCTGTGCTGTGTCTGAATGGTTGTGGGTTTGGGGCCGGGATGGTCACAACAAAGACTAAAAGCAGGTTGACCACATCACTTTCTGGATGCTCCTCAGGTGTGAGGCTTGAGTACCTGTTCCTCTCGGCCCTGTGCATTAATAACAGGATGAATTAACCGATTGGCATGAAAGGAGAGGTCGTCCTGAGGAAAATGACACCAAAGGTCCACGGGAGTCATTTGCTTTTAGAGATCCCGGGCCAGGTGCCAAGTATTGCATTTATGGAAGCACGGTTCCCTTTCTCAAAAAAAAAAAAAAAAAAAAAAAAGGAGAGAGAAGAAAAAGAAGGAAAGAAAGAAAGAAAAACAAAGCAAACAAAAAACCCCGTGCCACCGACTTTTGTTTTCAGAGCTGATCTGGAATCAAAATGCTGGAAAAGCACCTATAGTTCATCTTGCCTATTATTTTATTCAAGTCAATCAGACTTGTGGTCTATTCTTGCTCTGATTATGCTGCACAGTTACAATAAATGGACGAAACTGAAGCATTCCTGCAGGCAGCTTATAGAAAATATATGTATATGCCTGTGTATGCACACTCAGGGAGAGAAAGTTGACTGTAAGGGACACAACAAAATATCCATATTTAAGAAATGTGAATTGACTCGCTGACTTATCTCACTTATTGAAAAAGATTCACTCTATGCTGAAATTTTTTTTAAATTAGATTTTAAATATGTGTTGACAGGATGAATTTGTACAGTGTGAGTAACTGCAGAGAGAAATGACAGCTCTGCTTTTGTTATTAAACTACTGTCTGGAAAATAATGGAGTGTGTACAAAAATTGATTATTATTTTGCCAATTGCATTATTGCAGCTAATAACGATCATTAAGAAAGAAATCCAGAAAGCTACATGCTTTTTTGTCTTAGAAGCTGATATTCACTGGTGAGCCAAAAATACATGTTTTTAAGGTAATTTGCCAGTAAGAGTCTCCTGTTATTAATGTGAAGTAAGTACTAGATGTGTGAGCTAGAAATGTTTCACTTCAAACTGTGTTCATTTCTTCTTCACTCAGAGTTAATAAACAGTGCAAGAGACTTTCTAAATTTAATTTAGATTTGCATATAAAAGGTCCTACTCTGTACCATAGTGGCACAAAAGACAGGCTTTGCAATGTTAAATATTCCTTTTAATAACGGTTTATTTTAATATATTTACTAAATTAGGTACCCGAGAGAATCATCTACAACGGTGATGTGAAAATCCCTGTCACCTGAGGTCAAAAAAAAAAAAAAAAGGTATGTTTTCATTTTCATTAGCAATTTGACATATTTCAGCAGGGGTGGTGATTTTGCTGCTTTGTTTTCTGCTGCTAAGATGGTGCTTTTTGCTCCAGCCCCAGGGAGCCGGTGACAGGCTGTGGTGCAGTTTCCTGGGCTTTTGGGTGAGACTGACTTTCAGGTGCCTGCAAGAAACCGTTTGCAATGATGGGGCTTTGTACTTTTGTCAGCCAGGCAGCTCTCCCGTGTCCCACAACTCATATATAATCCTTTGCAAATGTTTTCTTTCTTTTTCTTCAAATGCTGGCGTTCAGACATCAGCTACGGGGATTAAGGATGGGTCTTCTGAAGATCTCCCTCAGATCTCGATGAAAATCATGAGTCTGTGTTAGACAACTTCAGTACTTACAAATTACAATAGAGTTTAATTCACAGCACTGCTTTCCTCTGGAAATTCATGTTCATTCAGTCTGTCAACATTGACTGAAAAATATGCCGCTAATGAAAATGTGGGAATTAAAACTTTCAATCCCTTCCCCTGCTGGACTCAAAGAGGCACTTTATTTTTTTTTTTTTTTTTTTTGCATGGAATCTGATTTTTATTGACCTTGACTATAAAAATGCTAAGTGGGTTAAATGAGCACCAAGGTTGCAATGACAGATTCCTGTGTGAATTTTTTTTATGAAACCTCCTATTTTAGTTAAGAACACAGGCTGCTGTACAGCCTGCCGTGCTTTGATCAATGGTTAAGTGCTATTAGAAAACAGCTGAATTTTATTAGCTCATGGAATCAGGCTTGTCTAAGTAATAGATTTATTTTTTATTTTTAAAAGAAATGTCAATAATGAAATAATAGATTTATTTTCTATGCTTAAAAATAAATTTAAATAATAGATTTATTATTTAAAATTTAAATGCAGATGGGGAAGATGTAATTGGTACTCTAAACTCTAAAATGAATAGCACTGAGAGGAGTTTTTCGTGGCATATGGGCTGCAGGAATAAGTTTCTCAAGGAGCACCAGAAGAGCTTCCTTTTGAGCCTGATGCTCCTCTCACTTCCCTGAGGAACACCCTGGGTAGGGTTTTGTCTTAATTGCATATTTTTTTCTGTACTTCACAACTGTAAATGAAAGGGAAACCAGATCATTTGTGGTTTGGTTTTTTTTTTTTGTGAAAACTTAAAGTGCAATATGCTTTTTTGCAAGGACAGAACCAAGTCATGATTCAGCTCAAGTAAATATATGAAGTGTGTATTTTCCTTGCAAAGGTGAAGCACATATTCTGTCACCTTGCTCCTAGTGTAACATTTCTAATTTCAATAATCCCATAGGAAAATATTCATGTTTCCTGTAATTTATATATATATATGACCATTAGATTTATATAAATCAGTGATACATATTCTTCTTATCAATATCATAAAGAAGAAAAGCTTGTGAACACTTGTGATCTCAGGACTTGCTTAGCCTGCTGTTCTCCAGGACAATTCCTTCAACCTTCCTCCATTATTTTATGATTATGTTTTCACATATTATAGAAAAAAACCCCAAACCAATCAGCAGCAAAATCCATTACTTTTAAGCAAATAGCTCTTGAGTCTCGGAAGAGTTAACAAACTTTTATGGCAAGGTTCAGACAGTTCTGACCCCTATGGTAATATTTCATCTAAGGTTACTGTTGGGAGAGAAATCAAATTTCAGCTGTGAACGTGATTGACAGGTGAAAGCAAGAGAGAGAAAGACATCTGGTCAGATGGGGAATTTGGGAAGGAGAAGGACAATTCAGGGAAGTGTCTCTGCGATATTAGGAATAATAAGCTTAGATATGAAAACTCCGATCCTCCATGCTGTCTGGAGGTGCACTCACTTGATATTCACGGAGGCATTTGGGTTGGGGGGAATTTAAGACTGTACATTTGTAGCAGTGGACAGCAGTTTCCATGATCTAACTTTCTAACTTGGCTTCTTTGAAGGAGTTGTGTTATTTCTGGCATACTGTTAGCATTTCAAGGCAATTCGTTTTGTGAGCGCGACTGGAATGTTTGGTGGTTGCTGGTTAAGAGGTTCTCACCGTAAGGTCTCTGGCAGGTCAGGTGGCAGCAGGGTTGGTGGAGGTCAGGTGGTGGTGTCACGTCATGTCCTCCAGCCTGGTGGGATCGCTGGGAGTTCTCAGAGTAAGCACTGCAGGACAAAGATTGTGTTTATGAAATGCGCTGTTACACCAGCAACAAAATTCGTTGCTACCCCATAAAATACCACGAAGGGGACGTTGTGGTATTTTACAAAGCAAGTGTTATTTTCCAAAGGCCTTTTCCAACCCCTAACAGCATCTGTACCCCCTAATACACACGTAAGCCCATGTGTATTTTATTGTGCTTCAGTGTATTTTGTTGGTGCAGAAGACCTTTTCCATCCTCCAACATCACGAAACCAACAGGAACAAAACATCCCTCTATTTCCTGATCAGCATGATGATGTTGGAAAGTAGGATTTTCTTCTGACATAAAAAACTGTAGCCAGGGTTTCTCTTAAAAGGGCAAGAAAAAAAAAATCTGTTGTTTTTTATCACTGTGCGTAACACTTAATGTTTCAGTTTTCAAAGAGGCTCTGAAGGACTTTTTTAGAGCTCCAAGGGCAGGATGTGGCAATGGTGGACACTGGGATCTAAACTGCATCCTACCTACATCCCAGGTGAGAGGAGAGGTCCTGGGTGGGCTCCTGGCCCCACTGCAGGCTTTGGTAAAATCCCCCTTGAATTCCTGGGTTCCACACTTCTACCACAGTGGGAATGTCTACAGCCTTTTCATACTAATGAAAAGCAAAATCTGAACTCATCCTGTGGTATCTGAGCTGTGAATTCCCTGGATGGATGTTCTTATTTGGGAGTAAGGGTGGATTTCCCCCCTCACCAGCACAGCTAAGCTGCTTTCAAAATAAAATAAATTAACCAGGAAAATCCACTCTTATTCTGGAGCAGGAGTGTCCACCCAGGGAACGGATAGCACTGTGGTATAGTTTACTACCTCATTTCCCCATATGCATGAGACCTAAACTAAGGGGAGAATAAGGAGCAGTAAAGAACAGAAATGTATTTTCTGTTCCTTTTCCAGTTTGCCTCTAAGACTTTTCACACAGGGGAAATCATGGCACTCTGAAAGTATACATTTACTTACTTTACACTGCTATTCCTGCATTCTCATATGCATTTTTAAAAGAGATTTTTGTTTTGTGCAAGACCTTTTTCATCCTCGTACTGTTCATGCGTATTTTTGATGTGCAGTTGAGTCCATGTGTTGTCCATGGCATCATTTCATCTTTCATGGCCATGGCCTGCAATGTCAAACCACCCAACTTCACTGGAAACTAGACCTTGTCACCTAAGTTTTATTCTTAGACCGTACATCTGATAAAATTGGAAATTAAAGCTAGGAACTGTAAAACCAATCAAATTTCTTTATGCATGAGTGAGTTATTTTTAACTTTCCGTTGTTGAATTTACACTCCCTGTAAAATGTCTGTATTTTCCAAGGCTGATATCAAGATAACTTCCATGAAATATTATTGGCAAACTTCCCACAGCAGTCAATGGGAGCCTTGTATGTATTTTCAAGCAGATGTGCTGTATTAAGCCTAAATGAGAATCTTTTTTATCAAATGGGATGCAATATGTTATTCTTGATTAAAAAATTCATAGTAACCTCTCTCTCTCCCTTTCCTCTCCCCAAACATATTTTGTACAATATACAGGTCATTTCACATAGGTAAAAAAAATTTCTGAAGTGTTTATAAAAAAAATTTCTGAAGTGTTTATAAATAGCACAACTTTACTATGGATAAAACTCCTTTCCAGCTCATTTCTATGAATCTGAACTTCTTGAGTTTTTATGAGCAAAGAGAAAGTATATGCTGTATGTGACAGCTTTTACTCCCCTAAAATTCCCAGCAAAGTCAATTTAATAGTTTTCCCTGTGTTTCGAGTAAGCTCTAAAATATTTTCCAATGGTGAAGCCCTCGCTGATGTTTAGTTCTGATAAAGGATTCTAAGTTAAGTGCTAAAAAAAAAAAAAGTAGTATTTTTAACATCTCTTCTGGGTTTTCTAATTTGTGCCACTTACCAAATGATTCACGCTGTACCAAAATACAGGAGATTGATGAGACAGGACAAGTACTGATTTAACATCCCACATATAAAATTACTTCTCAGGCTTCCACATATAGTCCCAATGTTTGGAGAGTGAAGAAAGCAGGAGTTGGGAGTCATGGTCTGACTCACTTGTGAGACTTTGACCCAGTTATTTGATTCTAGATTCAGCAAAATACTGAAGCACTTTAAACTTGTTATCTGAGGTTTCTTCTAAAGGTCTGTTACCGTTGATCTCTTTACATCTCAGTTTACACAGTTATAAACATAGATAATTAGCTCTTACCTTCTAGGCTTTTGTGGGAGTTAAAAAATAGCTGTAATGTTCCTTGAAGCCCTTTAATGAAAGCTTGTTTATTGAAGTGCTTGTCATGTACTTTATTTTGTATCCTGGGATGAGAAATCATTGGTGTTGCCCAGGTCCCATGCACCGTTTCTACTGGGATGGGAATTTAGTCTCCAGAGTGTACCAGACCAGGAGGACAAAGATCAGGTGCTTTGGGAGCTGGTAATCTTCTGAATTACACATAACCTAACTTTACCCTGATTTTGAATGTGTCACGATGTAGGCAAAATCACGGCTCAGTTATGTGCCCCCTTTCTCTCTTAAAGACAATATATCTTTAATACCTATACGTTCACACACATATGTGGAATAGCTCCTGTACACCTGCAAGACATGTAGAGGTCACACTGTCCTTGTAATTCCTCCCCTTCCTGCCATTACCTTTATTTCCCAAGGTTCCAGCCATTATCATTCAGCAGTTGTGCAGCTTTTCTTTTCTTCCATTCCCAAATTATTATTGTTTCCCTCCCACCTTCTGCCCCTCCCGATCCATAATGGAGTCCTCAGCTGTAAATTTGCTAACCATAAAGATTTTTGCTTGAAATGTTTTGAAAACGCTGTGAGAAAAAAAAAAAAAAGAAAGAAAGCCCATGAACAACACGCTGTGCCCTCCTCCAGCACTGCACTTCTACGGCAAAGATAATAAAGATATTAGCACTCATATAATTTCAGATAGGAAATGAAACCAGACATGAAAGAAACACTAGCTCCAGCTGTTGAGTGGGAATCAAACTAGCTATGGGAATTACAGGTATTGTCACCGGAGACAGCCTGACTTCTGAGAAATGACCTCAGGTGTAGGAGCTTGCTGTGGCCCCTTGCAGATATTAACACCTAATTAACAATCTGCGAGAGCATCCTACATCTTAATCACCAGTGAGGTGAGAATGACAATCACAAGGAGGAGAAGGAGAAGGGAAATGGTAATTTTTCCTCTGCACGCATCATCTAATAACCATGGTTATTCAGATGCAGCTAAATGCGATTTCCTTTTAGTCATTTCTGTCTATTGGAAGGCACAGTAAGTTCATTTGCTAGCAGGTAGGCAGCGGAGGTGAGAATTGAATTGATCTGAGATACTCTGAAAAATTGACCCTGAGGTCATTCCTAGTTTAAATTGGGAAGTAAGGCTGAGCTCATGTCTTCCCTTTCTTCTCTCCCCTCTCCCTACTCCCCCCTCTTTTTGTGTTTCCAGGCATATTAGTCTGCACCGCGTAATTATTTAAACATACTCTGATGGTGGGGAACCTTGTTCCCTCAAAGTTAATCAAAATAAAGAGCCCTTTTGTTAGCGGTGATAGGTAATTAAGCCGCGGCCCCGCGTTGAGCAGGGGCATTGTGCTGGGTTATTGACGGCAGGGTCGGGCTCCCCGGCCCTTCTGCGCGCAGCCCAGCCCGGCTTCAGGCGCAGGCTAATTTAAGGAAAGGGGGTGTGAAGGCGTGTGAGTGCTTAACGGGGCCAGGCTATAAAGGAGCGGGGCGCACGGCAGCGCATCCGGAGTCTCCCGGAGGAAGAGCTGTTTCCCTGGGGAGAGGTGCGTGTTTTAAAGAGGTGAAAATCAGTGGTGGCACTTCCCCTGCCCGCCTGCGGTTTTCTGGCTGTGGTTTTAGCCAGCAACAGCTGTAAATGTTGATGGGAGCAACCCACTAACCCCATTTCAGCTCCAGCACAGATACTTAGGGCCAAAGTCTGCTTCCTATTACTGTGTAAATGCTCAGGAGTATGGGGGAGCTAATAGGGAGGTTCTGGACTTAGACCCATGCCAAAAGGCTGGTGCTAGTAAAATGCGAGCAAGAAAGTAAAACAAAGGCAGGATTTGCTTGGTTCCACCAAAGCCAAGGCAGGAATAGCCTCCCTGGGATCTGTGGTGATGCTCCAGCTTGCCTCTGTATCACTTGGGCAGGATCTGATGGAGTTTTAATGTGATACTTTTTAATGGATGCTTTTATGTGTGCTTCCGAACAGCTTCCACTTTCAAACAGCTTTACAAGAGACTTAAAACAGAGGCAGGCAGGGAATGAGGGATAGGTACGTAAGTACATCTTGTAGTCCTCATTCTGCAGTGGCTCTACCCACAGCACTTCCTTGCTGTGCTCAGGAACAATCTCTTTCCATATTGCTTGGACCCAAATTATATGCTGAGAAGGAAGGAACGGCAAAGTGGAGACGACATTATATTAACCACTCAGCTTCCATGGAAAGTCACATCATTTTCTTTCCCAAGACAAGAGATAATCTCTGTGTTTTCTGTTGTGTTCGCTTCTTTGACTCCTTTAGCTTTGTTTTCCTGTGTTGGCCTTGCACTAAAAAATATAGCTTGACATCTTGTGTCTTCTCAGCTAAAAAGGTATCAGTTCCTGGACTTAATGTCAGCTGTACCCAGATCAAAGGCAAGAAACATAAAAGTTGACATATATTATTTATTTCATGGTTTACATCAATGATGCTTCTCTCTACCCTTTTTTGTTATTATTGCTGATGTTTTGCCCATAATGTTGCACTCGCTTCTCAGACGTGTTTGTCCCCTACAGACAAATATTCATATTAATGTAATCCATCAGCAGCTAACAAATGCCAGCTCACTTCGGCATTTTCCGCACATCCAAAAATCCCATTGTTTTTGCAGGACTCGGGTGTGAGAAGAATGCAGGATCGGGCCCAGGGGTGGAATTTCGGAGCTGGAGACTTTCTCCCTCATCCCCAGCAATGCCCGGGGCTGGCTGGAGCAGCAGCCTGGGGCGCTGGCACAGGGAGTGGGAGACGCTGCATTCCCTCCCTGCATTGTGAGCTGCTGCAGAGGCGAGAGGAATGCCAGGCTGTGAGGGGAGCAAAAGCTCAAAACAGACTTTTTTTTTTATTTAAGTTGTTTGGGTTTCCCCCCACATACACACCTTTTCCCATCTTTCTTTCCTGCCTTTGGAGTTCTGAGTGAGTAATACAGGGTCTGTCTTATAAATGTGTCCAGAAAATCATCTGAGATCAGTCAGAAATGCTGCTCCAGCCTGTGCTTCCCTCTGACTACTCCACTTAGTGTAAAACTTTCCTTTTTTTTTCCCTCTTTGTCAACAACCGTGGCAGGTTCCACTTCCTGAGTTATAGAATCATCTGAAATGCTGAGTCTGATCTTGCCCCCTACCCTCCCACAAGCTGTTTTTTTCTGCAATGAAAATAATAATGCTTGAGAACCATCCTTGGGATTATTTTTGTTTTGTTTTGTTTTCTTTTCTTTTGTTTAGTTTGGTTTTATTTTAAAGCTTGCTGACAATTGTCAAATGTTCATTCCAGCAAAGAAGTCCTGGGAGGGTATAGCCCTGCTGCACAGCCGGGCAGGAGTAATTTGCAGTGCTTCTTGGAGCTCAGCTATTCAGCCAATGTGTGTCTCTTTTCTATTTCTTTAAAATTTAATTGGGATCAGGCAATCAAGTGTCTCCAAATTTTTTTTTTGCCTCTTCAGGCTGCAATAAAGCCACTTATAATTTATAATCAAAGTTTGGTATCGTTAAACTAAACTGTAAAACCTACTTCAGGGCTTCAGTCGTAAAATAAGTATACAATAAATATTGCAGTGGGGCTTGAGCAGCACAGCTAACAACAGCACAGTGACTGCATGTACACACACACGTATTTCACACCTGTTTTTTTTTTTTATTTTGACTTTGTATGCATGTGTTTAGTTCCAGAGGTAAAAAAAGATCGAAAGAATAGATAACCGGCACGTATTCTTTCTTGGAAAAAATGAAGCTAAGATGGATTTATAGCCCTACTAGTTTCTTTAAATGCAAAATGAAGTGTTAATTCATTAAAGTCATTTATGCATCAACATTATTTTTATGTCTTTATTTATATTTTCCTCTTATGTGGAGCAATGTAGTATTCATCCTGGGTTTTTCTGTCTGTTGACTGTACTGCTCCTTTGCTTAGATTTTTTTTTCTAACAAGGCAGCTCATTTAGAAAGAAATGTTTATGTGAAGTGCTTGTCAGTTGGCATTTTTACTGGTGTGCTAACCCAAAGGTAAAATATAAAGGCACGTCTTTTCCTTGCTGGCTTGTTGCTACTAGAAGGGTTCCTCCCTTGTTAGCTTGATAAATAATTTTACTAGCGGGAATCTGCTGAATTTTTATGCTTGCTGTCTATTTTCTGCTTGCTGCAAATAAATTCCAGCACTCAGAGGGCACTAAAACTCCAAACACATGGTATTTTCCCATTTTGTTGCTGGTTGCCTAAAATATTTATTTCATCTTGTGTTTTTAATTAAATCTTTTTTTTAAAAAAGAGAAGGAAAAAAATACCTAATGTTTTACAATTATTTCCAAATGAAGGTTTAAGTCCGGATTGTACCTAATATGAAGTCTTGGATTTAAATAAAACATTATCACAGGTAAACTAAATGGGTAGTGTTAAATCAGTCATCACTCCAACTACCTAATGGTTTTCAGATTGAGTGCAAGGTTTATTTATTGATATATTATCCCTTTAAGCATTTCTTACAATTTATTATGTACTTTTAGGTTTCCCAGTTTGCAATCAAGAAAGCTAATCTAATTTGCGAAATAAATTCACAAGTTTGGCAAGAGAAAGCATCAAAAAGGTTTAGATTATGGGTTATCATGGCATGTATGGCAGAAAAAAGTTTCCAAGAAAATAAACTGGGGAGGCTGAAGTGGAAGAGGCACTGGTTCACTGTTTTCACTTTTTTTAAGCTTTTTTTTTTTTTTTTTTTTTAAGCTTTGTGCATTTTGAAATTTTAATTTAATTCAAGAAAGCAAGAGCCAACCCCAAAAATCTCTGCTTCCTCCCCCATAGCAAACTCTGCCTGTTGCACATCTGGAGACTCACTGCTCCTTGGCAGCACATCCCCACTCAGTGTCCCACGTGCCTGATTTTGGAGGGCTTTGCAGCCTTGCAAAGGGAGCTGGTCTGTGCAAGGCTTCTCCTTCACCAGTGCTGCTATTTAGATCTGCCTGGGGTCAGGTCCTCTTGCAGTGCTCGTGGGTGCTGGTGTCACAGGGACAGATTATTTTGCTTCCAACAGGATCCCTCCCTGTGGCTTCTGTTGAGCAGTTCCACATCTTCCCAGAGTCACAGGGATGCAGCCAGCACCTCTTTCTTGCACATCTGCACAGTTCAGGGGGTGAGCAGTTAAAGGATCTGGATGCAGGCTGGTCACACTGCTGTCCTGTCCTATGCCCACCCCATCTCCACTCACAGAAGCCTGGCTGGTGCAGAGGAGCTCTGCTTGGGCTTTCCCTCAAACAGCAGAAACCCTTGAAGATGCCAGGCAAATCCATGGGAAGTTTTAGAATTATTTGCATATTTTTAGCACAATTCATCTCAAAGAAACTTTGGCCCAAATTCTTGGATTCTTACACCAACCATCCTTCCATTGGTTTGCTTATTTCCATAAGAATTAGGGGATGGTGTAACCCCTGCAGACATCAGCCTTTTCATTTGCAGGACTACATCCCAAATCAAGTTATTAACTGATGGGAAAAACTGATGCACCAACCCTGAATAGATAAGGGAAAAGCTTGCACAGTGGGGAAAATTACCCTTGGAGGCTCGGCTGTATAAAATTATAAGGGTTACAAGATGCCTCAGGAGGTGATGTAATCCATCCCTGTGCCATGAGGCAGGGTCAGGCAGTCTTACATTATCCATGACAGATATTTGCATAACGTGTCGTTGAAGCCCCCCATGGAGAGTGTGACACCTCCATGGAGCCTCCCTGGCAGACCTTGTCCACTGTCCCTTCCTAAAAGCATTTCTCCTTGTCTAACCTGCAGCACAAGTCCCTCATGTCCCAGTCACCTCAGACACCAAGGACAGCCCATTCCTTTCCTCTTTGCACTGACCCTTTGCATATTTGAAGGCTGTTGTTATGGCTTGCAGCAGCCTCCTTTTCTCTAGACTAAACAGCTCCACGTTTTTCAGTCTTTTCTTCGTAGGTTATGGTCGTGACGTTGTTATTTAATATCTTGTCTGAAGAGTCCACATACAGTAAACTTGCTGGAATTCAATTTACCTGTGTTGAAAAGGACTGTGAAGATGCTGCCTGGAGGCTTTACAGCATCTGAAAGGGGGATAATTTAATTCTTACTCTGATATTCTGTCCTTTTAGGGATGGAGGGTAGGGTGCATTTCTTTACCTGGGAGCATTAACTCCAGCATCCCCACGAATTTACCCTGTTAACAGTAATATTGTAGTGCAACATAGAGCCAGAGTGTAGTGACAGGCTTTAGGAAGCATGTTTTGCCATTTTATAATTTTATTTATAAAAGTGAGAACTGGAGGTAGGATGCAGCCTCTGTGGATGCAGGTAACACCTTGGGGTGTGCCTTCGAGGTGCTCCACGCAGAATTTGTCCCAGAGGTTTCATGAATTTCAGCAGCAGCTGAGCAGCTACAGCCACCTGCAGACCACCTTTCCCTCTGCTGGTGTTGCTGCTCATCCCTAGTTTGGTTAGACCCAGCTTTTCCTTTGGGGCAGAAGGAAGTTTTCTGCAAAATGCTACTGATGAAGGTGAATCAAAGAGAGTTTTTCAGCCATCTGCACAGACCTGGACTTTGCTCTTGGCTCGAAGTTGCTCTTTTAAAAGTTGGAAAATACTTTAGGGCTCTTAATGAAGATTCTCTTTGCGCCTTGAAGAAAAATTGAGGGGAAACAGAGCCTGCTAATTCTGCTTTTCTCATTGTTTTCCTGTGTCTTGCCTGGGAGGTGGGGAGATGTCCTGGAGCAAACCAAAAGTATTTACTGGCCAGTAAACATTCCCGAGGGACTTTTCTTGTCAGATATGCTGGTACAAATTGCCCCACAGTGAGATTAATCTGCAGGGCAGAATACCAGAGAGGATCTCCTGAAGGTGGATTTAAGTTTTGCAGGATTTTGGCTTCCTAACTGGAGTCTTAACCAAACCCTGCCTTGAAAGGTGCCAACGGATGTAGTGGCACATGCTGCCACCTCACTCGTACAGACCAGGCACCAGTTCTGGAGATCAGATGTGACAGATTTTACTAATAATGGATGAAGTTTATCTCCATCTTTTTCTTCTTCTGAGGTTCCACCTCTGCTTTGCATTGTATTCATCCCCTTTCTTATAAAACCATTTTGGACATCTATATGCCCCCAGTGCTCCATCTCATCAGCTTAAAAAATTGTTTCAACTAAGGGTGTAAGTTTGCTGTACACAATGAAAGCATAATGCAAAATCAGGAAAAAGCAGCAATCAAGTCAAGTAGATATTTTACCCCAAGTATTTTCTAGCTCTAAAGGAAGATTTTTTGAGAAATATTCACAGAGTTCCGTTATGTAAAAAGCAAAACGAGAGTGACTTTTCTGAGCCATTGGCTCAAATCATAGATGTAGCAGCAGAAGTGAAAATATGTGCTTTCTTCTTTAAAGAATGGAGTTAAGGACCGGTTCTTACCATGGGAAGGAAGAGAGGGGAAAATGTATTGTCTTCCTTTCAGTACTACATTTTTCTTTGCAAAGTGATTAATGCATTGCAATAGCGAATTTATTGTATAGCTTGATTACTACGGCATAATAAATAACAACTGTGACTGTCATGGTGATAAGGCTGGCATGATTTTATCTCTCTTAAAAAAGGTTTATAAGTTAAGCTTAACTTTTAGCTTTCTGTATTTCTGGGATAAAATTTATTTTGGCCATTACAGCTCTATCTGTTTGAAACTGCACCAAAAGGAAATAAGTTGTTCAAAAGGATGGTATATTATAGGGAGAGTTTTACCTTCACTCAATTTGCAAAAGAAAGTGAACATCAGCATTAAAATGGAAATGGAGTTCAAGAGAAAATAATAACTCAGTTGTTTAAAAAAAGTTGTAGCATTGAAAAGGGACTTTTCAAGTATCAAGGATGGGCAACCCAATTAAATTAACTGCATTATAGTCACAGCCATTAACACCTCGGGCTCAGCTTTTCTCAGGCTACTGAAGTTTGCTGAGGACTTGTCTATGCCTGGTTGAGAGACTTCCAGGGAGCTGCAGGAAGAAGAGCTTGTGACTAATTAGAGCCATTTTCTCTGAATTGCAGGGAAATTGGTACTGCAGTGTCAGTGCTGTGGCTGTGCTGAACCAGGGCCTGAGCAAGTGCTGGGTTTGGGAAGGACCTCTTGGCCAGATGGACACTTCCCATGCTTCTCCCATCAGGGATAAGATACCAGTGCAGGGCAACATCAGGGGGTCTTAGTGCCAGGGGAACTCCCACATCCTGGGTTTTCTACTCCTGGCTCTGCTTATCTTTCCCTCTCCTAAGGCTCCTGCCCACCACATCTCACAGCCTCTTCTTCAGAGCAGCACCAGCTGCTTTGACAGAAGCAGAGAGCACTCAGTGCATCTTTCTATGCCTTGGTCCATCATTGCTTTGTCTTGCTCCAGGTCTTTGCACAAAATTTGGGACCAAGGCAGAGAGTGTGGCAAATTTAACTGGCAGAAAACTCAGCTGTCACCCAAGCTGAGTAACAGCTGTAAGTTGTGAACTGCAAATTGCTTCCAAGTAGGTGCAGCTGAAATTTCTTGCATAGTTGTATGAGTTTTGTAGTATGAAGAAAGTCTGGGAAAAGATCATGAGCCAGTACAGCCTTCAGCTAAGGCCTGTTGTAGACAAAATCTGTGAACAACATATTTGGATCAGGAGCTACAGAGTAAATTTTCCTTTTGTAGTAAGGACATATGAAAGTAATAAAGGTGAGTCTCTTCTCCAGCCTCTGAAAACTGTCTATTATCTCTTTGTGAAGGGGGTGTCTTCGTTTCCCATCTGTGAAGACCACCTGCCTCACAGGCTACCTGTTTCTGTAGGTCTATTCATGGCTGTGGTGGGAAGTGAACCCCTGTGCTGGTTGTAAGGTGGTTGGAAGACCTTTCCCTTCCCAGTACCCAGGAGACACCATTGCCCATTTGCAGTCATCAGTGGTGTTTGATTTGGACTGGCAATGCTGGAGTTTGGGTCTGGGAAGCTGAGTTTAGCCTCTCAAAAACACCAAGGCTTGCAACCAGGGCTGGCACAAGCTGGTAGTTTATATTAAAAAAGTTGAGTGTCTGCCTGATTTTAAGTCCCTGGACTCCTGGCATTTTTTCCTTCTTTCACTTTTCCTCAAGTTACGTTGTAGATTATCTTGAAGCCAGTAGAGTTCAAAAGGTCTCTATTTAGATATGAATTACTTCATTCAGGAAGGAAAAAAAAAAAGGAAGTTACTTGGTACAATCTGGTACAATCAAGTATCATGAAGGGGGGAAAAAAACCCTAAAGCTTTTGCACAGGCTTTCAAGGGCTCAAAGGCTTCTTTTTTCCCTGGGTATGTTGAACATCTTGAAAATAAACCAGCATGTTTCAAAAGAGAAGATAGATGTGTCTGTTCAAGTAGGCATTGCATTTGGAATTGGTGCCTCTGGTTGTTAAACAGAATCCTTGTTTAACATCCTCATTAAGAACTGTGACTTGCCACCAGTTTTATGAAGATCAAGTCATTTACTTTTAAAGTAAATTAAAGCAAATTTCTCTGTGGTGACAAGTCAATAAAACAATGGAAGGCTCAAGTTTTTCAATCACCCAACATCTGTTCCTTGTTTTCCTCTAGATGTAGATGCCCTGTGTGCAGCAATAGGTGAACAGAGTGAGAGCCAACAGCTGTAATGTTGGGGGTTTTGGTTTGGGGTTTTTTTTGTTGATGTTGCGGGGGTTTTGTTTGTTTGTTAGTTAGTTAATTTGCTTTTTTCAAGTAACACTGTAAGCCCTGTCCATTTTTGGAAAGGGTAATCCCGTAGTTTCCTGTGGCAGCACGTTCAGAGTTCCATTGACACGCGAGCGGTGACAGTCGATGACTCTGACGCCGTTTCATTGCTGGAAGCACAGTGGGCTGTTGCAGAGCAGTGTGAGTGGTGAGCCCCTTCTCAGAAGCCCAGTCAGCAAAAAATGAGATCCCTGTCTTTTGCCTGAGCCACCCACACCCCGAGCAGAGGGTACTCGGATGCTCTTTGAGCCACGGTGGGAACTGGGTTGTGTAAAACCTCACTGAAACCACTTCCACGTCGCACCCACACGCAACCTGTTTGTCTTGAAACATTGTCTCGGGGGAAGCCAGCAGATGAAAACCAAGGTATTGGACCCATTTTGTATTTCAACAAGTGCAGGATGCGAACTGCACCGTGTTTGTTTTTAAGTGTTCTGGGGGATTTGGCGTTTGGTGGTGTGAGAACTGGCTCCCTGCTGTGTGAAGTGTTCGCATGTGGATTTGCGCTGCGTGGGAAACGCTGGCAGAGTGGAAAAGGGAGGGGAAGCTCTGCTGGGAAAGTGAGAGGGGGCTGGATATTATTCACTTGGGGCACAAGTCTTTTCCCAATTCCTCTTAAGAGGGCAGTTTGTCTTGGACAGCGTAGCACTGACTTTTGGAGTGGTTGAGGAGGACAGGAAGTCATTACTGGATGCATAGGAAAATTAGAGAGCTCAGATCATTTTAGACATATAAAAAAGGGCCAGTGAAAGTCCAGAGGCCTTTGCTGCTCAAATTATCCCACCTTTTGAAATCTACCTGCTCTCGTACACATGGTTGTGGACCCTATCTTCTGAGGTATAGGTGTGTCTTTTACCTCATGGTGTCTTCTGAGTCCTCAGGTGGAAAACCTTTGTCAGGAGTGGTCTGACCTCTCTCAGACCTTCATAGGGCCAGGAAATAGGCTGCTCTACTTTATGGAAAATAAATAAATAGCTCTGACCAAATTCAAGGTACCTGGCTGTGGGGAGCAGGTAACTTCTCCTTTGACAGTTTTTCTAGAAAAGGGCTGAGAAATTCTTTACATGCTTCTGTGATGGTTAACTAGATTTTAAGATACAGAAGCACATAGATTTATTGAGAAGTCCTGAAATCTCTATTTTGTCCAAAGGCAGAGCAATGTAATTGTATCACCATATTTAAAGAAACAAACAAAAAAAAACCCAAATAGAAAGTACTGAAATACAAAACCCTATGAGTTTTTGATGATAAAAGAAATAGTAGCATTTAGACCATCCCAAGAATTTTTTGGGAATTGCTGCCTATTTGTAGCTTAATAACTGAATGGGATGGTATAATTCAAAGTAGCTTTCTCTGCTTGTCCACATCAAGTGGTGCTGCATTCAGTCAGTGGAGGAAGCAGCCAAAATGCAGCTTTCTGGGGTATGTTGGTCATGAGCTGTTATGCAGAAATAAGGTGATGGTATCTGGATGTAGGGGTTTCTGCTAAATCCCTCTTTTCCATAGTCTCAGTGGGCTTTGGATAGATCTGTGATCATCAGGCTTGGAGTCATAGTATCCAGGAGATGTATATCCAAAGGCAATTCACAGATGCATCTTCATAGGAAAAATGTTTCCTGGGAGCACTGACCCCCAGTGATCAGCAGCCAGTGCAGTGAGGGAGCCCACTGTGGGAAGGGTCAGGGACCACTACAGGAACAGCCACACTGCTCCCAACGGAGACATCCTGGCAGCTTCTTGCAGCAGGGCCTTGGCAGCACTGAGGCAGGATCTTTTTAAGGAAGCTCATTTCAAACTGAAAGCCTGTATTTTATTTTTTAAGTGGTTTTATTTTATAACTGTCCCAGTGGTTTTTAGATGTCAGGGAGAAACCAAAGGGATCAGGCCATCCAGAGCCAACTTCCTTCCTTGTGTTGATGATTAATAGAGACAAGCTGCCAAGTGCAGCATAGATTGACTTTAATTGGGAGCTCTGTCTTCCAGCTAAGGCCAGGAGCCCCGATTGTTTCTGCCATGAAATGTCCTGTGAGAAGTCTCTTGTCAGGAAGGAAATCTCCCTACATCATAACAGCAAGGTGTTGTAGCAACAACTGCCAGTTTTGTACTCCTTACTGTCAATTTTATTATTACTATTTTATTTGTTTTACAGGGCCAGAGGCAGGGACATACATCCTTGACTTTGACCCTGGCATCTCCAGCACATATTCCTGCACACTCCTTACTTTTGGTTCTGTAGATTGAGTGAAACTGTGTAAAGACCTCAGAGCCAGCTGTGCCCACTTCACACTGCTCCTTCCGTTTCTCCTTTCAGGATCAAATCAAGCAGTCTCTAAACCCAGTGGCAAACCCTCTTTTAACTTTGATGGTGGTCATCCTGAGCTCTTACCAAAAACATAGAAGAGGTGTCTTAAAGTCCAAATAAATTTTCCACAAGGGCAACCTTGTTTTGTAAGTGGTGGTTTGTGAGTGGATCTCCTGCTGCATGAGGAGCACTGTTGATTTCTCTCTGGTTCAGTGGGAGTGTTGGTGCTCAGCTCCTCCTGGGAGGTGCTCAGCCTTGGGCAGGATGGGACCATTCAGGGGGGCTAATCCTGAAATCCATTCATGTAACTGTTTGAATTCCCAGGTTGTAGAGTTTATCTAGAGATCTGCTCAGAGGTGAGTGTGAAATAATAATGTTTTGCACTTCCTGGGTACCTTTCATCTTTCCATATATTTATTAATTAGCCCTCAAAACACCCCTGTGAGGCAGATAAGAGATGGATGGATGTGGCTCCTTTCACGCACCAGTGGAACCCAGCAGCACTCTGGCTGTATAAAACAATGCTGCCCGCAGTTTGGGGCAGATTGGGAAGTAGATAACAAACCTATATCTTGTTGAGAGTGCAGAGAGAATTTAGCTAGGCAGAATTTAACTACCTGTGCTGGAGCTTGGCCAGTAAGTCGAGGCTCAGCTCCCTCCTTGCGTTGCTTTCACCGCGGACTCTGTCACTCCGTCGGGTTCTCATCCTGTTCAAAGGCTGCTCTTGCACCTTTTTCTGGCTTGAGTGGGTGCAGAACTGGGACCAGGTAACCCTTCCTGGAACTGTGTGCCTGTCTTCTTTGCCCAGAGATTTGCCCCTGTGTCTTTTTTCATGACAAACGAAGTTTCTACGTTGAGATTCCCTCACTGGTATCCCCAGGGCACTTGGAGCTGCACAGCATGAATTCCCTTTTGTTTGCCTTTGCAGAGTGTAACTCTAGAGCATAAAAATGTTGAAGCTAAAACTCAGTTTTTTCCTATTTTGTCTTAATGCTTTTTATTAAATCTCCAGACTCTCTTTAAAGCTTCATAGAGAGCAATTTATTGTAAAGCTACACTTTCTGTATTTTATGTCCACTGTAATTGCTTGTTTCATCTAATTCAGATTATACTGGCATATAGGAAAGACTATCCCAAGATAGGAAGAGATGAACTATTAATCAAGAAAGTTTTGGAATTAAGATTTTAAATGCACATACCAGATATATGTGTAATATTTAGAAAGAGATCTGAAAGGACTTTTGCAATGTGCTTTAATCAAATTTTGAAAAGAAAATGACCAATACATCAAACGTTGAAAAGGAATTGACCAATAAGTCAAATTTGGAAATGGAAGTGATGGATAAATCAGGTCTAAAAAAAGCAAACAACCAATATGTCAAGTGCACAATGTGTTTAATAAAGTAGGGAATTGCTTGTATGGGACTGAATGTGTGTGCTACAATCATGCAATTAAATACTTGAAATCCTTCAGCAGCAAATTATGTGTGCAGGTGTGCACACACATGCCCCTATGTACGTGCACAAAATAAACACGTGCATTTCCTTGCAGTGCTTTGAGCCACACTAACAGCATATGGTATTTACTGAAGTCTCCTTGGTGTACCCAGGATTTCAGTTTGAAATGTCTCCATTTCAATATTCTCTTGTTACTGGACCTGAAAAGCTCATGTTTTCAGCTCTTTTAAAAACAGTAATTGTTAGTATAGCCCAGATTTTAAAAATGATGGGACATGCCTTGTTCTGAAAGCTTTCTACTTCTCTTTTCTGATTCTAATTGTACACTAGCAGCAACACAAACTCCTTTGGCTAATTCAAAGGATTTTGATAGACAGCTTGGGCCCAAAGCATATTTTCAAGATCAAGACTATAAAAATCTCACTATGGAAAAATCATCATTTGCCTCACTGACTTTGATTTACATCTATGTTACAGAGCCATGAAATTTAAAATAAGATGATCTAAATTGTCCTATAATAATGTGGGCATGAACGTATACTCCTGGTGGCAGAGTTTCCCTGTCACTATACCAAATGAAATCTAGTTTTTAGTGCCAATCAGTTAGGCACCATTAACCCTTTAAGAATGTTATTAGCATTCTCACAAAGCTTTTCATCATGTAACAAATGTTTTCAGACTAAACTTGTTGAGGTCAAAGAATCCAAGCCGGAAAGATTTAGGACTTTTTTGTCCTCTGCAATATTGTGTATACACTCTCCATCACACCAAATATAAATTATTAGCAGTGCTTTTTAAAAGCTTGCAAAAATGTAGTGTTTGAGTTAAGAAGCAGTCCTTCATAAGCTGTCCCCATGTGCTCCTCCCCCTCATCCCTTTTTCGCTGTATAGTAGAAAAATTGCTCTGTACATGCATCCTCCAGGATCCAGGAATGAAAATTGCTTTGCATTTGCTATTACATTATGGTGCTCTCCATTCTGGCTTTTTTTTTTTTCTCAGCTCATGTTGTTCTTTTTGCAATAAGTGTATGTTTGAATTGAATTGAAGAGCAGCATATTAAAGAACTGGTTTTCATAGCTGTTTATGTCCTTTCATCCAAAGAAGTGTGAGAAAAGCAATCAAGGTTTCAGATTGACATGCTAAAGCAAGAACTATCAGAAAAAGCATCTTGCCGTTGGAGTGTGGAATATTTGCATACCTAGTGTGTTTGTATTAGTTCAGACCAAGCCAAGGTATTTTTAGAACCAGCTTCAGCCTGTGGTCAGGTCTATAATGAACAACTGATTTAGTTTCAGGTACAGTAATTATTAATCTGTTCCCCCCAACTTTATGCCTCTGAGTGTGTCAAAATGTAGCATCTATAACCCTGACTCAGTGTATTATTCAGACTTTCCATCACTCTGGTTTTCAGCAGATGGCATCTAGGTGACTTGCAGTCTTACGAGTGGGATTGATGATGTGAAATAGAGAAGCTTAAAAAGTAATTGCAGAGACAGGAGGAAAAATTAGAAATTAATATCACTGTAGGAAATGGAAGCAGCCTCACATGGAAGTGAAATTCTCAATTGGTAGCTTTTACGTCAAAAGTGGTGTTTGATTTGTATTTATTGCAGTATAAATAAAGTGATGTAGGCAGTAGTATTGTATTCAGTAATTTCTCTTGTGGGCATTTGGGATGAAATTCCCGTGGAAGACAAGTGAGTAAGAAGCTGTATGACTAGTTACTCCTGTGCTCACAGAGAGCACTGCATCTTTCAGCTGGGATTTTGGGAAAGATGCTGCTTGTGCAGTTCAAGTAGAACATCCTGTGGTTTTTGGCCCTAAATAGCTCACGTTAACATTCTGCTGATGAATTGATGTGGCCCGTGGAACAACCTGAATTACTCACTGAGACAATCAATGTGAATGTGTGTGAATTCAGGCTGGGTAAACAGTCAGTTTTAAGGGAAGGATGAGAACTTAGAAAATCAAGAGTAAAATTTACATGACTGGCTGAAAGATATGTTCGAATGCTATTGATGAATTTAAGCAGTATTTATAGTGCATTAACATAGTTGCAATAATACAGAGGTTAATTTTCTGTGTGAAAGGGGCAGTAGCAGTGGCAGCATGAGGGATCAGCACCTCAGGCTACATCATCTCCACTGCTGAAAATCAGTGGAAACAAGTTGCCAGGTTTTGGTTAGGACACAGTTTAAAGCACCACTTTCCTTCTCTGAGGTGCCTGTTTGGTATGAATCCTACATCAGGGGTGAATAGAGATTCATAACCAACTCCAGGTAATCTGTGCTTGGAGTCCTACTTAAATTCCTGTGGGAATACATTAATCTGGGCTTGCTGGATCTGTGTTGGCACTGTGCTGCAGTCATGATTTTGAAAGAAAGTATGGATATGATGGGTTATTTGGTCCTTTCTAGTGCTAGCTTTGCTGGTTTTTTGGACCAAAATTGACATGTAATTAAAAAATTAATTTGGTCCCCAGCTTCTGTGATTTGAGTAAGACTCAGCTTTGTGTAAATATAGACTTATCACTTTAATGAATCAAGATCTAAATTCACATCTTTGTAAGACTTAAGATCAAGAATGAAGAGGTTATTTGTCTGTCCTGGTGGAATCCTTTTTGGCATAACACATTTGACAGCTCTATGTAAATTTGCAGTGGTGTACGAAATACTTTTCCCCATCATATACTGTCTTTGTCACTCTCTTGTCTTAACCTTTATCTCAGTAGAAAAGAATACTTAGAAAAGCACACTTAAAAATGTGCACTAAAATCTTACTGCTTGAAAACACAGAAATTGTTTTAACTAAACCTTTTTTAGGCTTAAAGAACTTCAAAAGAAATTTTGAATCATAAAAAATACTGAAGATATTCCTTTTTTTTTTCTTTTTTTTTTTTTGCTGTTGTGCTTGAAAAATGAAAGTAATGGCTTCAAAATATGTGCATGGAAGAAATGAGGCTTTTGTTCTGACAGCTTGAATATGAAGTTTCAGCATGATGGGGTTTGAAATGGTAAAAGTTAGAATTTGATAAAACAAGCTTTCGGGGGTCCATTCTCTAAAAGATTCCTGCATGAAACATGAATTCAGAAAAAAATCATGAAAATGGAGTGAATGTTTTTAACTGTATGGAACTGGTAAGAAAATAGGAGTGCAAAATGTTCTTTGAGATACCATCATGGCAGGAATTTTGCAGTAGTATCATCACTGTTGAAATCAGCCTATTTGCTGCAGTTCTGTGGTATTTAGGCATAGGGAAACACGGAATTTCAGCCCTTCTCCAGCTCAGAAAAGAATGTTTTTGAAGTTTGATTAGTTTCTTATTTTCTTCAGGTTTCCATTTTTGTACTCTTTGTGCAATATTATTATTATGGCAATACCTGATAAAATGCGAAAGGGGTTTTTTTAAGTGATTTTGGAAGTTTTCCGTGATGTTTAACATCTCTGTGAGGAAACATGTTGCCATCAAAAAGCAGAACTGAGAAATACTGTTCCCATATTAGCTGTTATCATGCAGGTCCTGTGTCCCAGAGGTCGGGGCAGAGGACCCGTGGGACTCTGGCAGCAGCCAGAGAAGCAGGTGTGGATTTGCACAACATGAGCGGTTCCTCGGGAAGAGGCACTGCCTGAATGTGGCTGAGGAGAGTATGCATGAGGCTTGAAAATTTAGGGCAGGTATTTCAAGAAGCAGAGCTGTGATGCTCAGCAGGAGTGTGGGGCTGGAGGGGGACGGGGGGCCAGCCCTGCTCTGAGCGGGGAAAGCTCACTCTTCTGGCTGGTGCTGATCACTTGGGTGGAACGAAGATCAGGGGACATCCCTCTCCTCACCTCAGGTCAAAAAGAAGTTGGAAAGCAAATAAACCTTCTCTACCTTCTGGGGTGATCCAGTCTGATGGGTTGGGTCCTTCCCAAAGAGGGAAGGAGCAGAGCCTGAATTTCAGGGAGGAGAGGGAAGGGGCTGGAGACGTTGAGGCGATATCCATATTCCCTTCTTCTCAAAGAGCTTAGCAAAACAAAATAGAGAAAGAAAAGCCTCCAGCAGCAGGGAGTGAACGGCTGGAATTTCCTTAATATTAGCTGAGCTTTAGGCAGCAAGACTTAACGTGGAGAATTATTTTTAATTAATAGCTTTTCCCCTACTTTGGAGCTCAGCGGGAGGATCTTCTTTGCATTGCACAAGGAGGGGAGATAGGAGCAGTCCTGGTTTTGTAACTGATAACTATTTCGGGCCAACTGCATTGCCTGGAATAACTTTGTATTCAGAAAAAGAACAAAATGTTACATCAAAAGATACCTCCTTCTGGTTCTTGGATTTAAATTGCCTCTCTCGGTAAACCTGCAGCCTGACCAGAAATGAGTTGATGGATTTTTAAGAGTCTCCTGGCCAAATTATTCTCTCTCTCCTTCTCTTCCTCCCTCTCTCTCACCGCTGTGTTATCAGCATGGCATTTGGCCCTGGGAGGGGACCTTCCAAAGATGCTGAGCAATCACAGCTCTGCCGGGGTCCGAGGCTCCAGGGCTTGTGCCGGGTGGCAGGGTCCTTTACCCAAACTAGCCCAGATCCAGATGGAAAAAGAGGCAGGAAGGTGTTGTGAATTTGTATTACTTTAACACAATGGGTTTGTTCAGAGACAGTTTTCAGGCAATAAATGGCTCCTTTGTGTTCCTTCCCTCCCCGTGGTGGCTTTTGGAGCTGTATATGTGCATATCATTTTGCCTGTGTATTAACAAGCAAGAAGGCTCCCTGGCTTCAGGCTCCCTCCTTCTCCTCCCCTCCCTCTCCTCCCCAGCTTACAACACCCTCTGCTCCAGCACACAATTAAAATAAAATTAGCAAAAGAAGTACAAGTGCATGGGGGGAGAAACGAAAAAGAATTCTTTTTGCTTCTCTTATTCAAAGGACTGTCAGAGGCTGCAGTGCCTCTTTTTACGAGCGGCTTCCTGGGAGTCGGGACATTTGCTTGTTATACTGTGGCACTGTAAGAGGGTGATCGTCATGGACTATAAAGTAACGGGAAGTCTCACAGCCCCTCCAGCTCTGTAACACAGTAGCTTGCTCACACCTGAGAGAGGGATTTATAGCACTGCCTTGTATTTTTTAACATATTTTGTCTGCTTTTTATTTACAACCTAGTCCAACAGTTCTTACTTTGTCCCCTGTCTCCCTCCCCTCCTATCTTAATTCTGCCCGTTCCTTGTGGTGTGTTGGAGCCCCAGAAGGCTACAAAAAAATGTCACTTTAGGTGGAGGAGCAGCAAGGATAAAGGTAGAACTTTGTGGTGAGCACATCCCCCTTCAAGCACTAAGTGCAGGATAAATATCTGCTTTTCTAGGCTGTGGGGAAGGCAAGGAGAGGATGGAGCTGGGAAGGAGAGGAAAGAATAAGAAAAAGAGTGTGTTACTTGTTATCAAACTTGTCAAGCTATTTTCCTTATGAGCTTTTGTTAAAGCCCAGTGTCTTTCTCTTATTTAAATAAGTATAATCTCTGAAGGAGTTCTGAGCTGCAGCTTTTCAAAGCAGTGGGGTGTAGTTCTGTTTTATTAGCTGTCATTGAAGATCTGATGCAGTCGTGTCGGAGGCTGTAAATGCCTTGATGCTGTCAAGCCAAAGCAGTTGTGAGTAAGGGTGGGTGTCTGCAACCCCTGGCACTCCTTCAGAGTCGGTCTTCCAGATGCTGGATCTCACAAGCAGCATTTCCCAAATTCTGGCCTGGTTTTGGTGACATTCATGGGGTGACCATTCCCTGGTGGGGTTGAAGAGTTAGTAAATGCAGATTAGTATTAACAAGATGAAAAGAGAAGGTTGTGAATGATGCAGGCATTGCCTCAATAATTAAGCAGCTTTTGGGAGACATTGTCTCTCTGTTAGGATCGAAACCTGGTCCCCTGATCCCTTCTCTTTGCTCTGACAAAGCAGTGTGGCATTGCACTGCTGACCATAGCTCGGCTCTGATATTATCTGCTCCCATTGAAACAACTCCCCCAGAAGCTGCAGCAACGAGTTAACCATCTGGGGTCAAGAAGAGGACATTAAATATAATCAGCAGCTCCCTTAATCTTAGGAGGAGAATCCTCATTTGCTTGAACGTGTGTGCTGATCAAAGCATGATAGGAGCTGGGATGCCATACAAGAGCAGCTATTTCCCAGGGAGGTTTTTTTTCCTCCTCGTTTTAAGGGCAGAAAGGAAAAGCACCAAGAACTTTGAACTGTTGGAAGTTTTCCTCCTGTGGTTCAACTAATGCAGTGCCTGGAATCAGCTGCACCTGACCAGTGCTTATACATGTTAACTATCAGCTAACATAATCTGAAGCCCTAGGAAAATAGGTTGTAGCACAGATGTAAGACACTGAAGGAAGACAGTAATTTTTTCCTGTAGATGGGAAATGCATATGTTGCCTCACTCACTTGTCATTACTGAAACTATAGGTAGGGACAAAAATAGAAACTACTGACAGCTTGATTTCTTCATGCTGGCACTGAGCTACAGCAGAGCTCTACAAGACCCTATAAATATGCAAGCGAAGGGAAATCCTACACAAGTGCTATCATACTGCTATAGGACTGAATAGAATTAGCTTTATTGCAACCAAACAGTATGGACAGAGTCTGCTTTTCAGAGCTCCCCTATCTCACGAACAATGTAAAATGTGAACCAAAGGCAGCTAATCTGGCCTGTTTGCTGGGAACAGTTCCAAAATATATTGTTGGAAATGACTAGAAAAAGCTTTGCACTGCACAGCCCTTATGGTGCAGCCCTTTCTTCCCTTTAAAGTGAAATGTCCTTACAGAAATAAAACGTTGTTTCAAAAAAAAAAAAAAAAAAAAAAGGGGGGGAAAGGATTCACTGTGGTTTAAAGCACTTATTAAAATTTGTGGAGGATGCAGTGTGCATTGAAAATGTTCCCCCTCCCCCCAAACCTACACCAACAAAAACAAGCCAAACCCCATGAATAGCTCTTCCCAGCTTCCTGCACATTGAATATGTATGTTAAAGGACAAGGAGCCAAGAGTCGCTCCGTTTTTTTTTTTTTTTTGGAATATTTTTGCTTTGGAATATTTTTTTTTGCTATGAAAATATTTCATATTTCGTTTCCATCTTGCTATTTTTTGCTACGTGAAAGTCGGGGGCCGTGCCAAGGCCAGGCTGGCGAGCTGGGCATCGCGGAGGTTTCCGCGCCGGTTCTCGGTGGTGCGCAGAGCAAACGGTGCTCCCTGCACCCACCAGCAGATTCAAAAGGTTTGCACGGCAAGAGGTGGAAAAAAACCTGCTGCTGCTGGGGCCGTGAGTGGAGCAGGTAGGGGTGAAGCAAGAGTCAAGCAGAATTCAGGGAAAAAGGACCCCCAAGATTGGAAAGTGCTCATTAGGCGGGAAATCCTGGAACTTTTCGTCGCTATTCTTTCGTATTGTTCTCAACAGAAGATATTATTTGTGCCATCTCGTGAGCCCTGCCAAGTGTGTCTCCCCTCAAGAGGACTCCATAATCCTCTTACTTTCATTCACATCTCGAAAGCGGCTGCATCTCCCTCATTTTTATAAGCTGCTCTTGTAAGTTTGCTCCGTGATTTAGCTGCTCTCACTTCTTTTTTCCGGAGGTGGCAGCTGATCGTGAGCTCTTTCTTCCTCATTAGAACTGGGCAGTGTGTACAACTACAGAGTAAACACTTCGATCTTCCTCCTGGTTCAAGTGAAAACCTTGACCCCCATGCCAGCAGAAGTGAAATGTTTCCAAAACACACAGGCAACTGTAGAAGTGACTGTGTTTAAATCTCTCCAATTTAAACACAGTTCTCCAGGAAACCATGACCAGGAGAATATGACTAGTCCCTGATGAGAGGTTTAACTCAGTAATAATTTTTTGGCCGACTTGTACATTGTTGTTTTATTGTCTGTACCATGGAGCACTTGCCCCTTAATATGTCTGATAATAAAAATCCCACAGAAGTTTGAATTAGAGTAAGGCTCAAGGATCAGGCTTAGCTGTGATCTGGGGTCATTGACTCTCATATCAAATCATGTCACCTTCATTAATAACTGAACCGCTGACCCCGAAACTCAAATAGCTTTCCAATGATTTCCCAAAATCTGGAGTTTTTATCCTGTCAGCTACAAACTCTTAAGAGGCAGTGAGATTCCCGCTGGCTGGTGCTGTCCTCCTCCCTGCTTCTCAGGTTTTCTGCTCTAATCTGGTTCTTGGCTTTTTCCATTGTCCCCCAAACTGTGTTGTGTCATAGGTGCTGTACAACCACCACGGGGTGAGGCCAGACCAGGGTGAGCACCACGCAGGCTCCTGCCCACCCTTGGTGTGGGATGCACAAGGAAGGGCTGGACATTACACCTGGAACTTTAAAAGGCACAAAGGTAGCATCACCCTTCTCTCTTTTGGTTTGTTTTTCTTGTTGTTGGTTTGTTTTTTTTTTAAAGAAGTGATCTTTTCTTCTTTTTTAGAGAGCTGACCTTTCTAAATTGATCTGATTGCTGTCAGTATTCACAGCAAGGGGAACAGAGATGGACCTGTTATTTTACAGTCCTGTCCCACACACCAGGCTCGCCTTCATCCCTCCACCAAAATCTCTCAAGAGTTGCTGGAAGTGAAGAGATCAGTGGTTTAATTTTCTGTTGGCTTGCCAAGTTAGAATGGGATTAAATGCTCTCAAGGTCTCTGGACTATCACTTTACCCAAAACATCCATCCCAAGCATTCAAAGAGGCATAGAGACTCTGCATAGCTATTTATTTTAAATGCCTGATTAAAATTTCATGAAAACAGGAAGTCAGGGGAAAAGAATAGATTGCGAGAACGATGAAATCCAGGGCTTTGTCATTTTTAGCTCAACAACACACAACAATGAAGGAAAAAACCCCAACACCCAGCACGTTCAGTTGTAACTGAGGGATATTTTCACAACTGTACTGAGGCCACTAATAGCATATTTTGTCATTGGCAGGGGAGTTCATGAACTAAGAATGAAACTGAATTTTTTACTTAACTTATTACACAATTTTGATTCTGTTTGTAAATTGTCACCTTAAGGTAACCTGAAACTGCTGTACTTGAATCCTGCAAACATTATGATTTTTTTTTTTTGGATACTCCATTGTTTTTTCCTATCTCAGCAGCAATAAATATTGTAATACCACATCCTTAACAATGCTGCAGCTCTTCTGTCCTGGAATCTTTCTGGTTTTCCATTCTTAGGCATATCTAATCATCCAAATAAACGACAGGGGCAGAGACAAAAGACTGATTTTTCTGAATATTAGTCAGATGCAAAGGACCTTCATGGTTTATCTGTCTTCTAAAGATAGGGGTTTTTTTTGTGTATGTAGCTTCTGTCCTTGTCTTATGAGGAAATATCCTCTTTGCTAAAAACACAGGAATCAGAAGCAATGTTTAGCCAGGCTGCAATACGAAAGGGTTTAGAGTCTGTTTAAGTCTTTGTGCCTTTTTAGACTGTGGGAAGCAGGACCCCCATTAACAGACTGCAAATGCCCCTCAGCCATTTTCCAGTGCTGCTGTCACCTTGACTACCCGTAGGTAGTCGTGGGGCACTTAGGAACCATCAGTGTCCCAATCTGTTCTCCTGTACCGACCCCATCAAAAATAGATGGATGTTAAAATTCTGTATCAGCCTCTTGCTGCAAAGACAGCATATGTAGGGTTCTCAGCTAGGGCATCCGGTGGCTCTGGATATGGTATAATTATGATAGTTTAATGACAAAATAAGTTTTCACTTGCCAGTGCCAAATTAATCCTGTCAGTATATACGTCACTGCAAGTGCATTGCTCAGCGTACCCTTACAATATGCATAATACCATGTCTCCTTGCTTCTGCTTCTCATCATGTGGTCCTCTTGGTGCAGATGCTGTTCAGCCACTTAAAGAGCTGTAACACTACCAGGGGAAAGAAGGAAAAAAAAAAAAACCCAGTATGTTATACTGGCACGAATATAATGAGGCTAAAACCTTGGAAGTCTTCCTTTGTACATCATTCTTGCTGCAAACAGTCACAGCTTTGTGGACTCCTCTATTATTTCAGCTGTAAAAATCATATTGAAATTTGATGGGAATTATTTCTAGAGGTAGTTAATTGGCTGCCTAGGTGTATATGTGAGGAGAGGTAGCAGGGAGCCCATAAATGACCTTTTCCCTTGTTAGATTGGTCCCTGGCCAGCTGGACGTTTGGTATCCTAAGGTGAAGAGTTTTTTAAATTACAGTTCCATGGCTTTGCCACTTTTTACAAGATCGCGAGTTCCCCGTGTTAATTCACCGTATCGAAAGGAGGGGAAAAAAGTCAGCTGCTGCAGAGGGTCCCTTATGCTTTAAGAAAGCACAGCACTAATTGCTGGGAGGCTTTTGCAAAGCAAAATACCGTGCGGCTCGGCCCACGCCTGCACACTCCAGTCGTCCCCGCTCCGTGCCAACATGTCACAGGTGCACACCACAAGGGACAATGCAGCAAATGTAATTGGGAGGCAGGTGGCAATAGCTTGGACTCCGTAACACATTCATCCCAAGGTGCACTTGTGCATCTGTTAGAAGTAATTTTATTTTTTTTTTTAAATTCAGTTGGTTTAAGAGAGATTTGAGCCGTAGGAAAATGTTTCCCGTCTCCTAAATACGACAGGGAGAAAGTTTCTAGAGGTCCTTGGAGACCACAAGTGACGTGGGGTGGAGGCTGCTGAGCTCAGGGAAAAAGAGAGGGGTTGTCAGTTTACATTGAAATGGGTCAAGTGTTTTTAAGACACTTGAGAGGGCTTTTTCCTCCTTTGCTATCGCTGTAATATCAGCACAAACTTCTCCTTTTCAGAAATCAGCCTTTTGTAATCACACTAACACTGCTCTGGTCAGGCTGGTCACTCTCCTGTGCTCAACCTGCATCTTTCCAAGAGCCGGAGCCTCAGGACCTCTTGTTATGGAAACCTTTGTATTTCTGCTCTAAGTCATAACAAAGGGTGTTTATTCCCTCTCTAAAACATGGAAAGGACCCCAAATGCTTGTACTCTTATAGGAAACCTGAAAGCAAACCTTGCAGAGCTGAACTGCAGCAGTCTCTGGGGTGGAGTATAACAGCTATAGCTCAGTGTACAGAATCCCTCTATAGGAGAGGGTGGCTGGTGCCAATTCCAGGCAAAACTATGGGGAGTGGGATTCAAATGAGCTCAGATGCAAAGTTGCTGATGGATAAAAATAGACAGCACGGTACTGCAAAAATGAACATAGGCTTTAGTAGCCTTTAGTGGACAAAATATTGCTTTTATATGAAGGCTACGTAGTCAAGACAAACAACATAAAAAATATATCACATGTTTGGAAGCCAAATGCTTTGTAATGCCTAGGAGAGGATTTCCCCCGTTTTTCTGTTTCAGTTCCTAACTCCACTGCTCAACTCTCCTTTCAGTCTGGAGTTGGGTCTGGCCGTAAATCCACAGCTCTTTGGGGTGATTTGTACGTGAAGCTGCTGGGAGGCTCCCTTTGCTCCTTTCCCAAGCTCTGCTCCAGCCTCTCCCGGCAGTTTGCAGACTTTGTCCTCCTGCTGCGTCTCCGAGCCACTCTTGGCTGGCGGCACAGCCAGGTCAACTGGGAGTGTGGGGTTTCGATAACCTGCGGCAAGTGTTTCCCGCCTCCCAGAAGAGTGCCTCGCTGGAAAACAATTTGCAGAAGATCTGGTTTCATTTTTGGTGCAGCTACTACAGTTTCTAGCTGTGAATCCTTATCAGTGGAGTCCTTGTAGAGCTGCTCATCAGCAGAGATCCTGCGGGAGGACGCGGCGTTATTGCTTCGTCCCATGTGGCTTTTTTTATCAGGGCTGTTCTGGCTCCTAAACCTTCTGGAGATGCTGTAATTGGGTACTTTGGGTGGCTTGGCTTTTTTTATAGCACAGGTTTAGCTTTTAGACTTGGCTTTGGAAATAAAATAGAAGTAAAATAAAGTAAAGTAAAATAAAGTACAGTAAAAGAAACCATAAGAAACTAAAGTAAAAGAAAGTAAAATAAAATAAAATAAAAATAAAATAAAATTTTAAAAAAAGGTAAGCATCAGTATTTAGAGGAAAAGAAATGAAATTCCTAATAAAAAAAAAATCTACTTTTATTTCTTGGAGTGATCTAGGATGTCTGATGGAGATTGACGCTCTTGAGTTACATGAATGTTTTGAAAGTGTAAAGAATCCTTTATAAATTCAGCTTGGTTTGCTGTGATACACTTTCCAAATTAGGATACTGCGGAGCAGATTGTGAAACGATGATTTACATGACTTGAGGATTTTGCTCCTTGTGATTAAACACAATAGCACTTCCTTTGGTTGCCTTTGGAGTGCATTTAAAAAAAAATATTTAAATGTATGTATAAATGTATTTAAAATGCAGGTTATTTCCAGAAGAATAAAGATAGTAGACAAAAAGTGCATTATTGAGTGCTGTGTGAAGTACAGCTGAGCCTCTCTAGAACTGCAACATTCTAAAGGTGGAAATAAATGTTAAAATTCCAGCTAAGAAAAATATTCACTATACCATTTTTTTTCTGGCAAGAAAGTGAAAACGTGGAGTTTTGTTGGCTCGTTCTCCCTTTTGCAAAGGATTTAGTGCTGAGCTTTTACCTCGCTACATGATATACTGCAGTGAAATGCACAGAAATTCGGGATTAGATATGAGCTGTAACATCGAGTAAATTTTATGTTGAGAAATTTAGAGCGTGCCAAGCGGATAGCTCCTCGGACAAAAGACTAACATGAATAGGTTAGAGAATTATTAGCCTCTAATAATAGATGATATACTATATATCAAGTAATGACTACTTACTATCCTGCATTTATCTGTTACACGATGTCCTTTTTAATTACCTACCCTGCCGCCACGGAGGCCGGCAGCTGGTGCAAGAAACGCTGCAAAGCTCAAGCCTTCTTCCCTCATAAAATGGAAATATCCTCCCAGCCTGTGCCCTTGTAGTTGTTAGACATGGGTTTCCCAGGAAAAAAAAAAAAAAAGGCATCCAAAACCTGTCTCTTTGGGGAAAGCGGTTTTTAAGGAAGGTTGTCTTACTAAAATCTTTTTTCAACATAGTTCCATCCAGTGGAGAGCAAAACTCCACTGACTGTGGCTCTTCCCTTCAGATTTTAATTCCTTCTGCTGCTTGTCTAGGTGAGGAACGGATAAAAATAGATTGTTAGATGAGGCTGTTACTTTTAATTATATTCATAATGAGCATTCACCATCCTTAATTCAATAGTGCAGTATAACAGGGGGAGAGTAGGGTTTTTTAACCTCGTTTCCTAAGGAAATGAGCCATATAGCATCCCACCACCCACCCACCTGGACCCAGTCCTCTCCTAACAACGTGTGAATGCCTTGCAAGTGGGCTTGAAAGGGGAAAGACATCTCAAACATTACAATTCCTCATGAAAATTGAGGCAAGTGCAAGAAAAAGCTCCGTGTTGGTGTCTGTGCCACGCAGGTGAGTTCAGGAGGACCAAAGGAGCTGGGCATCGAGCTTGCTGCTGGGGCTGAGCTTTGGGATGGGCAGCACAGGGCAAAACCAGAGGAAATCACTTCTGCTCACAGATTGTTTCTTGGTAGAAGCACTAATTCTGGGAGCCTCATTTTGCACTAATTCTCCCTGGTGTACTGTCAGTGCAGGCAGCCTCCTGGTTTTGGTGAAATCAGGGCAGAGTGAGGAGCTGGTTTGCTTTCTGGGAGCAGGACAAAGCTCAGCTGAAAGTTGGCTGCTGTGCTTTTGGACCTGCATTGTTGCAGGGGACTTTTCCCCTGCTGTGCCCCCAAAAGATCAGTTCTCCCCCACTGCCTCCCTACCTCCATCCACTCCCACACCGACTGCTCTTGGAGCTGGCAGCACATTAATAAAAAAATGTAAGTTTTATGGGACAAAGTAAATAAGGCAATTCATATATCATTCCTAAGACACACAGAAAGGAGGCAGAGAAAAATAACCATCCAATATTTTATATGAGGATATTTCCATGAGTCAGCTCATTTTCAGGTTTCTGGGCTTCCAGCTGCAAGCTCTGCTGTGTTGGCTTATCTTCTACTTGAGGCCTGGCATGTGCCAGAAGTAGCTTATAATTGGCTGTGTTTCCCCTTTGTAAATGGTAATAATAGAGCCTTTATCAGCAGAGAATGGCTAAAAATTTGGATGTCTTTAATTTCATCACAACTTGTAATTTTTTTCAGGCCTAATATAACACAAATAGATCTCGGAGCTCCTTGTTCTGGTTGCAGGGCTGACAGCAGAGGGGTTGATTTTTGTAGGTGGGATATTGAACTGACCTTCAAATGTTCCCTGAGCAATGGCCATAGAGCTGAATTTATCCTTTAACCCTTAGGGCAGGGGTTTCATTAACCCCTTGGCTTATGGAAAGTCACAGTTGTTGCGGCTCAGCTTGGCTGAGAGAGGCTGATGCATTTCTTGTGACAGCCCTGGTGTTTATTGCAGGGCAAAAATGCAAGGTATTTTCAATGTATTTTAATTCATTTGAGGTTTTCAATGAACTCACCTCAGCCTTCTACACTCGTCCTGAGATTGCTTCCTGTGGATTTCAAAAAGACTAAATTTAACTGGGAAAAAAACCAAACAGTAGCTCATTCAATATGATTTCTAAAGACAACTAGGGAAGCTTTATAGAGAATGAATTTTAAATTTGTACATGGCAGAAGAATTTGGTTGATCACAGGCATAGGAAGGATATTGCAAGATTTATTTGGCCAATCACAGTTTGAATTTTGAATAAATTCTGTCAAGCTGTTAAAAAAAAAAAAAGTATGGAAATACATCACTTGACGCATTCAAATCACAAATATGTTTGAGAGGAACTGCAATCTGCTCAGAGCTGTCCTGCGAATAGAAAATATTTCACATGTGTTTAATATATTCTTTCTGGGGAATTAATTGTCCACCAGCACTGACAAGCATGGGGGATGGAGGAGTGGAATGGGAGCGATTTGCAGTTCTTAGTGGGAATTAGTGGCATGACTATATTATAACAATCATAATTAAGCTTTGTACTTGAACAGTGCCTTTCCTTGGGGAATCTCAAGGCACTCTGTCAAATTTATGGGGAAATCCCGGGGAAATAAGTGATTTCCCTGCAGATCTGCAAAAATTCAGTGGTGAAGCTGCGAGCAGACCCCAGGTCTCCAGGCTCCTGGACGCTGGCTCAGGCTCACAGCAGTGAACTGTCTTATTCCTCTGCTGCAGCCCAGTCAGGTCCCAGGGGCTCTGAGCTCGTTGGTGCTGGGGAGCAGAGCCCTGGGGGTGCAGGTGGGTGCTGGGAGCAGTGGGGGGGCCTCCCCCTCTCGTGGGGCTGCTCAGAGGAGCAGGGACGTGGGCTGGAGGAGGTGGGAAGGTGATGGCAGGAACAGGCCGTGTACACCAGGCAGCCCTTTCAGCTGCACCCTGAGAGTAGCTGAGCTGAAAATAGCAGTGGGAAGGTGCACTGCAAGCTTGGGGAAGTCCTCACTCCTCCATGCCTCAGTTTACTCATCTCAACAGCTAATATGGGGCTGGAGGTGGTGGATTTTCAGTGGCAAAATAAAATGAAAAATCAGAAAATCTGATGTGGTGCTTTCAGCATCATTTGAAGTTTTTCATCAAGTCTGAAGTCTTTACCGGAAAAATATGTTCTATTTTATCTCATAATTCAGGGTTTGTGCAAGAAATACACAGGGAAATTATTTATGTGTCATGAAGAAGGCATTGATGAGATGATCACAGGGGTCTGTTCTGTTTTAAAATCCCTAAGGTTAAAAATCTGTACAACTTAATGTTCCTAATGTGCTTTGAGACTTTCAGAGGCAGGGTCCCTTTGGACTCAGTAGGATGAATTTGCCTCCTCAAGGAAGTTGGTTTGAATTGTGTACGTAGAACAAGGAATATATTATGTTATGGGTTTGTCTGCTCCCTTGGCTGGTTTCACCAGTTTGTGCAGCCTGATGAAAAACCAAAAAAATCCACTTGACTCCATAGACAGAGCAGAACCAACAGTAAGTTTTTCATCTAAGTACCTGCAGAGGATGACAAAGTGTTTAACACAACTGGACTTATGTTACTGAGAATGTTTAAAATAAGCAGTGAAACCTTAAACATTGATTTGGGGTTTTACCTGAAGGCATAGAGAGGTTTAAAAATAGTGCTTAGATGCTGAAAAGCACAGCTCCAGTGAAAACCCCCATATTTGCACTGGATAAATCCTCTCCCTCTGGGGAGCAGGCTGAGTGTGGAGCGGAACAGAGTTACCAGCCTCTGTTGTCAGGTCCAGGTTGTGCATTTGGCTTGGTAATGGGTAAAAGGATGGGTTTGGGTCTCTGTGAAGGAGCCTGTCAAGAAGTAATGGGCAGTGGCCCTCTGGGTGGGAGCACGTGGTGTTTTAGAGGGAACCGTGGTGGTGTTGCCATGCAGAGAAGTCCCTCCCCTCTGCCCTGAGGCCAGGGGTCCTGGCAGTGGCATCACGAGGGGCGTCGCTCTCCTGAAGCACTGTTGGCACCTCCGCAAGCCTCGGGTCAGAGGACCAAGGGTATCCCACCAGAACTGGGACAGTTGGCAATCCTCGTTCTTGTGCAGACTGTGTGAAATGCACACCATTCCCCAGAGCTTACAGGCACAGTTACAAATGAAGCAAAGATGGCAGGAATGACATTCCCTTGCTAATTATAGTGTGGTCCCATCTGTATATTTGGTGTTATGTCACCAACTCCAGCCTGCTTTTTTCTAGCAGGGAAATACTGCTGTAGGTCAAAGCGCAGCACAAAAGGCTCCAGACCTCTAGTAATGTTATATTTACTTGTTTAACTGGGGTGAAACTCTATTTTTAAGGGCTATTGGTTGGAAATCTGAGAGTGTGTTGGCTAAGGTGCTTTTTGGGTAACTCAACAGTCCGTATTTAAAAAGCATTTGGGTGTGGATAAACATACCAGAGTACAGTGGCTGCACATTTCATTGAACCCCACTGGCTCCACCAGCACCTTGTGCATGGCAGTGAAGCTGTGAGCTTGGATCCATTCATCCTGCACGGAAAAAGTGGGAGAGCAGCCATCTCTGTGGCTATCAATGCTCCTTTAGTTTGGAGACTTCTTGGAGTAGTGGATAGTCTGTGAAGAGTTTGGGCATCACCCTCCAACAATTGCCCCAGAAAGATATGAGGACAGAAAACAGCCCTCTGGATCACCCCATGGGGTGTTTCCATTCAATCCTCTCGAGGATCTTGTGTGTCCTCCTTGGGACCCAGATACAGTCCTGAGGTCAACACAATTGTTTCTTCTGGTGGATTTTCCTGGCTGCTACTTATAAAACCTTAAATTTGCTCATGTAAGATGCCATTTGTCTCTCTGGAGGAGCCCATGGGGTGCTTCATTCTTGCACGTAGTACTTGAGAGCAGTATTGGTGAGCCTCATGCTGAATCATATAGGACTGAGATTTTTAATTAGGGTAGAGATGGGAGCCTCTGAATCTCATGTGATTAGAGAGTTCTCATAACTTTTACATTTATTATATAGTCCAATTAGCATATTTCTTATTTTAATGTCTCTATTGCCCTGTTCAGTGTTGAAAATCCAAAAATAAGAGCAATTTGCTAAAACTTGAAAGCCATGAAGTGAAAAAAGTCCAGAAACAGGAGTAAAAATGGGTGTTCCTAATTTAACTTGCTGTTTTGGCTAAAAACAATGAATGAAACATAGCCAAAACAAGGAAACATCATAAATAATCACAAGGAAACCAAAATTTGAAAACCACCCACATCACTACTTGTAACAGAGGTAAAAGGACTTTAAAAAAGAGTTATGTAAGGTTTTAAGCCATCCCAAATGCAGGCTTGTGTGAGGAGGTACAGAAGCACCGTGCAAAGATGCATCTCTCAGGGTTTGCACCCGGACCTGTCCCCTGAGCTTAAAGCCCCTCTCTGTCCAGAGGTGTTGATGAATCCCAAGGGTGCTCGGTGGAGCTCATGTGCAGGAGGGGAAGCAGCCATCAAACAGCTTTATGGGTGAGGAGCTGACACACGAGGGCCTCTGTGTCTCTGAAAGTCAAGGAGAATTTGTACCAGCAGAAATAGGCTCTGGTTTCTTGTTATGCAGGAAGCCGTTGGTGGAGCAGGAATTTAACAAGTTCACAACTTAACAAGTCCCAGCCTAGTGTCTGGACTACCAGAATAGATTTTTTTCTCAAATACCCCCAATCGCTCAATGCTTTTGTCAAATTTTTGTCTCTCTGTACCCAGTGTCAGCCTCAGCTTAACAATGAAGGTAGTCCCAGAAAACTTCTCACAGATAAGCAACCTATGCTCCCTGTTATGAAAGCAACCTCCTACTGTCTTGTGTGTTAATTCTGTTCTTGTGGGATGCTGTAGAGGTTGAATCTTCTCTGCCTGGCACGGTGATTTTCATTGCTTTCATTTTTTAGGAACTTCAAGTCTCTCAAAGGCTTAGTGTCAGCTATAAAGGCTCCGCCTCTTTCTTGGCCCTGTAACCAGTGAGCAGTTCAGCTGAGGCTAGGGGATTTGTGTATAATGATTTGGGAAAGTTGTGAGTATAAATAGTAAGGAATTTGAGATGTTTTTCCCCTCTGTAATTCAACACTCAATAGCTTCCCCTTCCACCCTGCACATAAGGTGCTGTACCAAAACCATGGAAAGAATTTGTGGAGCTTCAGATTAAGGAAGTTCATAAGCTAGCAGGCTTTTCTCTTGCTTGCTCTTTTTAAAAATCTGATAATATCATCTCCTCTGGGGAATAGCGTGGCCGGAGGACCTCACAGATTTTCACCAGATCCTCTCGCCAGGAGCATTTGCCCCAGGGCAGAGGTGGTTGGGGCAGCCCTCTGATCTCCTCTTACACACAGTGAGGAAAGGGCTTGAACCTGGAATAAGTGCTCAGCCTGGGCTCTTTATTTTCTTTTTCCTCCTTTCTGATAACAGTTATTGCTGAGAGAACATGTTCAACCTGCTCTAAGCTCCAGCCTCAGCTTTCTTTTGCCGTCCTCATCTCATGGGTGTATGAGGGCATGGCATTGGGTTGCAGCACACAGAATAACTGAATCATTTAGGTTGGAAAAGTCCTCTAAGATCATTGAGTCCAACCAACTCAGATGACCAGGGTCATCTTGGCCCCAGCTCTGTGATGATATGCCCATCAGCCTGGAGTCAAGCTCCAAGACAGACATTCCTGAGCTCAGAGGTTGCCATTGCATCTGGCAGTGCTTGGAGATGGGGTACTCCTGGCCCAGGCATCTCTGTAGTGACAGGTTTGCTTTTAAGTGCCCCTCAGGTTCCTTTCATCTCCATAGTTATCTTTGTCCTAATTTCTCTCGTGATTTAAACCCTGCACAAAGAATGCAATGTAAACCTTAAAACACCGTCACTTACTCTAACAGAAATCTCAGCAGTACTGGTGCAAATTCTCTTTACTCCTTGTGATTCCAGCCCAGAGATGGGTCTCAGCTCTGCACCTCATCCCCAAGGCCTGATTGAAACCCCCTCGTGCAGCTCTGCAGTTGCACTGACTCGGGCACAGATGATGGACAATCACAGGGTACCCTTGTGTACATTCATTGCCAGGAGTTTGATGTATGGTTTAATTTTTGAATCTTGGCTTCATTTTGCACCATGGTGTTTGAGTATTCAGATTTAAAAATCAGGCCCCAGCAATATTGTTTAAAGAACCCTCAGTGCTTTCGGTAAAAACCTGAGTAAGTATTTGTTATATTTAGAGGCAATTCTGCTTATTGTCTCTTCATACCATAAGCTTTTCACTGACCTAGATTTTGCTATTCCATTTTCCATTTGCTGTCCCACAGTACATTTGCATGGAAAGAAAGTCTTTTGTCTTTTTAGTGTTCTCTTGCACTTGCTATTTCATCCACCAGCCAAAATCATAGTCGCTGGCCTGTGATGGTGTGAAGAGCTTCACTGGAAACCATCGTATGGCTGAGGATCCTGGTTTCAAACCACAAGTTAAAAGCTATTGCAGCTTTTACTTTGTAGAATCCTTGGGCTGAAGAGTGCTGGAGGACCAGCCAGCAACTGAAGAGCATGCAAAGAGGAGAGGTTTGCATGTTTTCCAGCAGTAGAAATTTATAGAAAGAAAACCAAAGTGGACAGAGTCAGAAACTGGCCTCCTTTCGGTGGAAGGGAGTAGTCCTCTGCCTGGATGTATATTACAGCAATAGCTAAAGACAAAAAGCTACATCTTGGTTTTAATTCTGCTTTCAGTTTTAACATGTCATTAAAGAGATACCTGTATTGACAGGAAGAGTTGTAATGCTTTTGGGGAGTTGTTATTATCGTATTACACGATGATGGTGTTTATTGCGGTGGTGCCTCAGGGCCGAATTTGCAAATGCTGCGGATGGATTACATGGGTATTATGCTGTGCATAAACATTTTGCTGCATGTTCCTGTTGAAATCCTGTGAACTGGACAATGTAAACAAATTAACATTATCAGGGAAAACCTGTTTTTTAAGTCAACTTTCCCTGCAGACTACACTCGGCCAAAGGATACTTGCTCTAGCTCTCCCATCTCCTGCATCTCAGCCATGTTCAAAAATGTTTTTACTAGCACATATTAACCAAAACCTCTTCCTTTTTGGGAAAAAAAAAAAAAAGAAAAAAAAAAAGAAAAAGCATGCATGTTTAAAAATGCATTTGATCCAACTAGCTAGTATATTTTTAAACACGACTGTGTTATGTTTAACAGTGTGTTAGCATATGTCAATTAACTTGTTTCCTCAGAGTGCTGACGGAAGTGCCCCCGCTGCTGCCGGCCCTGAGGGGCCCCGGGCTCAGCCGAGTCAGCAGAAGGGAGCTTGTGCCCACACCTCCAGCCCGCCAAAATTCCCCACCAGCTGCTCAGGGGCAGTATTAGGGTGCTGGACATGGGCACGGTGGATTTGAAGACGTGCCTCCTTCTGCTGGCTGTGCTCTGTGGGTAACCCCCCATGGCTGGGGGGACACACCAGGGCTCATCTGTCAGCACCCCAAGTGATGTCTCCTCTGAGCACACACGTGAGCTGAGACGCTTTCACTGCACACAACGCCCTTCCAGACAGAATAAATAGAGACTTTTTCTCACACTGTCAGGAGATCACACTCCTTCCCTGTGCCAGATAGAGATGAGATGGAGGAGAAAAGATACACGTGCACATAGCTCCTAAATCGCCCCTGCGCCCAGACCAGGTGATGAGGATGGCTGTGCATGTCTGGGGTGCTTTGTGTGTGCCAAGTCATGTCCATGGGCACAGAGGCTGCTCACCTCCCCACTGCTCTAGACCACACTGACCAGTGCAGAGGGAACACTTAAATCCATTGTAGGAAACAGCAGAGAGCTTTTTGTCCGGAGGCTGGCATATGCTGCTGGATAAAGCCCTGCGAGTGTGTGAACTAATCAATCTTTTCCTGGCAGGACCTTCTGCATCCCAGCCATGAAATTGTGCATGATGAGAAGTAAGCGGGGTGGGAAGCACACGAGTCAGGTCTCAGCAGCAATGGGCTGCAGGGATGCACACTGCTTTCCCACGAGGATGTGGGAATGCCTGTCCATGCACGGCAGCTGCAGAAACTCAGGCGAGTGTTTGGTGGGGGCTCATCTGTTACTGGCTGTGCAGAGCATGTGGGAAGGGTAAATAAATGGGCACAGAACAGGCAGAGGAGGTGTCTCAGGGTCTGCATCCCCATGCCTTGCTGCTCTGGGCTGTGTGGTGTAGCCATGTCCCAGCCTGGCTCCGTATGGGGGAGCAGCCCCCAAACAGACAGACCCCACTTTGCTCCTGTTCTTAATCAGGAAGTTTGGGCAACCTTCATTTCTCATTTCATGATTAGTAAATGTGTGAATGATTCCCATGTGTTCTGGGCCGGTGTTAACGGGATTGGGAGAAATATTTAGAATAGACAGCGTCCAAAAATAGGTCTCTTGTCCTGCCAGAGTCTTGCACATGTCCTTAACTTTCCTGCCCTGGGAAGCAAATCCTGGCACCCCTCAGGGCAGGACAGTTTTTCCATTCACTTCAGCGGGCGCGGGATTTCATTCTTACTTACAGATCTATGGATTTTAAAGGGACTGTCCACGGGGTACAGTTGAGTTCTTCGCAGGGTTGAAGTGCTTTATATTTTTAGCATTGACACGATCGTCATGAGGGAAAAGCATGTTTTTCCCCAGCTCAAAAGGCACGGTCAGACGTGCTGCTCTGCTAGAGCTGCTCGAGGTCAAGTTGTTACTGGCCCTGGACCATTTCTTTGGGGTGCTGGACCTTCCTGCCATGCAGCTTGGCTGCCATAATTGGTGCTGTGGAGTTGACCTACGCCAGCCGAAACATGCTTTTGGCAGTGGGGTTTTATAAATAGACCGTGTGGACAAAGGGTGTCTGCTCCGGGGTGGTTATGGGGCTGGGGAGAGGAGCCTGGGGCAGGGGATGGAGCCCAACAGCTCCTGGTGAACCAGCACAGCCCTCTTTGCAAAACAGCGACTGCGGTGCCGGCGGAGCCTGCGGCGAGCCCGCGGCAAAGGGAAGGACGGAGAGGCCGTGACCCGGGGTGTGGGTGCTCGGCTCTGTTCTCCCTGTGAGACTGGCTCCCAGGCCTTTGCTCATGCAAACCCCGACAGATCCCATCTAAATGAGTAGCTGGAAATTATGTGCTCCCTCCCTGGTTTAGGCTGGGGCTGAATTTTGCCTACTGGTCTCAGGGAGTAGGTTTTGCTACTGAACTCAATTAAAAGCATCAGAACCTGGCACTGTGGGATCTTGCCCAGTGCTGGTAGTCAGGGTGATTGGCACTGGATCCTTTGATTTCTCCAGAGGCGTCATAATATTTTAAACTTACTATTAATTACAAGTGTATTAATCTCTGAATAGTATTAACAGTATTTCAAAATATAATTTTATCCTATCCAACCCTCTGGGAAAAAAAAAAAAAAAAGGCAGTTTTGGATGAACTGAACAACTTTATAGACACTGTGCTTTATAACCAGATAGATTTTCCCTAGTTAGTTCCATTTCTATCTAATATTGGTGGAAGATTAAAGATACTGAGTCAATGGCTGTAAAAGCTTACATTAAAAATTTGCAGTAAATGAGAAGGGGAAAATTTCATTAGAAACATAAATTGTAGCAACTGGAATGCCAGCAACTTATTTTTAGTATTCTACTCACAGTCACACTTCAAAGCCTTTTTTTTTTCCAAATGTTTTCTTTTCTCAGATAAAAAAAAAAAAAAGAAGAAGAAAATGACCTCTAATATTTTGAAATATAGAACTAATTACAGTAGGGAGTGATCCTGATCCCACTGAAGTCAACTGCGGCATTCTTTATGACATTGCAGAATAGTGCCTCTATTAGGAAATAATAAGGAAATGAGATGCTTTAAAGAGAGGGGTTTAAAATGAACTGGCTCTGTTGGCCTCTTTTGTAAAAATACCTTAGAGCCACTTTTATCAAGTCAAAAGGTTCACTGAAAAGAGAGAAATTAAAAGATGCCGCTCGTGGAGCCTGGCAAAACATGAAGTTCGCAACAAATATCTCTCCAATCCAATTATAACATTCAAATCAAGGAGAAAAAAATTATGAAATATAATGAAAGCTTTCTTTCTGCTGAAAAAGTCTACTCGGAGGTGTCCAGACCTAAGGGAATTTCCAAGTCAGCATTACAGTGGGGAAAAAATGTAATGTAAATGAGAGTGAAATAATCAAAATTTTCTGGTGGAAATAAGTGCAGTTGTTTGATGTAATTCTGACACACAGCATAATTTCAGCATCAACACTGAAGTTTAAAGGATCAGTGTGCCTTCATGAGGTTTCTGTACAGAAAAGCCATTCAATAGGAAAATTGAAATCAGACTTCAGTATGCACATTGGGCCCCCCTACAAGAGAAAGCCCTGAATTATATAGATGCAAATAGAAAAATAGAGATGACCCTTTTTCAGTAATCCCTGAGCACCTTTTCCACTTGAACATCCAGCATGATTACGGCATATAAATCACAAGAAATGCAATGTGTGACTGGTTTTGTGCTCACAAAATCAAACTTCGGTTTGTGCCTCTAATACCAGCTCAGCCACCTAGAGTTGCACACTGTTTTCTACAGTGAGCTACGCCAGACTCATGTCACCATGTTTGTTGCAGATGTAATTTTTAATATCGTGGGGATATATTCCAAACAATTAAAACTATTAAAGCAGGGCATGTCTTTAGCATTTTACTCAATCTCGTAGCCTCTATGAAATATATTTGTAATTTTGAGTTCATTTCCAAATGGAGACAGATTCACACACCCTCACAGCCAAACTCAGCACAAGAACCAACAATTAAGTGAAGCCTGAGATCCAGTCCAAAGCAGGCATATACTCAATTTAATTTTTAAATAGCTTAATTAATAGTTTCAGTTAAAGCAAAGAAGTGAAAATGGGTCAAACTATGTAAACATTGGTTAGAAAAACACACTGTCCAGCCAAAGCATTGTAGAAGGGCTTTTAAGAAGAACGATCTTTTAAATTTAATTTAAACATGGTTTTCCAACTTAGGTAAAAGCCCGGTTCAGACAAGGCCCGAGCCACTTTTTCTGCCACAAGGAATTACCGAGGTATGCTGAGAGTTTATTTAGTCTTTGCCTGTTCTGAGGCTGTGTTTCACTCTGCAGTCATCATTTTCTCCTTGCTGTCAGAGTGTTGTTTCCTCTCGGCAGCTCAGGATTCACCGGGAGCCTCCGCGTGTGTTTAATCGCCGGTGGGACCCACACGAACGCTACAAAACATCGTTCCCCAAATATTTGCTGGAACTTTGAAATGAATTGGGATAGACTGCTGTTGCACTAGGAGTGTTTGCTTTCTGCAAACACTCAGGTTCAAGTTATTATTGACATGGCTGTGATGGATGGGGTCCCTTACATAAGCCTCAAGGCCAGGAGGGTGATTTTGTGCTGGAGCAATTGGGGAGTAGGAACAACACCATGTGCCCTGTCTGGCCAGTCATCAGTCTCTAGCAGCCCTTAGATAATGGGAAGATACAATTACTGATTTGTTGGTAGTTCATGGATTTCAGAGGGGCAAAATTATAAAACTCAAAAAATTTCTCTCGGTCTGTAGAGCTACTGTATACAGAAAAAAGGATATTCTTTACTCAAAATACTCCCCTATTTTTTGCAAAATTTTTCTTTGATACTTAAATTTCAGCTTAAATGGCACAAGGGTAGAACAATTTGAAAGTGGCTAAGAATGTTTTTTGTGAAAATCCTTTTTAAAATTATGCAGTAGCATTTACATGACTCTCTCTATATGTTTGTAGTTTGAAGTTTCTGCCCCAGTGAGGACAGTGAGTTCTTTGCAGATTTGCTGATTTACAGATAACTTCCAAATCCTAATGTTTTGTTAGAATAACTGAAAGGTTTTCATTTGTTTGTGGGGTTTTTTTCTGTCTTTTTTTTTAACTTTAATCTGATTAAGTTAATAAAAAGATTGAAGAAAGATTATAGATGAAAAGTATCAAGGCTAGCTCAGGTGCATTGCTTTAGGAAGCTGTCACTGCCATCCCCTTCATCAGTACCTCTTACTGGTATGAGAAACTTTGGGAGCTTGAGCCTAAATTTTGGCTAAGTTTTATTATGTGAAAATATTCCCCAAATTTTTCTGTTGCACCTTGATATGTGCAGAGCAGGTCATGCAGCATCAACTGGCAATGTCTGAAGGTATCAGTGCTCTTTGCCAGCCATCCCCTTGGGAGTGTGAAGTCAGGTTTTGGGGAGGTTGGTGGCCAATGGTGGCATTTCATGGAGTACGTGGCTGGCAAGTGAGGAATAAAAACCAGGTGGTTCTTCTCACCACCTGCAGAACATCAGCAGAAGGAGAGAAATGTTCCAAAGGTTTTTATAATGAAGAACAGTTTTTACTGATCATGTTCAAAATGCAAGACCACAACAGGAGGCAACATCCCTTTCACAGGAAACAAGCAAAGCAACATTTTGGGCTGAAGAACAGCCTGGATGACCTGACCCACTCCAGCTTGCCTGCAAAGTTAAACATGTCACAGGGTTCTCTTTCGGGCAAAGGGAAGATGTAGGAGAGGTTTTTATAAATGGCAGTTGGGCAATTAATGTTAACCATCAATATCAGAATGGCTTAGATTGCATGATTAACTAGTAAGAGTTTTGAGCTGGCTGGTAATTTTAGATTAAATAGTGAGGCAGCCAGTGACTTGAATATTGATGAATATCCTGTGTTTTATTAATATGCATTCTCTATAAATTAGAGGCTTAGTACACAAAGAAGAATCCTAATGCTCTTGCTATTTTTCATTGCCACAGGTAGAGCTGAATAATTCATAGCAATTAATTTATTTCACTGATTTAGCCTTTTGGGGTGGGGGTGGGGAGGGGGAAGTTGAGCACAAGTAGTCTGCAGGTAATTTTTTCCATGTTTATTTATTATAAATATCTCACCAAATACATTTGAAGACTAATTCTTAGTTGGGGAGAATTTTTTGTATTCTTAAATTGGAGAAATTGAGAGGAATATGAGCAGCAGTGCAAGAAACCCACCAGTCATTACAAGAACCCAAATGAATTTTAAATGGGAAAAAAAAGCCCAGCTAGTTGCAAATACCACCCAGATAGGGTCAGGCTCATGTTGATTTGTATTGATTGGTGCAGTGCTGGTTACTTTGCATGTTTCTGCTCCTCCTTTGATTGATTGCAATTCTTTAGGACCAAGATTTTCTTACAAATATTTCTTAGGGCAGAATTTGTTCTCTGTATTTAGTCCTTAGTGCATAAGTGAAATGCTGCCCCTTTTGCAGCCAAGGTAAGTTTCACCATTGACTCTGGAAGATCCAGGATTCCACCTGCTGATGGAAACATTCTTGAAAATCCTTTTTTATACGCACAGAACAAGAATACATTCCACGCAAATGACATTTTATAACTGTGCAACATTTCAGAATACCCAAAGACAGATTTTTAATTTTCTTGTAGTAGTGGGAGATGGTGCTTTAAATACGAGACGAAAGTGGTGCAGCATAAAGATCATTTGCCAGTCCTGCAGCTCAGGGAGGCTGCAGCCCTGTCTCGGTGTCACACTCATATCCAGAGCAGGTAATATCCAGAAACACGTGAGGAGGAGGAGGAGGCTGTATGATTATTGCCTCTCCTTTTTGCTGGTTCTTACAACACACTGCACAGCAGTGAGAGTTGCATAGCACGCAATAAATCATTGCCTCATTATGCTCCTTCTGTAGGTTTGTTTAGGGCACCTACTCTAGTACCAGCTCCGGTGGATTATTTGTTCTTCCCAGAAATTCCTCTCAGATATAGACTTCTGTTTTGATTTGCAGAGAAAGAAAAAAAAAAATCTCTACATCTTATTTTTAAAATAATTTCCTTAGTGTGCACAGCATTTTACATTAGAGTGCTGCCTAAGAAAATAATTTCAGCAATGTCTGGAGGTGATTTTAATTTGCAGGTGGATGATTTTGTTGAAAGGAGGCAAGAGGTTAAAAAGGCTTTTGCGTTTTTGTGACTTGTCAACATGAAGTATTAGCAAATGAAACACAGGGTCTTCTTTCCCTGCTTTCTTCTTTCCTCCCTTCTTGCCTGTCTTTCTTTTTGCTTTCTTTCCTCCCTTCTTACTTGTGTACACAAAAGCTGCTGATCCCTTACCTAGCCAGATTTTGCTGAATTGTTGTAAAAGAAGCCTAAGTACCTCATTAAAAGATATTGTAAGGTCTTCATTCACTTTTTTTGTGTGTCTTTAGCCAGCCCTAGTCCACGGCCAGTGCAGGAGGGCACTGGTCTGATTGATAGAATAAGGATTTTTGACATTTGGTTTTGATTTAAGCAGACAAATCCTCTTAAGAAAAAGTGTTCATTAGTTGGCCTAATTTACTAACAAGAACCAGTATTGCTGATTTTGATAAAACAGTATTTATTTAGCATTGCACCAAGTAAATGCTGGAATAACCTACATTGCACCTGCAGTGGATTTGAACAGCAAGAGCTGAGACCTTAGAGAGCAGGTGGGTACACTGCAACACGGCTGGGTTTTGCTGCAGTGTGACAATGTGATCTAGGATCCGATCCAGACTCCTTGGAAATCAATGGAAATTCTACCCTTGACTTTACTGGGCTTTGGATCCCGCTCCAGTTGTGCCAGAGTGGTAACGAAATGACTCCAACTTGGGGGAATAATTTTCTGGCTTAACAGATTCAGTGTTTTTGTATTGATGGGTTTGTTTATGTAAAGGGTCCTGACTTCAGGTTTAAGTGGTTTTGACCCATGCCTGTCTCTGATCCTCCCTCCTATTCACAGTTCCTTGAAATGCAATAGATTTCTGTTTTGTGACCACTCACAGACATCCCAGATGAACAATGACATTTCAGAGATGATTGTGATGTGAAACTCAAAATCATTGTAAACCTGCTCAAACTGTGACCTGCCTTCACACAAAAGCTCCCTGAGCTTTCTGAACCTTTCAGCAAAACTGGATTGTGTTCACAGCCATAAAGAAACACAAAACTGAGTCAGTTTTGTGTATTTTGGGGTTTCATTATACATACTTCTGCATCATTGTATCTTAGACCCGGGTATAATTCTTATTTGATTGTAAACTCCTACAAAGAGCCTAGGAATAGAAGATGTGCTGAGGTCAGGACCAGAAAAGACTTTTTCCAACACCCACTGCAACCTGAGTCCCCCACAAACAATTAGGACTCAGCGAGAATTGTACCGAACCCTTTCGGATGGAAGTGCAGTGGTGACCTTCTAGATTGATTAAAGATGTCACATTGATTGACTTTGAAGGGAGCCACTTCCACCCTTCTTCTGCCAAAAAGGCAGTGGCTGCAATGTGAAGCCTCAAGAATGGGGCTTTGTTCTTCCAAGTACGTGGAAGACATCCAAGGGTAACGGGATAATGCAGATAATGGGATAGGGTTTCTCCCCTCCTCTCCCTCAAATACCATATAGCTAGATTTTGGCTATCCAGACCCAGGCCTTAGGAGACATTCCTCTGATAGCTACTTAAAAGATGAAATAGCTGAGGAAGTGAGCTCTTTTTATAGGTTATGGAGGATGTTCAGTGGTTGAGAATGTCAAAAAGGACTGGTGATGTTGACTCTGCAGGAACCTTTAATGGCAATGGAGGTCTGAACTGTGTGAACAATGCAGTGGAAGGGGTAGTGTGGTGGGGGAAAGGGCTTTATTCCTCTGGCAAACCCAGGCCTGATGATTTTACCTGCTGTCACTTTGGGGTGTCAAGTTTGAGAGGTGCTAAAATGGCCCAAATTTTCCAAAGACAGGCAGTGCCTTAACAATATCTGGTCTCTTTAAGGCACCTTGAGTTGGCACTGAGAAATATTGGCCTCCGAAATTACCACTTTTGAAAATCTAGGCCACCGAAACTGATATGAACTATCAGAAACCAGAGACAAGGGAGCATTTATGTCAGAGAATGTATAGTGGCTCGAAAACTACAAATCAAAATAATTCACCCTTTTATGTGTAAATCTCCTTCCCTTTGATACACAAATTGAAAAGCTGTCTGGTTTCCTTGTAGTTTCCGTAAGCAAGCAGCGTGTGACTGTACCCTCTAGAATGCTATTTAAGCGTTATTTTAAGTGCAGACCTGTTAAGGTCAAAGCAAGCTCATCTGTATGCTAAAACTGAACCCACCAAACCTTACACCTAAAACCGGCAGGCAAGGAGGTCTCGAGCTCCACAGTCCCCTCGTGACAAGCGCGCGGTGTGACAAACGGTGAAGCACCAAGAGATCAAAGCACTTTTTCAGGGGATAACAATAAAATCAGAGGCAGAAAGACACCAAGTCCTGGTGCAGGTGTCTGCTCTTCTGAAGCATCCTTTCTCAGACATGACACAGCCAGCCCATCACAAGGGGGCACAGGCAAGAGCTGCAATCCGGCAGTAAATATCATCAGCAAATTTACATCCTGTGTGGTGCCTTCCCGAGCTGGTAGAAAGGCTGGAGAGTCCTTGCACGAAGCCCACGTGGAAGGGATTACTGTAACACACTGAATTTACTGTGAGTTTATCGAAAAGGAACTTTTCAAGGTGAACGAGGAAAGACACTGTGATGTGTTTTGCTCTTTCCTCTGGTTGAGCACCTCAATCCAGGTCCTGTGGAAGTCAATAGCTGTCTTGCCTTTCAGAAGGATTATGCCCCTAAATAGCTTCTTTAGGAAGTGTACTTTGCTTGGTGATAACACTAAGCAGAGGGTGGATGATTAACACCAATTAGGATTATTTACAAGAACCTAGAAAACAATAGGTCCATAAATCCTTGTCTTATCAATTGTAGTTCCTCCTGGGTAATTCAGTCATCATTGGGCAAACTCTGTGTTTCACTGTTCATTATGTGCAGATCCAGCTGATATTAGCTGAAGTTTGTGGAAATGTTGAAGGTACAATATGACCTAGCATGTTACAACAAATTCTGATGGTTTTCAATATTTTTATGTTCTAAATACCCTACAGTTTTCCCCCAGGTATATTGAGTGAACTTAAGGCAACTCACAGTAGCCTTGTTTCTCTTGGGTTATGCTTCAGCTCTGTCTGCACTTGTGTCTCCGTTTGGGGTGGGTTTGCAGTATTCCCCCTCCATTTGTTGGGCACTGATCCAGCTGCAGAACAGCTTCAGTGCACACAGATTCCTTCCAGAGGGGAGCCAGTGGGGACCATTCTCCTAAAGCAAACAGGGCTTGGTGGGACACTCAGCCCTGATCTGAGGGGCAGCCACAGCACCACAAAGTCCTTTGGGATGTATGTAACCCTGCTTTGCAAAAGCAAGGATGTCAAACTGCCCAGAGCTCCCATGCCAGCCTGAAGTGGAGCTTGAGCTATAGAGAGGGTCAACTGCTTTATTGAACCACTTTTTGCTGTTGACTGGCAGCTCTTGTGACCTCTACTCCTCTTTCTTCCACCAAGGCTTCTCCTGGTTCATTATCCTTTCTGTTTATTAACTGCACGATCTTCTCTAGCTGTTCCACCTTGCTGCTGATCTTTTTCCTTCTACTTTTATCACTTTATGTGATCCCTTTTCCAATTTCCAACCTTAGTCTCCCAGAAGACCCGGAGTGGTGATGCCTGGATGCAGAGGAGATCACACTGCTTATAAATCTGCACCATGAGGAGGCCAAAAGTTTCTGCAGCAGCAGGAGGTAAGCCAGGACTGCTGGTGGGTGTAAGGAACAGAGAGCAATGCCACATGCATCCGAGAAGAAGGCAGCAGCACCCCTGAGGATGGAGACTTTGGAGCAGTGTCATGGTCCTGCACAGAAAACTTGAAGAGATCTTCAGGTGGGAACACACCATCCTGCTGGCTGCTTGTGTGGTTTAGTCCATGGACCTCTGGGGTCTGCATGCCAGAGACTGGAAACTCTTGACTTACCCTAAATGTCCTCTTTGTGGACTTCTGATGTGATAGGAATGGCACAAAAAAATTCAATATATCTGCTTCGCCATAATATTTTCAGCCTGCTAACTTTCCCAGGACTACTTTCTGCTCAAATTACTGGAACTTAATTACATGAGGTTTAATTTCATTTGCTTGGCCAGCTTTAAAAACATGTATTCAAATTTGAACCGCAAGGACAGAATTTTGGGAGCCTCTTTGTCCTCTCACTTTGTGTTAGTTTAAATGAAGAAACTGTTTCTGTGAATCTCTGCTTTACTACACCTATTCCAAGTCAGTCTCTCTTCTGGAGAGACTTCCACGACTCTCAGCAGTTTAAGGGGGAGCACTTGTTCTTGAAACTGTGCAAACAATAGATATTTGTCTCCTGCTTGTGCATTTTCTTGTAAATAAAATGTGTTGAGACCAGAGATGGAGTTACACTGACTTTACACCAGATAAGGATTTGTATTGAGATTTGACACGTGTTGTATTATCCATATGTTTCTTGAGTAGGTCTTGCAATGTTTAATTATTAAAAAAAAAAAAAAAGAAGGGGAAGAAGAATCAAAGAAGGGACATAGAGAGAGGAGGTGAAAGGACATGGATGGCAAGTGGTGGAGTTGGAGGATAACACTGGCTATCGAGGCATTATCTGAGCATTCCTATGATTAGGACTTATCTTTCTCGCTTCACTATTTCATTATAATCTGCTGCTTAGCTGATAAGTAATAAATGGCCTCCAAATTTTATTGCATTTGCTCGCTTTCTTTAGATTTTACATCATTTTGTTCCCCTCCTAAGTTCTTATTTCTGTTAAGTCATGAAGACTTTGTGCTTCTGCTGGGGTTGACTTATTCTTCTGGTATTTCAGTGTTGTTATTTAGTTAACAAGTGTCCCTCAGCAATTCCTCACATAACACTTCCTTCTATCACATTGGGATGATCAAGGATACATTGCAGCTGATGTGCAAACACTGAGTTGGGCATCCACCTCCAAGTCAGCAGATAAAAACCCCTCCACAGAGCCAACAAAAGAGGGCTTTTTTTAAACACCCCAACCCGCTAGTGGATTATTCTTAATGGGTTGGCAGCATGCCCCCTTCCTTCCTCTGCAGGAATGCTGGCCTGGCTCTGCAGCCCTGGGTTTGGTTTTTTTTGTTGGCTTTTTTTTGTGTGTGTGTGTGTTACAGCTTGCAGAAGAAATAAATTGTAGGACTGATTTGTAATAGTTCATGGCATTTTTTTCCTCTGTAGCCTGGGACTGCCTTATTTACCTGACGGGAGGCAAGTGTAGTGACCAGCACTCCTCTTTGGGGAGTGATCCTGCCTTGTCAGTGGGGACATGCAGGACAGGGCTCCTTGTGGGGGCTGGCTGTTGTTTCTAGGAGCTCACGGACATACCTTCAAGGGTTGAGGGTTCAGCTTCTTCTGCGTGAGAGAAGAGAGGAAATGACCTTCACCCAGCTGAGCAGGGAACAACAGGAAACCCTCATGGTCCGAAGCTCCTGCCATTTCCCACCCCCCAGAATCCGGCACTCAGGGACCGTTTTTGACGAGCTGTCAGGTCTTTTGTCAGGGTTTAGCTGCTGCAAATATATCACCGAAGTATGCTGATGATTCATGGGCAAGCGGTGTATGGTGATTTAAGTGATGGACCAGCCATTCTGTAATGGATTTGAGAATTCCCAATCAGATTGTACTTAGTTTTATCAAGCAGGAAGCTGGCAGGCTGTGTTTTAATCAACTGATAGCATCGCTTGGCAATTGGCATCCAGCTAGTGAACAAAGTACTTCTCAAAGACCAGCTCACTAGGTTGCAAACAGTCACAGCCACTCAGATCCCTCAGGTTTACCTCCTGTTTGTTCTGTTTAGCCTGTTTCTTTCCCAAACGAAACTTTCAGCTAGAAGTGCAGAAAGATGCAGCACATCAGATCCTCTGCTCCTCTTTCACTGATGTTGTAGGGGGAATGGATGAGGCAGAATACATTCGCTTAATCCTCCAGGAAGCTATGCTGAAACAATCTCCTGGATGTAGCATCAAGTCCCAGCACCATGCAAATTCAAGGATTAGATGCTGACACAAGTTTTTGGAATGCTCACATTGCATAAGTGCAATCGATCTACAATATGGGGCCACACCAGGTAAGACAAGGCCTTTTCCCCTTTGAGTGAGGCCATTTTGTGTCCCATTATCTACTGTGTCACCAAAGACATACCCTCTGTTCTGACCTGTACCAGCAGACTCCAAGAATGTTGCCTTTCCGGATAAAACTCTTCAGTCTCTCGATTACTTCTGCTCCTGCAGAGCATCTTCACAGCACAAACCCCCAGGTGCCACAGCTACCTTAAAGAATTCTCTACTCAGGATTTATGTTTTGTCACAGTTATGGAGCTGTGCAGCCATCTACACCCATGTAGCTGTGCTCAAGCACAGCATCAACCTGGGGAGCTGGTTTGTTGTGCCTAGCTCCTGTGTAGTAGTTACAGTACTTAGCAATCCACCTCCAATATAAATATATCTGCTACTCTGAAGAGCAGGCTCTGAAAAGCACCAGAAGGGATCACTCCCCCATAGGGATTTTTTCCAACATTGCAGAGCTGTTAGGACTTTCAGAGAGAAATTCTTCTCCCAGCTAAGCTTCCCAGCCAGAGAGGTCAAGATTTCACCCCAAGCTGGCAAAGCTCTGGTGCAACCTGCTGCAACAGGCCATGAACCCCCATTTAGAGCTGGGTTCTGTCTGAGGTACTCTTGGGCCATGCAGGCAAGGAGGGAGATGGAAAGCAGGAGTTGGGAGCCATCCACAATGTCTTTGCATAGGGGTCCCACAGCACACTGATCTGTGAGCTGAACATGATTGATTTGAAATTGGTTTGATATTTGGAGCCCTCAGATGAGGATGATGATTGGAAGGATGTAAAATAATCATTCTGCCTAAAAGTACTAAACATGGAAGTGAGGTGTAAGGAACAGAGAGCAATGATTCATTGGGAAACTGTGCTCTTGAAATTGTGTGGCAAATCCTGTGTGAGGGCAGAGCTGGATGTAAGCTCTGGTTTGTCCAGAGGAGTTGAGATACATTGGGGATCAACAATTAGCCCTGTAATTGAAAGGAAAATTTTAATTTCAGTCTTACATATTGTCTGCTGACCATTACACGAAATTCAGAGAAACCAAAGATCCCTGTTTCCAATATCCAACTGAGCATTTCAGCAGACAATAACACCCACTGCAAGAACTGAAGCTAGGGTTTCCCTTTGCCAGAACCACCAAAAGGGCACATGAAAACAAAACTGAAAGAAGTCTTCTGTCTTCTTTCCCTGGGGTGGACATATATGATTTCCACAGGGTGGTTTTTTGTGTAAACATTCCTATTTGTATGTTTTACAGATTAAAACATAAAGGTATCTTGCAAACATATTCACTAAGTCAATTTTAAGGCAAGTTAATTAATGTATCTAAGCTTTATCACAGAGCATAAATAAGTGGGAAAAATCCCCCAGCCAGATGTGAAGCATCTAATCTCGATTTTCTCACTCTTTGAGTTCATTTATTACAATGTTTGCTCACTTTTGTAAAAGCCATGCTGATGGAATCATCTAATTTCTGAGAGCATCTCCAGGGACAGGAGATCACATTACAATATCTCACATTATGTGTCATTCAGGTAGTATATCTGAAATCATAAAACCTATGGAAAGGGAATGACACTTGAATAGCAGATTCCTCCTCCCCTTTCCTTTTTCTGAACATTATTTTTCCAGCCCAATGTACTCTCCCTTATGCTGTCTGACCCCATGCAGGCAGGCTGCTCGTCTCCATTCTGCAGAGCAACAGGCTGTGAAGTACATCTTTCTTTGCTCTACCTCACTGCCTCATCCTGTCTCACACTGCCTCACATATAGTTTGGGATTTTCCCTTCTGTTCTGAGCTTTCATTTGTATCAGCTCATTATCCGTGTTTTGTGCCTATAGGTGCTGCTATGTGAACTGATGAACAGGAGCAGAGAACTGGCCCTGCTGACAAATCTGAAGAAAAGCCCAAGTTTCAGATCAATAATTTCCCTGCTCCAAATCACTGCATTTCTGTCCAAAACTCTCTGCTATTATAGGTACAGAAGGACAGGACCTCTCCAGCTGCCACTGGTGCCAACTCATGAGCCCATTGCCTTCTTACCATTTCAATTTTTTTCATCAGCTTCAGGGGTTTTGGTAAAGACCTCAAGGAAGAGTTATATGGTCTTAAAACATCGTTCATGCCCACACGGTCCAGGTCTTCCATTTTTAAGATTCCTTCCCTATTATCTTGGATACTTGCTAATTACCACAGAAGCCTGCTAGAAACTTGCTTGAGACACCAGTTTCAGTGCAGCAAACCACTTGCAGTTTGTCTAAATCTCAGCCTGTAAATTTATGGTGTCCTTTGAGCGAAAACAGGTTTTCCAGGAGAAGACTCTGTTGCTCTAGATATTATTTTAACATTCAAATCTAAAGTCAAGACCTCAACCCCATCTCATCCAGTTGACCACAAAGACCATAATCAGTTTAGTTTTGTATGCTACATCCATTCCAGATTACCACACCCACTGCTTATTTCTTCATGTGAAAGTGGTGCACCAAATTATCTGGTCTGATTAATACCAGGTTATTGTGCTTACTAGTGCATTTACAACAAAACTTTGCAACAGGAAAATAATCCTGGCCTTTTTAAACACTGAAGAGAGAAGAAAGAAGCACAACATCAGGACTAAATTAGTTCTGACAATTTCTCATTTTCATTTATTCAGAAAAAAGTCATAATTGAGACTTGGAGAAAAAAAGAAAAGCCCTCCATGACTTTAAGTGTAAAATCCATTTTAGTAGCAGGAAGCTGTTATATGGTTAGAGCAGTTATTTTTATTGTCTGTCTGGGTATAGTTTTTAACTGCAGGCACAGAATAAATCAATAGTGTCATAAAGCTACTCTCACCCTCTGCCCTTTCTAAAGGGACATTGTTCAGTGTCTGTGCTGGATGTGACACAGACTACTGCTTTGATGCACAGAATTATGCCTCTACTAATGTGCTGGGGGAGAGCTCTGTGTGATAGATATTTACGTGTATCTCATTGTCCATATCATCCCAGAGTCATCAAAAAGCAAATTAAAACACAGATACACTCAAAAATGCAGAGAAGTTCATCAGAAGAGAGGGGGTTATTCTGCTTAATTTCTTGCAAATGGTATTTTTAATGAACTTGTCCATTCATAAATCTTCTCAGGTGACATATTTCCAAGACTATCCAAGAAAGCATGAAGTGATTCGTAGGGTAGTCCACACAACTTAAACCTGACTGTAACCTACTCTTTAGGACAGCGAGGAAGGATGTAGCAGGATCTGACTATGAAGCTGGTGCTAGATAAAATTGCCCTGGAAGTGTGCCTTTTTAATAGCAAGAGTAGTTAATGGCTGGAACATTTGGCTTAGGAATGCGGTGGATTGAGCATTACTTTCAGTCTCTAAATCAAGACTGAGTGTCTTTCTAAAGCTATGCAAGAGCTTCAGCAGAAGTTATGGCTTTGATGCTGAAATGAGTGGGTGAAGTTCTTCAGCTGTGTTATAAAGGAAACAAAACCAGATGACTGTGATGGTCCTTTTCAGCCTTACTAATCCATTAAGTCCTGGTTTGGGGCCTTTCACACGTTGGGGTTTAAAGCAGCCTCTTGGGTTTTCCGGGTGGTTTCTGCAGGCAATACACGTTCCAGAGCTGGATTGACAAACTCCATATAAATGGGTGTCTGGAATTGACATACTTTATAATTTATATATAAATCACTGCCTCTGAATGCAGTTCCAGATCCATTTCCACACGCAGCTGAGCTCATTTTGTCTGTTCTGTGCAGTGGGGATTTTCCTTTGCAAAGCATAAATGCAACTGAGCCGAAACATACACCACATGCTGCTGGAGACCCCAAGAACAGCCACCCTAACGTGGACCACAAAGAACTAAACCTTTGTGGATCAAATTCTTTAGAGATTTATCAGCAGCAATGCGCGTTGTCAAGTAAATTCATCACTCCTCTCCTTGCTTGCTCATTGCAACCTCCCCAGGTTGGCACTTCTGACAGAGGCATGAAAACTGTACTTGTGCTGCAAGTGGGAGGTGGAGACAGCGAAAATCTGTGCCCTGTCTGTGGGACTCCGTGCTGAGACAGCTCTATTTTCACATCTAGTCACAAGCTGATTGGTATTGCCTCAGTATTTGTTTTGAGGATGGCTCTCAAGAAGTGGAGTTGGAGCTTGGATTCAGTAAGATTAGAGAAAGCAAGCCCTAAAATAATGCCACTTGTTTCTGAAGTCGGCAGCACTCACATGTAGCTTAGTGCTGGACAGGCAGAGGGTCTGCAGGAGTTTGCACACTCCTTGGTGAGCGTGGTGAATAACACTCATTTGAGTAACCTAATATTTGTTTTCCTTCTCTCTGCAAAATGCTTAGTGCTGGATTTTGATGTCTATAAATACTGATTCGGATTTTCCTTCCTTCCCTCCCTCCCCACGCTCCATTGAAAGCAGAGACTTCTCACCCAGCACCATTTGCTGACTCCTTCCCTTCAGCTCTTCCCCATCCCTGTGGTGTGTGAGCACAGTCACGTGCAGCCCCTCGGTTTCCCCTCGGGCCACTGGCACTTGGGAACGAGAATAACAGATGTTGGGGAACAAATAAGACCCCATCTGGTAAAAAAAAAACCAGTTTAGGAAAAAAAAACCACATAAACTTCCCAGTTTCTCAAAAACTTTGTCATGAATATCCAGTGGCCACTGGAATAGCAGCAAGCAGCAACAGTAATAATAAATTACAGTAAATATCATGCTGTCATAAGTGACAGCAAACCAAACCCACTGCTGTTCAGAAATGAATTGGAGAAAATATTTCTTAATCTCTTTTTGTATTATTCAGCCAGCTGTAATGATTTATAGCACTCTGAAGAAGTTGCGGTGCAGAGTTGTTTCTTAATCATCTGTCTGTGCATCTTGTTATATTACCCACATGTGTCTGTGCTTTGGTGGAGGCTCTGCATCCAGCAGTGCCACCATCAGCTGCTGCTGTCTCACTTGGGGCCGTATGTGCTCACCCTGGGAATAAATTCATTTAATGCAGGGGACCTCTCAGCCTTTCTCTAGGGCTCTGCTTCCTTTAGGGACAAATCTGCCATGAGGAGGAGAAATCTGCTCAGCCATGGCTGAGCTGGGGGCAGCCCCATAATAGTGCCTTGAATGAAGACTGTTGCCCCAGAGACATGTGGTTTGAGCCTGTTCAGCTGTAAATAACCCGTGTTCAGTGGACATGGGGGGGCTTTGCTGCTGGTGTGTATCAGATGGACACCCTGCAGATGGGTCTGTCCTCCTGTGAGTCTGTGAGCACACTCGTTATCAGTGGGAAAATGAAATGGTGGGGGATAAATTGAACTGGGAACATGGTATCAATAGCTGCTGTCTTTGTCCACTTATTTCCAAAGATTTATACGTGACAGTGTGAGGACTGCTCAGTGACACATTTTAATTTAATTAAATTTCCTGTTGGATTGATGTCTGATCAATCAATAATGTTAATGTTTTTGCAATTTAGAGATTAAAGCTTGGATGAGCGGATATTGAAATACTCTCCCATTCAGCTGCCTGGGAATATCTCTTTCTGCTTCCATTGCCAGAAAACCCATTTTGGGTGAGAATACATCTTGGGGCTTGCCATGCACCTGCACCAAGGCTGAAAGCTTTGCCCCAGCCTAGCAGAGGGCAAGGGAGCTGTGCAGCAGGAGTGTCACCTCTTAGAGATGCAGAGTTGCACAGATCTGGGTTTGTGCAAAATCTGTGTAGCTCTGTATGTTTTCCCTCTGATGTTCAATATAGGAGAAATTTTGAAGAACAGGGCATTGCAGGCATGACACTTCCATTTGCTACGTGCTCCTTGTTCTGGAAGTCATCAATGTTGAGGTTTCACCTGGGGATTTGAGTATGCTCTCCAACAAGATGTCTATCTTTCATGGGTCCTCTAGTCCCCTCTGGATCCCACTCATTGCTCTGGCCACCACAGCCTCTTGCAGCAATGAGTTCCCCAGTTCAACTGCTGCTCTCTAAGCTGCCATCCAGGGGACAACAGGATCCTGGTCTGGAGCTGAAATTATCGCTTCTTGAAGCTCCTTGCCTGCCTAAATTTCTCACAGATGAGCTAATTGTGCTCCACCCTCTTCAGGCTGTGAAGATAAAGAGATGCTGTAGCATGTCCACAGAACCCTTTCCCCCCCCCTCCCCCCCCTTATGCCTCAAATATTTTAAAAGTGAGGTCAGGAGAGGCTTCAACTTATTCAGGGGAGTTACTCTGCACTGACTTTTCCATGAGGCCTTGGGGTCTTATATAGCCCTTTGAAGACTCATGACTCAAGGTAAAAAATAATCCATGTTTTCAAACTTGTAAAAGAGTGAACCCAAATTTCACCCAAGTCACAGCCACGGCCATAGTCTCAATGGGTCAGGCTAATTTGTCAGATCTTAACACTATCAAAACTTGGACAGTGAGAAATCCCAGCCTCCCTGAGGTCTGCAGGCTCCAGTGTCCCTCTGTGGTCTCCCGGTCTGTAGCATAGCTGGCTGTCCTACACAGGGTGCTTATATGCTCATTGTATTTAGGGGAGCCTTAAAAGGGCCAATTTCTTACCCAGCTGTATGTTAAAATCTGTAAAATCTAGATGTTCTTTCCCTTAAGGACTCTCTGGGGACTGTTTGCTGTGTACCTGTCCCTCAGACAACCCCAAAGTAACGCACAGAGGGAAGAAGACAGAGAGAGAGATAGGAGGAAGGGGAAAAGAAAGCACAGCTCATTTTCCACTTTAGCACAGGCACCTGAGGGGTAGAAGTCAGCAGTTTTTTGACGGTACAAGAACTCGGTAACTTAAAACAGGAAGGAAAAAAAAAAAAACCCACGACCAAATAACTTTGCCTTGACCTCCTCATAAGAGAGTCAATGACTTTAAAGTAAACTGGGACTCCTTTCTGGAATTTATTTGGCTGTCGGTTGCTCCTTACCTCATTAGAACAGCAATATTCAGAAATGTGCCAAAAGATGCAGGCAGGCTGCAGGACACAATGAAGATAATTTTTGGGAAATGGCAGTTTGCTCTGCAAGAGTCTGCTCTTGGTTTTTTGTTGCAAGCGAGGGAAGGCTTCACATATTTGTGTCTCGCTGTCAAAATACCCTATAGTGCAGAGTTTCTCCCACTGAAATATATCGTGTGCATCAGGTTTTGTTTGTTTTTCTGTTGTAAACTTCAGCAGACACCTGCTACTGCAGGCGAGAGGGCAGCTCGCCCAGGGTGCCCACCCATGTTTGGGATGGGGATGGTTGGTGGGTAGGGGAGTGTCAGTGTGTCTGTGTGTGTTGCAAGCATGTGCATGGGGAAGGCATAGGAAATTTGTTCCTTGGAACAGACTGCGGAAAGTAACCTGCTGCAAAATTAATGATTTTTGTAGTAGATCAACCTTTTTATGCTTAATGCCTGATGTATGATGCTCTCCAGGGCTGGCTGTCATAGGTAGGACTGCTGTGAGTTGGTCCACCTTGATGAGTGACCATTGTTTCCTCCCTCCCTTCCCTAAAAAACACCTGCTCCAGCACAGGGAATCACTGTGAGACATTGTTAAAATGGGCAGTCCTGGCTGTTAAGGGTTTGCTGTGCCCTCCTCATAAAAAAAAGGGATTTGATGCAGGTGTTTGCAGCAGCCAGGGCTGCTCACCCCATCTCCCAGCAGCCAGGTTTAAGCTCCACTGGCTCATGTCTTTGCCCATTCCAGATAAACTGTTTCACAATCAAAAAGCACAATAAACCCTCAGAAAATGATGTCCCAGAGAGCAGTCCAAGCTTTTGCAATGTTCAAATTTTGAGTGTTTGTGATCTAGCATTCCCATTGTTGTTCACCACACCATACTGCTCACCAGAGCGTGCCAGAGCAGGCCTTGGCCAGTTGGCTACTTTGGGGATTTAACATGAAGGAAGGAGGGAATACAGAACAAAGTCCCACAGTCCTCATCCTACAATGAAATTCATTTAGACTGCACCATCAGACTACTTTTTAGAGTTGTTCATCTTACCCTGAACAGTAAATTCCTCTAGGAAAGTAATTTATGATCTGGGAGGGCTGTTACTTACGAGCTACTAAAATAACTTTAGTTGGACTTTTACTACCTTCAGCAGCAAGCATCCATGCTGAAGCCAGGAATGAGCCTCTTCTTGCTGGTGGTGATACGGTATGATCTATAGCAGAGCCACATGGGTTTTTGGCTTGCATTCATCTTGTTTCCATCCCGTGTGTTTAAAAAGAAATAACTGATTTCTACCCACAATGTTTACAGTCAAGTCACGTTATTTCAACAACTGCATGAGCTTTCAATAATTTATGCGTGAGTAGGATCAGGGTGGCTTTTAGCATAGCTTGGGCACCCTGCTTGAGACCTGTTCCCTCAGCTTTAGCTGTCCAGCAATCAGCCACCTCCTGCATGCCAGTCATCCAAAATCCCTCCATGTTTGGGTGAGCTTTCAAGAAAGTTTGCTCTCCTTTTTTGAATGCAAGTGAAGTTGGAATTGGTCCTTAATCTTTAGATCATTAAAAAATGTTATCACACGTGCGTTGTGCTATAACTGTCACGGTTTTTCTGCACCCTTCACTGCAAAGTGACTCCTACCTGACTGTGCCTCAGGCAGTGAGTGCTGCTGGGTATCAGCTCAGTCATGGAAATGGGCTCAGTTCAACAGGTGGCTGGTTCTGGAACTTATCACAAATTTTCCACAAGAAATTAAAACCAGAGAAGCACAGAAACACAGGCCCAAGCCTCCTGTAAGAATGATGCAAATAAAAAATTACTGGTATGTGCAAATAAAAAAATACCCATATGTACCGGAGCCACTCTCATAGCAGAGCAGAATCAGGCCCTTATAAAGCATCCCTCAGGGATGCTGAGCAAGCCTTGAATACAATTTTCTGTTCAAACTGAGTCTTTCTTTAGAGGAAGAAAGATCCTTTCCCCTTTACCATATTCAGCATGAGAAGAGACCTTCTGCAGTAAAAATATTTGGGTATGTCCCAGTTAACAAATTAGAATCCAGAGTATTTCTTTTATACCACAATTTACCTCCTCTGTTTCAGTCCACAGCATGTGTGTGGGAGTATACAGCAACATTTAGCACTCAAATTCTAGTCATGAGTAGCCAAAAACACTGGGATTGGCATTATGTGTAAAGCAAAGCACCTCTGAGCTGCCTGCTGAGGTTTGTTTTGGGCTGTGGGCAGGTTTTGCTCATTTTGCCTTCAAAAACTGGGAGAGATGAAACCAAAAATGAAGCTGTGGAGAAAGCCTCAGTAGAGTGATCTTCAAGTCTCATTGAGAAATTCTCAAAAGACCAAAGCTTAGAGGATAGGTTCAGAGCAGGAATCTCAAAAAATGGTGTGAATGTTGGAGAAAAATGGCTAATTTCTCCCAGGGAAAGAAATGCTCCAGTTTCTACACTAGTGCAAGAGATCTGGACTTCCTAGGTGGAGGAGAAATAAAGAAGAGTAGATACATGTGGGTTGCACTTCCCATGTATATTTTTAATTATGGCACATCTATCATTCTTAGCACTGCCTTGAGCAAAGAAAGATAAAGCAGCAAAGCAACAGCAAGATTTCCACACATGTAGCCAGTCTCAAAATCAATGGAAGTTCGGTATCTAAATACCTTTAAAAACCTGATGAGTGGTTCCCTGGGGCCCCCCATGAATATCACAACCTTAAATCCTGGAGGATGCACTGACATTGCTGTGGAAGGCAGGGGGTTGCACTCAGGACAGCATTTGGTTTGTAATGTGAAGGGCTGAAAAATTGTTCCTTTAAGGTTGGCAAGTGTAAAGCTGCACAATCTTATCCTTCAGCATCTCTTTGGTTACAGGTAGTGTTTGACTGTGTACCAGCAGCCAATGGGAGGAATTTGGTGGCTGTCCCCAAATGCATTTTAGGTAATGTTCATAATGCCCACTGCCTTTAAACACTTCACAGGGAAAATGCAAACCTTCACTAACTCTCTGTAGGAAAGGAGGAACAAAGGGTGTTGACCTCGTTCTTTTGCATACAAATAAAATCAATAAATATTCAGGCAAATTAAAAAAAAAAATCCTGTTTCTGGTGAAGGTGGGGGAATCTGCTGAGGTCTTACTGTGTGGTGGATGTGAATGGAAATCTGACTGTGCCTCCCTTTGCATCCTGCCATACTGGCACAGCAGCACATGCTCTTCTTGTTGCTGCTGCTCACCCAAGGTTAGGCTACAGAAGTGACTTGCTTAGCCAAAGTGACACCTCTTGCCTGTTACATATCATGCGGTTATAAATAACAGAGCAACCTCTGTTTGATGGGAGGGGGATGCTGAGAGCCCCCTCCCTCCTTTAGGATGCTGAAGCAATTACAGGCAGGAGGAAGCCAGTGAGTGCCCGTGTTGTTGCAACAAACAGGGGCTTTGGGTTGGTCTTTGCTCCTCTTTAATTAGAGTTAATTGGTAAAGCAACCCCATTTTTCTGTTTCTGGAAAATCTGGGCTGTCAAGGCCTAATTCCTTGGGCTTATCAAGTGTGAGATATGTTTACCAAGTCCCTCCAAGATTAGCTGGGCTGCTATCAAAACCAAGGAGTGTATTTCTATCAATGAAAGCCGCTATGACAAGGTCTGTCCCCTGAGACAAACGGCCTGTTCCATGGAGGCTTTAAATAGGAGCAATAATGGTAGTGAGCGGCACTGAGTTGAATAATTAGATTGTTCTTCATAAATCCTCAAGTGAAGACTTCCAAGCAGGTCCATTATGTGTGTCGTATGTTAGCACTGAGCTTTATGTGGTGTGGACACCGCTCTGAGCCGGGCTGCTGTGATGGGTGAGTAAATCACCAAAGATTGGGACAGGAGGAGTACAGCTCCTTCCTCTCCTGCCTTTTCCCCCATGGAGATCATCTGCTCTGAACTGCAAACACCCATATTATTTATTTGATTGCTCAAAGAGGTTTTTGAGGGAGCTAACTGGAGTAATTTCTGAATATTTATGCTTTGTTTGTTTATATTCAGAGACTGGAAAACACACATATTTTGTTCACGTCCCCAGACTAGTTCATTTACTGATTCACTTAAAACATCCTTGCAGATCCATTGAGAGATAACTTTTTCCTCAGAGGGATGCAGTTGTATAATAGCAGCTTGGTATTATCTCCACATATCCTTGGTGAGATTTCCACTTGCCAACTGAGAACTGATTTTTTCTTTAAAAAAAAAAAAAAATCTTTCTCCATCCTCCCATTTCAATTATTCAGGTTTTCTCTCTCTTTCTTGCTCTCTCTGTCAGTTACAGAAAGAAATCTCAGATGAGCAAATGTCATTTAACCCTAACCCTGACTGGTGATTTTTAGACATTTCAGAGGAAATCCTGGAAGGCAGCAGCATCTGCAGGCAGGGACATACACCCAGCCAATGCATGATGCAGGTGCATGCTCAGGCAAGCACTTCTGCTAGACCCAGATGAACTCCATTCACTCAGAAACACGTTTGTCAGACCTGGTTAAACAATACTGGTAAAAAGAAAAAGAAATTGTGTTATTCCCCTGAGAACTGCGTATAAACCTAACTATTTTGTCTGCCAGTAAGAATCTTGTGTCACTGTAAGGTTTATAGGAGCTGACTGGCAAAGGATGCCCTGATGATAAATAAAATACCCCTAACCCATGTGCCATCACTCTGTGCAGCTGAGCAGCTGCAGTGTCCTTTTCACTTGCCTTGGTATGAAGATGTGGCATCTGCCTTTGGACCCTTTGTTACGGGCAGCTGATGGGGTCCCACGAGGGGACACGTCATACAACAGGGCCAGGAACAAGCACCAGCTGTGAGCCAGCTTCTGCTAAAGCTCATGGCCTGCTGTCAAATTCTTCAGCTTGCACACAAGCATTCGGATGAGGTCTGGGATTGGTGTGATCCACCAGCTCTGCTGTGTTCTAGTACCAACTGCCTTGCTGACAGGTCATCCCTCACTTGGCCCTGATGGAAAAAGTTCTCCAGTGTCAAAACACTGCCAGGATAAAGTGTTAAACATTTTACAAGGCAATTTAGGTGATAATCATCAGGGTAATAGAAAAATATTATCCATATTCATTTAAAGGTGTGCTGTGCTTTCCTTTCTGATTAGTGTATGAAACTCCTCGCCAGGCTATGAAAATAAAGTGACTGTGAGAATTTTTAAAGGCACATTCCTCCTCGCATTGTAAGAGCGTGAATTCCAGGAATTTCCTATCCATAAGAAGCTTGCATTCCTGGGACGAAGCGCTTGTACCCTTGCACACAAACTGCCCTGCTGCTGCAGCAGAAACCAGCCCTGCTCCTTTCTGCTCTGCCTGGGCAGCCAGAGGGGTGGGTGCAGAGTTTCTTAGTTTGACCCTGATCTGCAAGTGCTGAGCACGGCTGAGAGTCAGGCCACATCCATCTGAAGGTGATTTTTGGCATGATACCTGGGAATTTATGCATGACCTTGTTTCCTAAGACATGTCCTTTCTTTGGGCTCGTTCCTCTTTGAGCTGAGCTGCCCGGAGGCAGGTGGGCTTTGTGCCCGCTGGGCAGAGCCAGCAGTGAAGGTTTCTTTCAGCAGGTTTGTCCACATCTAGTCTGAGAAGGGACTGAGTTATTTGGTCCTCAGGCACAGTAGTAGTTCAGTAATTCAGGTGATAACCACAGTCTATGAATGGATTCATTAGAAGAGAGACTACTTGTAAACTTCCCCTGGAAAAAAGCAGCTTGAGATATTTTAATGTTGCAGGTTCTGACCTGTATGTTTGTTAGAAGGGGAGCCACTGAGCAGAGCTCTGGGCAGATCTGGGGGCTCCTGTCCCAGCAGGGGCAGGTCAGAGCACACAGCACAACCCAAGAACCCTGCACCAAAACAAATGTTCTGTAAAAGTGGAGTTACGTCTTCTTAACAGGGTCTGGTCAGGTAAAACTGGTCCCAGTTTGGAGACAGGACTGAGTCAGCAGCCCCACTCCTTGTTGTTCCCTTTGCCCCTGGCACAGAGGTGCTGATCTGTAATGCAGCTGGACTGAGGCACCCAGGACACTCAGAGGAAATGGGAAATGTGTCTGCAGACAGTAGATGATTCAGAGCCGCTGGCAGCTGAACAGAAGTTTTCCAGATTTCAATTTTGAACTCGGGCACCTTTATTCCACCCTGTTCCCACAGTGGGCACTTCCACCCTCTTGGGAGCCCAGCCTCGGTGCTGCTTTAGTGCCCAGCATTGATGGCAGCTGCCTGCTTCAGAGGTGTCTGAGGAGTCAAACAGGCTTGAAATCAGGCACTTCAGTCACAGGACTCTGTGACAGCCTTAGATATACTGATTTCATCTTCCAGAAGGTAAGGTCCAGTTTACAAAGGGGTCTGGGAAATCCCTGCCTAAGCCAAAAGCTGGTTCACCACCACCTGATTTCACTCTTCCTTCAAACATCTGCTGGCTGGTCTGGTGCTAGGCTCCTTCCCAGTGCTATTATCCCTCCTGAAAATAATGGCAGTTCATGTTTTTTAATGCATCAAAACCCCCTTCTCTTAAGATCAGGAAATATTTGCTGCAAAAACACAAGGTGTTCTTTACTTTCCAAGGATTACTTTATAAGTCTAAAACCCATCAGGCTCCGAAATGTTTGTAGATTGCCTGAATTTCCTAAAGTAGGTTTAATAAATAAAGACTCAAGACTGAAAACAGTCTGTTTGCTGTAGGATTTCTCATTATATTTCATGTCTATTCCAAGCTTTATGAGGATATGCTGGTTTAACTCCTTTCTGATGCTGTTTCTTAATACAACCAGATTTTCTAGATTAGTAAAGGTATATGAAACAAAAACCTGGAATTAGATTTGCAGAAAGTCTGTTATTTATACTAGATAATAGACATTAAACCAAGACAAAAGAAATTCAATGTCACAATAATAAATCCATTTTAAAATCCATTTTCAAAGCAATCAAATCACTGCAGAAACCCAATGACAGGTATATAACAATAATGTATATTTATGTAGTAATTTTCACCCCAAGGAATCCAGAACCTCCAAAAGTACCAGTGTGGGAGGTGACTCTGGGGGGGGGGAGTCAGTGGCACAGTGAGTGGCACAGGGAGCAGCCCTGGCAAGGTCACTTAAATAAACTTGCCTTCATCTAAGAGACCCCACATCACAGGAAATGTGAGTTAAGCTTCCAGTTGGACTCTGCTGTGCCTGTGGTCAGCACGCACGTGAATGAGAGCTGAACTTTGCCTCTTTTTGCAAAGGGCTGAACAACAGAAAAATAACAGTTTCCCCTTTTAAGGTCATAAACAGGATGAAAGTGCTGCTTCAGCCTGGGGTTGTCCTGCTGCGTGAGGCTGCTCTGGCTCTGGGAGCACAATCAGAATAGTTTTGCGAGGGGATTTTCACAGTCCTTTGAAAAACACCAGTATTCTTGCTAAATGTTAATGGAAGCTTGACTCGAAGGCAGCTCGAGTTGCAGAACAGCGCTTATAATAATGATTTATGTATTAAATGCAGCTGATGTGTTATTTTTATTATCTTGATGTGTTTTTGATGTTCAGTTTTCAGAAGAACAGCAGCCAAGTGGCACCGAAACCAGCTTTGAACATGTGCGTGTGTGCATGCCTTAGCAAACACAACTCATGTATGATGTTCTAGTCAGGGCTCTGAATAATGGGGTGGAAATAAGGATCAGTTCTTCGTGGGATGGTGTCACTCCATCGGCTTCAGTGTGACAGAGTCATCTGTAGTCAGGAAGCTCCTGCCGAGGTTTTGTGTATTATCTGCAGGAACTTTCCTGTCTTATCTGTGGAAAATTGATCCATACAGTCTCTTTAGAGACCTACATCAAATATTAATTTTGCCTATTTGTTCGATGTAATTAGCAGGTGTGATTAATCAATTAATCAATCTGTGATTCCTATCTCTAGTGCAAACAGCTGGCTGTGCTACAAGGGGATACTGGGAGCAGACATCCCCCAAATACTCCCTGCTTCCCATTGCAGGGGCACTTCCCAACCCCAGGTCAAGGTCTGCAGCCACCAAAATCTGGTGCCACTGGTGACTTGCACTCCAAAGTGTCCAGAGAGCACAACAGCACAGGTGAATCCTTTGGGTGGGCACATTGCTGTTCTTGTCCCCTGTAGAGTTGGGATGGCAGTGCCTTACCATGGGGCTGCAGGGCAGGAGGATGCCCTTAGGTGAGGGGTGTGGTGGCCCCTGGGGACCCCCTGGGTCCCTGATGTGCAAATGGACTGGCGGGCCAGGGGTGTGCTGGCCTCCTCAGCAGTTGAAGGTCCAGGCAATTCCTCATTTTTCTATGCCAGCAAGAGCTGCCAAGAGTGGTTGAACACTTTATGGCAGGCTTTTAGTGACATTCACTGTTCAGTTTTGCTTGTTTGAGGGATGCAGGTAAGTCATGTGAAGTTCAGGTAGACCTCAGTTCTTGAAATGCTTAGAAAGGCCAGGCTTTTGCTGAGTGGGAAGCAGACAAAATCCCATCTCTGTGCTCAGGGACTCAATGACTTTTTGAAGCTCTGGATCTGGTGCTGGATTTTGTGGAGAGTGGTGAACTGGATCATGTTGCATGAGAGATTGAGCACCCCTGAGTGTTCCTATTCCCTGGAGCACTTATCTGGGGGCAGAAGGAGGGGTATGACCACAGATATTACAGGCAAAGCAGGAAGACATGTCACTGTGTTAAATTGCCAGGTACAAGACTTTGCATTTCCCAGTGGCAGAGCAGCATGGCAGGACTGTGGGCTTTGCTCTTGCCAGGGGCAGGGGTTTGAACTAGTGCAGGTACAGGAGCCTCCAGGGCAGGATAGGCATTTTCAGAGGTCCAGAGTTTGTAGAGGACATGCTGAGGGACTTTACTGCAGTCTCCACCTCACACAGGGTTTCTTCCAACACTGTGGTAGCTATTGCTGTGCTTTTTAGTAAATGGGGTGTGATGGAGGTTCTGGGTAACAGAGCTGAAGCCTGTCTGAGTCCTCTCTAAACCACTGCCCCTTGTTTGGTAGCATATTCTGGATCATCTCCATTCTATCCTTCCTGTTTTTCTCTACTTTCCCCCTGCTGTTGGGAGTCCTCCTGTCTTGCACCTTGCCAACCATTACCCTGGAGAATCTGGACCAAACTGCACATCTGTTGAGATAAGGTAGGAATGTAGTCCAGGAGTGCCCAGGGATGCTGAGGGCTGACAGTCTCCTTCAAGGTCTGCCTTAAGTCCTTTTCCTGTTCTGTGATCTTTTAGTTCAGCAAACCCTATTTCCATAATATATATCCCTCTGGACAACCTGACCTTACCCTGGCCTAGGGTGGGGATGCTTTTTTCTCATTTACTGGGCTCATTGGGCCTGATTTCATTCCTGTGCACTGTATGCTTTGCTGACCCGGGAAGATTTGATGTTCCACAAAGGAAAGTGCCACCCCCAGAAGATGAACTGGTCTTGGTTTCAGTGTGATTTTTGGATTAGAGCTGCCCAGAGTAGCACTTTCCTCAGAATAGTTTTTCTGCGGAGTAAAAAGTATGTCTCCATCTGATGCCTTGAACTGTCATCATAATAACCTCAAATATAGCTGTCTTCACCACATCACCGTCCTCCTCTCTGACCCATAAAGTTTTACCATTACAACCTGCCCTTAATCACCTAACCATTTCCTTAGTCTTTCAAGGACAATGGTTTTTATGCCATACTTGCTAACCTTAGGTATTAGTCTACCATCCTGGGCTGCGTTTAAATGACTTTTCTGAAATCTATGTGGATTAGCTCCACTGCTTCGATCCTGCCTGTTTTCCACGTTAGCTCCTAAAACAAATTCTGCCAGATTTGTCAGACAAGATTTACCCTTTATGGAGCTGGGCAGATACATTTTTATCAGTTCATATTTCTCCAGATGTTGGGTGATCTCATCCCTGTTAACATCTCTAAAATCCTCCCTCTGATTAAAAAAAAAAAACCAACACATTCTGCAGGTTTGGGGTCAGACTTTCAGATGGTGGGAGTGGGTTTGTGTGTGTGTGCATCAGATTTCATGAGCATCTGTATTGGCTGATATCTATTGCAAATGTGTCTTAGTTTCTACCTATCTCTTCTCCTAAATGCTCGAAGATCTTTGCTTTATATCAGTTTCTCTTTACCACTTTTTAACTCCAAGAAATTACTCAAACCCCCTGTTATTGGGCACTTAATGTCTCCCGCTGTTCCATTAAGCAGCATGGGCTAAAAGTGCACTCAGTAAAGTAAAAGTACTCAGCCCTGCCTCCTTCTCCATAGTATGAGTTTGCTTTGGTGATTATTCATAATCTCAGCTCTTCCCTGCTTGGCTGTCACAGGAAAATTTGCTTCTATGTATGTCATCTTACCTCCAGGTTCCCTCACCAGCATGAGCCAGAGGAAGTAATTTAATTTCCCTCATTTCAGTCCCTTTCCCTGTGTTATTAAGCTCTCTTGACCACCTCTCAGTGGTCTGGAGGCCTCCCTGTTAATCTTGTCTCCTTTACCGGTTTAAAAAAAATCTTTTATTGTTTTTATTCACCCCATGGGCAATTCTTCTCTCTCTGTCATATTGGGTTTCCTAATCAGCTTTTTACATCTTTTCAGCTTTGCTTTATAATCCCTTTCATTCCCTTAATATTTGCCTTCTTACCCATGTCACCTGCCTCTTTCCTCCGTCTGATAGCTTTTATGACTTCCTCAGTCATCAGGCTCCATCAGAGGAGCCCTCACCCCTCCCTGCCTGACAGAGATCCCTGTTTCCAAGTGCTACATTCATTTCCTGAGCCGAGTTGCTCTGTATGGCAACGAGGGCTCGGTGAATAGGCACTGGTGCCTCTTATATTGACTTTTATTTCTTTCTTCTGCTGTTTGCTCACGAGCAAATGGCAGAATTCTCATGTGCACTCATTGCTCCCATTTGCTTCTGAGTAGCTTGGTGATTTTACCCTTTTTTCCTTTGCAAATGGAAGCCACCCCAAAGCAGAGAGTCACCATGCAGGCTGCCGTGGATCCAGGAGGAAGGTGTAATAATTTTCTTAGAGAGACTTAAAATGCTGTAGGACAGTAGCTCAGCCATTCTGTTCTCAGAATAGCACTAAAATCCCATTTACTGTTAACACAACTCAAAACCCTTACAAAGAAAGTCAGTGGTGGTGGATTGAGCATAGGAAGGGAAGCAGTGAGAGTTAAACGACTTGCCTTAGGCAATCCAGCAGGTAAGGTGGCAGAGACAAAACCAGACTCTGCTCGTCTACCCAGGACTGTGTCCACTGAGCCAGGATAATTCCTGGCAAAGCAGCAACAGTGAGGCCACAGAATCAGATCATTACTCATTTGGTTTTATTTGTTCCAGCACTAAGTGATGAAATGCAAATGGTACAGGCAGATGCGCAGTTTCAAATCCTCTGTGTGCCACGACTCCAATATTGGAGCAGGGTTTTCTCTCCCTCTGCAGAGACGAGCTTCTAAAGCTGCATGGGGGCATGGAAAAGGGTTATTCAAAGGGTTCACACGCTCAGGAAAATCTGAATTTGTAGAAATGTCTTTCTCAAGCAGGATTGTTCAGTTGTTGTATAAAAAAAATATGTAGTTACACGCATGCGCACACACACATATATATATATGTTTTAAGCTGTACAGGTTCTAGTCTCTATTGTAGTCTCTAAATCTTTAGGCTGAGGAATTGAGGAGAAGGGAAGTGCTAAAACAGGAGGAGGACACGGGGAGATCTGTCCTCTCCTGACCCTGCACACACCTGGCATCCCTGAAGCTGGGCAAGGGCTGCAGGGAGGCTGGAGGAGAGGGGCACACCATGAGCATGGGTAGCAGTTAGCAGGGGGTCCTCTCCCTCACCACAACATTTCATCCAGCATCGAACAGCGGGCTCAGCAGTGGGATCTACAGTGGTGCTTGGGCAGCAAAGTGAGGTTTTTTAATATATATTTAAAAGAAAAAGTTGGCACGAAGGGAGGGAGGAACGAGCTGCAAGTGTGAGAACGAAACCACACCTTTGTTCCTCCTAATGCTCTTTCCCCTGCTTTGTGGTGATTAGGGCTGGTCAAAAACTTCTTCATGCTATTTACATTTCTGACAGAGAATTTTTAGCTTTCTTGCCAGGTTTTCAGACTGTTTCACAAAAAGAAAAACTCCCAAGTCCATACAGCCTTAAGATTTAACAAACTGTTCTTCTCGTTGCTTTTTTTTTTAAACTTTTTTTCGGTTCTTCGGCAGAATCATGTTGCAATAAGAGAGAAGATTGTTCAAGAAAAGGCACTAATTAACATTTTATTGTTATAATTATTTCCATCATATTCCCTCTGCTATACAGGTCCTCTCTTTCATCATTCATTACAGTGATGTAACTATACAACAGGGCTTGTGTACAAGACAAAGACAAAGCTGAAGGCTTAATTCAGCATCGCAAGCGTGATGAAAGGAACAAAGGATGATGCAGCTATGCCCTGATCCGGCAAATACTTATGCACATGGATAACTTCACTGCCAGGAGTATTTCTGCTTGCAGTAACTGTGCACTAAAGTGTCAGCAGACTTCAAGTCATAGGGCCTGATTTAAGCTCTGCCCGAGTCTGTGCACAAACTCTGACACGTTTCAGCAGGGACTTTGCCAGTAGTTACTTAGGGAAGCATTTTAGCACTGCTGAGTTTACTTGCAACCTAATCCTGAGCATGCACAGGCTTTTCCAGGCTCCGAGCACACGCTCCCACTACTGGACGTGACAGTGATTGATGACTTGATTCATCACTGTTCTGTAAAATTACCTCTCACGGGCACTGCCAGGTGGATCAGCTCAGCTCAGCTCGGCGTGGCCAGCAGCAGGGCTGGGAGAGCAGCCTGGCCATGGAGCAGGGATGCCCAGGGATGCTGCTGCAGAGCCAGCTGCCTTCCACAAGGCACAGGGCACTGCTGCTTTTGTCCTGGTCTTCTCCAAAAATTATGTCCCTGGTGAAGGGAACTCCCAGGGATGACACTACCACGCCAGATAGGCATTTTTCAACCCTGCAGGGGACACCTCTACACTTCAATTAGTCCCTTAATTGAGCTTTTGGGAGGGGAAGACTCAAGGGAGCTGAACACCTCTTTCCTCACAGTTTAACTACCACCAAATCTAAAATTCCTTAAGCAAGAACAGATATATAGTGTCTTCACAAACTTTGTCACAGTGAATTGCCTGACATTGTCCTGCCACAGTAATGATAGTATGCTCAAACTGTGGTATGAAGTATAATAAATTATAATTGAGTTTTGATCCAATGTTTTGTTTTAAAAGCTGTATTTTTAGACAAAATACCCTGCATTTCCTCCAACCACATTTCCACCACTACGTCTAAAGCAAAGAGCTAGCTGAGTTTTTGGGCCAAATATTACAGACCAAATTCTCTCTTTGTGTCAAGTTTAAAAATATTACAATGCTAATGTTTCAATAGTATAAATTTATGGGGGAATGAGAAGAACAACATCAGATCTATCCTTAAAACAAAACCAGGATGTGCACCCCACTTAAAAGTAAATTTATCAAGGGGGTATCTGGAAGTATTAGCTCCAAATTCAAAGCCTGCTTTTAAGCCAGTGCTGTTACAGGACTGAGTGTAGCCCTCACCCCAGCCTGTCCTCCAGTCCCTCTTGCAGAGCAGTTGATCAATGTGTTGGGCAGTGCTGCAAGAGGCAGCAACCTTAAACAGAATCATAAACTGGTTTGGGTTGGAAGGGACTTAAAAGACCATTTCATTCTAACCCCCTGCCTTGGGCAGGGACTCCTTCCACTAGACCAGGTGTCTCAAGCAAAACATCTCCTTCAGAACCAGAACCCCTCTCCTAGACCAAACCAAGCTACACACAGCAAATCAGGTCAGGTTAAAAACAACCCTCTATACATCTCGATGTGACTGCCTCAGCAAGAGCCCTACACTGAGGTCCCCAGTGCTCCCTGGGTATAGCATTGCTTCATGGGCCTACCCATAGCAGACTGAACTGTGATTGTGACCTTAAACCTGCCCTGTGACTCTTAGGTAGGGCCTTTCTTTCAGACTATTCCAGCAAGTGTTGTCAAAGCCAGAATTAGCATAGCTCTGGGGGCTCTGCAAGTAACTGCCACAGTGAAGCTGAGAGGCTCTTTTATGATTCTTCAGTAAACCAGACCAACCATGCATCAAAAGTCATCCCAAAGGCAAATTATCTTTACGATCAAGGGACTTCAGTTGTTCTGGGCAGCTTTCCATCAGGGCCTTACTGTGAAAGCTGCTGCAACATCTCACTTCTCTGTGGGATGACTGGACACAAGTAATAAACACCCGAGACTGGTGTTTGGCCTGATTTTCATCTCCTGGCTCCTGGTTGAAATAAATGTGCTGTCACATGATAGGAGTAGCCCATGAGACTTATGTAGTATTATATCCAACTTGAAAATTAACCCTAATGTGAGTTGCACACAACACCAGTGAAAGTAACCATTAATTGTTAATATAAACTATTAATGAAACACCAGGATGGAGGTCAAAGTGCATGACTGAAACCTCCCAGCAAATGAAAAGATTATTTTGCCTCTTACTGAGCATAATTATCATCTGAATTTCATCGACTTTCTGATCAAACCACTTCCCTCTGCACTGACCTGTTCCACCACTGCGGTAAATCTCCCCAGAACTGGTATTTGCTTTTCATTGTCCACCAAGGTTTTTATTAGCATGCTGGATGTCTGTGAGGAGCAGAGAGCCGGCACCCTTTCGCCTTTGTTCCTATGGGAGCTTTTTTCCCCCCCTTCCATTGTCCATTACTCACAATAAATTTGCATTGACCTGGCTCCCCATAAATTATCCTGTCTCCTGCTGGTACGTCCTTTAACTGTCCCGGTTCACATGTCACAGGGCCATGACGTGGTGGATACACCTGAGGGCATCCAGCCCTGGAGTGAGAGCAGGCCCCTTCCCACCTTATACAGATCAAAACATCAGGGAGATGACAAGCTGGGGGGATGTTCTGGAATGACTGCCAATCAGTTTTCCCTTCCTCCTGTGTGTGACAGTGGGATCAGTCTCCCCCACAGTTTTCCTCCGGTAATTTCCCATACAGGCTTGGACTGCTCTGGTACTTTCTGCTCAATATTTTTATTTGTTTATTTTTTACACCCCTCTCCTTCCCCCCCCCCAAAAAAAAAGTTTTTCCCCAGAAAAGAGTTTTCCCACTTTCTTTTTCCATAAGAAGCAAAAATCCTAGCAAAGGAAAAAGACTTGATCTGAGGGTAGAAATATCCTGATGGTTTTTTGTTTCTGACAAACTCTTAGAAAATCTTTAGGTGTGCAAGAAAGCAACTCTCTGTCAACATTTGTTGCTTTGAAGAAATCTCAGAAGTGCTGGTCTGACCCAAGATTGCTTAGGAGTAACATCTCTGGCTCAAAGGTTCGTTGTTACCATCCATGCCTAAGCTGAGAGTGTTCTTGGAGATGCAGATTAACTCCTGGGACCTTGACTCTACTGTGCCTATCTGCTCCATGCCCTGCTGGGCAGGAGCTCGTTGGCAGAAGTAAAGCATTTGGCTCTGTGACCACCCAGTGGTGCTTTCCAGGGGTGTGAGGATTGCAGGGGACAGGAGTGAGGCCATGCTGGGTGGGCTGAGCCTGGGTGGGCCACCCACCACTTCTGCCAAACCAGGCTGAGTTACAGCAGTGTTAAACCCACTCCTGGAGTTAGATGAATTTTAGTCCTTTTTTCAAGTTTCCTGAGGCAGAAAAAGTGTCTGGGATCGGTCAGTCCCAACAGCAGGTGTAGGTGTTGCTCTTGAACAATGTCACAGGAGACCTGTTGGTGGGTTGAGGTAGACCTGTGCTGGATGGGGGTTGCATAAAGTCCAAACACTTAGTAAATAAAATTCCCCATTTTATTGAGCCAGTTGGTGTTGATGGTTACGTTGGTGAGGACTTCAGTAGGGCTTGCTGGCCTAATTAATACATGATACTATGCTAATGGCCGGCTCAGAGTCTTACACATGTTTCTGTTTGCAGGTTATCTGTAGAGTTACCTGATTTTCCGTGAAGAGCATGACCCACCTGCATGGATCTTTCTTGGTTTGGTTTCTTTTTATTTTTACTCTGTATGCTTTTCATTTTTTTTAGGAAGCAAGAGTGCAACCCTTGGGTTGCCTTTAGCAGGGGAAAATACTGCACCATTTCTGTTAGCATGGTCATGTGTAAGTTGCTCCTTTGAAGAGAAGGTCCTAATATGTTAAGGTATGCCAGGCTGTGACAAGCTGAAATCTCAGCTGAAGAGCCCTGTCAGATCTGTTCTCTCATCCATGCCCTCCCTCCGTTCAGACCCTGACCTTCCCCATCAGATAAGCAGCACAGATCTCGGCCCTGTTCCCTCTGCAGTCTCAGCTCATTAAAAATTCATTGCCTAAAGTGAATCTATTCTGTTGCTGCTGCTGTGTTATTTACCTCGGCCCGGATTTCCTCAGGTTCTGACAATTAAAGAGGGTCCAAGGAGAGGGCTGAGTCACGGGATTAAGGCTTGGGCAATAATTCTCTTGTAGCAAGAGACGATCATGTAAAGCCATAATTTCCCAGCTGCGTTTTGGTTCCCCTTCAGTGCTTCATTAAAGATGGTGACTCAACAGAAAGGACTGAGGCACAGGTTAACAAGAATCCCTCCTTTTGTGGGATTAGAGCCTTGCATAGCCAGGCTCTTTCAAAGGCAGGAGATGTTGTCAAGCATCATTAGGAAGCTGTTTTAAACAAGAGTCATAAAGCACCCTTTGCGGTCAAACGAATTTATTAGAGAGGCGAGTGAGTGGAGGCAAGCAGTGTAGGAGAGAAATAGATGAACACTTTGCACAGCATTGATAACAAAGCAGTTCACCAGAGCCAGAGCTGCTACCATTAGAACAACTTAAAAGGATTTTGCAAAAATCCCAGGGTGTTTTTCGTTCTGGATGAAAGCGGAGACTTTGTGGATGGTGCTGGCAGACAGCGGGCACATCTCGAAATCAAGGTTTGTGTTCAGGTTAACTGTTTCTCAGACTCATGGTTCTTCCTTCCAACAAGTGGAAGTGGGAAGAAACAGGCCTCTTGTTGTGCCCCAGTGATCCTGAAAGGCCCCATGAACTCCAGCTTGGACGGCCCCTCACAAAGGCTGGGCAGCTGGGGGAGGAATCTGGGGCTTTTTCACAGGGAGCCCTGGGTTAGGACTATAACCTGGCTTCCTTTGGGAAGATGAAGTATTTGCAGTAATTTCTCAGACAACTTCTGGAAATACTCTGCTGTAAAGTGCAGTTTGAAGAGCTGTTGGAGAGACTTCAGGCATTATCTGATCTTTGGTAGGGTCTGGTCTTGGAAAGAAAGCAAATACTCTTCTTGGGTTGGATATGAGGGAGAAAAGAGGGAAAGAGGAGAATGAAAGAGGAACAGATGAATAAAAGCTACTTGTTTGGAAGTAGGTAAGCAGCTTTATTATACAGTTAACGTGATGGACTATGTACTATGTTTGTTTATTGAACCAACAGCATAAATCTAAATGAACCAGTAGCTCAAATCTAAACCAGCTGTGGCTGAAGGTAGAGGAATGCCAGATACTAATCATCCAGACAGCACCAGTCCTCGTCATCGTTGAGAAATGTGCAGTAAAATCCCATTTGCTTTGCATGATGCTTGGGCCACACAAGCCATGGCTTTGACAGGTTGATGTGAGTCCCATGAAGAGCCCCGTGGCTCCTGCATGTGCAAATGCTTTGCTGCCCAGGGGAAGGACAGAAGCTGGAGGTGGGACAGATGGAGAGGGAGCTTGAATGGACTGTTATTTTTGGACTGGTTCCTTCCACTCTGTTTGGCCTGTTCTTGCTAGGGCACGTTTGAAAGGAAGCGATGCTAATGTTGCAGGGAGCTCACAAGTGAGATCAGCCAGGGGCAAGGGAGCAGGTAATCATGCCATCTCTTTAGAGACTGAAGGGTAGCTGTTCATCATGAGGGAGGTTCTTTGGAGTGGAAAACAGTGGTCAAAAGTACATCTCCTGGCTAGGAAGGGGTTTTTATTTTGTATTCAATTATTCATATGTGTTAGCTGTTTGGCAGATGAAGCTGCATCTCCTTCCCTCCCTCCTTCCCTCCTCCCAGTGCACACCAGGAGTCTGCAACGTGAGGTCGGGAGCCAGGAGTGCCCCAGCTGCTCTTCCATCCATGGGATGGTCTTGGATGAACAGGACATTGAAAATGAGATGTCCAATTTTGAGATTCCTAATTCCCTTCAGGGTTATCACTCTCCACATTCTCCCACTGCATTTGCACTTCTCCACCAGTTCCCCCAAACCTTTCTTCCCCTCCTCTCTCCATGGCTCTTTGCAGGGGATCTGGGGCAGGTACTCACAAAAGCCAAGGGCCCCTTTTCCTGGGCAGCAGTAGAGGGGAACAGCACATGGGCTTTGCACAGGGGGCTCTGGCAGAGCCGGGGAGGGAACCCGGAGCATTGTCTGGGTATAATTTAGGCACCATAAACAGAGTCAGCAAGGGGTCACGCTTTCTATTCTCATTGTACCCCCTGCAATGTCTCTGCTAACTGGTGCATACAACTTGAACTCTTGTAAAAATTAGCAGAGAGCACAGTACCGGTGACAGAAAGCTGAACTTTTCCAACAGCAGGCTCTAAATTCGCTGGGTGCACCGAATCCACTTAAACTTTAAAGAGACAGTCTGCTCCCTTATTCTTTCCGCCGCTTAGCCTGGAAACGACTGCGGCACTAATTAAAAGCAAATTGTTTAATCTCGTTGCGTCAGGAAGGGAGTCTCTGTTCAGAGGGGACGCCTCCTGCGAGGGGCCTGGCAGTGCGGGACCCCCGCGGGGCGGCAGAGCCGAGAGCGGCAGCCCCGGGAGAGCGCGACGCTCCATCAATTACCCGGGCGCTTGTGCCGGGGCCAGCAGCCGTATCACAGCCCTGCCTCTGCCAGCAGGTATCGCAGCCGCGATAATGATATTTGCGTTGACTCATTATGTAATAATCCGAATTTCCTTCTGCGAGGGAGCTGCCGGATGCCGGGGCTGCGGCAGGGATGTGTTCCTCGCCCTGGCGTTACCGAGGAACCTCGGCACAGCACTCGCCCGTTCCAGGCTCGGCTCAGCCAGGAGCATCAGCTGGTTTAATGCTCAAACCCCAAAGTTTAACTCAAATCCACCGTGCACATCATGTCCTTCACCCCCAAATATCCCATCTCTCCTTGGCTCGAACAGAGCAAGCTCCTTGCCCTTTCACCTGCCAAAACTTCCAATTAATGCACTTTTCCTCACAGGGAGAAGCCTTATTTATTTATTTTTTTCTGATGATCATATCAGCCTGCACTAATGATTTCATACGACCTCAGCATAATAGAATAGTGCTTTCTTTTTTTTTTTTCTTTTTCTTTTTTTTCCTCCCGAGTTTACATTTGCACGCAAGGATGTGTAACAACATGGAGAATTGATTTCTTCCCCTGTATTATCTTTGGATAACATGCATACCATCTTTGCTGGCTAACAAAGAAATAGGAAACCTCTCTTCTTTTGCTTCAGGATACCCATATGACACCCTGTTCCTGTATTTACTCTAAAGCAGCTGGGCATTGATAGCAAATTAACTGAAAGCCATGGAAGAAGTCCATACCCATTTTCCTCCCTACCATGTGTAAGGAGAACGAGTACAATGCACCTTTTTTTAGCAAGATTTTTATTGAGTTAGATAATATGTCAATGGTTTTAAATTTAAGTCAATTGTGGCAAGGCCACATTTTTCCTGTAGCAGGCCGGAAAAGAACAGTGAATAGAGAAAATTCAAGTCACTGTGGATTAGAGTGGCGTTGGCTGCATTCAGCTGAAGCCCAACACAAATTGATCACATTTTGCATCAATTAAGTGAACTCTGGTAAAGCAGGAAACTGGTGTGAGTGGGTGGGGTGGTTGGGTGCAGGTGCTGCCTCTTCTTCATCAGCTCCCTGTAGGGAGGTGCCTTCATGCCTATTAGTGCTATCCCTATATATACCTGATTTTGAGTGGTCTCTGATTTCTTGTGTTTGGGTGATAGAGCTGAGCCTTAGCACACAATGCACTCAAAGCCTTTCTGTCATCAGTTTGAAGGACTGGGAGAACTTTGTAGTTCCCCACTGGCAACCAGGACAGGAATACTCCTGGATTTTAGCATTGTATGAAGAGCACTAGAAGTCTCCATTCCCTCTCTTGTGGAAGATGGGGGTGCCCAGAGTGTGCTCAGCACCCATTAGGAGTGATAAGAGAAGGACATTTCAGAGCTCTTCTGGAGGTCCAGACTCAGCATCTTCCCAGCCCAGTTGGCCCAGGAAGGACAGATGCCATTGAGAATCACACCTCTAAAGGTAAGAGGCTGGGGGAATGCCAAAGCCAGTGGTCTGATGCTTGCAACTTGACACTAGACTGTTTCAGAGAATGGTCCCAAATGCAAATCAGAGGAAAGTGACTTCCCAAGAGTTCCTTGGTAAGAAAGTTTTGTTGATTTCTGGTCTTGTATGACACACCACAGGAGATCTAGCATGGCCATAAAGGCAGGGCTGATGTTCTCAAAGCTGGTGTCATATGTGGCAGGGAAGGAGGTCCCAGAGCTGCTGTGGTGGCCAGGTTCCTATATGCTCTCTGCCAAGAGACTGCTGGGTAAGACCAATTTTTGGCTGCTTCTTTTGCCATAAGAGGGTGAAGACAACTAAACTGCTTTGTGCTATGACTAGCTTTGCAAAATGATGGCTGTGACAAGGGGTCTCCAGGGCAGAGCCCACATGGATGTTACTCTAGTGGTGTGACTGACACTCAGGCTGAGCTGGATCCTGCACCAGCTTTGTGCTGACAGGATTCCCTTTGCCTCAGTGTTGTTTTGACTTCCAACAGTGTAAATTCAAGCCTGAACCTGTGTAGTGGCTGGGTGTGTTTTTCTCATTCTCTGTGTAAAATGGAGATCTTTCCAGGAATTTGGTGGCTGTAACTCTGGTGTCCAGATGTTTCACACAATACCTATGGTAGAAAGGATGAGCATTATGTGTTCTGCTGTCTGCACCTCTTAGCAGAGGAAGTATTAGTTTTAATGAGCAGCAGCCTATGAAATAATAAATATGTCTTCATTTATTCGAGTGCTGCAGCATCCTAATGAAGCTTAACAATGTTATAAAGCACGTAACGTGAACCAAATCAGATATTTTGCCAATTTCAATACTTCTGCTTAATAAACCCAAAGTCTTTCCTGTTGAAATATCTATCCAGGAAGGCTGGAGTCAAAACAATGTTAAAAAAATTTGGAGGGGGGGGGGACGACTGGGATTATGTATAGACTCCCTAGAATTGAGTCCTTGGTTATTACATTGTGTGTTATTTATGCTCCCCTCTTATAATTCTGTATTTCACTCCTCTTTTGGTAACTGTACTCCCACTTTGTGGGTCATTGTATATATACTGTATGGTACCCTGTGAACACTTGTAAATGCTTTGACTCCCACAGTCATAATTTTTTTCATTCCAAAAGAATCCACAGCAGGGATAATGATTTTTCTTATTTTTTCTGCATTTAATGTCTTTTAAACAGCAACTTGGTGACAGTATCTGCTTCCAACTTTCCAGAACTCTGCCATAAAGAGAAGATAGACTATTACTGTTATAGATTTTATGTTCACTCTGTTTGCTTTGAAAGGGTGTGTGGACATGTATGCACAATGTGTGATTATTAGAAATTCTCTCCTACGTTTGTAAAGCCCCAGACTTTTGTCTGTTCAGTTGACATATCATGGAAACAGTGCAAAGCATTGCCTCGTGCATGAGTGACCCTGTAGTGTTTGTGCTGATCTTTATATGTTTTTTTAAGATGTGAAAAGAGAAGGCTGTGAAGTGATATTTTTCATTTCCTGATAATTGTAGTAGGCAGTTACCCAGAGTGAATGAAGTGAACTGCGCTTCAAATGTGCATTTTCTCTTCAGATACAATCTTTCATAGTGTTAGAATGGGGCATTGCTGCATTAAATGTTAGTGTTGTAGATGGCAAATGTATAGTCCTCGGTGCTGATAAAGGGCAGGGAGCCCATGAACTGCACAGTGCAGTGAGTGGAGAGCAGAAGACAGATGCATATGAACAGAGGAATTACTGCACTGCTTTGTGTTGATATAGAGTAGACAAACATCATGGAGGGACTACTTGTGACTGTCCTGTGTAGTAGGTTACATGGGCAGTACTTCTCTGATTTTTCTCTGGCTATTTTTCATTCAAATATCTCTGATTCCTGCATTCCTGGGGGGGGGTGTGTGTATGTAACAGAAGTTGAGGCAATGTGTGCATGACTGGAAATCATAACTACAAAAATACTAATAACATGTATTTAAGTCTGACTAAAGAGAACTTGAGGAGCTGCCCAGAAACTGCATCATTTTGCAAGGTCCAGAAGTGAGGATGTTATGTGGAGGGGAGAGACTATCTCTATCTTAATCCACTAAAGATATAATATTAAAAAGGATGAATAAGACCTTCCATGGGTACAGGCTGGTTTAGCTCATCTTGAAGTCAGTGACTCAGTTTACATCAACTAAACACTGTGATTTCAACAAAGATTAAGTTGAGATCTCTTCCTCTTAGAGTTAGGGTACCAATTTCTACTCTTATTAAAGGGCCCAAACCTTGAGTTTTCTCTTCACCTGACAAGTTTAACATGTCCACTCAGGATTTTTACTGCCAGGGCTTGACACAGCCTTTCACACTGAGATTCCCCTGGCAGGTCAAGTCTCCATTTCATTGCCCATTTCTTTCTGCAGGAAATCTTGCTGCAGTGCCCTGCTCCCATGGCTGCCTGGCAGATCCTGCTGCTTATCCTAGGCTCTCTTCCACCCCAGCTTCCCAAGTAGGTTCTGTTTCCCCTTGTGCCGTTTTTATTTTTCACACACTTTTATGTAAAAATAGCTCTGCTAGCCATCCCAGAACTCTGATCCACATCTATAAACGGTGCAGCTGACTGATCAATTTTATTGATTTCTTTCAAGTACCTCTGTCAAAATGATCACACAGTGCTAGATTGTTTTCCAAACCTGCAAGTACATTGCTGGGCTAATACTATTCTTTTGGTATCTGTGTCTCCTAATTTTTTAATTTTGTTTTTACTGGTGTTATCTACATTTTTTGTTTGTTTTTTAAGGGATAGGAACAAATCTGTTTGGATTGCTGAGAACTGATTATGTCTGTAAATCAAGTTGATTTGTTTGTGCACAAGGGAAGTCCATGTAACATGATCTTGTAAAATAAATAGTTGTTCAGGTGCCTAAGTCGAGGGATGGGCTGTTATCAGGTGTAAATCAGTGGTGGATTCAGTGGCACTTAGAAGGATTTGTGAATGAAGCTACAGCTCAACTGGGCAATTGATTTCAATGTTGTGTTAATGATGGGTGGAATAAGGTTCCTTTCAGCACTAGTTTGGAACTTGTTTCTGTGGAGACTATGGATTGAGGCTTATTTTGTACTTTGCAAGAGTCTGATAATTACTTATTATTATTATTAGGACTTGTTTGCTAGTTATCCTCCTCCTGTCTCAAGGAGGGGGATGGTATGAGGAGCAGATGGGAGGTGGTGGAGAGGAAAGGTTCTTTCCCTGCAAGGCAAATAGCAAAGGGAAAGTGTGTGTGGAGGAAAATACCTCTGGGGTGGGAGGTGAGCACCGAGGTGCTGAGCAGTCAGTGGAGGTGGTGATTTCCTTCCAGTGATGCCCTCCTAACATTGACAAGGCCTTTTCCTTTGCTAACAGCCAAACTACCTGTCAAAGGCAACATCGATGGCTGCAGCCCAACCAAAACTCTTGGCAGATTTTGCACTTCCTCTTGTTTATTGTTTCCACTAAATCTCCTTATTCGTTCTGGTCCCGATGTAAGTGAAGGGTGAAGGCTTGTGACACTGAGAACCCGAGCAGCCTATCAGCAAAACATTGTGATAAGACATTTCCTTCCTTTAAAATGCACAAAGGCTCAGGCAGGGCTATCTCTCGGATTCTGTGCCAGGGCCATAGGTCGGGGAGCTCTGCTCCCCCCAGCCAGCAGGGATCCCCCTGAAAATGTGGAGGAACCACCTGGGTTTGCTGGGCTTTTTGTTAGTGCCAAAGCTTATGTGTTTCCTGGAGAAATGCTGCAGATGCTCTGGAATTTAACTTAATAAATGCAGATAATACAGTTTCATTAACATATCACAAAAGAGCTGGAGCAGCTCATCTTAATTCTTTAATTTCCTGCTTCTCTTCTTGCCCCTTGTTTGTCTTGGGAAAGGAAGGGAAACCAAAAATCTCTCTGTATGCCTTGGCCCATCCCTGCTGCTACCACGGTCCCAGAGCTTGGTATCTGTGCTGGTGGCCTTGCTGTGCTGAGACTGTGTCAGTTTACACCTTCCTATTCTGCAGGGAACGGCCCTCTGTGTGTTTGCTCGGGATACAAGAATATGAAAAATTGCTGATCATAGATCATCTCCATAAATCTTACAGACAATAAGTCATAAAACCTTGTGTCCTTACATATGGCAGTAGCCCAGGGACAGCTTCACCAGATGTGAGCAACAGCCCCTGAAACAAGAAAAAAAATCAGTTGAAAAACTTCTCCCACTGTTTACAGTGCCCGGAGTTGAATCTGTGGCTCGGAAAGGCTGGGGCTGGTGGTGTTACTTTTCCTTTTTTTTTTTCTTTTCTTTTAATACCTTCTTAGTGTTACATTGACATGTCTAATGCAGGGGGAGAATTCCCTGTGCACTAATTAAAAAGCACTATCATTTGTTAACTTCTCCTTTGCATCAGGCGCAACAGGACAACAGGCTGACAGACTGTAAGGAGACCTTCAGGTACTCCCAGGTTTCATCCATCTCCCCCACCTGCCTCCATCTCCCTCCTCCTGCCTCCAAACCCAGCACGAGTGTTTTTCTCCCAGGCAGCTTAAAAGAAAGGTAACTGGGTTATGGTCTGGAAATTGTCTTCCGTCAATAAGAGACCTGGTTAGCTTTTTCCTCCCCTGCTTTGCATATCTATCAAGGCAAATTAAAGGAGACACAGGAAGGAGCCTTATTGTCTAATAATCCTGCCCGGTTGTTAGATCTCTGCTCATGAATGGAACTGAAGTGTTCCAGCAGCAGCAAGTGAAACCCATGTGAAGTCACCAGGCTTTGCTCTGCATTTACATGTAGTGGTCGAGGCTGGGATTGTTTTCCCCCATATGATGTACCTCTGCTTTTATTGTCATTCTCTTCCCTTTGTGACTCCGTCCACAAAAAAAAAAAAATGAATGTAAATGCAGCTGGCACTTTACAATAATTCTCTGTGGGGAAGGGATTGAACAGAGGCACTCTGATTTACCATTTCAAAGTGCTTAACACTTCCAGCCTGAAACATTGCTGCTTTATCACAGAGGGGATGTTGTGCCTGCCTGCATGGAGGGCTCTCACCACCTTCCCCTGCTGTCTGCAAAGGGACCCTCCTATGCAGCCCTGAGACAGATGCTGGGTGCTGCAGGGAGCCCACAGCTGAGATATGGAGAGACAGGGATGGGAAATGGGGCTTGCAGGTAACTGTGTTCTCTTCTTCCTACGGCCCACCCTCCAAGCCCACAGATGCAATTTCCATTGCTCTCAGGTTATTTGTTATTCCCTCACTGCTACATCTGGCTGTGCTGGTAAGGGGGTGAAATGACCTGTCCAAGCATCCAGGGCTCACCTGCCAGCCTGAGGTCTTGCATCTCTGAGTCCAGAGGGTGCTTTGCTGCTGTAGGAGAACACAAATTCCACCTTTCTTTCTAGGCAACAGTAAATTTCCACTCTCCACAGGAGAGTGGAAAAATAAATTTCTTTATCTTGGTAAGCATAAAAATCTCCCCTTTGCACTTTGCAAATGTGGAAAAGGCAAACTCTGCTTTGGTGTGCTCCTGGAAGTGCAAATTTTGAAGCAATCGACTGAAATCAAGTGTGCTTTCCTGGCTCCTGCTGATGGCAATGGGATCTGTAGCTGAAGCACTGATGTGACTGGGCTGTGGCTGCAGTTTGGAGCACAGGGATAAGAAGTGCTCCCTGACCAGCTGGTGCCTGTGTGTGGCCAGTGAATGTTAGACCCTCGGTGTCTGCTACAGGGGAAGGGAAAAACAAAATACAGCCCTCGGAAGTGTGATGTGCTTTGGTGGGAAGGGATGGGGTGGGAACCTCTGCAAATGGGACCTCCTTACTCATCAGTTCTGCTCCCTTATCTGTTCAGTCACAGTCACTGACTTCAGTGCCAAAAAAAACTTTCCAATACACTTTTTTTAAACGAAGAGACTGAGCAGGGAAATTTGAGGGTGCACTCCTGCAGAGCTTGGTGGAGGGGGTCGTGAGAGCAAAACTTTTCTTGCTCTGGGTGCCCTGGGACGAGCACTCTGTGACACCCCAGGTCTCCTGGGGCTGTGGAGGAGCTGTCATCCTCAGGACCTGGGTATGCTGGGCATGTAAATCCCTGTCCTGAGGTGCAGGGTGCCTCCTGATCATGTCTCAGGCAAGGCAAGCAGCACTCATCTAAGTGGTTGTTCCTTAAAACTTTGCAGAAGCTGGTTCACAAAGAAAGCAATACTGAGCAGAGGTATCAGAGCTGGTACTACACCAGCCTCTTGGTTTTTTTCCTTACTTCCACTTCCTCCAGTAATTTTATTTCCCCTGTGCACTGACAGCAAATTGGAGTTTGGTGTTAGAGGTACAAATTAGAAATACATCAACCAGTGCAACGGTGACTCTAACATTTGTCAAGTGAAATCTGTTATCACTCAAGTATTATTTGTTGCTGGGTTAAATCAGGTTGTATTTAATACTGCAGAAGCAAGTAAACCTAATTCCTCTTCGCTCTTTCTATTAAAAAAAAAAAAAAAAAAAAAGAAAAACCCCTGTCTGACCTTTTTAAAGACTTATATATTTATTTATCTTGTGGGAGATCATCTGATTTGGTCCTAAGCCTTCTCAGAAGAATTCTCCTCCTGTACTGAAGTGTTGTTAATGGTTCATACCCTAGTTACTGTGGAAAGTTATATCTTAAAAATACCTGAAACCCGGATGAACCAGCTTTTGGCAGAGGGAAGAATTAGTATTTGGGTGCAATGGCTGAGCAATGACTAGGAAAAGAATCAAAATTTGGACCTGAACGCTGTGCACACTTTATTGTGTCAAAACCTTTACAGATTTTCTTTGTCGAGGTGAGGTTATATCCTTTATAGCAACACTCAGTAGTTTCTTTAAATTATTAAAGGTATTTCATAGGGTTGTAGCTCTTTGAGCATAGTTTGCAAAGAGGGCCCCTGCCTGTATTCTTAAGGTAGGTTAATGATGACTTTCCTACTGCAATGTGTCCAGGACACTGAGGTTAATAAAACCCGTAGCTCTTCTTCATGACTATCATGGGATATTTAATGTTCAGGAGTGTGCAAGACCTCAGCTTAATGTTCCATATGAAGAATAGTGCTGCCAAGCACTCATCATCCCTAGTGCCAGCACAGGACATTAGAGGTGCGAGGAATGGGCCGAGCACGCTTGGGAAGAGCTCAAGCACCTCTGAGCGTGGCCATCCTCCTTTATGGAATCAGGATCATTTAGGTCGAAAAAGACCTTTAAGACCACAGAGCCAAGCTGTAACAACCACAGTGCTCTAGGGCAAGGAGCTGAGACCAGCTGGTGGAGCTGTTTGGCTGGTGGTCCATGACCACTGCCTGGGCTGAGGAGGGTTTTGCTCGAGAGGGACAAGCCCCAATCTCAGTGCAGCACAGCTGATGATTCATTCTGAGCTGGCTTGATGAAAGCATTTATTTATTTGATATAATCTCTTTATTTTTCCTCTTTTCTCGTCTCTTGCCACCCCCATTTGAGAACAGGAAGGAATTTTTTTTGGGGGGGTGAGGAATAATGAAAGATTCATATGGGAGGGCAGAGCTTGCTCTTGTGAAAACTCTGAAACAAAGGAAGAAAGAAGGTGGGTGTAAGGGGGAGTTAATTTCTCCCTTCCTCTTTCCCCTCCCTCCAAAAGAGCTTGAGACTTTAAAATAGTCCAGCATTGTTCTGGGACTTAGTGGGCTTTTCTAGCTGTGAATATTGCAGCAAATACCACAGCAATGACAGTATAGCACTGTCTGTATTCTCTCTGTGTGCTGGCTGGACAGGGATTTTTCATTTCATGCATCATTTACAGCCTTCTGCATTGATCTACAAAGTCAGTGCGTGTTGCAGGCACAAAGGGAAAGAAGAAAGGGAAGAGATAGGCCTGGATGACAAAGTTCAGATCTGAAATCAAGTCTCTGTTCAAACTTCCCCAAAGCACTGGTTGTGCCTTGCAGTTTACCTCCTGCTACAAGAAGGACAGTTTACATCCCAAAGATCAGATATAGGTTTGAGCCAAGTTTTAAAACCCCCTTAAACTCCAGAAAATTTGAGCTGGAGTTGTATCATTGGGACTTTCAGACCCAAGAAATGATCACTGGATGTCTCTATCTATTAGGAAATGGTTGTGTTTGCTGTCTTTGATGCTTGTTTTTCCTATAAGTGAAGGCAATGGGATATTTTAGAGTACTACAAGGAGTTTTTGTTAGCTTACATTAACTCCTGACCCTTTCTAATGGATGGCTCACTAACCCAGTGTCCCACACATTTAGCACTTGACCCACAGCAGCACTTCCATATCCTATTGCAGGAGGGAATAGAAATGTAAAGGGAGGATAAAAGTAGAAGCACAGGGATTGGGGGAAGCATTCAGGAGTTGATTTTGGATGACCATGGTGGAAGGGGGAATTGAAACTATTCCTTTGTGCTTCAGTCTGCTTATGGTGGAGGGTTCTCTTTGGAATAAGACATAGGTTCTAATAAAAACAGAGGAGAGAGGGAACAGATCTGGTTTTCTTGTCCCATCCAGGGTGTTTTTTATAGGAGAAGCATAAGCTGAAAGAGAAATGTCTTCTATAATTTGTCTTATTTTCCAAGTTTATTTCATACCGAAATCTCCTCCTTTGGCAAAATTCTATGTCTACCAGCACAGATTTTTTTTGTTCACCAATTAAAAAGGTAGCATTTTGTGATGTTAATTTTTTTAAAAAGTTCTGTCTAGGCATGTTTCATGCACATGCAATTTGGCTTTATCACAGTAACAAGCACTCTAATCTCTCTCATCTGCTTTAATGAACTGCTAGTATAATCTTGTCATTTTGGTTTGCAGTACCTTGCCATTCAGTGAGGTCTCATTTCCCCTGCCAATTGCCCAAGGCTATTAGTCAGCAGCAAAGCTTGCTCACAAAACCAACCCCAATCAAAAGCAGCGATGCCATGAGGTAAAAAGTTTGTCTCCAGCCGCTCCTCTGGCAGCCAGGCAAGTTCTGCAGGTTCCTCAGCCGGGGCTGAGCTGGGTGGCTGAGCCACTGTGCCCAGCCAGTGCCTTCCTAGGGCTGAGCCAGTGCAGGGAGGACCAGTGTGTCCCCTGGGATGCAGGTGGGTGGTGTGCAGCACCCTGGGCTCCCCACATGCTGCCTCTGCCAGGGCAGGAGCTCTGCCGTGCATGGTCACAGGAGGAGTGGGGTTGCATAGAAAGTGGGGATTTTTTGGGCCTACAGATACTACAGGTATAAGACACAAAGTATGTTGGCTTCTGTGTAATCAAAGGCAATTTTCCATTTACACCAAGAGATAGGAAATTGTGGAGCCCCTCCAACCCCCTTTTGCAGAGGAGCTAGGGGGAAGAAAATGCTGCCTTTACATCAGTATCATGTAATTAGTAGAAAGGAGACTGGGGAAAGAACAGAGGACTGAGATCCTCTGTGATGCTGCCTGATACCTTGGCAAAATCTAGTTATCCCTTAGAGATACCCAAGGATCGTTCTGGAGCAATTCCATGGCCCAGCAGAGGTGGCACACCCATGAAGGGCTGGGGATTTGAGATGACATCATTCTCCCTCAGATGTGCTTTGCACCCCAAAAAGCCCCAGGCTCACTGGAAAGCGCCAGCTGTAAGAAATCCAAATCTCCAAGGAATGGCTCTCCCCACCCACACTGCTCTTCCCCAGCCTTGGAATTGGGCAATGCTTGCACCACCAGTTATATATAGAAACCAGGAGGAGATTCCTAAACCACCCACCTTTGGGTGTTTTAGGAAGTGACTGGAATGTCCTCAAGAGGTACATCCCAAAGTTTCTATGAGAGAGCTGAATGTGGCATTAGGGGAATTCCTTGCTGCCTGAGAAAATCCTCTTTGCTTGTGCCTGGTCCTGGCGTCTGCTCTGGGCCCTGAGATGTCTCTGCAGGAAGCCGGGTCAGCCTGTGCTGGGGCTGCCTGTGGTGCTCCCCTGCCCACCCAGCCAGATGCAGCTCCCACTTGGACAGCACCAAGCTGTGTGTGAGGGCAGTCTTGTGCTCTCCCTGAGCTCTTCCTTGGGCTGCCTTTGTAGGAGCCATAAAACACACCCGTGTGCCACTGAGTAATGTCATAGAAAATAATAGCAGAGAAGATATTCCAGGCCAGTGTCCAGTCCTGTTACACCATGATAACAAACTGTATTTACTCCTAATCTATACAAATTGGGCCTTGTGGGGTGTTTTCTGCTTTTCTTTGTTGAGTATCACTAATATCTACCCAAGTAGGTCCTTCTAGGTCATCGACAAATTGCCTCCTAAACTTTGAGGTAAATGACTGGAACTAGGCTTTCAGGTCTTCAGAACAATCTTTGATGTGTGAGGAGGTGGCCTGTGCCAGATGTAATAACTGTTTAGCACTGTAGTCATAAGAGCGAATGAGAACAACCCCAGAGTCCTCACTGCCTCCCCAAATTGCTGTTGATTGTGGTCACCTCAGAGCCAATATCAGGTTATGTCAGTCATGACTGCAGGAAATGAACCCTTGACACAGAGCAATCCCATTCTAATAGCTTTCTATATCATGACTGATTTCAAGACTTAGTATAAAAATATATTAGACAGTTCAGAAGATCCACCAAACTTTGTATACCCTTTTTTCCCATCCTTCTGATCTGATGAAGAGAAGTTTTCTGACCTTTCCTTCTTCCTTCGTGTGCCTTTAGTGTTTTTGCTTGTGGTACAGCTGTAATTACCTCTTCCATTCACCACTATTTTGAATACCATCTCACTCTGGGTGAATGAGTCTTCAAACAAATATTACAAGGGTTAGTAGATCTGGAATCTCAAATTAAGCTGCCTCAGAATTGTTACCCCAGGATTCTCTTCTCCCTGGAAATTTTAGTGTCTGCTTTGCTGAGTGATGCAAGGCCAAAAGTGATTTAGGGGGCCATGTCACTCTCAAGCCTAATCTCATCAGTGAGAGTCATCTTTTTAAACTACCTGGGCAGTAGGAACCTAAAAAGTCTCCTGAAAGGGTTGCAAGATGATTATCTGGGAGACCATAGTAGGCTCAGAATGGGGCTTTGGAGCTGGGCAGGGTAGGTGGCTTTGCTGTGTTCGTCTTTCTCTTTAATTTTTTATTTTTTTTAGTCAAATGTCTTCCTAATAGTGGTACTAACAAGAAATAATTATCAAACTTGATAATTAAGACTGGCAATCATTCCTCCAATCACTGACCAGCTTCTCTCAATCCACTATGAGATTTCCTGTCTCTTCATGCTCGGCTCCTCTCGGGTCACTTGGCCCTTGATGTATTCTGGATGGAATGGGAACATTTACAAGTAAGCTGAGCCAGTGTTTGCCTCCTCAGATATCAAAATTAACTCCCGGTTAAAAGCACTGTGCTGGTTAAACATATTACTTTGGATTTTTTCTGTTTGAACCAGTGTTTCCACCTTTGTCAGCGACACAGACACGTCGCCATGAAAAACCAGTAAGAAAGCACAGTTCTTATCTGCTGTAATCTAATAAGCTGTCAGTGTGGAAAAAAAAAAAAAAGGAGGTCAGCCAAATGCGGCTCCTTTCAGTTTAAAATTCTGAAAATGACTCACTCCTTATTTAGTCTTATAATGAGCTCCCGCCCACTTGGGGCAAGCTTCTAATTTCAGTTGCTCTGGCGTGAATCCAGAGGGCTTCCATTGAAGTGGATGAAGCTCCCATTGATTTACATGGTTGCAAACAAGATCAGATCCTGGCCTCAGGTGTGTGGTGCTGCCCTTCACCAGGCAGAGCTCCCTGCTCCAGGATGGGAGGTTGTTTTCAGCAGAGGCTGAGGGTGGTATGGGCTCAGGCAACCCTGAACTGACCCAAGCTCTCCAAAGCTTGCTGTGAAGTTTCTGATAATGCTGTTGATGTCAGATAACATTGTTTTTGTATCTACCTCTGTATTGCACCACCAGACTGTTCAGTTCTCAAACTTTTTTTCCCCCTCAAAGCCAAGGGTTCCTCATAGAAGCGCCAAGTGCTTTCAAAAGTGAACATGAGCATTACGGTTTCTCAAAGATTTCCAGTTCAGAATGGCTTGGAGAGACATCAGTGGTTAGATAGAAATGTATAGGTTAAATAATCCTTCACTTGCCCGTTAGGAGAAATTAAATTTAAACTGTGTGTACTTTTTCAATCGCTTTCCCTTAATGCCCCACTTCTGTTTCTCTGTCTTTCTTCCTTTCTTTCTGCCTTTCCTCTGGTTTCCTGCCTTGTCCCATCGCTGTTCTGGAAAAGAAACCAAAGGTGTGCAGCAGCACAAAGCACAGTGATGCAGAGGCACTGAAACTCCTAAATGTTTGTGGGAGGTTGCTAAGGCTTGGTGACAGTGACTGCCTGGGCCCCTTGCCAAAACCTTGTCCTGGAAGAAGTTCTTGGAGGGCTTTGCAAGTGGCTGAAATCTTGAGGCTACCCTGGTAATAAAGGTGCTTCCCAGCATATCAGAAATTGTTCGTATGAAGGTCACTGGCTTGGATTGAGGGACAACATCTGCCCTCACAGCAGTAATAATGTCTGTACTAAGAAAGTGTTTGAGCTGCTGGAAGGGGGTCAGGGGTCGTGTTCCTTCATATCTGAGTGCAAACTTGTCGAGGGAAAAACCACTGTGGCAGGACAAAGAAGCAAAACCCACTGGATGAGGACCAACTGCATCTTGTGCATCCAACATTGTGGCAGGAAGGGTCACAGGGAAAGTGGTGCCCTCCAAATCAGAACTTGTGTTAAGCAGCTGTGTACTTGAAGAGAACAAAATGAGAAAAAAAAAAAGCCTCAAACATGAAACCTTTCAGGACCAGAAGTGGTCAGGATGTCAGTTCTGTATCCACAAGATGACACCTTCAGCAGTGTGGTGATAGCACACGGGTTTCAGTGTTGACTCAGACCAAGACTACCACCCACTTAAGCCCAGAGACACTTCCTGGGCTGCTGGCCACACTTGTGCCAGCTGGGGTGCCAGAAGAGAGTGCTGCAGCACATGCACCAGTCTCAAATGTCTTTTTATTTAATACTGACATTTTACCTCCTGGAGAAGTGCAGTGGAGGTTATTGCCTTGGTATGGCTTAGTGAGACCTCATGTGCAAGACTGTAAATGTCCAGGATGAATGGTGTTCAGGCACTTACAAGCTTAGCCTGTCACAACCTGTTGTGATTTATTATGATTTAATATAACTCCTAGAAATTATTCTCTGTACATATGTTGTATAATTGTTTCACAGAAGGGCTGTTCCTAATGATCTGGCAGAAGCAAGGTTCAGGCAAAAGTCAGGGAGCTTCAAGTAAACAGGACAATTAAAATATTTTAAAGCAAATTACTATGTTTCCATTATGTTCTGTAGCTGTTCACAGTGATTTTTCTTTTTTTTTTCTTTTTTTTTCTGGACTGTAAAACAGATTGAAGATGTATTCTACATGCAGGATCAGATTGTTAATAAGACTCGTGTTGCTTCTCTGGTTCACAGTGGCCTGGGTCTGCTGCAGAGTGTCAAGAATGATGTAAGGCCAGGTGCAAAGCTTCCTTGGGAAGTGCCTTGATTTGGTAGCTCTGGGGCTTGTATCTTCAGAGCCATTCACTTTATTTAGGAGAGTGAGGTGTCCTGATGCTCTGAAGGGTCCAGGTTGCTGTCTTTGCTGGGAGTGGGTCTAAGTTAGAGGAAGAGAAGATATCCAAAACAACTCTGGGTTCAGCTTGTGTTCTCCCATCATACCAAAAATGCTTATAAGATTGTAAGAGACTTTCAGGGGATGTTACTGACAAATTTCAGTTTTGAATGTGTGCTTCTTTCATGAGTGTTTGTTATATTTGCCTTCTTCCCTCTGTTTCTCCTGAAATTCCTACAGCCCTGAATCAGAACAGTTTTAGAAAAAAAAATACAAAGCTGCTAGAGCTGTGAGTTACTGCATGTGGCACCATTTTTTTGTTGTTTTACCACAACATCACTTGAGATGCCTTTGCATTACATATGCATACCACAGAATAACATTTCTAAACAAAGAAGCAGTCCCTCCCCACTGCTGATGTGACCAAATATTTCAAATCCCATGTTCCCCTTTATTTGTTTGCCCTGAATGCTAAGAGCATTTTTCTCCTGTAGTACCCTCTGCCTCCTAAATAAAGTAACTCTGAGCAAGGTCGTGGTTACATTGATACATCTTGTTCTACTCAGCTTGGTTTTACCGTACATTTTTTTTCAGAGCTCTGATTTTCTCTCATACATGAAGACAACAGAGCCTTTGGGAAAGGATCTCTGCCACTCTGCAGCCAGGGTTTCTTGGGAAAGCTGTTAGGTACCTTGAGCTGATGCCAGTCCCATCTTCCTCCATCTGTCCAGCAGGGCAGGTGAAAATGGATTGTCCTGCCTAGAGAAGCCCCATTTGGGAGTTCAATCCAACAAGACTGCTACAGGAGACTGAACAAGTGCAGGTCTCCAAGGCTTGAGCTGAGATATTTTAGTTCTCTTTCAATTGGCTATAATTAGATATGGACCAGGTTGGAAATTCCCACCATCTGCTTTGAACCCTGCGTCTCTAGAAAAGACACTTTGCACTGAGGTGCCTCTCATCACTAACTGTAGATGAGTTTTCACCTTGTAATCCTTCATCCCCAACCCTTTTGCAAAATCTTCCTCTGCCCCTATTTAGCTCTCTTGCCTTTTGCCTGGCACGGGTGGTGTTCAAACAAAACTGGAAGCCCAGGCTGGTTTCCTGGAGGCTTTGTCCAAGTGCTGCTGTCACACTGCCAGCTGCAATCGGTCCCCAGGGCTGTGACCTACTGCCAGCACCACACGGTATGAAGCTGGGGTTAGAAGTGTCAGGATGTATTAAAAAAAAAAAAATAAAAAATTACAGCTTTTAAATTAAAACTTTCCACGTAGTTGATCTTTTGGCAAATAACGATCCGAAATGACGTGCCCGCTCTCCAAACCTGATTGTTAATTGGTCAATCGACCTCTAACTGACTGGCATATTGCTCTGATCATCTGAAAGCCTTTTGGCACCGTTTCCCCCGGCTCAGGTTTAGCTGCTTGTACTTGTACAATCTGGTTGCAAAATGTCATCGCTCTGAATCACCGGGGCCGGCGCCAAACCCTCCGGTGTCTGTTGGGAAGGGCTCCCTGAGAGCTCCCGAGCCTCGGGTGGTCCCCTGGCTGCCTGGCAGGGTCTCTGTGTGTGCAGGATGCTGCCCCGTGGGCTCTGGCACGTGGAGCCAGGTGCCCGCGTGATTGCAAACGCTAATTTGTGACGGAAGATGCATCGCTGCCGTTTGCTCTGATCTTGAGCAGCGTTGCCAGCCCTTTATCAGATTTTAATCAAAACAAGGGCAATTAATTTCTACGCCCTTATCTTATCTCGCTGATCTTACAAGCCCTTTCAAAGTTTGGTTTCGTGTTTCCACCTCCCGAACGTGGCTGTAGCGCAGTTTTAGTTCAGAAATCTATAATTCTAACTTCGAGACCGAATGCACTTCCCATGCAGGTCTTTTCATAATTGGTTTTTGGGCTGGTCCGTTCTGTGATGTGTAATTGTTAGCAGTTGTAAAAAGATAACTCACATTTTTAAAAGCCTAACGCTTGCTCTGTGCAGATAAAAACTGTGACAAATTATGTTCCAAAAAAATCATAAAAGTAGAGAGACATGTTAATAACCAAAGGTGAAGTTTCATCTGAAGGTCAGCAGGAGCTATTAAAGTGGTCAGTAATTCCAGGGTTTGCCAGCAGCGATTTGACCATATCACTTATCTACTCTGGTCCATGCTTAAGCATCTCCCTCAGTGAAAAAATAATCCACTGAGAGTAATACTGGAGGTCAGAGGTAACTATGGAGAAAAAGCAATATTGTCAAAATAAACCAGACTTTCAAGTACAGACATTTAAATTCCCAGTCCATTGAAATGTTTTGACTTTGACAATTTTTGCCACGCTATTTGGACAAATCCTTTAAAATATCGCTTTCTGTTATGTTCAGACAAAAAAAACCCAAAAAAAACAAACAAAAAAAAAAAAGAAAAAGAAAAAATCAAGTAGATGATGTTAAAAATGGGGTAAGGTAAGGAATGGCATTTCACATTGTCATGTGAGCATTGGATGTTAAAAAGGAATTTTTAGTTTCAGAATTTCAAAATGCCAGAATAGGGCCAAATAATAAGTGTGGTTATAATGCAAGCAATCCATGAAGCAGGAGCTGGAATTGCAAAACGTTGCTGCTGTCAGCAGGCTGAGGGAATCCCTCCTGCCCAGCCAGCATATCTGCTGGGGAGCACTGAAAGGAGAGGAAGTGCCTAGTTTTGCATATTTTTTTTTATTTTTTTTTTTTTTAGAACTGACATCCACCTCTAGGTGATAGGTAAAGTCATGATCTTACTGATGTCTGTGCGAGGGTTTCTGTGGGCTTCAAAAGCAGCAGCAGCACAATCTGTGCCTGTGTGTAGCACAGTCACTGCTAAGCTGGGTTCAGGAAAGCTGTGTTTAGCTCCTGGCTGCATCTCAGGTACCCTGTGTTAGACTGGGGCTGTTGCTGGAAGGCACACACCTAAGGTTCAGGGAAATACAATGAAAGAAGTGATGTTTTTATCTTTCCTCTGCCTGTCTTGGCTGCCAGCAGTGGGGTCCAGGTGAATTTGCATACAGCTTCATACAGCACCCAGAGTAACAAAATTTGTAGCTTCTGACCTTTCCTGTTTTATTAGACTCCTAAATTTATCCACATTATCTAAAAACAACCTTTCCTTTGTGAACTCCATTACAAGTTCTTATTGTGCGTAAACTTGTCCCGACAACATTTTTACATGGAATAGTCACTGTGCAAGATGTAAGTTTTCTCTGTGTTTGTGCAATACAATGAATTTGGTTGCCTGTGTTCTGCATATCTTACAGACAGTAAGACAGTATATTTTGGTATGTTCTGCTAAGTACATTTTAGTACACTTTTTTTTGTTCAAAAGAAACTTTCTGTGGTTAAACGATGCTTTGATATGTCTTAAAGGGCAAGTGTTCACAAGAACTTGTAATGCATATTTCATGTAAAAGCTTGGAATAGTTCTGATAAATATGGATTATAGCAGGATAATTTACATGTTCAAAACATGTTCTCCCATTTACATGTGAGACTGCAATGGTTCACTGCTGCAGGCACTTTTTTTTTTCACATATTCAGCGTAGTAAAAAAAAAACCCAAATCCCAACACAAAAGTTTACAAAGCTTAATTTATAGCCCAACAAGGAAACACGTAGTGAGGCATGTAATGAAAATGTCCTGTTTGCTTCTGTCATTTTGAATGCTCTCATTTTCTAACACTTGAGGCAATGCAATAATATTATTGATTCACACCTGTTCTGTAACATTGTCTTTGCAATGAGATCCAGCAGAAGAGAAACCACACATCTGCATACACCTGAGACTTGCAGCACTTTGAAATGGAACCTGTCTAATGTTCAGACAGATGCTATGCAGGTGCTGTCTTTGAGACATTCAGGTACCTGGTGTAACCAACACTGGGATTATACACAATGTATGTGTGCTGTGGGCTGTGTGCCACACATAACATACAGCAAATATTGTGTGTTTTGTGCATTTAGCCCTGTGCTACCCAGTATAAAATTCCAAAGCTCTTCTATCTATGGCACAGGGGCGTAAAAATGTCATGTTGCAGTGGAAAAAGGGAAAAACATTAATTTTTCCACAGCTCTTTGAGGGATGTGTTTGTCATTGCAGAGAAGGGACAAGAGGCTTTTTACCCTTGGAGAAAAGGAAAATCAGATAAACAATGAAAACCTGGTGAGACCAGCCTGTGGGTCAGGCCTCTTGTAATATAAAAGGTGAAAAGAAGCCTCTGTTTTGCAAAACACTGATGAGGGACCCCAAACTGAACCTTAGGACCAACATACAAGTGTTTGTATGGTTGTTCTTCAGCTAATATTTAAGCTATCCAAACTGTACCCTGAACCTAGAAAAGGGAACCAGCAGTCTCATAAGAACAGACTTTCTCATCAGCTTCTGGCTATTTGGTTTTAGTAGTTCCTGGAAAAGTCAAGGAGAGCATCCCCTTGATGCTGTTTTGGCTCTTACACTGTAATGCAGCCAAAAATTGAAAACAAGACGCTCTTCAGAAGGGTTTGGATCTGCTTGGGACCTCAGTGAGGAAGAGCTGGGGAAAATGTTTCCTCCTGAATGGATTCAGCAATGCCTGAATTTAAAGTCACAGCAATGTATTTCTAAAAACATCCATAGGAATAACAAGTTCAGCCAGGGAATGGTGTGTTAAATTTCCCCTAGCTCTTCACTTTGTTCCTTTTTTTCTTTTTAGTATTCTGATTTTCTTTTTTTTTTCCCCTGTCCCTTTGCAAGAGGGTTACTGAGACACAGTAACACCCACTGGTGGCAGTAATGGCAGTTTTACAGCTTCCCTTAGCTAACTATTATCAGTCCACTCAGCTCACCAAGTGGAAGGCACAATATTGCTTTAACACCCCTCTGATTTCCTTCCTCCCAGGGGGCAAATGCTCTGCAGAGAAACCTCCACACTACTGACCACAATTGCTGTAATTTGTTAGTCTAATGGGAAAAAAGTACACAGCCTTTTGAAACTGGAAATATAAAATAATATTGCGTGATACTTTACATAAATGGGGCTTGTGCTTGGAAGTGCCTCTGGTTCTGTTGAGTTCTTCCCTGGGAGAGCCTTGATTACCTGGATTAACTCTGCCTGTTAGAAAAGCACTTATTAATAAATTATACATCTGCAGTTAGTTGTTGCTTTATAAAAAAGGTTATAACTTGTAGAAAGTGGTGTTTTGTACGAGAATGAAATCTGCAGGCTGAATAATCATTTAGTAATTAAACTTGAGTTATTCTAGGAAAAAAACACTTTGATATCTGCAATTCTTGGACTCAAACTGTCTGAGTAAAGGGAAATTTGGGGGTTGCATAATTTATCCTCTACAGAAACTGTGTGATGGCGAGTGACACTGTGACTGACAGGGGGAACTGCAGAGTGTGTGGTGGGTGGCAGAGGCAGGAGGGGCTGAGCAGCAACCTGACCCACTGCAAAGCCAGACTTGAGTGTCTGTAGGCATACAAACCTAATCTGTGTTTCTAAAATAAGTATTTAAGTTCCCAAGGCCAGAGACTGATGCTCTGCAGGGTTTCTGTGAGCTGCTGGGGGGGACTAAGTCCTGCAGAGCTTTCATAACTATGCATCCCTGAGCCATGTACAAGTAGGCCCATAACACCTATTCTATGTGCTATGGATGTGACTTGTGCAATTAATTTTCTTTTTTTGTCGGCTACTTTCAACTAATTTTCCCTGTGGTTTGTGCTTCTAACACCTCCCTGCCCAGGGCAGCATCCAGGTATCCCATCTGGGGGAAGTCCCCTCGGCTATCTCCAAAGCCACGCTCAAACTTGGATCTCTCTGACCCTTTGGGTTAGTTAGGGAGCTCAATTAGTTGCAGAGATGGATCCCTGAAGATATCTGGTCTGCTGATTCAGTATTTGGTGGGCTTTTCTCTACATCTGTTTGATTTGTTGTGAGGAAGTGTCAAGGTGGCAGAACTGCTGTAACTGTGAACAGCAAAATTACCAAAGCTGGCTGCAAAAGGGTTCACTGTAGACACTGAAAGCCTCCTTTTTGTATAATTCCTTAGCATCCCCTACATAGTCGGTTTTGGGTTTTTTTTGCATGAAAACAACAGCATAGATTTCCTGGGGCCCTTGCTCATGGTGGTGGTGGGAGCTGTGGGCACCAGGGTGTCTGGGAGCAGGATGCTGATGCAGGTAGCTCTGCAGTTCAAAGGCACTGCTGTGAAGGGCTTTCCCAACATTCCAGACAAGGATACTAAGGTGGGTGGGATGGCAAGGCACTGGGAACAAGAAGGACCACCTGAAATTAAAAAAAAAAATAAAATAATAAAAATCGATCTTTCCTATAGCTGATCAATATTAATAATGAAGCTGAGTGGCTGAACAGGATATATGTTTTATTATGAGAGAAATAAAAACAGAGGGGAAATACCTCTGCTGCTAATCGGACAATAAGACCTAAAGTTTAATAGCTGCAGAATGATCACGGGGCTGCTGTAACTGCCTGCAGTTGTTTGAACAAGAGTCTTGAGTTTGCATGTTGTGAGTTATTGGAAAAATCTCTCTGCCATTAAGTGCTTTGATGAAAGATGTACTTAAGGTCTAAAATGACCAGAGGAAGCAGAGGAACTAGCGAGTGCTGCTGCTGAAGATGCCTGAAAGATAGATTATATGGTGTCATATGGTGTTTGATGCCTTAACTGGAAAATGTGTGAGCCAAACGTGAGTTACACTAGTGAGATGTAAGCTCTTTGCAACTTCCTCAGCTGAGTTCAGGTTCAGGTGTTTCCAAGTTCAAACACAGCTTATCCACTTTGTGCTTGAATAACAAGCTGAATTGGAAAGATATTTCTTTTAAGGCAGGAGGTTCTTCTGCTTTGGTTGGAGGCTTTTCACAGGCCGGGCAAGAAAAGCAGCAGAGAATCAATCTTTCTGTGCTTCCTCCTAGAAACTTACTCAGTTCCAGCTTTATGTGGAGGAATGGCTGAAGGAATAAATAAAGAAAAAAAATCCCTCTTTCAACACAAAGGCCATAAATCTGAGCACAACTTCAGAGATGAAATAGTTACTTTAAAGCCTGAAAGTATTAAAGAAGGAGGAAAAAAATCAGATGATCCACTTTGTAGAAATCCTTGTTACTGGGTCATCTTGCTTCCAGTTCCTCTCTCTCAAGAGTTCTTGAGAGAGTTCTTTTCTCTCAAATGGTATTTACCCAGAGTAACCTCCACATCACAAACACACTTATCTCTGCTTTATATCAGCCTTAAGGATTAGGAATATGGATCTGTTTTCCAGACTGACCGTCTGACTTACTGACCTGAGCTTGTTCGTTCACAAAGCAGCACATGATGCCATTCTTGTCAAAACCACAATTAGTCAAAACCCTTTACAGGAAACATGAGCCCAACAAGGATGGATAAAGTAGGAAATCACGTGGTTCATCCATAACCTGCTTGTAGCATGAAGGTACATGGATCTCTTCTGCTGCCACTTGCCAGCTGCAATCATATCAATGAAGAAAGCAATGAGCAGATTAAGGGATTTTTCATCTTCAGAACAGTTTCAAACATTAAAAATGAATTTTTACATCACACATGGAGAAAACAGGAATGTTTTTTTCTATGATGCAGTTGAATTCTCTTTGTTCATAAAGTGTCTTGGATGGATGCATCAAATGCCTGGATTGGCACTCAAGTGTGGTGTCCCTACCTCACTCTCCCCTCTGCATCAGCAGTGCTGGAACATTGCTATCCCTGCTCTCTATCCTTGGCAATCCAACTGTCTTCTTGAAATTTTGACTTGCCTAACATGGGAATTTACTGTGAACTGGCTATGGAGCACAATGGTTTTACAAGCCTCTCCATTTTTCAGCGTGTCCTGTACCCAGGGAGACCAAGGGGTTTTAGTGCTGACAAACGTCAGTGCCCCAACCTATCATAGGGCACCTCCTACTTATCAAACTTGGAAAGAGAACCAAAGCTTAAAGCAGATGACTCCATTTAGCACATATGGTGCTGGAATTGGTTAAGGTGTCACCAGGGAATACTAGAACTCATTTCATTATTATTATTCTACAAACATAATAAAATAACTGTAGTGGCAATGGCTGAGAGGAAGTGTTTTCACACAAAAAGAATAATTATTTTAAAAAGTAATTTGAGAACCATTCATGCTAGGGAGACGAACACAAGGGAAATATTGGCACTTAAATAGTGCAGCTTGAGGCAGACTCTTCTCTTGTGCTTTTGGGTTGTCCATGACCATGCCCCTAAAAGTGAGAAAGGGTCAGTAGATCAGTGCCTCCTCTGGCATGGTGCCCACCACCAGAGCATCTCAGGTTTGCCCTGGGCAGGTTCCTCAGCCAGGGTGGATCTGCCTTCTTCAGTCTGTACAGTAGAAAGCTGTTTTGATTGCAAGTTATTAAAAAATAAAAGAAACAGCTCAGGAAGGAGTGGAATGAATTCTGTGTGTCTTCCAACTGGTGTCTAATCCAGCATGAGTTTCTGCTGAAGCTTTTCTTGCAGCTGAATATTGATAATCCCAAACCTTTCCTTAGGCAGGGGCAGTTTGAGAGTTTCCATGCTACCTGGCCATATGCTTTAAAAATCAGAACTGCTTGGTATCTCTGAGTTTTGTGCTTTTTTTATGAATTTGTTTAAATATTGTCTGCATGTTCAAAGCAGATGAGTGCTGGAAAGCCTGCATAGGTTATTTGTTCTAATGTGTGTCCAGACCTGGAATATTCTCAGCTGATAGAAGAAAAGGCAGTGCATAAACCATGCAGGACTAGTTCTCTCTGCTTTAAAAATACTCCTTTCTAAAATTGGCTTATTTGGGTGAGAGATTTTTGGCTGAGAGGTTTTTGGTGAGTGGTGCCAGGGGAAGGTTACTGCTGTTCCTCTGGCACTGCTATTTGGATGCAGACAATCCTCTGCAAAACCAAGGTGAAATGGCAGATCCATTTGCTTTACCACGTCTCTGCAATGCAGAAAATTAAGGCATAATAGGATACTTCCCTTTGAACAGTATTAAAATTTAGTTCTCTGACCTAGTCACAGGGGCTGGCTGAGACTGGAAGGTACCTCAGGATTCCAGCTTGAACTCAGATATTTTTCCAGGATATTTTTCAGGTGGAGTATGACTCCACAGTCATCCCAGCAGCTTTTCAAACTCAGTTTGCAGAACTGTTTTAAAGCTTCTTTGAAAAGTTTCTTTGACTGTCTCATAAGGATGTGTGCAGTCTGAGAGACTGGCTCTGCCTTAAATGGAAGAGTAAAACTGTTTAAATGGAGCAGAGTCAGGATGGTTGGTTTTTGTTTAATCAGTACTTGATTAATACATGTGAGTGGACTTGGGATCAAGTCCATAGTTAGATTTGCCCAAGTTCACCCCAAATGAGTCTGTACTCCCAGTCCTGTAGTTGTCATTGACTAACCTTTGAATGAAACACATGGGCAAAAGATCAAACCCACTATTGCATTTTACTTCTCCTAACTGTAATATGTTGCATCTCCTCTCCCCCAAATAGATACTTTGAGGCTTTGCTGATTCAAGTTAAAAATTAATGAAAGCAGCCTTAGCACTCACAAGTAACCACACAAAAATAACATGGTGTGAGCAATGGAGGAAGGGTAATTTCGAGAAAGACACTGACTTCTGAGCTAACTTCAGTGTGGCTCCTCTTCATAAGTGATCAAGTCATTTCATGACAGTTGTAACCAAAAGAAAAAGGATCACAGAGCTCTGCCCCTGCTGTGACTCCACTGTTCCGGTGTTTGGAGTCTGTAAATGTGTAGGACTGCGAGTACACCCTCCTTAGACTTACAGAATTAGCATGTTGGACGTCATGGAATTTATTGCCAGCACTCCCAGTAAAGCCCCTCCACTCCCACTCCAGACTTGCTGCCAGCTATAATGTTCAATCTCACTCTCTCCCATTAGATTTTCATGATGCTGCTCAGCACAGCGGGTCACCATCATCTGGGTGGTTTTTCCTACCCTCCTTCCCTGTGTGATGTAATCCTTCATAAGACTGACAGCCCATGCAATAAAACTGTTTCAGATATCTATTAATATTTTAACATGCTTTTAAGAAAATTCGGCCTTTTGTAACTCTGGTCTCTCAGAACAGATGCATATAATGGTTGGTGATACACATTATACTCTGAGCAGTCATTCTGTAGGTATGTTCTCATTGTTTGGACTCACATTTTAACATCTATTATTTTAAAAAAAAAAAAAATCTTTGTCAATTGTTTGGTTAGGTATTAGGTTGGATTAATCTGATGACCAGAATAAAACTACTTCTTTTCCCCCCCCAAAAAAAACCAGGAAAGACTTTGATTAAGAGCATAGCTGGATATTTTTTTATCTCCAAGCCTTTGGTGCCCAGCTCTAAACCAAATGCATTTGGACTGTGAGTGTGTGTCCATGGTCCCCAAGAATGTGTGAACTCCAGATATCAATCCAGTGACAAAAGTGGACAGGTTTCTATTAGCAAGAGGGCTCTTTTTATTTTGTGAAATCTCCACCCACACAGTCTCTCTTAGTCATGGCCTTGCATCTGCCCCACACGGGCTTCCCATTTTGGAGCCACCCACCCCAAGCAGTGTGGAGTGATGCACGTCACAGCTAAGGTGTTATATGGCCAAAGTTATCTTCCACGGTTGGGAAGTTGTACCCACATGAAGGAGAGCACACTGTATGTTAATAAGAATCTATAAATTAATCTGTATATAACACCTTGTGAACACTTAGGTTTTATAGGTATTGTGAGCTGAAAGCTTTACCAGTCATTCATCCTTTATTGTGTTCATTATGGGAATATGACATCTCGATACCAAATATCTGCACGTATAATAAAGCACCTCAGTGAATTAACTGGATGATTGGTACAGTATTTCTCCTTTCCACTAATCAGAAATGTAGGATGTATTACTTCTGATGAATTCTTAGACGTTCCCATATAGATAAATTAACTAACTGGCTGTTAATAATGTTCAAGGGATTTAAAACAATATATTTTCAGTCTTTTATGAGGTTGATTTAAATCTATAAGCATGGATTGGAAATACAGAAAGGGTGAAGGTGTGGCTGCAGTTATTGCTTTAAAAGAATAAAGAGAGTAATTTTTCTGTCAAATATGTATTAATACTGGCCAAATACTTTCAGTATTTACTGCTCAGAGGAGGTGAAAAAAATGAGTGTCCTGACCAGTAGAAATTCCACAAATGTTGGTGACATGGTCGACTTGTTTAATCATTTCTTGTAGGTAGCAGCACCGTGGTGCAGGTTACATTTGCTGGAGATGAGTAGGAGATCTCACCCAACCTGCTGCTCTCTGACATTGTCCCACATAAAGGAGAAAACTGGGGTTGTTCTGATGACAGGTCACCATTAGTGAAACCTTCACATTTTTGTCAATGCCGTGGTATTATGACACAAACATTGACTCAGCAAAGCGTGTGGTGAAAGACCTGAATGCGAATCCTCTCTTTACTTCACTAGGTATTGCATGAATTCTGTGTTGAATGGGATCCCACCAAAGCAGGCTTTTGAAATAAAGCCAAAGTTTGGCTATTTTCCTAGGTGGTGACCAGAGTATTCCAGATCAATTCAACTTGGCTACCTGGATTTTTTTTTATTATTACTTTTTTTCTAGAGACACCTCAACTATTTATACTGGTCTTTTATACTTCCTTAAAACAGATCTGTGGTGTTAGTGTGTACTCCATCCTAAAGGTGACATTCATATGTTTTTATGTTTTTGAAGAAATAATTTGTGATAAAACCTGGAGGCAGAATGAAGCATAGAAACAATAAAATAAAGAGACAACTTTAATAATATTATTTAATTTAAAAATCTCACAATTCTGCAAACTGTCTTTTGTTTTGAGGGAGGGAGAGACGGGACTTGGCTTGTACTCTGATCATTTGGGTTCAGCAACACTACAGACCTGCTGAATTAATGGGAGAGGCAGAATCACCTGCTGTAATTAACTTTTCACTGTTTAAAAAGCACAAATAGGGCCTGGATGGTGCAGCACTGTAAATAGAAAAAGCATTGTAGCAGAGGGGAAAAAAATTATCAGGGAGAGGTGCTTTTGAGCCTGTCATAGCTGCTGTGGCTTTTATCCCATATCAGACTGACAGATGAGATAAACACCCCACATTTTAGTCAGATCCTATTGTTTTGTCAGAGTTACTTAAATGTATTTACAATCTCTGAAGCACTTTTTTATAGTAATGGTAGTGAAGCCCTTCCAGAAGGAATAAAGATGATATAACATTCTCGAGTACCTCTGTCTTACTAATGGAATGACTTACGTTACAGGGGATATTGTTCTGCTGAGCTCCACTAAAATACATATTTACTAGTCAATCTAGGAGTCGCCTTGGCAGTCAATGCCATGATATCACAGCGCTGTGTCTTTCAGAAGAACAACAAAGCAAGCAGAAATTCTTTCTCTGGGACCTCTTTTTCTCTTCATTGATACTTCTATATTTAAAAGAAGCCACATCATTAAATGAGAATGAGCCACCTCTGCTACGCAGCCCAGCGATCATATTCCTCTTTGGGATTTCATACAGCAATGAGAAATAGGGCATGGCAGGTCAGAAGTGTTGTAAACATTGGATGCAGCTGATGGTGCCCTGTTAGCTCAGCCAGGGCTGCTCCCTGCAGAACCAGGGAAAGGAGAATAAAGGAAGGGCAAAAAGATGCTTAGCTGTTTTGAATGAATTGGAGACACCCCTTGGTATGCAGGTCCTCCATGCAGCATTTGGTTTTTTATTTACTGTAAATGAAATCACGTGATAATGTTAATCCCTAAGGAATAATGATGGGAGTCACATCACCTGTGTTACAGTTTCTTCTGGAGTTTCTGGTCTTCTGCTTTGAGGAACCTTATTCTCTTTTTGCTATCACAGCCAAAAGCTCAAGAGAAGTTCTGCCGTTCAGGTTCTCAGGAAAGAAAAAGATAAGATACCTGGAGGGTTTTTTGAGGGCACTTTTGGGGTTCCTGAGCTGAGAGCATTTCAAGTGTCTGGTACTCCTGTAAATATGACTCTGATCCTGGTACTACAAAACTGGTCCAGATGTGGGACAGTTTCTGCCTACTCATGTCCCTTGGGAAGAGATCCAGTCAAAAAATGTCTTCCTCCCTTATCAGCATTGCACTGAAAAGCAACAAAACAAGAGATAAACCCTCAAACACACAAAAGCAGCTATGAAAAGCTTTGAAACCCCGTTCCCATGGCATTTGGTCAGCTGTTGAGCCAGGAGATCATCACACCACAGATTAAGCAGAGGGCCATTGTGACCTTCATTTTCACAGTGAGGCACCACAAAGTTATTTAGTACCAGTGCTCCTGCAACGATGACACATTGGGAAAACTGAGTGCTCAGTGGAGCTCCGATTCAGGCTCCACTCTGTGCTTTGCTGGCCTGGCAGGAGCGTGCAGGGCTGGAACAAACTGCTTCACCACCCTCCAGGGTGTTTACCTCTGTATGTACCTCTGTCTTGGAATACAGAGGGGGAAAGGTGCAAGGGCTTGTGGACTGGGTCTCTGGAGCAGGGAGGAGTGTGGTGGGTCACGGGCAGGACGTGTTCCCTCCTGGCACAACCCTGCTGTGGTTACAGTACCATATTTTATTTGTGGTTGCTGCTGTGACTGTGTTTGCAGTGTAGTTGACAATGTGAGTGTCCCAGTCAAGGAACACACCTGACAAAAACATTAATAAGGAGAAAACTTGATAGGAGAGGGATCAGAGTGAGAGCAGTGCAGGCAGCACTGTGCAGGGAGAACTTGGGCTTGGGAGGAAGATGGGATGCTCAACAGGAGCACAGGATTAAAAAAAAGCCCCTTAATTTTGGCTTCAGTAGCTCTGATACGTCTTCACTGCTTGTTTACCAGGGTGAAAAGGTGTCACAGTACATATTCTGATGTGTGGATGGTCCTGGAGACACCACACTTTAGGTAACCGAATCTGTATGAGGCACATACGGGATTTCATCCACTTCCTTTCATATCCTTTTCCATGACAGCACATCGGTGTTTGCTCAGAACAGGAAGGGTTATCTATTTTTGGAGTAAGGAGATGTCTTTCAAGAATTTTTATGGAGCCAAACAATTGCAATTATATAATTTGGGCTTCCTAAACTGCTGAAAGAATGAACATCTTTATTCAGTGAAAAGGTGAATGTTTTCCTGAAACTGAAACACTTTTTTTTTTTTACCTGTGTAACCTGTGATTTGTTTTGGCAGCTACCTTAGGGTGCTGCCAGCTGTGAAAAAAGCTATTGCATGTCCCCACCATTCGGTGTGGGTGAAATGATCTCTCTAGATGGAGCATGTGAATATCAGTTTGCTACATTTATAAAGAGCTTTGGGGTACTTTGGCATGAAAGGTCCCATAGTAGTGAGAGATATTGTTACTATAAAAACATTTTACCCTGCTTTAGTATGATGGTTTTTGAAGTTTTAAAGTGCTTTTCATGGCAAGCATATATATATTAAGAGCAGTAGCAGAAACAGATGGGAATAAATACATGTTTTCAAATGAACTTTCTGGGCCAAATTCTGTATGATGTAAAGTTGGAGTAACCATGTTTAAATGAGAGACAAATCCCCCATTTTCTTATAGATTAGGTTATTGAACTTTGAATGACATTATGGCTGGTTGCACATCTGAGTAGGAGCGAGGTACCTCTTGTACTTCAAAGTTGATTTGAAAACAGCTTGTCCTTCTCCAGTGTTGCTGCAGCTACAGGCAAACAATCTTGTTTGCCACTCTATAAAAGACTTAAGAGTATAAGACAAAAAAAAAATTAATAGGATGAATACCAACGGGAATGTGCCTCAGAATGTGCTGAAAGCTGATATTGAGATACTACAGACAGTACAAAGGGAAATAACAGTTGTTCATGTGTGATTGATCACATCTAGTCCACCATCCTCTGAGAAGAAGAGAACGAACAAACGTGGTCTATCTTGATACCTTCATCCTAAAGGGGAGTGTTTATAGAGGAGTTGATGTGAATCTTGCCACGTAATTTTGTTGTTTATTGCAAACTGATTTAAAAGGACAAGCTGATGCTCTTTCATGTCTAGCCAGAAGTCTATAGATGGATTTGGGGATGTGGTGGAAAACCCCCCCAGTTTGAAGCTTTTTTCGTCCTTACAAAAATACAGGGATCAGTTTTGTAAAAGCAGGAGAAGAACATCTGTATCTTATGCAAAGGCCTTTCTTTAATAATGTTGTCTTTCAGTAATTCTATAGAAAACTTACATAAACCTTAGTAATTTTTTCCTGTTGTATATTTGTACCACTTTGTTACTACTCTTAGCTAGAATAATACTTTAAAATAAGATTGTGTTAATGACACAGTGCTGGGGAAATATGTCTCAATCTAGTGCTGAAGAAATCCATTTTACATAAAAAAGCCCCTGACCCTTTAACAAAAAAAAAAATTAAAATGAAAGCAAAAAATCATCATGTTAATGAATAATTTAAGTTAGATTTCTTCTCTTTTCCTCCAAAGACTCTAAATCTCTTCATACCCATTCACTAGAAATCATAATAAAATTAATGGAAGTTATTCTTAGTCAGGCCTATAGGTGATATTGAGCATGTGGCAATGTGTATTAAAAAAAAACTTGATATACTATAAAAACCCCATCCCTACAAAAAGGTGACATAGTCCTTTAAAAATAGCTCTTCCAATCCATTGTGCAAAGACACTGACAAAGATTGACAGCTTTTAGAAAGGTGTAATGTTCCCAAGCCAACTGCTAGCACAGCTCAACAAGATAAAGATCAGTAATTCGATCCAGAGGAGAAGGCTAAATGTTAGAGGTTAAGCTGCTATGTTCCTACTACTAATCAAGCTTCAACACCTTATTTTAGCATCATCAGACCTCAAAAAGGAAATGGTGAATTATTAAAGCTCCAGCATCCTGGTACACATTGATGCTCTTCTGAGAAGCTGTGGCTTAAAACATGCTGGCTGTTGTCTTAATTGACACGTGCTGGATCTTTTTGACTTCGGTACTGGTGTGCTATTTTTTTCTTTCTTTTGCTTGGATACTGATAATTTAAGGTTAAGATACCTTTAAGGTGCAGTATGCTGCTCTAATGAGGACTTAATGGAGTGGAACAGTGATCGTTTGTACAAACTATACTGGACAGACACCTACTGCATATCAAAATCCAGACACTACAGATCCTGACATCGTGTCTACTTTTGTCCCAGCCTCCATCAGCAGATTTTTAACCTGGTTTCCTAATGAAATGAGGCTCAGGTAGCTGCTCTCTCCACCAACCCTCTTCTCCCCTGATGGCTTTCAAACCCTCTCGCCCATGCCACCCAATCTGACTGATTGTAAAGTCCTACAAGGGAAAATCAGGGCAAGGAGGAGATCCTCAGCAGATACCTCCTGTCTCTGGCAGCAGGCACTGGGACAGGATGAGGGGTGGGGAGGGGATCTACTTTCTCTGAAGAAATTTTTTCTTCCTGTAAAAGAATTCAGCTGAGAAACTTGATTTTGCATGCTATGGAAGCTGTTATTGTTTATGTAGGATTGAGGAAAAAAAAAAAGCTTAAATTAGTCAGACTTTAGAAATAATTTCAAGAATTCACTGTTGGTGAAAGCACTCTGATTTATTTCAGTGGAGGTTGCCTCTGTGTTTGTTATACCATGAGAACCAGAGGGGTCTGAGGGCCAAATTCTGCTTTGATTTCACATAAATTGTCCCATTCAAAGAAGACAGGTCAACTTTCCAGCTTGGACTGGAAAAGGGAAAAGGGACATGCAGGAATGTTGGTATTGTCATTCAGTTGCTCTCTCTGAACCTGTGACATGCACTGTTTACAGGGACAGTTTTCTGCACTGTGCCCAGGTCATCTAACAAGTCTGTTTGTGTATATTATCAGTCAAATTTCCAACAAACATTAGGCTGTGTATCGTTATAATTAACACATCAACATAAATTCCATCATTCCTCTAATTTATACTAATAGTAAGTAAAAGAGTTAATCCAGAATTACACTGAGCAGTGCCCACTAATGTGCCTAAAATATCCAGTGTGATCATTACTAGTCACAACCCTCCAAAGCTATTTCCTGGCATCTGCACTCCCTAGGGGCTGATACCCACAGCATTAGTCAAGCCAGGCACTCCTGCTGCTACTGCATCTCCAAAAAATACTGCTCTTAAAAAGAGACAATGATGATGTCTGTTTTATTTGCAGTCACACTGCCATGATAAACAGCCCAGGGTTTTTGCCACCAATAAATGAGAATTTTGCACCGGATATAGTTGCAGTACCTTTGGCATAAGCACTCTTTTTGTTTTATAATGTTCTTTCACAGTTTTCCAAGTTTAAAGTGACTTTTTGGGGGCCAATCTGCATTGTTGGGATTTTAGCTCACAAAAAAGCGTCATTCCCCAGCTCTGTAAATGTTATACCCGATTGCTTCGGTGCTAATTGCATCACTCTGACATCCCATGCATGTATGATATGCCAAGAGCAGCCTAACCAGGGTTATGTTAAAGGAAATCCCAGGAAGTCTGTAATTATTGCACAGATCACTGTGATAGGAATGCAGCCCCTTTGTCCTTGCAAGAATCTTTTGGCACACACACACACACACACAAAAAAAAAATCACACAAAATGTTCCCATTTCACAAATGAGTCCTCCTGGCATTTTCTATTCGTTCCTGTAAAATTACTGACAACTATACACATTTCTATAATATTACTTCAATCTGCATCACTAGGAAAACCTAAGAGCTTATTAAAGAGATTTATTCTTTCAGTCTTCAAGGTGTAAAGCAGTTTCCTACAAATGTGCTCCATCAGCTTGATGCATGTCTGTGGAAAGGGGGCTCTGGTTTAAAGGGGGTTTTAAATGGGCTGTGTTCTCTGCGTTCTCAGGGTGGTGAACGGGAGGCACAGGGGCAATTCCCATAAGCTGCATGTTTGCCATTTAATTCCTTAACAAATGCAGAGGCTTTAGAGACACCTTGTAACTCCACAGAAACCTGGGTACTCGGCTCTGTAACTAGTGCTGTGCCATCCATCTGCTGTTGTCACTTCTGACCTGCACGTGCATCAATCCAGAAGCTGTCTCTGATGGTGGCTAAGGCAGAGGGGTTTGGCTTTCATAGTTAAGAACAACAGTCATCTCATTTCTGATTGCTCAGATTTCTCAGATTTTTTTTTTCTTCTATTTAATTTGAAGATAAAAAAAGAGGTGGGAATATCATCAAGTAGAGCCTGTATTTCCAAGCAAGGTCAGTCATTTCTCTTCCAGTAAGTGGAAGTCCCACTGTATTGACAGTGCCACTGAGAAATTAGTGGGACTCAGCAGAGGTAATGTTAGCAATATTGGTCCTGAAATGGCAGCTTGTTATGCACAGGAGAAATACTAGTTTCATGGAGTGGTTCTCCTCCTTCTTCTGCTATCACAGGGAAAGTGAGAAAAAAAGCCAATGTACATAGATGACAACGACGTCTCAGCTTTTCAGAATTAAATGGATTTTGTACATTTTGTTGCTTTTTATTTGAAATCCAGAATGCATTCTGCATTGGCAGCCTGTGGGAAAGCTGAAGTCAGTAATTTAGCAGGCTGTAAAATGCATCGTAGCTGGAGATGCTGATTGTGGAAAGGCTCCAGTACCCAGTCACTGAGCAGAAGCAGTGACTCCAGGCAGTTTGCAAGTGCGTGGTGTAACTGTGGCCTGAAACATGCTCCACCATCTATCTAGGACCTGTGAATCTTCTTAGCAGGTTGGAAATTTGTACCAGCAGCGTGCCCAGGGCAGCCAGTTTGGGCTGCGTGTGCTGGATGAGCTAAAAATGTCTTCCCATTACTAAATGGTTTAGCCTTTTTTTTTTTTTTTTTTTTTTTTTTTAATCAAGCTCTTGGAGTGCATAAAGCAGAACTAGGTTATCTTGACTATGTTGCCACCTAGAAATTTTATCTCTGCAAACACCTTATCTCCTAGGCTGCGTTACCTATCACTGCAGGCAGGAGGAAGACTGTGGCTCCTGCCACCTCCCAGCCCCGTTTTTCCTCTCCCAAAGTGGCTTTTGGAGCTGTTCCAGACAACAGCCCTCGGTTTGGAGGAATCACATGGAGAGGGTGGGTTTTTGTACATAGCACATAAATCTGTTTGTCAGCTCTGTGTCTGGACTCAATTTTCCCCAGCCGTGCCTGCAAGTACATCCACGTGTATTTGTGTGCAAGTGTGTGTCAGACATAGGTGGTTATAAATCCTGTTCCTAACTGCAGGTTTGCCAGCCAGGTGTGTACTGTAGCTCAGAGGGCATGGTCCATAGCCAACAATCCCAGCTCAAGTGGAAATCATCAGCTGGGAGGGGAAGTTATCCCAACCCTATGCCTTTGTGATTTCTGTATCGTGCTTGGATGTTGCAGCATTGCAGGAGCAAGTTGAAAATTATCAAAAGATGAAGCTCTCCTGGACTTCTCCTGAGCTTCCTGAGCCCACTGGTGTGGAGAGGGTGAACAACAAGGTCTGGGGGGATTCTCAGTCCTGGGGCGAGTTTCTCTGAGTCTTCCCAGCCCTAACAACAGTGACAGTATTTTTAAAAGAAACAGCTTCTCTCTCTGCTAAAAAGCAAACTCTGCTCTGGTTGCATCTCTTTCCTGGGCGTGCAGAGCTGTAACGTGAGGAAGCTGAGCCTGGGAAATAGACTGACTTGAGCTCCTTCCAAATAACGCAGGGAAAGCTGGTAGCGGCAACATGACACTGTCAACAAATTGACAATTCACATTCCCTCATGTGGTGTCAAACAGACACTGCTGCACTTCCCTGTACTCGGTCCAAACGGGTCCCGCTGGGCTGCGGCAGCAGAGAGGAGTTTCACCACCGGAAAAGCCGGCAATGGCAGGGCAGCTGCCAGCTCCAGCAAATGGCACAGACACCGAGGAGTGTTCCTGCTTGTTCAGCTCACGGGGTCTTAGCAAATTATTGGTAGAACCTGTAAAACAGCATCATCTCCGACTGCCTCAGCAACCCCCTGTGAGCACAGCGAACCTGCTCAGAGGAGGGATTGCAGAATGTTGCTGCGCGGGATGGGTCTGTGCTCTGCTCTTCCCAAAGCTTTGATACAGAAAGGAGATTTTTTTGGTTAGGGAAGCCTTGGAAAAAGGCTGTACTGGGGGCTTGTAGAGGCATGGTGGGGAGGTAAATCAGTCTCTCCTGGTGATACTGGCAGAGCAGAGCCAGAGCTGAGATTAAAAATGTGTCTCCAATCTTACTGTTAGAGCCTTCCCCCACCTTTCTGAAGGATTTTGAGCTTGGCAGTGTTCACAGAAATGCCTCTGAAATCAGTTACAGGAGCTGCCCTCATGTTTTTGAAGTAGTATGAGTGTGCCTCGGCCATGTAACTCCTGTGAGCAGGTAGTGCTCTCACATCCTGTTGAGGTTAAAAATGGGATGGTTTAAAAGTGTCACACCTAAAGGTGAGAAAATACCTCTTCTGGGGGCACTCAGTGTGACCCCAAGGCTCCTCTGCCACAGGGCAGGTTTTCCAGGGGAATTAAGGTGGTTACAGCCCCTTTCAAGGAGCTGTGAGTCCTGTAATGGAGTTACAATTGGCTTCTGTCTAATTTTTTAGTTTTCAAAGCTACAGAGCAGTACCTTGCCATACCCATTTGATATAGAGACTGCTCCTCATTTCTGAAAGCCAGGCCAAATTTAGAAATCCAACTCAACGTTTCAATTGTTAAAAAGCTTGACTTTTCCTTCTCTTCTCAGAAACAAATTTGTACCATTACAGCTGTATTCATCATACCCCTTTCCCATTCATTTTCTGCCAATGCTTAACCCGAGGAGTTTGACAGAGGAAGTGAAACACAAGAGCAGTCACCAGTGGTGATGATCTGTCCCTGAAGCCTGATTCAGTGAATTGAACTCATCCATTCAGAGAACAGAAACACTCAATAAGACATGTGGGCCCATCTTTTAAGGTATTTAGGTCCTTAACCACTAATGTTTCCAGTGTCTGCTAGGTGTGCAGGCACTTTCAAAAGCAGGATCTGCCTGGTCCATGAAAAACTGCTTGCTCTGGAACATTCAAGCAAACTTTTGTGGAAAAGCTTAGCTCTGCACTTACATTGTGATCAGTGATGTGGGTTAGGATTAATTTCAACTAATTTTGGCCATGGAAAAATCAAGTGTCTCATCTGAGCTATTCACCTGGGCTATCTCTACAGCAAAGAAAAGCGAGATCTCCAGAGGGTGAATCATCCCACCTAATTTCAGTTTCTACCTTTGGGATTGGATGAGTTGTCTTCTCACAGCCTAAACTACAAGTAAACCTAGGAAAGTAGTTTAGGTAAACACCTAACTTTTAGGTGACTAAAGTAAGGTGAAATATATCCCTCCCACTGCAAGCACTTTTAGATAATGAATAATTTCAGGGTATTTTAATTTGCTTGCAGACACTTCAAGAACAGAAAATGAGGTAAAATTAGTCATGTGGTTAATTCATTATGTATAATTCCCCTAGCTAGAATCAGGGCAGAAGCCTGCCCAGTAAGTCTAACCTCATAACTCCCATTGACATTTTTACAATTTGAAGAAAGCAGACAAGTCCCCCAAACTGGCTTTTCACCTAGTCCCATGAACCAATTTAAAGTCCAAGATAAAAAGTGCTGAGCTTGTGTGAAGTTTGAACCAGAACTTTTGCTGTTTGTAGCAATGCAGACAACTTTATTGTTAATAAACATTGTGAAATATTCAGAAAAGAACATCAGGACCTGTCTCAAAGCACACACACCTGAAAACTGCATCCAGAAGGATAGGCTTGTTATAGAACTTGCGCTTATTTCCAAATGGTGTTGAAATAATTTTGTAAGAGATAATCTTAACAAGAGAAAGTGAAAGAGGGGCAGAAATCTTTTAAGCCAACTTCAACTCCAACAAGAGATGAACAACCAGTCTGCTTGTTTTGGGATGTAAAAATCACTGAAAAAAATTTTGCACATATACATAGTAATCACCTACAAATGTGCTTGGTGGGCTTGGTACCACACAACAGCACCTTGGAGTCTCTTGGAGATATTGTCAGAGTTCTTTCCTCCCCACTCTACCTCCCTCCCTGTACAGGGGGCTTGGAGATCTGACTGCAGATGTTGTGGTCGACCTTCTTCCCTGCTGTGTACTGAACCATGGTCCCTCGTCCAGACATATCCCAAATGCAGGGCTAGATGTTCAGAGGAGCCTTTGGTCTTCCTAATTCTGGATGGGTCCTAGGAGGGCATTTGGGAGCCTTTTGCTCATTCTATTGTGTCTTGTGGCACGGGTGATCCTTCTGTGTGTGGCCAGCACTCATCTTCCAGGGTACTTAAAAATACACCACAAAACCCCTCTTGGTTTTGAACCCGTGTGTCTTCCTTGATGAAGCACCCCCTTGGTCCCTGACCTGAGGTCAATGACTTTAAAGGACATTAACTAGCATTGACTGAGAGATTTGCTAAAGGTCAAGGCTTGAATAATTCAAGCCCCATAAAGATTTCACTAAAGTCGAGGCCCTCTGGGCAAGTACCTTGTTCGTGTGGGCAGGGTGTCCATATGTCCCTGACAAACGGGGTTGGTGCTGCTCACACAAGTGGTCTGGGGGGGGCTTGTATGGGAGCTGTATATCACTACTTTATAATCTTGCATGAGGAGTTCTAGGGTGAAGTGAGATGGCCAGAGTGGCAAGACATAAAGAGAGTTTGCTTTGTTGATAGAAACTGGTGGGTACTTTTTACATCCAACTTCTGCAGCTGTTGTGATCTCTGCAGTTTGCACTGGTGTCCCACCCCTGTTGATCATTCTTTGTTTGGAGCCAGCAGCATGATGGTCAAACTGCATCTTTCTGCAGGTTGTCAGCCACTAAAGAACTCCAGGATGCAGGACACGTTGTTGTTCCTGGTCCCAACAAAAACACATCCCCAAAGTGCGACAGGATAATTTCATAGAGTGTTTAACTTGTATTCAGAGCATGTCTTAATGGGTGGGATGTTCTGTGTGGTGTCACCCTGTTCCTTTGAAAGGAGCACTGGAGGGTGTATTTTGAGCTCTACACTAAAACCCAGTCTGAAAATAGCATTGAGATGGTGCATATGTGTCTTGGAAGATCCTGTCATTTCATCCCCTTCAGAAAAGAATGTTGACTTCAGGGAGTTATAGGTCAGGACTTAAACCTCCAGCAGATCTATGCAACAGCAGAACCACTCTGTGTAAGTCTTAACTGGGGCTCCTGCACTGGGTCATGCCTCTCCCAGCAGTGCTGAGTCCTTGGGTCACGCTGGAGTTCAGGTAATGCCAAACTGACTTCTGCACAGACAGGGAAACAATGGAGGTCCTGGAGGGGAGCAAAGAGGATGCTGCATCCCCAAGCTGGTAGATCTTCACAGCAGCCTGTGCCTACTCTAAATATTTCTGAAAAAAATGGAGGAAAAAAATGCTGGTTAGGGCAGGACTGTAAGTCTTACAGGCCCTGTGTCTTGTCCTGCAACCACACTCCTACCCTTAGGCATAGCATCTCTGCATGCTCATCCCCACGTAGTGTGGAGCTGGGTCTGACTGGAACAACGTGGAGACCCGAGGGGCTGTGTCCAGGGTTTGGGAGAGCAGATTGTGAGAAAGCTGCTGGGTTAAGACACGTCTGAAGGTGAACGAGGTCTTGCCTGGTACTCCTTCCTCCACTGTTAGATGTAAAGGTGAAATGTGTCAAGACTTTACCTTTCTTTGGTGGATGTGGCTGGTGAGCAGCTGTTCTGTGTCCACATCAGGCTTTTCAGGTTCACTGTACGAGGCAGGCTCAGTCCCACTAATGTATGGAACTAGACCTACAGGCTTCAATGACACTATCCATATGAGTAAGAACTACTTAAATGAGTAATTATTAGCAGCCTTTGTGTCTCTGTTATTTTAACTTTGAGTAATTCAGGAATGACTGTAGATATATCCATATGATTACAGTTGTTTCGATGTTTTCATTCGAAGCTCTTCCGAAAAACAGGTGATGCTGTCTGAAAAGGGCATTTTATAAATGAACCAGACATTCATTTGAAATTGGGTTTCCTTTGTTTGCTGTTAATAACAAAAGGGTATCATTTTATTTGAAATATCTCCTTTCCTTTTTTTTTTTCCCCTTTGCTGGAGCATAGAAAGGATTCACAGGGCTTTGTGCTGGGGCTGGGGCCAGAGCTAGCTCCAGCACCAGCTGGTCATAAAGCTACAAATGTGGATCTATACGCTTTAAAAATCAAGAGAATTGCCTAGACAATCATTGAAATGGCATTTGGTTCAATTCCATGTAAAAAAAAAATATTTTGAAAGTTTGACCTGGTGTTATAGGGACTTCTTTTTATTCAATTCTTCTAAGAGTAATCCCAGTTTACCTTTTTTTCTTTTCTTTTTTTTTTTTTTCCTCCCCTTCAGGTTCAACCCCTTTTATCACACTAAAGTGCCAATCAATATTGTGAGATAGATGTTACATCTTAGGTTTTTATAACATTACTTGTCCCAGAAGGGATACTGTATCTTTAAGGAAATGGACCCGATATCCTGTTTCTGAAGGATTAAAACACTTTAAAGAGACAGAAGAGGCTGTAAACCCCTATCATATTCTTATTCTCTCTTCATTATCTTGTCCAGTATCTATCCCTGCTGAGTAAATCTGGTTGTGTGTTTCTCCAAAGTGGTCATAAGAAGAAATTTATTTACTTCTCTTTGCACTGGAGGGGCATTACTGGGTTTCAAGGCTCTCCGAAGTAATAAAGATTTTGCAGTGTGTGCAGAAGGAGCAGAAATTCAGAACTTCTTTTCCCCCTCTGAGGTCGTTTGGCCAGCCTAAAGGGGAGACACTTCTCATTTTCTGACAGGCTTTATTTCCGTAAGATTTTCCAATTAGCAGGAAAAGGTCACACTAATGTTAGTGCTGTGTGGAGGAAGGGGGATCCAACTATGCAAACAGAGATCTCCTTGAAAGGACAATATAAAAAATACTGTATTTTCCTTAATTTCTTCATTAAAGGTGGGAGGGGAGGGGTGTGGATGTGGGCACGCCAGAGCATGTGTGTGTTTGCCGGAGGGGGGAGAGAGGGCTCCCTCTGGCCTGGGATCAGCACTTTCACTCTGTTTCTGGACCTCGCTTTTCTCTGAAACAACAAATTGCATTCACCCTCCCGTCTGTATGTTTGTCCACCTGGGTGGAAAACAGGCAGCCTGACAGATTTCCACCCTGCCAGTGCTCTGTGAGAGGGAGCGAGGGGCAAGGAGATGACTCGCACATAACACGGTTTTCCTCCTGCTCCCGATCAGTCCTGAAGAGGAACTGGGGGTGGGGTTTATTTTGGATGGTTGGTTTGGGGATTTTTAATCAAACTGAGCTGAAAACAAACAACGCTGACTGCAAGCTTTCCCCCCATCCCTGCTCTTTGAGCCCTGCTAGAAGCATCTCTGTAGCTTTCCCGGTAGCTTTTGTTTTCCATGCCGGCTGCGTGTGTGTGTCCCCATGCACGTGCATGCCAAAAGCACAAGAACTTTTTCCAATGAGGTGAAGAGCTGGGAGGTGTCAGGACTTGCTCACACTCATCTTTCAAAGAAGCCTCACATTCTTCCTCCTCACAGGCAAGCATCTGTCTCTATTTTTATAGCCCGGGAACAGCCGTGGCCCTAACTTGTGCCCCTTTCTCCATGGAGGGGCCGTAGCATTTAAATTTGGCTACGGGCATGGGGAGAGGCAGGTGCACAAGTCTGGAATCTCTCTGCAGGCGTTGAACTGGTCCAGCTCCTCCCCAGCATATTTCCTCCTTAAACACATAACTGGCTTTGCAGCCAAGGAGCTGGAAACTATCTCAGGAGTCAATTTGGACTTGAAGATGTTGTATTAGGGCAAACGGAGCAGAGTTCAGCTGCCTGCTGACACTCCTGGGCAGACAATTGTTGCCATGAGTGGTTCATGGGAAATAGGAAATCTGTTAATTTTAGGCTGTAACTTGCTGAACAACACACATGCACACATTCACGTGTGTGTGTATATATATATAGCCGCCAGAGAATTATTTCACAGGAAATTAAATATTTGCAGCTCTCCCACACCATTTCATATCTTGCCAATTCCCATAACCCCCTTTTCAGATCACCAATCCCTGCTGGAGCCCAGAAACTGTCTATCATTACCAGAAGTTTATACACTGGGAAACATTTCTGCACCAAATCCTTCACTGGAGCAAGTTGGCAGGATGCCACTGAAGTCAGAGCCGTCGCAGTGATTTACACCAGCTGCGGATCCAGCCCAGAGAAATGTGAACAACTCAGTGAGCTTTGTGCATTGGGGAGTTACACGGCGAGTCCCCGAGATAGTAAAAGCTAAAATATCCTGATCTCCCAAGGAGCTGATCTGAATAATATTTTTTTCATCCGCATTAAGCAGTAAGCTTAGGCTGCACCGTGGAAATCATCCCTTCCTTTTTGTTGAAAAGTGATGTTTTATCTTCCCTGAGTTTCCACTCTGACATTTATACCAAATGACAATTAACTTTCCTTTCCCATTAATCAAAAGTAATTCTCTTTCTGACAGCCTTTGGCACTGGTGTGTGTCTGGGCAAGTGTAACTCTGCAGTCCTTCCCGCTGGAGGGACTCTCACTTTTTGCAGGGGGACAGAGAGCTCCCCCGTGATGTCCCTGCGAGAAAAGCCACCGCAGGAGGGCAGTTTGTGGGTGTAGGTGAGAGACACGGATTCGTGAGGAAGCACTGAGGGCAGGACTTGAGCTGAACGGGAGCACGGGGAAGGACGGTGGCTCCCCAGGAGCGGGGAAATCCAGCGCTGTCGGCTTCCAGCGAGCAGCTTGCACTCGCAGGGAACAGCAGTGGGAGACAAAGCACGTCTCCCTTCGCTGCCCCCCCTTTCCAAGCAGAGCCGGAGAGCAGCTGTCAGGCGTTTCACCCACCTGCACCTTCCCCTTGCTCGGGTGCCTGCCGTGTCTCTCTCTTCCAGCCCTCTCCTCAGGGACCAAACAACTTCGGTCCCAGTCACAGAAATCTGGGTAATAAATAACTTTTCATTACAGTTTGCAGGGTCTGATGCTCCTTTGGATCCCTTGCAGAAGCACAAGGTGATCTCTAGTTCGTGCCGGAGTGGATGGTAGTGCTCCCATTTGCTCTAGTGGCACAGGATCAGACTTCATGGGGGATTTCTGGTGAACTATTTTAGTTGAGAAATAACCGGGGTAATATTTGGGGGAGAAAAAAAATTTGAATTTTTTCTTTTTGTTTAAATATAAAGCAACAATGTTGCTTATTTTTTTTAAGCATCTGTGAGAGAAACCTTTTAATAACTGATTTTGCCCAATGTCTGAGTGTATGATGCATCAGTGAAACCAAAAAAATCACATAAATACTTTTTTTAACCATAGAAATATAAATTAACTTTCATAATAGCCCTCAAAATAGCCATGTCTGCTTTAACACAGTCTGGAGAGGCGTAAACTGATGCACAGGGATGCTCCATGAGTCACTAATTGAGTCAAGTGCAGAACCTCAAACCCTCATTACCAGAGTTGCCTGTAGGTCTGTTTGTGTCCCGAGGTAAACTGAAAACTGGTAAAAAATATGCAAAAGGGTTTGTGATCAGTGAAGCTGAGATTCCTGTTCTGATTTCAATATTCTGTTCATAGTTTGGAATTCATCCAGCAGCTCCTGGTGGAGGTGAAAAGGTAATGTGCTCCAAGGGGGAGCCACCTTCCAAAAACTTTTACGTTCTCACTGATTCAACACATCAGAAACTTAAACCCCAAAGGTGCTTGCTTAGGGAATAGGTTCTTAGGGGCTGGTACCTAATTTTGATCTGTGTTTGTGAACTCATACTATTTACCTTTCATGTCCATTAGTTGCATGGAAGCAACACTTGGTTTGCAGTGGTGTTCAGGAAAATGAATGTTGGGTACATAGCTGGAATTTGTTGCATGGCTGTGGTGATTTGTGATAAGTGGCTGTGCTTTGGAGACAGATAAATTTAATAAACACTCAGGGGATATAAAATAAATTAATCCCCACTGTTTATAGGATAAGACATGGTGTTTAATAACATTATTGCTGTTGTACAGAGTAGTCAAGAGCATGTCAACATTTTGTTTTTATCCAGACCATACGAACCCGTGGATATTAGAAAGCACACGTTTAGCACCAGATGTAGCCGTAGGGCGACCCCGAGCCAGAATAATTGAATGCCATTCAGTCCTCGGGTGGCTGGATCTGGCAGTCAGTCCCTGGTGGAACTGGTGCCTTCCTGAGCTTTCAGGCATGAGTTTGCATTTTTACTTTCCTGTACAAAATTCAGCTGTTTGCAAAGCTTAAACCTTGGCGCGTCCACCTGCTCGGCAGGCGCAGGCGATGGCCTCCTGCACTCCCCTGCAGAGCACGGCCAGAACCCCACGCTGAGACAGCATCCCACTGAGGACTTGATGGGACATTGTTGTTTAGCTGAGCTGGTGGTTAATAAAAACAAAGGCAGACCAGATGTAGAAACCTGCTGGAGAAACTGGATCGCCTCAAAAGGTTTAACAGCTTGCAGGACTGTGAGAGTCCCTCTGCTTCGGGACCACCCCAATCCTTTTTCGTTGCATGTAGGGCAGCTTCGAAAATGTATTTGACATCTTCAAGTCATTAAAACCACGCAGTGATACACTCTTTGCTTTCTAACACAGTGAATGTTTGAAAGAACATTTTTTTCAAGGAACATACCAAACCAAATAGAGGGCACGTGTGTAATGACATTTGAAAAATCAAGTAGGTAATTCCTACTGGGTAACTCAGCATTGCTGGTACCACCTTGAGTAGACAATATTGACAGTCACTTTACAAATAATTGTCTGAAATAACAGGAAAAAAACCCAAACATTTTCTGTATAGGGACATTGATGTTGGTCTTTTTTTTCGTTATGCCTCTAAGAAAATGTATTTCTTGCTGTTATAATGCATGCAAACAAGCAGAGAGAGATTTGCATTGAGTTGGCATTAGTTTTGTTAGGGCTGCCAAAACTGGGGCTCTCTGCAAGTGATATGTTTCACATTGCAGCATTCCTCTAAAAACTTGCAGAACTAAATAAATAATGGCACCGTGGATGAAACTGGAGAAAACTGAGCAATTCTCGAACCAGGTGCCCAGAATTTCTATCCAGGCTGCCAGATTTTCAACGAATTAAACTTTTCAGATCAAATTCTGTAGTCTTTACGAAATTTTGATACTAATAAAGCTTTGAATGGAATTAAGTTTTCGTCTTAACAAAGTGCCAGGGACTTTACATACAACATCTCAGCCAGCACCTGTCAAAACCAGTGGAGAGACTACTGTTGATTTTTTATGATTACTGATGAGGCCAATCTTGAGACCTTTTTGTTCCCTGCTCCCTGTTTGGCTGATCTGATTTCTTGTTGCCTCTCCTGTCAGTGCTCAGGGACTTTGTCAGCCTGCAGTGTGGAGCAGCTGGCCATGGTTTTGGGAAAGTGTCTTCTGGTTCTGACTGTTTGCCTTCTTATGAATCCTGTCATTTATCCTTCAATTATTCTAGTGCACTTATAACAGTTTATAATGATAAATATAATAACAGACTTTGCTTATCAGCCTTATTTGCCACTAGATTACTTGACTGCAGATAAAAACCTGTGTGTATATATATATGTCTCGTAGTGAAATTTTAAGGCTTGCCTAATTTCAGGCACCTGCCTAAATTTCTTTAATGAATAAGGATAGGTTCAGGCATATCCTTGCAACCAGCCACTTCCCTATGTGTACTGAACTCAGGTTGAAGTACTGCTCTATGAGCAGGTAGGAAGCACATCTTTTCACACTCTTCAAAGAGACTCAGGAGAAACTTCCAGCTTTGCAGAGACGGTGTCTCTGAAGCACTGACCTTTTGGCAGTGGTAGCCCACTAAGTGTTGCTCTTGGCTGGAGTTCTCTTTAGTAATTTGGTTGATTGGATGAACAGGCATTTTAGTGACACAGACTAGATCTCCATGCAGCAGTCCATCAGATCCAATCAGCTGGCTGTCTTTCCATTCACACTGACTGATGGTTTCATGAGGAAAGTTAGTAGTTGGTAACTTTTAAATCTGAAGAACATGTTAAATAATAGCAGTTAGATCTTGGGCTCAAAAGAAGAGAAAGGCTTAGCTTTACCATTAGCATGATGGTCACACTTCACTGAGTCACTCACTCCTCTGAAGTTACATGAAATCTTTCACCTAAACCACCACCACAGCAATTCCAGCAGAGCCTGTGCTAAGTTGCCATGTGACCTTTGTTTTCTCATTGGGCTTGAGTGACTGGACAGACACAGGAGCTGCAAAATTCAGTTCCAGATGCCTGAGTTGAGAAAGTTTGCTCAGTCCTTCCGAGACAGAAAACTTTTCCAAACTGCCTTTCAAACACCATGAAAACTTCTTTGGTCCATGAAGCTAAATATTGTAGGGTAAGGTACCCATTTCATAAGCCTGGCTCCTGGGATGGAAATCGAAAACCTGAAGTTGGCCTGCTTTGGCATGAAGGGGCACAGAGTAAAAGGGGATCTGAGCCCAGGTGCACTTCAAAGAGGAGTCACTTAAAGACACCATGGGCAGTTAGTTGGAGTTTCACCTAGAAGAAGATCATGAAAATAGACTAGGTTTTCACCTCTTGATGTCTCTAAGGTGTAGGTGCCTTACTGAGAGTTTCAGGGATGTCATTCATTCCCAGTGCTGACAGAACGGTATCTTATCTTTCCCCAGAAGCTGGGGATCTTTGATCCTAAAGCCTATGCTTTGGCTTTTCCTCTTCAGCTACTGATCTGCAGGAGGAGTGTTTTCTGGGGCTTTGGTTTTGGGTTAATGAATCTTGAATTCTTCTGCACAGAGAAGCCACCTAGCAAAGCCAGGATGTGGTGTAGAGAGTACCTTCTTGAGACATGGGCTGCTTTCTTCCAGAGCAGGGTGAGGAATCTGGCCTGCCTACACACCATATGAAACTTTTAACCATAGTTTGGTGCAACACGTGCCTTTGTTGAGAAGAAGGAAACAGTAGTTTGTTTGTGACTTGATGGGTATATCAAGTACAATTTGAAAAATGCCAATCAGATTAAGCTCCTCTGGAAATCCAGGCAATGAGAGGTTCTGTTTCTGCTAAAGTGCTCAGTCCAGGAGGACTGAGGGTCCTTCAGGTAGGAGCAGGAGCACTGGACATGACTAAGAAGAGTTATATCAGAAAATTATTTTAATGCCTGGAGAGCTCAGGAGCTTTCAGGCTCACAGCTTTGGCCTTAGGCACCTCATTTGCCAGTCAGGCACCCAGCTCCTCTTTTTGGAACTGATTCTTCCTAAATTAAGAGTCTAAGTGCTGTAATATAAATAAATAATAAAATTAATAAAAAATAATAAAATTCAGCATTAAAATTGCCATTGGGAAAACCAATAAAAGGAAAAGCCACCAACCATGTAATGGCTACTTTTAACCACTTAACATACAGTTTAAATCTCTAAAGAGGAATAATAATACATTTATTTCTGAAGTACCTGAAGTTGCCAAAGGCACTCAGGGTGCTCTGCGATATAAAACTGTTTCTAAAAATAAATTAGCACATTATAAAAAGGCTCTGTGTAGTGGATGTACTTAGCGAGCAGGTGAAACGTTTCTGACAGAACATGTTTCTCTTGGAAGAGGTTGGTCTGCTTGAAATGGATCAATTTGAGGGGGTTTCCAGTATGACACAAAAAAATCTTTCAGTGATGCCAGCTATGGGGCTGGAATGAAAGGCAGATGGGAGAAGTTGTTGTGGATGGAGCCTCTTGATAATACCCTGCGATGCCAGGGGTGCCCATGTGGCTCCTCCACAGCCCGCTGCCACCATCCCTGGCTCCTTCCAGAGACCTCTTGTGAGAGAGAAAACCTCTCCCAGCCATCCAGCCCCAGGAGCAGGTATAGAATCAGTCTTTTTGCCAGCAGAACCTCCTCAGGAATCCAGCAGTGCAGCTGGGACTGGAGGCAACTGGGCCTCCTGGGCCGTGCCCACCAGGCATCTGCCCCGGGCGAGAGCCCTGCGGAGCGGCAGCGATGCTGCTCCAGAGTGGCTCTGTCAGGCCACAGCCAGCTGGCAAGGGCCCAGGCATGGGGCCCCGCTGGAAAGCGAAAAAAATAAAGCCAGGAGGAGGATTCCCGAGCTGCAGAAAGGGGAGAAGAGGAGGAGGGTTTGTTGTTATTTGCGGTGGCTTCGTTTGTGCCGAAATTCCTTCCACAATGAGCCGCGCGGCTCCGGCGGCAGCTCTGGCCGGGATCCACGCTGGGATCAGCTGTTTGATATTTTTACGAGCGTCTCCCCCTCCCACCCGTCGGTCAGATCCAGGCCCTGGTGATGCAACGCTTCTTGGAAAGCCGCAGCCTCCATCCGGAGCAGCTTTCAGAGGAGCTCCTTTGGAAAGTTAACTGTTGGAAACGGCCTCGGAGGGAACTGCTCTGTGCTTTCATCTGTGTCCTAAGGCCTAATTGAGTTGAATACAAATATAAACTTATAACAGACGCTTCAGTCGTTCTCTTCAGCTTGTCTCACAAAAAGCCGGTTTAATGATCTTTCTGAAGGCTGTTTCACTGAGGCAGCAGAAAGGCACCAGCTTTACATCATTACTGAATAGTGCATAAAGGAATTATTTAGCAAGATGTTCTGTTTGTTAATAGACCCAAATCACAGTTTCTTTTACCAAATACTGCTTTTATTTGAGGCCTTTGAATGAATTTCATTCAAACAATGCTAACATCTGATGATAAAAACCACTAATGAGAGGAAAATCATCCGCAGTTTTGATCTAGAGCTCTCATTAATTCCAAACTTTGCTTTTAGTTCGTTTTGCTGATCAAATCATTAGAACAGTTTTTATTACCACTTTGGCTCCCTCCAAAGAGAGTCAGCTTTCCACAAGCTTAAACTCAATTCTCTTTGTTTTCCTTATATTGAGTCGCGTCACCCAAATGGAAAGAAGTGGTCCAGAAGGGAACTTCATCCAATGGCCGGGGAAAAGACCCCTAAAGCTAGTCCTGATAAACCCAGGGACTATTATTTTCTGTTTAGGTCTTGGCCCATACATCTTAACTCATGTGGTCTTTTTTTATGGGAGGATATTTTTCCAGATGAAATACAGAAGAAACTTATTTGTTTAGGGACATTCAGCACTGCACTGTGGAAATTTTTGCTCGATTTGTGATGATTTCCCTGCTTGTTTACACTGCTCCTTATACCTATTAGCGCACGCTGTGCTGCCTTGTAAATTGTTATTAATTGCTGTATAATTTTCTCCAGTAGTACCAAGCTGCAAGCTGTGCTTTTTTTTTTTCTTTCTTTCTTTTTTTCGAAGATAAAAGCCTCAAATTGCAAAGTCTGAAGATCTCTGAAACTTTTTTTGCAGTGCTTTCCTCATGCCCCTGGCCAGGAGCTTGAAGAGAGCTGGAGGTGCAGGTGCATTACACCAAATAGGTACTGACAGACATCTGATGGTGATACCCTTCCTTATCCAAATATTACATATGAATCCTTGCATCCTTTTCCCTTACACAGCCAAAATTATTTAGCCATCTCTGGGACCTTAAAAGCACTTGAAAAAAATAGTACAATTTAAAAAGACAAACCAGAAGGGAGGGTTAAAAGACCCCCTGCCCTCCCACCACTACCCTGGGCTCCACCACGGTGCAGTAAGACACGGGTCAGGCATTCAAACTGACTCCCCAAAACATTTGCCCTCTTAAATTGCCCCTGCCCTGGAGGCCAGAGGCCAGGCCATTGTATTTCTTTAAATTTATGAAGATTAATGAAGAAGGCAGACAACAGTTCTGTGTTAGGAGACCAGGAGACAATTCAAACTACATTAATGGCAAGAAATAGAGAAAGTCATAATTTAAGAGAGCTAGAGGTGAGGGATGTAAACTAATTCACAGTGCCTTTCAGTGTCTCACTAGCTGATTTTTTTTTCCTTTAATTTAGAATTAGCTTATTATGTTATTTTAATATAAATAGGGATGTAGAACAGTGAACAAAATGATTTATTTAAGACAAATGGAAAAAATAAATAATGTTGCAAAATCAGCTTTTGCTGGTGGTTCTCAGCGTTCCCTTTCCCAGATCTTTCTGTATCAGTTCAGCAAAATCAATTGTTGTCTTAACCATAGAGACACTTTTACATATGGGTGGTTTACATCGTGAGCAAGCAAGTGTCCTGAGATCTGAAGAGGTAAAATAAAAACAAAATTACACATAAGGGATTTGAGCTGTGTGCTGTGTGGCCTGTGGGAAGTGCTGGCCATAGATTGGTGTTAGGAGCTCGTTTCCAAGGGACTCCACTGACTCATGTGGTTAAGTGGGAAACCAAGATTCACGATGCTGTGACTCCAGCACTTGTTCTTCTTTTGGCATCTCCCCTGTGGATAATTTTGCTGCTCAGCTTGTTCAATAATAGTACTGGCTTTGCTGAGATAATTGAGGAGCATAACCTTTGGCCAGCTCGGACTAATTTTCCCTCTCAAACTCTAGTGTTTACAGCTCAGGTCCTCTTCACACCTGTGTTTTTTCTGCAGTGAAAAGGTGCTCTTGTAAGAACAGGTGAGGTTTTTTTGTGATGCTCTTCTTGGAAAGCCCATTTTGCCCAGTGACCAGCAGTCATAGATGTTTAAGCTCAGTATCTAATGTGAAAGGTTTTCTCAAAATGAATATATTTGGCTCATGGTCTAACAGTTTGTATTCCTGAGCACCTTCTTGAAGGCTGTGACCTTTTCTCTCAGTGTTCTACATCAGTCAGAGCCCTCAGAGCGAGCTTCTCTCCTGCAGGATTCCCTCACAAGGCTCTATGTACAATTCCAGTGCTCTTGAGCTCTGTGTGAGGGATTTAAGGGGGAATCAAGTCATGCATAGACTAACTTGAAGTGAGACGTCTTCATTGGTGGGAAATTCATCCTGCCTAAATTCCTTGCACTGGCAGATTTTCAAAGCTTAGCCTTAAAGGTCAGTCTGAGTTTTATGTACTATTCTATCTGAAGAGAGGAAAAAAAAAAGCTTTCCTTTAACCTAATTTACCCCAAAGTTTTGTACATTAAAAAAGAAGTAAAAAACTTCTGCGTAAAATTTTTTAATTTAAAAAACAACTTCTGCAGAGAAGTGAGGCAGAAACTGAGCAGCAGGGCAAGTCAGTGCATTCCTCTCCTAAAGCTGCTTTAGCAGAGGAGGTGAGAGCTTGGCACAGAGCACAGACACCCCAGCCCAAGTATGCTCTGCTCAGTTCTTCAGTCTGTTGCTTCCTAGTTGTGTTTGTTAGACTGAATGTGGGTAAAGCTAAAACAAATAGTGGTATTCACTGGAGACTGATAAAATAGAGGTCACCTCTAGTAATATGTAGTAGAATTATTCTCCACAGAGCTCAGTTTTAATTACATACTGGTTTAAGAGTATTACTTGCACAAAACCCTGCTACCTGTTTATGCTTCCAAAACCTAATGGAGTTATATTGAATAACTGAAAGGCCCCCAAATCACACTGACAACTTGTCTTCGAAACCCTGGTATGTTTTGTCTTAGCACGAGTGCCAGTGCTAAAGATTATTGATGCAACTGCTCGCTTTTAGATGCTGAATCACATTAGCCTCCCTCCTGCCCTCCTATTTCATTAAGGATCTGGCTGCAGATCAAAAAATGTAATGCCTTCTTCAGGTAGGGCCCCATAACTTTCACAAACCCTAAAAAAACGACTGGCAGTGCATTGATTTCACTCTTCTTTTTTTTCTTTCTCCTGTTCACTCATTAGCTTTTGTTCTGTTTCTTTCACTCTTTCTTCTTTCACTCCTTCTCTTTCTTTTGCTGTCTTTATTTAAATCTGCTTTCTCTTCCCCATTTTTTTTCCTGTGTTTCTGTCTCCTTCTCCTCTCCCCCCTTTTTCTCATGGAATGGTGAAAGAGAAAAATAGAAGTAGGAGGAGGGCAAGAGGTCAACATGTGAGGAATTCCAGTGCAGCAGACAAAGCCAAAACATTAATGTATGTCCATATTTTGCATCTGATATTTTTATTGTATCTGCACAGAACAGAGCCATTATAAATTCTTATTTTGTTTTCCCAGAGGCTAATTTTTTTTTTCCTCCATTGCTGCCATCTTTGTTTTGGTTTGGACAAGTCAGTACTCTCTCCACTAAGTTTCATTCAGTAAAAAAAAATCTCCTGTATGGAAGGATCTCCCCAAAGCTCTGCTGGAGCAAAGAGCAGAGAGTGACCTTACTAGAACCAGTGGGACTCTTGCCAGTGGTTTCAATGGGATGAGGATTCATCCCTAGATTCTGGTCTCCAGCCAGGGGGTTAGGTCCATCTGACATGTAGGTGCTCTAGGAGATGTCCAGAGCTCTGCTCTGACCTTCACAACAGTTTCAGCTTTTAGCCCCAGATTGGGAATGCAGGACTGTAAGAAATAAGGGTTTATCCATTTTTGTTAGGAAAATAATTCCTGCAGAATCATAAAATATTCTGAGTTGAAAGGGAACCACAAGGATCAGCAAGGTCTAACTCCTGGCCCTGCACAGGGCAGCCCCAAGAATCCCACCACATGCCTGAGAGTGTGGTCCAAACACTCCTTGAGCTCTGTCAGGCTTGATGCTGTGACCACTTCCCTGGGAAGCCTGTTCCAGTGCCCAAACACCCCCTGGGTGAAGAACCTTTTCCTAACATCCAACCTAAAGCTCCCCTGACAGAGCTTTGTGCTATTCCCTGGTCACCAGAGAACACAGATCAGTGCCTGTCCCTGCACTTCCCCTCAAGAGGAAGTTGCAACTGTGAGGAGGTCAGGATGCTGTAGGTAACACTGAGCAATATTTCTAGTGTAACTGTTTGTCCCCAGAAACTAAAGAAGTCCCTTTCTTAGTGTCCCTGTCAGTGCCATGGAGAACTTCATCTCCTAATTTGTGAACTCATTTTCCACAGGTCACTGAGCCAGCGCTACCCAGGTGGTGAAGGCACATGTGCCCAGAGCCTTTTTGCTCACAAACTCATGGTCCTGCCTTGTAGGGCTGCCAGGGGCATTGGCCAACCAGACTCTTTGCACACAGCCAGGTGAGAAAGGTTGTGCTGCCAAACAGAAACTCATTTCCTTTTTCTTCCTCAGTTTCCAAAATATGACTGTACACTGCTTTCAGCCCCGTGTACCTGAGGCATGCAAATGTGTACACATACATGGATGCACAAGAAGGAGTTGTATCAATATGTGGAATATTGTACCTTCTTTAATTGACTTGGTACCCAAATTTCTCCTGCTTGAGCATCTAACAGCCTCCCTTGAAACAGGAAAAATACTTCTAGGTTTCCTAAAGACATAGTTTTAAGTTCTGGTTTTAATAGACCGACACATTATTTTTGACAAGATCTTGAAATCAATATTTCCCCCCAAAGACAGTCACTTGTGTGTTCTTGCTGTACTTTTTCTTCCCCCCCTGCCCCCCAGCATCTCTGTGTGTTTCCAGCTAGAAACAGAAACCACCCTCTGCATCTATCATTTCACCAACAGTGGTGTTCAGAGCTAAAGCAAACAAAAATCTTTGCTGCAGCAAAGTCCTACAGTCACGTAACACCCATGTTAATATCTTGATTTGTTACTTGCTGATTTTAAGGCACATGTTTGTTTATTTTTTGACTTATTTAGTGCTACACAGCCCAAGGCATTTATTCGTATAACTTTTAAAGTTGCTTCATTTGGAACAAGTTTCACGTAAAGATCATATTAATTAGGTCCTACACCTAAAGTTCATCTTAATTAGCATTGTTTCTTTCCCTGAGGTTCTAGTAATTTGTTAGAATTCAATGTGAATATTCTGGAGCCTTACAGAGGGATAATTAGTCAACTATTCTTATTTCCATTGCCTTTAACGTGAGCAGGATTAGGCCTGCAAACCACGGTGTGTAACGTGATACAACCATGGCAATATCATTAAACATTTTAATAAACCTCTCTCACATAAATACCCATAAATGTACACATGCATGTGCATATCCAATCCCATTTATTCTGAATAAGGAGAATAACTCTGCTGTGGCAGTCGTCTCTCATGTACCATTTATTTCACCCATGTAAATTAATTTAGTTGTTTTTCATAACCATTCACATATTCCACTTCATTTCACAACTAATTTCTGGGACTGGTTTGATAGTCAGCTATTATCTTTTTGGACATATGTACCTTCTTCTTATTTCTTGTTGCCATAGCTGAGCAAACAGTTGAGCAAACAGTTGCTTGGTTCTTTACATAATACTAAAACAAGTCTTATATCCTTAAAAAGGACTATAGAAATAAAATAGGAAAATCTTATAATGGAAAAACTGCTGCAGACTGAAGTTGTACGAGGTTATGACTACAGCTGTAAGAGAGTGATATCATATTATTTGGAATTTATTTTTGCTGAATAGGGAAAATTAGCTGAAGTGCTGCAGAAACCCCTGTAAAAGTAGTGAATGAAAACATTTCCCATGACAAAGCACAGACATTTAATACAGCAACATATGGCATCATGTCTTCCCTAGAATAATCTTGAGTAATTTCCAGAGTACTCTAGTACTGGTCTGTGTAGAAAATATTAGGATTTTGTATTTATATATGGAAAGCACCACTAAATGTTAGAGCAAGTGCAGCAGCAACAGGACCTTTGTACAGATTTCTCCAAGTGCTAGACTGTTTAATGCAGACAGATGCACAGATGTCTTTCCAAAACCACTGAAGAATTCTTAGTAAACTAAGTGGCTTTTGCAGCTCTAGACACCTTCTAGACACCTCCACCTTGTCTGCAGGTGTATAAAGTGACCTGCTGACTATGTGTAGTGTGTAAGAAAGGTTTGGGTTTTGATTTGGGGGATTTTTTTTTCCATATCTTGTTTTCAACATGAATTTTGTATCTTTTCCTTAGATACAAGGAAAGTGTTTCTTTAGTGCCTGGTAGGCGCTTAGGAGAAAGCAGCTGATTTTCCTAGGCTCATTTCCAAATACCTGAGTTCTGTATCTCAAAGGAATTGAGGTGTCAAACTTAACTCTGACTACAGGTACCTAAGTCAGATTTCGTTTTGTCAGTTCTGGCTGCTGAGAGAGGGTCAGATTTGGGATGACAGAATGAGACCAGATAAGGCTTCTTTCTGTGTGCATGTCTGTGCTGCAAGCAGGGACGTATTGTCAGCCACCTGGAGATGCACTCCAGATTGCTTTGGTGCCGTTGTTCCAGTCACAATCATACTTAGGATGCAGTGAAATGAGCTTCATCCCAGGCTGACAACAGAAGAATGTCGCCAGGGCCTCCAGAGGGCTCGTTCATCCCTCGCTGAAGGCCGCGTTGCTGATGCTTTTTTCATGATGGCTAACAACGCTGGCAGAGGAGAAACAGTTGGTGTGTCATACATATTGTCATCTCCCCTCCCAATGGCACATCCAGGGTGCCCTCAGAGCTGGGGAAAGGGTGTCTTCCCCTGCTTGGTGGAGTGTGACCACTGCTGTGAGGGGAGAGGTGCCGCAGATGCACCGCTCTGCTCCCCCCGTGTCGCTCCGACCGAGGGCAACCACAGACTCACCACACACCAACCACACCATCACTGCCCCGTCCCCTCACACCCTGTGCAGTTCAAATCACCGTGTGTAGGTGGCTGAGCTTTGTTGTTGCTGCTTTTGTGTCTCTGCAATGCCCACCTTTGGCCACCCACGCCCCGGAGCCGACTGTCATCACGTAGAATTTGTATATTAGTTAACAAGGATTTTCTGATGGACTTTCCAGGTGAGGTGTTAAGAACATTGATATTGCTGCCCTGATGACCTTTGGAGTACAGGATGATGCCTTGCAGCTCCCAAGGTGCTGCTCATGTTTGCTGAGCCATGTCACTGTGCTGGGGGCAAAGGCAAAAGGCACTTTTCAAGTTTCACAGCTGTTGGCAAATTAGGAAAAAACAGAGAGGGTGATGTAGAAGAAAGAAATAAGTACGATCAAGGTGCAGAACCTAAATATAATTTATTTATTTTTTTATTTTTGAGTTTAAATAGACTTGTACAGAGGCATAGTGAGATGAGAGCGCAGAATGCTTAATATAAAACCTCTGGGGTGATGTTAAATATGAGATCCCTCTAGTCTCAGCTATGTGCTTTCAAGTAGGAAAATTTAAGGCACTGGGTAGGCTGCAAGAGTCCATTTCTTCTTTAGTCAGCAGAGAATTATCTTTTCCCTCATCACGACAAGTTTAGCTCTTTAGTTTATTACGTTGAATTAGAATAAAATTACATGTTTTATTTAGTGATAAAAGTCATATAATAGCTTCTTAAACATAAATGATATTGGGCCAGTAGAAGTGAAACATTGGTGGTTTATTTCCCTCTATAACACAATCCGAAAAGTCTCTTGGCTGTGGTTAAAATATCTGAGCTGGTTTAACAGAGCTTGGCACACATTTTAGAGAGAATGGGCATGGCATCAACCCTGCTGTTTCCCTTCAAAGGCCAAGAAAGATGTAGAAAGGTACAGCTGATGTGATTTCACCCCGTGAATTTGGAGGCAGCACCATTCTCACCTCCTGGGGTCTGCCTAAGCCTTGGGGGAAGACCCAACCCAGGAAAGCTGCTTTTGGCCATTGAACACAAAACCACAATATGACTTCCTCAGTGCTGGAAGTAGAGCTGGTGTGGGGTACCTCCTGTTTTCCTCACCGTGGAGAGTAGTTATGGATACTTCTGGCCCTACCAGCCTGTTAGGGGGTGTTTGGTGGCTGGTGAGCTGCTGTGAGTTGTCGATGCTACCAGCCAAATAAAGTAAACTAGGATCTTGTGAAGACAGTGGGCTTCTGAGGTACTTTACAGATTGCAAAGCTCTTGTCACCACTGACAATAAGAGGCTGGATACTTATCCTCAGCTTTCAGAGAATTTTGCCTGTTTTAAACTATGATTTTCAGATGAATTATTGCTTCCCATAGTGCTTCATGGTAATCTATTCATGTGATGCTGGCTCAAAACACTCTAGAAATAATTTATTCCCAGACATATTAATTTAAGTCTGTCTCTGCATTCACCTCACTAAAGCACAATCTAGGCATGTTCTCTATGAGCTTCTGGAGAAAGAGAAAGCATTTGCTGGCAGAGGGATTTGGACCCTTTCAGTAGAATTGCATTTAAATGCATTATATGGATTTCAGACTTTTGGACTTTGAAGGGTGGAAATAATTAATTTGCGTGACAGGAGAAAGTCCTGGAGCTGGGAGCTGGTACACTGCTCCAAGAGGAATAGAGGTTCTGTCTACTGTAACCTAGCAGGCATCCTTGGATAGAAATGGAGAGGAAAATTTTTGGCTAGAAAATATAGAAGTCTATGGAATTGTAGCCATTTGGTCCAGCAGAGAATTTGTTCCATAGCAGTTTTCCAGGAGCCTACAGTGAAATTTATTGCACAGCAACACTAGAATAAATACCGTAAGGCTAAAGGTGGACAGAAGGAAAGTGACAATCTTGTCATCCTAGTTTAACTGAAAATGACAAAATTGTCATTACATTTTGTCTGTTTACTAATTCCTTCCTTGAGCACAGCTTTGTTCTGCATGGATTTCTCCACAGAAAGCAATATTCCCAGGAAAAAAAAAAATTATCTTCTGTTTACTTTCTTTTGCTTGTGTCTTGGTAATACAAATTTTAACTCTTAAAAATTTTGGATGATATTAAACATGTCAGTGTGGTACGTGAAGAAATAACTAAGAGCAATGGGATGAACCTGAGCCAAAGCAAATGTTGGCTGAATAGCAGGAGATGGTCTGTAACTGAAGGTTGTTACAGGAAGGTCAAGTTTCCCAAGGGAAGTTATGGTAAAACCATCACTTGAGGCAACTTACAGCCCAACTGGACAAAACCTTTGAAAAGATATTTGGGGGGGGGGGGGAGAGTTTTCTTAAAGGATGTGGGGGCTAAATGATCTAACAGGTCCTACCTCACAGCAACCTGGCCAAGCTTGCAGGGCCCGACCTCGTACCTCCACACATCCTGACACAGCAGGATGTTACAGCATTTGTCTGGGATTTGCTTGGGAACGCTGTGGAAGCAGCAGTTCAGTGTGTAACCCCTGGATTTCTCCATCTCCCCCCACTTCCTGTGGGAATGGGGAGACAGAAGAACCCCATGGAACTGCTGCCCTGGGGTGGGAAAGGTGGATAATCCCCTGCCATATAAGAAGTCTGAGATCTTCCCGAGCTGAGAGGTGAATTTCAGAGTCTAAGACAAGGAACCCAAGAAGCTTCCTCTACTGCTGTCTCTCCTTCTCCTCCTGTCCCTTCTCACACTGTGGCTGGACAGACAGAGCTTTGTATATCCAGTGCTGTGAACTTTTTTTTCTGAAACTGCATAAGTGAATCACTGCTAGACTCTTGCATTTTAAGCAACTTTCCAACTGAAATTATAGCAGAAATGAAAGCATTAAGCATATATTGGTAGAGTGGGTCCCAAAAAATGAAAAATGCATAAGCCTTAGTATTTTTTTTTCCTCCCTTCCTTTTAATACAGAGCAGGTAAATTCCTAAATTCCATTTTCTTCCCTGGAGATTTCCATATTAATTTTTTTTTTTTTTTTAAATACAGAAGAGCAGGCTCTTCTGTAGAGTGCGGGTTTTGTGCTGAATGTGTCTGTACAACACTTCCATCCACCCTGCAAAAAACCCTCCATAGCCCCAGTGTAACAGCAGATAAGCAACCAGGCTCAGAGAGGTAAAAGCAAACGAACCCCACAGGCCCTTAGGAAAGGTAACCCCTTTGGAGGGCATTTTGCTGAGCTCCCTGGTTAAAATCCCTGGCAGCAGCCAGCCGTGCTGCTGACACAGAGAGCTGGAGCAGTAACAGCTCATCTACTCAGCACCTGCCAGTGAACACTTGTTTCTGCCAAGAGTAACTTGGTACCAACTTCAATAATATCACAATGCGGTATTTAAATAATTTGACAAGGCTATTTGGATAACTACCAGGAATTGCTCAAGTCAGTAATTTTCCTTTTGGGAGACTAAGTTGGGATCTGCGTTTTCTCAAAGATAATATTGCCTCATCCCATCTCTGAAAGAATTTTAAGTCATGAGCTCACAGACACACACATATATATATATGGATATTAAATGGTGGGGTTTAACATTGTGGAAAACAAAAGGCTGGTAGTGAAGCCCAGAGCAAGTTTGTCTGCTGATACCCCCTCCACCTGCCTGGCCTTGGAGCTGTTCTGTCCCACTGCCTTCCACTGAGGGCAGCTGAAAAGAGGCTTGTACTGCATGTGGACTGGCTGAGGCTTTCTCTCTTCAGAGCCAAGCCAGTGGCTCTCTAGGCCATGTCTTGCTTTAATTCCTCATTAATCCATTCTGATATCCCCTTGGGAAGAAGCTCCCAGAGCTGAAGGTTGCTCTGTGCCTCAGGTGCTGTTCACACCTCCAGGTGACTTGCATCTTACAGGCTGAAAAATGCAATTCTAGACCAGAAACCAGAGCAATGTGTTTAATTAACACCAGGTCTAGATATTCTCCAAAGGTTACTTTGCTCTGAGTTTGCACTGTGTATGGACGTATTTGTAGAGGGCAGTTTTGAAATTTCCCTTTGTACTTAAATTGAGGTGATTAGTTACCCAAATCTTGGTGAAAATCTGTCTCAAAACATGAGAGTTGGACTTCATGACAAGGCTGCAGGGGCCTGATCCACCCCCTACCACTTCCCACCCAGCTGAATACCAGACTGTCCAAGCTACAAGAAACACCTTGGGACCGCAGAATATTCAACAAAAGGACTGTTAACAAAAGGATTGGTCCCATCTGCACTAGGCTGGCAGAATCCAGCCCAAATGAGGTACGAGGTCAGGATTGCAATTGCTTTGAAACAAGTTTTCCTGATTTGAGTATGTTGGCACTGGTGGTGTTCAGAGCATCCCAGTCCGTAGCCCCACATTCCCCAACTGTCTGACACAGGCATGATGGATCTCCTGTAAGCTGGGTGTGTGTTCCAGCTATGGCACCAGGCTATTAACCTCTGGGTATTTGCATTATTAGTCAGTTTTCTAAACCCTTGGAGTTAAGGACAGAGACAGAAAAGATTTTCCATTCTGCTGGAGCTTCAAGTTGTCTGTTATGAATTTTACGAAGCACTCAAAATGCTTCACTTTCAGCCAATTTGCTACTCTGGCTATATTCTGTCTCATATCTTCACAGAAAATTACTGGCTGCCAGCTAAATACAGTATGTTGATGACCTATTAATTTATGACATGCATTTGGAGCTGGGAACAAATTTATAAACAAACTTTAAGTTCTTTTTCCCCTGTGAATTGTACCAGCATTTGTTTTAATTTCCCAGTAGTCATGCTTAATGTGTCAGAAGCTATGTTCAACTGCTTGTTTTCCTCCAAAAAGACGAAAAAAAAAAAGGAGAAATAGCTAACTTAAGTTCAGCTCCTGTCAGGTATTATAAGCAACACTTTGAAATGAGGTATGAATCCAAATAAAATATTTTAACTCTGTAGTATTTTACCAAAATCTGGAGGAAAAGAGGTTTACTCACTAAACAATCATTTGAGCTGTAAACCTTAAAGTATTCACCAAGGTCCCTTAAAGTTAAACAGAAAAGAAATGTCTATCAGCACATTTTAACAGAAAGCAGAAGTCCTTAGTAGATAGCATACAAAAAAAAAAAAAAAAAAAAAAAAAGCATAGCTTTTAAAGTACCTTTTAAAGGTACTTTTCTCAAGTCATGTAGGAAAAATTCCTCAAGCCAGTATGGAAATTAATATTGCTGCAGGTAATCTAAATTTTTGGCATTCACTTGATGCTACAGCAACCCTGGGACCAATCCTGGAAACCCTACTTCAATTAATATTACTAAAGTCAACACAATTCAACACAGAGCAGCAGGACAGCACAGCGGGGCAGGTGGGGGCTGCTGCCTTCACCATGGTCCTGCCCTGGTTCCCTTGCTCCTCCTGCTTCCAGCTGTGTTAAAGGGGGTTTTCTCCCCCTGCAAAAGTCCAATCATTTGCCCATGTGCCATGTCCTCCGGCAGATTTCCAGGAGGCAGATTTCTCACGTGAGGAAAAGTGTCTGGACCAGAAGGGTTTTTCCAGGCAGTTTGGTGACTGAGGGTTGTTTCTTTGGTGTACCCACCAGAAAGTCAGGGCAGCTGTTTCACAGTTGGAGATGAAATGGTTTTTAGATGAAGACTGGTGTCTGGGCCTCGTGGGACGTGAGTAGGTGTGTGGGAATACATTCTTTAAGTGGATTTTGTAGCTGGGGTTTATGTAGTGCAAGAAGTGCTTATGGTCAGCCCTTACAGGGACTTGAGCACCAAAGTGCATTTTAAGCTGCCAAAACCCAGCATTTAACAATCCTCTAGGGAGTTCAAGCCTTTTGTCCAAACCCTGCTTCTACCAGCAGAGCACCATTAGCAAAACATGTTAGGTATTGTGTAAAAGAAGGAAAGTCTCTCTTTTGTTCTGGTTTCACGAAATAAAAAAAATGTACTTTGTCACATCCACTCAAGGAATACATAACTCTTAATTCTTGGGGGGAAATACGTCCTTTTCTCTCATTTTGTCACAGGCTTTGAGGTCCCTGTGGGAATTGAGCTGAGTTCTGCATGTCTCCAAGGCATTTCACACCTGGGGAGTCCACACCATGTCCTGGCCTCTTCCATGGGACCTCTTTATAGCTCCAAACCCACACACAGAGCAGGACATAATCAAACTTGAAGGGAGGGGTAGACACAAGTACTCACAATGATTGCTGTCTCAGAACTTCAAGAGCCACAACTGCAGTTCAGAGCCATTTTCTGTCTCTTTGTAGCCATATTGACCAGCAGAGACCGAGCCCCAGCATTTCTGGTCCAGCATTTGCCCACCAGACTATTTCCCAGACTCCAGGAAATATTCCTTTCACAGCAGAGCTTGTCACACATCCACACTGCGTTGCTTGAGCTACACAGTGAACTCTCATGAGGGTCAAAGATTCAGTCAGCAGAGTCAATTTTTTTTGAGTCTATCAAACTATTCGTTGTGAATTTTATTTGTAGGCAATTCTGGTTGCAACCCCCTCTAGGCTTCTCAGTATTGCAGGGATGGTTGCAAGAAAAAATTTCCAGCCCGTGAATTTTTTGGGAGGGGATCACTTTGAATACCTTGTGTTGTCTGAGTGTTTTTTTAAAAAGTCAAATGATATCACTGAAAAACTTTCTGCAGGTAAGAGTGAAATTGTAACACATTTGAGGGGAAGAAAATAAGTCTTCCTTCATTTTTTTAAAAGCACCAAGTCTCCCAAGGATTGTCAGAAACCGTTTTTAACAGCCAGCCACCTTCCTACCTACAGTGCCAAAAAAAAAAAAAAAAAAAAAAAGTAGATAATTTCTTTATTTCCTCCCTTGGCCATATTCTCTCTTAGGAATTAATAAGGCTCATCTGCACAAAGTAGAAAACTCCCCAGGCAGTTCATTCTGTTCTGCTGCTGCTCACTCAAGTGGTTTTCACACTACAGGTGCCCATTGCCATCCTGTTTCTATCTATCAACTTTTTCCTTTGTTACAACTTCTCGAGGGTCCGTACTCAGTTGATAAATCACTGAATCGTTCCCTCTGTACGTGTTGATACCAAACTATCTAAAAGGCTGGGAAAGAAAAGAAAAAAAAAAAAAAAAGCCAGTCGTGCATGGTCTGTCCTTCAAGTCTTTGTTAGTTGTGGGCAAAAACAAACCCCATCCCGACCTAACCTCTGTGCTCTTGAAAAACCATTCCCGTATTCCCTGAGCTGCCTCCGTGGCCGCTGCAGCACCGCCCGCGCTCCTCCGGGAGCTGTCAGCAGCCTTATTCATTGAGGAGCCCAACTAATAGGAACCATCCACCTGCTCCAGGGTGACTCCATCTCTCCCCACTGCGATGCTTGCCGGGATGTGATCCTTGCCTGTTGTCATGACCTTGTTTTATTGGATGTTCTAATAGAAGCTGAAATGGATATTAGCTGTAATTACTCATTCCGCAAGATTCTGTAGGTCACTCTTTGTACCAGAGTTGAGAACCTTCATTGTCTACATTGCTTAAATTACTGAACATTGTGCCATCAGTTCTGAATTAGTGCTCATTAATGAGCCTGTGGTTCGAGAAATTCCCTATTTATTATTCAGAGGCCAAGTATAATTCAGGCAGCTGCAATGCAACACTACTTGCCTGACTTTTGATCTGTGATGGAAAAGGCTAGGTTTGGGTTTCTGTTAGGTTTGGGGGGGTTATTTATGCAGTGGGGAGGCACAGACCAAACAAAGAGGAATAGATTTTTTTCCCTCCTAGCCTGAATCTCTCTCTTAGGTACCTGACTTTTTACAATAAAGCAAACCTCGTTCTTTGGGTGCACTGATATCTACTTGGTTACTGAGTGGATAATTCTGAGATCATATTAAATTAATTTCTCTATAATATTAAATTTCTTTATAATCCTGGAGATGACTGGTCACTGCATTAACCCCCTGTACTAAATACCCTCTTCCTCTCTCTTTCACTTTTGCACTCGCTTCTTTTCTGTTCTTTCTCTCTCTCTTTCCTGAGCACACAAATCTCAAGCATTGACATGTCGTCACAAACTGCTAGTCCCCAATATTTTAAGCCACAATTATCCCTGTTTTCTAACACTTCTCCAAAAGGTTAAGCAGTGTTGAATTTGGTGTGCAGAGCAGTCAGGTGGCACCCTGTGAAGCTGGTGCTGACAATGCAGTGGGCCCACCTGTGATGGCCAGGGCACAGGCTTCACCTGCAGCAGCATCCCTGGGCAGACCTCCCCAGGGACACTTTGGTCCCTTTGCTTTGCCCCACCAGCAGTACATTGGGCTGCAAACAACCTCCTGGGGAAAAAAAAAATAATATTTACTTTGGGGGTTGGAGAGGAATCTGCGTGAGTAGGATCTTATTTTCTGCAGGAAAAAAAGCGAGTGCCTGAAGATGTTCAGTGCTTTTGGGGTGTTTGCTAATCAGTGATGGCAGCACCCCGAGGGCGAGGGAGCCAGGAGGGAGCAGGCACCCTCGCCGTGCTGCCGCTCGGCTCAGCACAGCAGGGCACTGCCAGGGATCTGCAGTCAATGACTGAGCATTTCTTGTGTCAATAATTAACAAACATATCAATGTGATAACAGCAGGGGTGGAGATAAAGCTGGGTCTAAGACGATAATGGCTTAAAGGAGCACACCCTGCAAGAATGCCAACAGACTGTGGGTCTGCAGTGCTTTGTCAGGAGAAAGCAAAACAAGCACTGACTGCCTGGTGTTATCCTGCTTCTGAAGAGAGACTAAATGCCATAGCTTTTTGCAAAAAAAACCCCTAATTCTGTGGGGTTTGAAATCAAACCCATGACATTCCTACTATATAAACCCCAAGAATATTTAACAAAATGACCCAGGTCTCCCAAGTTCCTTCCTGCCCTGCTCTGGCAATACCTTATCTTCACTATTCTTTGACTTGAAAATGGACCGTGCTTGGCCAAACCACAGTTTTGTTTAGGCAACATTTCACACATAATTATCTGTGGGGAATGGGGAACTTTCAGAGAAAAAGTCAAATTAGCAATTTTAATGCTAGAAAATTCTTGAAGAAGTGCAGCTTGGGTAATTGATAGGGACCCAATCTTTACAAGTTATAGCAGTCTTTGAAGAGTCCCCAGCATATTTAACTTTATTCTGTAATTGTGTGCTTGGGCTCTGAAGATATCTTAAGACTTGCTATTTATCTGCCTGGTGAGGCGCAACACTTTCTTATTAAAAACATATCTATCATGGTTAATGACTTGATTTTTTTCCTTTAATACAGTACAATGACAGGTGTAAAGAGAAGATGAGCATCAGATGCTTGAGCAATATGCTCACTGTTTCAAGACGCCTTGAACATCAGCATTCCTTCATGGTGCCAGAGGAAAAAAAAAATACGCTACACAGATTACACGCTTGTGTTAGATAGAAAATAGTACCATTTGCAGTTTCAGTTAAAAGCATGTTGAAGTGCATATGGAAAATACCATTAGGAGGAACTCCAGAGCGCCTGAGTAAAATGGGTCATTAGGCTTTCGTTTGTTGGAGAGTGTCTCCCATCTGACAGTGCAGAATGGTAGCATTTTTAGCAGCTTATGTTCCCAGTTACATTAAACAGACAAACAGATTGACTATTTTGCATTTCTCATTTGACAACAGCTTGTCTTCATTTGCAGCACACTGGTGGCTGAGCTGAAAGCATGGCGGATGAGTGTATCCAAGGTCCTGGTTTTGAATAACAGCAGATGCCAACGTTTAACTTCAAAATCAATCAATTCTTTTTCCTGCTTACGGATAAAAGGTCTAGTGAAGTGCCTGAAGGGGGTTTTCTGCTGTTTACAGCTGAAAATATGTTTTTTAAAAAAATTTTTCATTACAAAACTTTCTGCCAGAGATGCGGGCGCTGGTGATTTTATGGAAGGAGGTATGTGAGGAAGTGTTTCTAATTGAGGGGTACAAAAAACATTATGTGAGGCCTTGTGGAGCTTCATCTTTCAAACTCTTATCTGGAAAAGTGCTGCCAGATCTTGGGCCAGACAACCCTGAGTAGATTCTGGGTGATCACCCACTGCGTGCATTTCCTTTTGGCAGGGGAGATGTAGGTCCTATTTACAATGTGAATTTTAAGTCTGTCTTCTTTTAAGTCAAATTCTCCTCCAATAAGAGACACGTTATTTTCTGCCCAGTAGCAGAAAAGACAACCAAACACAGCACCACATGCTGGTGAGTTCTCTCACGGTCATGAGAAAGCAAGGGAGCAGCTTCTCGTGCTGCTTTTTGAGGTGTTTTGAAGGCTGTGTGTCCCTACCTTGCAGTGGTGGTTAGGGGTATGAAGCCTGAACTGGAGAGGTCCAGCCTGGCCAACTAAAAGCAAAATGCATAAGGCAAAGCAGCCTTCAGCTTCTCTAAAGTGGCTGCTTGCACAGAGCAGGTTTGGATTCCAGGTCTCCCAAGGCACTGTGTGAGCCTGGGGGCTTGACTCCAGCCTCTGATTTGAGGGAGTAAAAGCTCGACATGACAACGTGTAGTGCTGAACCTCTTCGTCTTTTTTTTCTTTTCTTTGACTGAGGTCAAAGATTTTCTGCAACCTGAGGGTTACAGGGAGAGTCTCCAGGGACTGATAGTACAGGGACAGGCAAAGCACTCCCGTGACACCCCTCAGCACTCCTGCTGGAATGGTCTCCTCCTCCTCCCATGAGAAGTTCAAAGGTTGTGGCGACTGCAAACAGCCATCAGTTCAGAAACAACCCAAAACGTGGGGGGGGAAACCTTTACCACTGAAATATTTATTTCCTTCTCTCACCCATCCTCCCTGAAGATTTCCTTCTTTAGCAGCTCTGATCACATACACAGAGCAAATACTGTTCAGGACCCTGAAATAACACCTGCAGCCAGAAATCCCTCATTAGAATAAATGGTAGGTTTTCATCCAGGTTTTTCTAGCCACAGTGAAGAAACAATTTCTTGATTTTCTTTTTTATATAAAGATGCTGATGTAGAGCATTCTGAAATCCTTTAGATATACTTGTTTTGATGTCAGGTCAGTCGTGTTAGATTCATATTTGAAGATCTGGCTTGGCACTGCAGGGAATGCAACAAGAAAAACTAATTTTGAATCTGAAATAATTTTAGGAGAACACATCTGGGAAAAGATCTGCTGGTACCTAAAACATACAGACAAGCCCTTCTGCAGAACAGCTTACATTTACCATACAGACACATCTGGCACCTAGAATGGATGAAAAGACTTCTTTCTACCTTGTAGTTTCCTAAAGCAGTTTGGTGCTTTGCAGTTTAGTTCATCACATTTAAGCATGAACCATTGCATTGATCTCACCTTATTCTGCCATACTGCATCAACACAGGCTTTCACCATGTTATCTGTGATGATCCCACAAGCTGCTTCCTGCATCCCAGATACCCTGGCTTAGGACAAGGCTTGTTTTAGTTCTCCTACATGCACGTGGTCTGAGCACTGATGCCGTGGTATCTGCCAGCTCAGTTGGACTCAATGATCCTTGTGAGATCAACTCAACTCAACTGGGCTCAGTGTTCCTTGGGTCCCTTCCAACTCGGGATATTCTATGATTCTATAACTGGCACTGATTTTCTGGGGCTTTCACGTGAGAAGGGAAACACTATGGATGCTTGGTGGCCTGTTAGAGGCAGTAAGGGTTGATAAACCACTAACTAGTCCAAAAAGCTTGGGAATTATTTCAGTGAGGGATTTTGCAAATGTCTGATTTCTCTAAGTTGTCAATGTCTGCATTACCAGAAAGCCCAGCATCAAAAGAGTCCATTCTTGCTCTCCTGCAGCAGAGTTTTGCTTAATAGACTCTATTATATGCTCCCTGATAGCTGAGTCTCCCTGTCCATTCTGCCAGATTTGTTTTAACCAGCCTAGCAAACCAGCAGGGTACAGCCAGCACGTGGCTGTGTAATGGGCTGGAGAACTATTCCTGCTCAACTCCTGTGCACAGAGAGACATGGACGTGTGGGGGGAAACCTTGGTCTGAAAGTGAGGCTCCCTCCACTGGAATATGTTTTGTTCCATCTGCTTCAAATATCTTGAGATTCCTGCAGAACCGTTTCTTGTTGTGACTGCGTTTAATCCTCTGCATTTCTGTCCCTTCATAATTTGATGCTGGTGTCTGCAGTCTGTTGTTATTAAGTGTATGTAGTGATTAGAAGGAAAGAACAAGAGATCAGAGGAAGCTGAGAGCTATCTGAAGCACACAGAAAAAAAAAAAGAATGGGAAAACACTTTCAAGGCCACTGTAGTATGAGAGGTCTCAGCATGTGGTCAAAAGATATAAGCAAGTAAAAAGTTTGACAAAGGGCACTACTCAGGCTGCTCTTATGATTGTTTCACAGTAGAAAGAGCATAATATTGATTCTCAAAACACTGTCTGTCCTCTTACCTAGAGCTGTGTGTTTTGATAGTCAAAAGTATATAGCTTTTCTGACAAAAGAATTAAGGAATAGCTATGGAAAGCACCACAGCTTAAATGACCATGTATTCTTTCTTCTCACTCTTTTAAAAAAATTGTTGCCGTTGCTAGGACGTGCATTTAGAGCTCTTTGTTGTCTTAATGGAGACTGAAACATGTGTAGAGTTTGGCGTTTGCTTTTTTTATTCATCAGCTGAATAAAAAAGCCAAGCAGACAAAGCATTTGTAGTGCAAGAGTGGAGTGCAAATCCCTCCCTGTAAGCTGAACAAAAAAGCTCATTAAGAGGAGGTGGGATTTCCTGGTCACAGCTTTTAACTAAAGGTCAAAGGTCTCCTGTTAAGTACCATACAGTCTAAACAGGGCTGCGTAAAATTATGGGGAGGGGGGAGAGTCAAATATTTGTTCTTAATTCTCAAGTTAGTTTATCCAAAGTGGCAACCAGGGAAGTGTTGGGAATGATTAAATGGCTGCATTGAGGCTACAAATTGCTGCTACTTGCTTTTGTAGCTGGACTTGTTGCAGTTGAGTGATGTCGCCCATCAGTGCATTGTGTGCACAGTAAAACAGTCGAGCAGTGACAGATAGACTGAAACTCGGAGCTACTCCATCACCACTGAAGGATCCTGCTCACTGGGAATTGAGAATGAGCACAAGCCACGCACACTGCTCAGGAACAGCTGCTTTCACTCCAGCCCGGCTCCTCTGCTGTCCGGGGCAAGCAGCAACTAGTAAATAAGCTTTATCTCTGATCTCACTGGGGAGGAGAGCCAAACAAAACACAGGCAAAATAAATAATTTGGCAAAATGCTCTACTGATAGGTCTGGATGCTCAGATTGTAAACTTCTCAGCCAACAGCGCTCAGTATCAAGTGGGAAGATAGCTTGCAAGAAGAGCCTGAGGCAGCAGTGCTGGGCACCAGCTGAAAATGTGCACAAAGTGCTCAGACAAAGATGTGCTGAGACCACAGCTGGATCCACCTGTACCATGGCTGCAGGAGCAGGGCAGATCATGAGCTGCCAGGACCTGTTTGTACACTGGTTTGCAAATGCTGCATCTCACACACAAATGCTCTCGCAAAAAAAAGGTGAGAAAAGGTGATCTCAGAAGTATGGCTGAGGGCAAGGGCAGCGAGGGCCTGAGGAAACATGAGCATTCTTTGGGAATAAAATAAGATGCCGGCCAAAGGACTGGGTCCGGTTTGAGTGTTTCCTTTCTGTCCTTGGCTCGGTCCTGAGCGCAGTCTCTTCAGCACGAAGCCTCTGTTGCATAGGCAAGGCTTTCTCAGCAGGGTGGCTTGGGTGCTGTGTTGTGTCTCTGACCCAAACACGGGGGAAGGGAATAGGCTAAAAGTGTCTTCCAACAGGTGCTCTGACCAAATTTGCTCAGTTGTGCGCTATGTGATCTCGCTCTGCCCGTCCACCCGAAGGGCAGGTCCTGCCCCTGTCGCTGCACCCAAGGAGAGGGAGCAACATGCCCAGCATCTTCTCCCCCCTCCTCTGTTTCTGCCTGTTTCCTTCTGCGGTTTCACACCTCTGCTCACCGGAGCACTCTTTGCTGGTGCTTTGGGTTGCTGTTTTGGTTGCTTTGTCGATCGGAAAAGACGACAGACAAACGTAGTAGCCATGTAGAGGCAAAGGTTTAGAAGACTCAGTTCTGGGAACAGGTTTATTTTGCTCTGGAAAATAAATGGAAATTTAGTCTATACAGATTGTTCTCACTAAACTGTAGAATCAGCAAATTTTGTGTATGGGTTCATCATGAAATTGAAATGGCCGAGGCTTAATATACGTTGTGAGCTCTAATTGAAGGTATTAATTAACACTAAAGCCAAATTCTTCCAATCCCACGCTAAACAGAAATCAGGGAGAAGCAGGTATGCAGTGTGGATATTATTTGGCAGTCTTTCTGAAACACCGATTAGCATTTAGAGTCCAATCCTCTGCAAAAACTTGTTAATGGGCAATTAATTATTCTTCATAATTTGTACCTACACTTAACTACGTGCAGAACAGTAGCAGCTGCATTGAACATTGGTACGAAATCAAAATAAAATGAAGCCACACCAAAGACAGCAGGTGTGCCAAACAGAACTTGAAGGTGGATGTCTGTACTGATGTCAGCTCCCTCTTTATTAGGATAATGAAATCTATCCCATGAAAGGCCTAAAGGAACCTCATCACAAAGTTATGAACTCTCCCCTGTAATTGTTTCATTTTGAGGATGAATTTTGGTGGCTCTATTTTCGTACCTGTTCCGGTTTTAGTCATAAGCCAAGATGGTTGATGACAGGCAGGTACGTCCTTGTGCTCTGAGCATAACTGCTTTTAATAGGAACAGCCCAGTATCAGGACATTGAGTATTGCACAAACAAGAAATTGCCAAGTTGGAAGAAGACCTATTCTAGAATTAAGAGCTTTTTTACCTCTAAAAAAAAAATGGTGTGGCTTTTGATCAAACCTGGTGTGCTTTTTTTGCCTTTTTTTTTTCCTTTGGCTTCAGGTGGAAAAAAAAGGCAGAAACCTGAATGTCAAAGAGAAACTCAGAAGGTGAAATAACCCATGTGAACTGAAACCAGAAACAGCTCACACAAACCTGCTGAGAAGCAAAACTGCCTTTGCTCAGCCATATATCAACTCATTGTCTTTTTTTGTTATTATTTATTTATATCTTGGGAGCTTCAGAAAGCCCAAACACTTGCAGTTTGTTGGGTGCATGGAAGTCAGGTTACAAAGGAGAGAGGGAAAGGGGTAGAAGGATACCAAGGAGAGACAGAGAGAGGTTGCAAGGTAGCAGGCAGAGTGGAACAAATCATGTATTTTGCTGTTGTAAACAGGAGGAAGCTGAAAGTGGCTGCATGACCCAAGGGCAAACAGGATGTCTGTTAGGGTTGGAAAACAAACACAGGTCTCCTGTGTCACCCTGCTGAAAGTAACTTTTGAACCCAGGTACTCAAGAGGAAAGGTGAGGATGTTAGAGCAGGAGGCCACATAGAAACAAGTGTCAGTACAATTGGCTCACCCAGGAAGTAATAGAGTTTTGATGTGAACTAGCAGGACAACATGGACTTTTGAGGAGAAAGGGTTTAGTAAAAAGCCTCCAGTCCTGGGCAGCCAAATGAACCACACCAACGGTGCAGCACATGCCTCCTGGAAGTGGGAAGGGGTGGATGAGTGCTTACAAGCAGCAGCATAGAGTCTGGGAGTGCACAGCTGGATGTCGAGAACTTGATGTCTTCCAAACTGAAGCTGAGGACTTCATATTCTGTGTCTTCTTTCTTGAAATAAGAAAGTGCAAGTATCTGACTACCCTTTATCATGATCAGTTTATGGGCAATAGAACAAATATCCAGTAATCATAGAATCATAGAATGACAGAAAGGCTTGGGTTGGAAGGGTCTTTAAAAATCATGTATTTCCAACTCCGCTACTGTGAGCAGGGATGCCACCCAGGAGACCAGTTGCTCCAATTCCTGTCCAACGTGGTCTTAAAAACTTTCAGGGATGGGAAATCCACAGCTTCTTTGGGCAACCTGTGCCAGTGCTTCACCACCCTCACAACAAAGAATTTCATCTTAATATCTAATCTAAAACTCTTTTAGTTTAAAATCATTTCCCCTCAACCTATCACTCTCTGCCCACGTAAGATGTAGTTCTTGTTATTTTTTATAGCACCCTTTTTAAGCCTCTCCAGAGCCTTCTCTTCTCCAGGCTGAACAAGCCCAGCTCTGTCAGACTGTCTCCATAGCAGAGGTGCTCCAGCCCTCTGAGCATCTCTGTGGTCTCCTCTGGGCTCACTCCAACAGGTCTGTGCCTTTCTTGTCTGAGGACCCTAAACCTGGATGCAGTACTCCAGGTGAAGTCTCAAAGGCAGAGTTGAGGGGGAGAATCACCTCTCTTCACCCACCCTTTCCTGTCCTTGGCTCTAATATAATTTGTGCCACTGCAGCAATGTTTTGGTGAGGAGCTGGCAGTGCCCACTGGTGCTCAGTGGGCACTGCCCCCAAGAAATAACAAACCTGTGTTGAATGAAGTGCCGCAGCCACACTAAGAGGATCCATTTCAGGAACCTTTGCAGGAGATCTTGAGCCTTCTGAAGTGCTATGTGGATGAACTGAAGGGATAGAGGAGCCAAATATCTTATCTTGCCATGTTCTGCCATCATCCGAGGAACCAAAATGCACCAGTTTGGGTTATTGCCTGATTCTCTTCAAGTGCAAGGGGCACCAGGGCCTTTCATCTCTGATGTGTTACACAGCAGGAGATGCACATTTTGAACACCTTGCAAGGTTGTAAGCTGACACAGCTCAGGGGAAACGTAACCATGTAGTGCCAGTGATTCTTCTTAATAAATATGAATAATTCTGAAAACTAATTCACTGAATAAAGAAATCCAAGAAGATAGGCTAGATAATTTTTGGACATGAGAGAGAGTTCCTGATGGCTCCCTCAGGTAAAAATGAAGGAACTGAGATGATCAAAGGCTGTGCTGTCTTCTAGAGCCAGAGCCAGTTACATCAACCTGCTAGAAAAACACAAAGGAGGTAATCAGAGCTCCTTGAAGAAAAAAATCGTTGTTACGGTATTCAACTACTGACTTATTTGTAATAAAAGTAGATTAAAAAATGGGAGATGGGAAAGGTTTTGAAAATATTTTCCTTATTTATTACTTAATCATTATTTCACTCATGCCAGACATCTTGACCTGTAACTGATTGACCATGTGCAGTGCATGCACAGGGAGATTTGAATTTGCACCTATGTTGGTTCTTAGAAGAGGGCAGCAAAAGGCATCTTAAAAATTTGACTTGACCGTGTGGGCAACTGTCATCCAAACAAATATTTTTAAGGTGCAAAAAATGGTGTTTTGTAAGGGACTTCCACAGAGAGTGTTTTTCACTACCTATGTATTTCTGTCTTTAAACCAGCGCACCGACATCAAATTTTTATTTTTTCACTGGTGGCAGTGGTTTGCCAGGGATGGACATCTGTGTCTTGGCCATATTCACCCCTCACCCTTACGTAGCTGCATGTGTCAGTTGTCACCTCCATCACCAGTTATTCCAGTTGTCACCTCCACCACTTCTGAGAGCACACCCTCACTGGCTGGCTCACATCCTGGATAGGCATTCACAGAAATTACCTGTCAATTCACAGAAAATTCTGTGAATTACAGAATCTACTATCATTACCTGACCTGCTAATGATAGCAAACGTGGTTTCATGAAAGCTTCCTTTCTTCCTGCCATGTCTGGATGGAAGAACAGGTCTGAGCTGCTGCTGAGGGCAGCTTCTGAACAGACATGTAGTCTCTTCCCTCCAAAGGCAAAATCTGAGGAGCTACAGAGGCACCTGCCAGCTCCTCCTCCTGCTTATGTTCACCCAAGAAAGTCAACATGCACCTCTTTATGGTGACTTTGCATGGTAGGTTCTTCCTCAGCCTTTGCTCAATAATTTTGGCACGTAGCTGTCGTGCACAGGGACCGCGTAGGAGCCCGACCGTGTGATCATACTCCTCTTTTCTTTCAGCACTGCTACTTTCAGTACAGAATCACCTCTCCCATCGCCCAAGTGCAGTTGCTTCTGTCCTGTTTTGCCCCGTAGCAGTTTAGGATTGGAAGTAAAAAAAAAATCGTGCAGCATCTCAGTGAAACTGCAGTCGCATGGGCTTTTAGCGCTCAATTAACCACCATCAGGGATTTCTCAGTATACGAGGAAAGAAAAAAAAAATACCTTAAACTTCGATGCCTCGAAGGGACAGGGGGAAAGAAATGGTTATTCTAGGTTTCATTCTCATTCTTTCTTAAAAGTCTTCTCCAGTAGGCTCAAATTGTAGAGCTGATGAAGTGATTTTCTGTGCTGCAAGTATTAAAGGTACCAGCTAATTTAGCTATCATGATAAATACCTGCTAGGAGCCTATTTTCTTGAAAGAGCAAGGAAGAAAGGAAACATTTTTCTGAAAATGGATAGAAATAACAGTATTTTTCTTTGTATGGAAAATATTTTGAAGGAAAATAACCTCAGATAATTTGGGACAACATGGGCTAACGTGCTATTTAGGAAAAGGACACGAGATTCAACTTCTAAGATGCGGACAAGGGAGGAGAGTGGCAATAATATGTCCTTGTAAATCTGTCTGGTTGCTGGCACTTGGCTGCAGTAATTAGTGGAGCTGTTGTAAAAAACAGTGTGATCTTACAGAGGAAACTATATTAAGCAACACCAAGCTGCTTGAGGTGTCCCAGGCTACCTGTGGCCCAGATGGGCTGCACAGACAGTCAGGGACTCACCAGAAATTAGAGACCATTTTGCCCAGCAGTAAATCCATAATCCAAGGGGTAACAGGAGGAGTTGTCCAGCTGTCCCACCTGATGTATGGGGAGTGTGTGGTTATACAGCAGGATGGCAGGGCTGACTGATCTTTTGTGAATTGGCTATGGCAAGGCCAAGAACTGGTCCTTTGTGTGATCCCACATTTCAAGACCTTCCATTTAACCTCCAAAGGTTCATTATGGAGAATTTTGACGCGGCTCTGCCTGAGGCAGGTGCAAACAAGGAGAGAAATCAGTTGGGGAAATAATTGTAGCCACTTTTTTCTCCTCTCCTACATGTATGACAACAATGCACATGGGGTGTAGGCAGGTGGACTAGTCCCTGGGGCAAAAGGAGAGTATTCCTAGTTCTTCATGCAAGAAGAAGGCTGCCATCTAAATAGAAAAGAAGCTCATGTTTGGCATCTTTTCCCCCGGGTAAGGGTGCCCCTAGCCCTGAGGACACTAAGTCCTGCTTACATCAGCCATGTGAAGACCCCAAACGTTTTGCATGTCCCCTCTCTAATAAGAAATGCCAGGCAGCTGGGCACAAAGCTGTACCTCAACTCCCTCCTCAGCTCTCTCTATCACCACAGCAGAACCATATATAGATCTGTACAAAAATTATTATTAATTGCTACTCTGAAAATGGATGCATATAAAAAGAAAAGTTAACTCTTCAGCTGAGCCACTGAATCAGGTTTTGCCTCAAGCGTATTTTTACAGCCCCTGCAAAAACAGAGGCATTAACGGAAAGTCTGACAGTGTGTTAACTCCTGCTGCACTGGGAGTGGCTGCTGAGTTTAAAATGGTCACCAAGTGTTTTCTTCATCCTCAATGCAAAGCCTCGTGCTTGAAAAACCACACATGACATTGGCATTGCAGGCTACTCCACTCCTTTTTCCATGACAAACTGCTGTTTTAACTAACAGTGCTCCAGTGCCAGGCCCCATGCTTTTAGCAGCCCAGCTGCCCACAAGCCCTTTTTGTGGTTCCCTTGTCTAGCTCAATTTAAACCCAATGTGACTCTGGCTAAGGGAGGCATTTTGCAATCACCTACCACAAAGTGATAAGGGGCTGCTGCAGCAGATGACTTGTGTGCTTCCCCAAACGAGCTCCTCACATTTAGGAAGGTCGGCCGTGTCATTTCTCTAATTTTCTAACCGCAGAAATGTATATTTAGAAAAGAGCAAGGAAACTTCCCTTACCCTAAGCAATATTGCATAATGATGAAGGAGGAGGATTAGTGCAAAGGTTTTTCTTTGAGCAGAACTCTGAGAGATTGGGAGCTGGAAAGCCTGAATAATGACTTATTTCAAATATGCAAAGCCAGGGGTTTCTGTGTGTTTCAGATCCTTTCCTGTTTCACGTTGGTGTTTGGCACAGTGGGTGCAATCTCTGCAGCTGTAGCCCATGTCTTAGTCTGTATGTTTTCTCCAATGCTGCCCTCCTGGAGAGCCTTGGCCTCTCTAGGATGCTCCTATCCAGAGCTTTGGCATTTACCAGCACAGCCTCCTTGCTATCTGAGCCCCTTCCAAGCTTGTCCAACCACTCCTTCCCTTGGCATCCTCCCCATCTCCTGCCCCTTGACAGGTTTTAAAGAGATTTAGGCGTTGCTGTTATTACAGTTGCACTACTGGACTCATGAGTCTGAAGTGTTTAGACACAAATGCCAAAAATAATAACAAACAGTCCTGAGTGCCCTCGGGCTGCAGCCGCAGCTCAGTGACGAGTTTCCAGACTCTGTGTGTGGGAGAAGCTGAAGAGGGGGTCCCTGAGGCCCTGGGCAGGAGGTGGGTCGTGGCTGAGGTGCAGTGTGGTGAGGTCTTTGCATGGGGTTTGCAGCCATGGCTCGTGGCTGTGAGGTATAAAAGAGCCACATGGCTGGTTTTGGGGTGTGTGAAGTTGATGTGAGGTCACCTGGGGCTTTGATGGGGATGGACAGTGCCCTGGGAGGGACTGTTGCTCTGCAGGGATGCTGGGGAGCCCACTGCCACTGTTATTTCAAATAAAAAGCTCTCCTAGCCTTCTTCAGCAGGGTAAGACAGGTCATTTTGGCCACTTTTCAGTGTTTTCTGGCAGCTCCTTCCTCAGGGACCTTGCTGTCTTCATGAAGCATCCATGAAGCCCATCAGTTTGGGTGTGGAGTCTATACTGGGTGGTAGCTACCTACCAGTTATGTGCTGAGTTATTTAATTAACCTCATCAATGTGTCCCTCCGGACTTGTGATGCTCCCTGAAATCTGTGATTTCAGCACATGCACAGAACTAGTGAGGTTCACCCCTATCTCTCCTGGAGGTGTTTTTTAAACTCGACCTTGCAAAGTCCACCTCTAGGACAAGGAAAGCTTTTATCATGACAGTCATCCAAATCTGAGAAACTTATATTAGGTGAAAGGTTGTGGCAACAAACAGCTGCAAATAGTGGTACGTGGTTGTACTGGATGCATGATGGCTGGGGATTTAGAAGAAATATATGGTGACGAGGCCTGGGTGGGAATAGAACCATCTTTCTGTCAAGAAAATTAAAATGGTTTGGAAGTTATCTATTGGACCTGGCCTGGCTCAGGGTATGAAGCAATCCTTGGAGCAAAGTGTACACGGATAGTTCTGTTCATTAAACTTTTAGGAAAGGATGTTACCACTGCCTTGCACAATAGTCACAAAAAAAAGTCGGTTTGAGAATGACTAATTGTGGCAGTGGGAGTGTGATACGTGAAACGAGAGCCTTGGATTGGGAACATTGTTCCAAGACTTTCTGATGGTAGTTTTCATTTTAGTGGTTATATTGGCATCTCGTTTTCAGACAAGTTTCTGGAAAAATACTGTGAAACTTTTCTGTTTGGAAGTGTAACTTTCTGACAGTAACTCAGCAGCGGTTTGTCCCTTTGCACAGCCTAATGGATCAAAAGTTCAATTTCTGCATAGTCTATTACTTGCATACTCAATAAAATAGGATGCACGAATGGCTTAGCTTTTTTTTTTCTTTTTTTCCCCACTAAATGCAATTTTTCCCCTCAAAGATTACTGAAAATTACTTTTGCAAGTCAGTACGAAGGCTTATCAGTCCAGTGGTGTTCAGATCCCATATTAACTGCCTCACATTACTGTGAACAAGAACTGCTGTGGAAACCAATGGACTAAGAATGTAAAGTACATACTGCTGATGTATGTCCCTGCAGTAACCCTTTCCCATCACAGGTATCTGATAGACTCTTCTTCTACAAACAATTATGTCTTATTTTAAAAAATGTTGTATTGTAGAAATTAAACTTTCCTGATGCTTTGGGGCCACATCAGTCATAGAGTTTGTGACTGGTGAGTACAGAGAGCAAACACTCCCCACTATGGAAACATGTAGAAAGATTGCTTTCACAGCATGCTCAGGGCATATTAAAAAAATTATGTTTCAGCACAAAAGGAAAAGAATCTAGCCAATGTCTGTCAGGCTGCTTTAAATATTTTATTTTGCCTGTCTCCAGAATCAGTGTATCCCAGAAGAAGCCATCCCTTGGGGCTCAGCCCTTCAAGGATATGGCATTCTTCAATCCCATTGATTTCAGTGGAGCTTGAAGGCACTTAATACTTTCTAGGCTCAGTCCCAGGCTCTAGAAAGGTTACCCTGTTCATGTTCACCTATTATAGCCCTGCCAGGAGATCTAATACACTTTGGTTTAGCCAAAAAAGGGAAAGTAGGCAAGTTCGCAATAAAAACAAGGAGCTGTTTTTTAATAAAAAAGCCAGTCCCCCATGGGGATAAGTTACCAAGGGATGGGCTCTCCCATTCTGTAAAGACTGTACAAGGACTCTATCTTAATTTACCAAAAAAATACTACAGGTCACAAAGACTTTGTGGGTTGCATGCAGGAACTGCAAAGCCAAAATCTCCTGTCTGCAGTATGGGACGAACATGGAGGTGAGATGGTATCTGTAAGATCCCTTTGCCCTTAACAAATCTGCACCAATTTCATATATGAGAGAGTATCTGAACTGAAACAAAAACCTAAACCCAAATATTTCAAAAGAACCTCAGTGTTGAAAGGTGAAGGGCTTAAATGCCTGAGTTTTGCTTTCTTGCAGGACTGTAAGTTGTCTTTCTTGTGTGTGTCAATCTGTGTTTGCATCATCCCCAGTCACAGGTTTGGTATTTCGTGCAGGGCGTATGTAGACACTCACTAGTTCTTTTCATCCTTATCCCTCAACAAGTAGCCCCAGACCTTATATAGAAAGGCCTCAGATGGTGCAGTGATCTCTGCATGATGTGTTTCCTCCTCGGCATCACTGCCCTGCCCTCTCCCCATCACGCACGGGCTCCACAGACGCTAATGAACACATTTCATGTTCTGACAAGAGGAGGAAACATGAGGAAATGAGGCACGTAGCAGTGAAGGTCAAAAGTTTCCATTTACTTCTGGTGCCCAGCTTGAGACACCTGAGTCACTCACTCTGGTTTCTCAGAGCTTGGCATCACCTTTGGCAGGTGGCAAAGGGCAGTGCATCGCTGGTGGGCTCCTGCTTCCCTGTCCCCGGAGCCAGGGAGTTGGATTTGGCTACTTCCACCTTCCACAAGGGCATTGCCTCTTAAGAATGGCCACACATTGCAGGAAAACAGCTGCAAAATGCCACAGCACCACTAAAATAGCCCCGTTCTGTTGCCCTGGTGCAGCGTGCACTGCTCTTTAAACCATATAGAGTCACCCTTTACATGTCAGTCAGTTCCCCACTAGTGATCTCTAAGCTGATGGTCTCAGCCAGCTGCTTGTGGCTTGCCATTTGCATGCAGGGCATGAGTGTTTTGCAAGTGTGGGCAAATTACTGTTGTGTCATCATGAAAGACTCTCTCACCAATAGGCAGAAGGCAGGACAAATATAAGACAGGACAAATACAAGACACTTAGAAACACTCAAAGATACTGCAGTGGTAACACTGGGAAGAGGGCTCAGTTCTCCAGGCAGCATTACTTTTCATAGAATCATAGAGTAGTTTGGATTAGAATGGACCTTAAAGAACATTTAGTTCCATCCCTAGACCAGGTTGCTCAGAGCTGCATCCAGCCTGGCCTTGAACACTTCCAGGCATGGGACATCCACGACTTCTCTTGACAACCTGCTCCAGTGCCTCACTACCCTCACAGTGAAGAATTTTTTCCTAATATCTAATCCAAACCTCCTCTTTTCACTCTTGTCCTGCCCCTGCCTCCAAGCTTAGAGGAAAACCAAGAGCTGCCAGTGCCAGACCTTCCATTGGAGCTACAGAGTTATTAGAAGAGGAACTGAAACTAAACCAAAACCAAACCCCCAAACTCATTTGTTTTATTCCTGGTGTGTAAGTTGCATTCCCACTAGAGGAAAAAAAAAAAAAAAAAAAGAGGAAGTTTTTTTAACCCATGCATCGGCACAGATAGTCACAGAAGCCAGCAGTATATACCAGTTCAAAAATGAATAGATGAAATTCATGCAGGATGTTAAATTCAGTGTTTGTGATGCTCTTCCTTTTGAGGCAGAGCTGCTCCCTCTAGCACTGCTCCTTGTGCCTTCTCCGTCCGTATCCTCCCAGGGATTTGCACATGGCCAGTCAGAAAACAACATCTGGACTGGATGAACTATTAGTCTGATCCACTCTTGCAGTTCTCGTGGTCTTAAATTTACCTGCACAAAAGTGCACACACATCAGCTTGATAATGCTAGTTGCAGCTCGGACAAAAATACAAATAAGCCGCACGGAGTGAGACACTGTGTATGCAAAGTAAATCAGTGTGCAGAAGCTACAAAACCAAAGACACGCTGCTGACTGACAATAGTTTGCCCTGAAATAAAAAGTAGGTCTGTCTGTGGGCACAAGGAACATACTTACTACCTTCCCTCCATCCTGCAGAGCTTTTTGGTGAGCGAGTACCGGTCTCGCTCAGGCAATTTACATGAGCGGAAGTGTGACAAACGGGGACAGTCCCTACCTTGAAGTAACAGGCCACAGAAGGGAAGTTTAGCAAAAGCAGGAGTCATTAATAGTCATTCCATCTCGCTCTGTGAAGTTCACTGAGGTTTAATTAAAGCACTGATATGTTTTTGACTGACCTTATTTTCATACCTGATAATCAGTAAACTCATTATAATTTTTTAAGCCTGGTTTCGAATCTAGCTAATTAGCACTCTGTGGGTCAGCATCTGAGTTAAATAAAGACATAGAGGAAAACTCCAAGATCTGCATATTTTGGATGCTCCCTGCAAAGGTGAGTGGTCATCAAGTAATTCCACCAGCAGAAGGCTGAGCTGGCACTGATGGGGAGGTGTTTTTAGGTGCTGGGTGAGCACCAGCCATGCAGTGGGGGCAGGACAGAGCTGAGCCTCCAGCTTTGGCAATCAGGGCCTCAGAAATGACTCAGACTGCAGCTTTCTACAGCTGAACCCTTTGAAGCCCTGATCTGTACAGAGCAGATCTGGAGAAGAGCAGGGCACAGATTTCATTGCTTCTTGCTGCACTTGAACACAGTATGTGGGGAATGAGTGACAGGACACAAGAGCAGCAGTTTTCAGCATTTCCAAGAGGGAAATGTGACCTTCTCTGTGTTCAGTGTGGTGCTCAGCTGCTCATGGGACAGGCTCCAGCCCAGACTGGATGGCCTTTTCCCTTGTACTCAGCATCCTTTCACCAGCTGACCCTCCTGGACTTCTCCTGCAAAGTACTTAGTGGGCAGGAGAGGTCCAGGGAGGTCGTACTGCAATAAACACCACCAGATCCTACCACAGGAGACACAGTGGTGGGCTGGGGAGTGCAAAACCAATGCAGTTAGCTGAGACTTCCAACAAGAAAACTGTCAGGAGGAGAAGGGGACAAGCAGTACCAGGCAAGAGTTGGAGAAGAATATTGAAGGGGAGGGTCTCTTCTCTTAGAGGAGGGCAAAGAGCAACAACCACATTGGCCAGCAAGTGAGGAACAGTCTGGGGCCACATGTGATGTTCCTCTTGTGTTTATATCTGTGCTCATCATTCCCATTCAAAGCAAACTGCTTCCATCTTCAGCAGTCAGGAATCACCAATGGTTTAAATGCTGGGGAGGAAACAAATAATTAAAACACTTAGCACCTGGCTTGCACTTTGCACATTGACAGCACTGCACAGCCATCAGCTAATGAACTGAATGAGGTGTTCAATTACACAATGATTGTTAACGCTCAGTTAAAATCTACAAAACTGAGCACCAAATGGTGGAGCTGCAATTTCAGCTGCCGGCTTGTAGGCACTTCCTTCATAATCACGGATGGTGCTTAGCAATACTTAAAACAAACTATTTCTCCTCTTCCACCAGCTTTTCCTGATGTTTGTGTGTAATGGCCTGATCTTAAATGAGCCTCTCCCTTTCTGGGAGCTTGTAAATCTCATGCTGTAAGACTCCGTGCAGTGTGTGTGAGGTATGCTAGGCAGGCTGGTGATTTCCTTAGACAAAGGCTCTGTTGCAAGGCTTTGCTGAACCCGTGACATTCACGTAAAAAAGAAGGAAAAAAAAAAAGAAGAAAAAAAGACCAGTCTGTAAAGTAGCTAGAACATTCAGCTAACTATTTATATCTATCATAATTGAAACCTGACCAAGTCTTGGGTTTCTTTATAACTTAGAATTTGACCAAACCTTCAGCACCTCCGTTATCCATGCAGACATGCAGACACACAGTTATAACAGCCACATGATCAGCTGCAAAACTAATGGCTAAAGCGTGTGATAAATTGCATTTATTCCTCACCTTTAGCTCTTTCACCCATATGTTGGCCATCTCCTTTGCCCTGCATGCAGTGATCCATTGCCATGGGACTACCTTTCCCGTCCTGTTTCTCCCTGCGAAAGCTGTTTGTGCCTTTCAACAGCCAGCCATAAATCTGCTGCTTCCTTTTCTTCCTGGCAAAAGCACAGGAGCCCTCCACCCCCAAAGGCAGAAAATTCCCATTGCTGATGAATCCTGCCCCACTGATTCCCTCTGTGCTGCAACTGCTCCCAGACCCAAGCTTTTATTTCCTTGCATGCACAGGGTAGGCAGGGCTGTCCCCATTGTGATGGCTTTAGTGAGCAAACAGGCTCCAGGGATTTCCTCAGCAGGAGGAATTTAGCAGCTCCCATGCTGCCCAAACCCTGCCCATCTTCTCCTGGTGTGGAGTGGCAGGATGTGAATATGATTCACCATGAGTGTGCCAAGATGTAGTACACTAATGTACATTCTCCAGATAGTGCTGTTTAAAGAAATTCATGCTTCTGTCTCTGCAAGCATCACTTTATCCTCAATTTTATGATTCTAGATGATAAAGCTGTACAGAAGTGTGACTGGATGCTAGTTCCTTCCCCATACCCAGTTTGCACTGAATCAACATTTTCCCCTGTCTTTTGGTCTGGTTGCAGAGCACCCAGAGTACAAGGTCATCGGGGGGAAGTATACCCTTGCCTATTTATGTGAAGAGGCTTTTTGATGGCTTAAGAAGCAGAGTAAGATGGCTGATGCTAGGAAGGTTCACAGGGAGCTTCACATCTGGGTGATGCCTCCAGCCATCGCAGTGGCAGCGTGTGGGGACTGATATCTGTCTCATATTAAATGACCTTTATTCAGATCAGCCATTGCATTGCACCATGCATGTGTCTGGTCTTTCTTTCTGGACACAGTGTGGAATTTGTTAGATGTTCCTTCAGCAGTTCCCTATCCCTAAGGGATAGGGAAGGGAAAGTAGTAGGAGCTGCCAGGTTAAAGAAAGAAAAGATTTCTGAACTGGAGCTACCAAATCTGAGGGTAGACATAACAAGGTAGAAGTACCCTCTGCCTCTCAGAGAGGCATTAGCAATTTGCAGACTCTAAAGACACACAGTGCTGTGGTTGGACTGAGACATCTGCATGCACCAGAGCCCTGCAAGACCTCAAAATATTGCTGCTGTAGTGAAGCATTTATGGCATTTGAAGAAAGAGACTGGGACAAAAAAACTCCAGGAGTCTAATCCTGGCTCTGATAGTGAATTATGGTGTGTCTCTGAGTGAAGAATTTGCCTTGCCTTTCTGTGGGTGTTTAGCTTGTGTGACTGCAAAGTGGGTACCACAGGACTCACCTGCCCCCCAGGTGAGCTGGCAGGCATGATGAGTTCACCCCCAGGCTTTCTGTCTGCCTGCCAGTCCCCTGTTCTCTTCATTCTGCCCTTGGAGCAAATTTCCAGAGTCCCAGCCCCACACACAGTCAACACCCTCCCAAGGCACTGCAGCCTTCCTGTCCACCTCCCTCAGAGCCCTGCCAGCCCCAGCCACTCACAGGGGTTCATTTGCTCCCTGAGTTAAGGTTTCCTTCCAGTGCCAGTGGTACCACTTTCCACCCTCACCTTGCACCAGGCTTCCCACCCCAAGTCAAACAGGACAATATTCCCACTCACTGATCACAAAGAGCTCCAAGGTGAACGATGCTTTGCCCTCCTGCTATGTGTACTCACCACAGTTTGTAAATATAGCTCTGGAAAATCATTCATTAATTAGTTTAAATTGCATTAATATAATAATGGAAGAGATTTTTTTTTTTTCTTTTGGGCTGAGGAAATAAACAACACTCCTACAAGAGCCTTTTACAGAACAAAGCGATGGAAGCAGCGGAGAAGATGGTGCTTTTAATGAAATGTGTATATTTACTTGTAAAAATGCACTATGGATGCATATGCCAGGTTATAAACAAAGGACTGAGAATCTGTCTGATCAGCAAGTCTATGACTAGCTACTAATTAGGTGTATCTCATTTAGGAAAACCCACTTGGCTGCCTGAGTTTTATCTGGGGGAGGACAGGACAGGAAAGCAGGAGAAGGCTGTGCAGGAGGAGCAGCAAGAATGATGAGACAAAGCGAGTTTGAAGTTAGTTTCTCTCATCCTCTACCTCAGACATGAAGGCCAGACCCATTAGCATCTATTCCAATACAGTGTGGGTTTTAACTTTTCCCTTTTCCATCTTGGACTTTTTCACTGTCTGCACAGCACAGGGAGAAACCCCTTTGGGAGAGGGATGCCTGGCTGGACTGGGCTCCTGAATGCAAACTCTGTGGGGCCAAGGTCCAGCCTTCTACAGGTCAAGGCACCAACACATGTTTTAGAGACAACTGTAAGCAGTTGTAAGCAAAGCAGCCCTACTCTTGGCGCTCGGGAAGAAACAGAGCACAGTGCAGGCGTCAACCACACGTAAAACAGTCCTTAAAAAAAAAAAAAATTGTTCTTCATAAATGAGACTTTCTTGGCTATGATCATTAAAATAAATGGAAGCAAAGAGATTAATAATGAAGTACTCCAAGCAAATCAGACAACATAGCCTGTCTCCCATCCATTTCAATCTGAAATTCACTTTGGCTCGTGCATCTGAGTCTGAGTGAGTTTTCCTGACTGATGGATGGTAGCTCACATCCAGGTATTATTTTTCTTCTTATTTTTACACTCAAAGGGTTTTAGAAGGCATGGTTTTGGAAATACCTATTGTCTGAGCCCAAAAATATATAGGTGGTTTCTAAATTGATTTTTGTAGACAGATGCTATTTCCATTTCATTTCACTTGAGTAGAAGAAGGTATCTGTTCAGTTATCTTGCTGGCTGTGACAAACAACAGTAAAATACCAAAGGAAGAAAAAAAAAAAAAAGGAAGAGTTGATGACAATTTTATACCTAGACAAAGAGATAAAAGTAAAGGCATCCACTTTTCCTTATACACCAAATTCAGTGTGAGACCACGATGAACATTGTGGCAGGAACCTGGAGCAGCATCTTCCCATGTGCTTAGCACACAAATAACCAGTCAGAGCGTGTCCTCACGTGCTCATGGTTGGGCACATGCTGAAGCACTTTGCTCTGTGGTGTCAGCAGATGTTTTGCAGTCCTGCACCCCACTCCTTTGAAACCTGGATGCTGGATCTGAAATCCGGACCATCCGTGCCCCCTTTGCTGTGATGAGCAGCAGTGCCCAGCCCTTCCCTGCTGCTGGAGGAAGGAGAGGTGGCTGTCAGTGACCCCCTCCAGGGGTGGGGACTGCTCTGGGGCAGAAATAACCCTCCCTTGAGCATCTTCCAGCCCTGCTGCGAAAGACATCTGGTTTGGAGAGGGCTGCAGGGCTGCTCCCTGCTCAGCTGAGGGGTGGGAGGGCGTTCTGGGAGGTGACTCTTTGGCTGAATTCCTGCCAAAAGGATTCCACTAATGCGGCCGGGATCGCATCGCTCCATTAATGGTGTGGCAGGGCTTCCTGAGCCTTGTGCAGGAGTCTTTTTGATATTATTATATAACTCCAAAGAAACAAAATAAATAAGTCATATCACTTATATGCTAGACTGGTAGGTGCAATGGAAAAAGCAAAGATGGATGGAAAATGTCACATTTTAGCCTAACAGCTGTATAGTTTCATGTTATATTTACACTGTTTGGTATTTAGCTGCATCAGTATCAGAACATTAAAATAATTTTTTAAAGATCAAGAATTAAACCTAGATTTCATTATTATTCAGAGCATACAAATTCACAGACCAGTTGCATTAAACATGATACAAATATCATGCCGTACGTAATGGTACTTGCACTAATTGCACATTCTGGCACATTATGGGGTAACGATGCTTGAAGTTACCAAACAGTTCAAAGATCAAAGGCCATGCAGTCAAAGATTTTAAAACAAATCTCCTGATATGTGAATTTATGATAATGTACTAAATTTGACCTCTTCCCCTCATATAAATAACTACATATAATTATATAATTATATAATAGTTAGCCTGTAGTCCCACAGCAATTACAGAGTTATTCCATGGGTATCTGAGCCCTGATAGGGTTGGGGATACCCAGCATCTACCCCTGTCTCCTACTCTGCATCTCTACCTTTCCATTGATTGCCTACATGAAAATACCCTGAGCTTTCTGTGTCTGTTTTGCCACGGATTTCACCAAGGCTCTACTTTTATCTCTAGTTGCTGGTTCCGTTTAATTGGTAGTTTGCAGATAATAGAAACACAGAGGAATATTATTCATTCATCTTCAAAGAGCTGGAAGCTGAGAGAGTCTGGTGGGGCACCCAGGAAGCCTTGCAGAAGACTGAAATGGGAAGGCAGCGTTTTTATCACCGTCCTCATTCAGAAAAAGAGAGAGAGAGCAAGAAAGAGCGAGGCAGCCTGATCAGGAGCCAAAAGGAGATGATTATGTGGTTATCCAGAGGGATTCTTTCTATTACTTGAAAAATCAGAGTGCAGATTTAGAGAGACAGGTTGATGTGCTCGGGAAGATCAATGAATATGAGAGGTTCATTGATGGCATATGCTTGGGTTTGGACGGAAGTGGCAGGTTCAGAGGCAGTGACAGCAGAAGGGAAGGAAAGAGCTGGTGGTCAGTGGCATGTCCTGGGGGCTACCCTGTTAAATAGAGTACCCCTCCCAGTGAGAAGAGCTGGCACCAGGGCCTTGGAGCAGCAAAGCTGAATGAGACTGCAGCCATAGATGTCAAGGAGTGGAATTTCAAGAACAGGTTTGTCTGAGAGAAGCTCTGTTGGAGCTTCAGAGATGCTGCTGGTGGGAAATGGTGAGGGAGGGGCTCAGCAGTGCCCTCGGAGACATCTGCAAAAGGCAAACAAAAAACCTCACCTAACAAAATGCTCTCAGTTTCCCAAGGCTCTTCATATGTAAATGTTTACTCACTTAGTTCTTTTATTAAACCACCTTGCAAACCCTTGCCACGAACAGTTTTAAGACACTCTCCTGCTCTCTGCAACCCTTGTGTTTACCCTGGTCACTTCAGCACCCTCACCCAGCCCTTTGTCAGCCAGCAAAAGCACTTGGTCCTGCTTTTCTGCAGAAAAGACCGTCCATCTGTTACGCATTGATAGAGGGAGCTGCTGAAGATAGAACGACTAGAAATATTTTTCTTGGCAAGGAGGAAGAGGCTTGGAATGAAAGCAAGTTAGGGACAATAAAGATAGCCAGGAACTCTGGAGCACCGACCTCCAGATGCATCCAGGGTCATCAGGGAAAGTATATCAAATGTTAACAAATATTGGGAGCCAAGAACTAATTTTAAGGAGGACTGGAAGATATTCTTGTTAGTTCAGTGAACATTTTAAAGTAATCACGGTAGTTTCTAACATCATGGAGCATTTTGCCTGTTTGTTTCACCTACTGTTTTTTGCAGATTTCAAAAATTTAGAAAGCCAAAATCATGGATTCTTAACTTAGGGCAATCAATAAAACCAGGAAATTTATTTTCCACATGGTTAATGGTTTATAGGAGTTTCTGTCTCTATTTTGTATTTTAATAAGCTGTGACGATGTACAGTGATTTAAGTAAGGCACACACTTAAAGGCAGTGTGCAAATAAGTTTTGTGACGGCCACCAATGTGATTTTAGAAAGTTAGCTGTGGTTGCAGATTTAGCTATGGGGTTGTTTTAGGAGTCCTTTAGGAGACCCATTTGTATGCACTTTACTGTCAAGCCCACATACATGAGTAGGTGCTTCAGAACAAACTGAAGCAGGTTCAGTACTGAGTGTCTGACCTGGTCTCTGCTCATCCCAGATTCTGACCAATGCCTTATTTGCACTTCTTATGATTACATTAATTTTGAAGTTCTTCTTAAATACAGTAAAGTTCTTGGAAAACTGCAAAAAGAAATGTATTTTAGATGTTCTAACCATGAGATACACATCTAAATTGTCAAACTGAAAGGCATATGTCATAAAAGAATATAAAGTTCTGTGCTAAATCTAATGTATAAATAGCTAATCAGGTGAGCAGGAATCCAGCAAAAATATTAGTGGGGGAAAAAAATGGAGACAAAGGATGAAGAACTGTATTTCTTTATTTTATTTCTTTCCTCATCTGAAGACAAAAGTGCTGGGTGGCCTCAGTCAGAGGGCATAATGATGGTGGGGTAGAGGAGAAAGTAGTAAAAGTAATAGCCATGGTCAGGCTCAGAATTATGACCCAAGTGATTCAGCAATACTCAGATTCCAGGGGATTTAATTTAACTGGAAGAAAAAAAAAGCATTTAAAAGGAAATCATATATTAAAGTGTCTATGTGCATCCAAATGTGTATGTGTGTATATATTTATATAAACACATACTTGTACGTGTATATCCATATGTTCATGGACTGTGCCTGTGAACATAGATCTGTACAAAATACATCATTAACCTTCAATTCAGGAGTAACAGCATCCATGTGAACAACTGCTCTGCAACTGAGAAAGTGTTTGAGTGTTGTAAATTGCCAAAGGGTTTAAAAACCAGGGGACTGATATAAAAATTAGGAAATTAAGAGCAATCAGGTTATTCAGACGGAACTATTGTATTTCATTCTAAGTGCAGTAAACATATGGATTACTCAGCCAATAAGACCAGTGAGGCTTGTGCTCTGGAAAAAAATGATTTCTTTTATTTTTTTTGTAATTTCTACTCATTCATGGACGTAAACCAAATATTCAGCTGACTGACTGACCAATTTGCCAGTAAAAGTTTGAAGTGTCGTTCAATTGAACATCACGGATGGGTTTTTTACTCCTTTATTTATTTTGAAGACAAATTGTGGTAGTTATTTGCTGTGTTTGTTAAAGTCTGCCTGCTTCAAGGGCTCCATGTAAAATTCACTCAGTGAAATAATAAGCTCTTGTAAAGACTTATTTTATGCCCTAAGCCCTCCCTATGGCATGTCAGTCCAGTAGTGTATGAGTTCTGGGGTGAGCATGGTCAGTGCCTTTGTTGGGCTCTGCAGGGTGTGTGTGAGCACCTGTTTGTGCAATGGCATTTTGAGCTCTGGTTTTGGGCACTTAAGCTGTTTTAGTACCTCAACAAACAGATCACCACCTTGGTTTCAGCTTTTGGGGGTTTTTGCCAACCCAGACACAGATGAGAGGAAGGCAATAGTTCATAGAGGGTATTGGTAACTCCCAAGAACATCTGGGGACTAGGTCAGAGAAGTGGTGGTGTGACCCACAGCTTTGCCCTTGCACCTTGCTCTGCTGACCCAGAGAAGGAGCAGGGGAAATGCTGCCATAGGGGTGCAGGTGGGATTGCTGCTGTACCTCAGCCACCCATGGACACTGCCTGATGTGCTTGGGCTCTTGGCAAAGAGGGGTTTGCCCTGGAAACTGCCTGCTATGACCTACAGAAAGGTATGACATACTCAGCTGAGGTGCTCTTTGAGATTATCCTACGGGGGAATGGACAGCTGGGATTTAGCCTGGAGTTGTGCAAATTAAGTTGGGCAAATCCAGGATAAGTGTGAACTGGTCAAGATGGTATAAAGGTGCTGGAAAAGGGACAAAAAAGCTGTTCTCTGGTTCCTCTGTGGTGGTGCAATGATGCACTCACAAGTGTGAAAATCTTGGTGAGGAGACAGCAAACTTCCCTTTGTGTGCATTGATGTGCAGCAAAGTCACTGCAGAACAGGCCTGGTTTGTTCACCAGCACAAACCACAGCCACGAGCCCAGGGGTGATGGCAGAACACGTGGGTCTCTCTGCATTGCCTGTATTTACATAAAGAAATTTCACTTCAGTTAAAGCTTCCTTGGGAATATGCAGGGGCCGGGAAGGGGGGAGCTCTGCAGTGGATGATGCTGTCTCAGCCTTATATAAATACCTGTAGAATTGCTCAAATAGTTCATTAGTAGCTTATGAGTTTGTGTGCTTGCATTCCTCGCCAGCTCTAATTGCAAGGATGTTGATTCGCATTGCATCCGAGCGGAGCCGGTGAACAGATTCTCTGCTCTATTGCACCATTAAATGAGGTGTTACTGTGTTTGACTCGAGCTGAAAAGGATCCCTTCCCAGTTAGTAAAGAGACCAGCTTGGGCTGACCTAGCTGGGGACAGATTTCCTTCCAAATCACAGAGAAGTCCTCCTGAATATGAGATGTTAATTGTGGCAGGAATTAAGGATTAAACAGTCATGGCTTCAGGTTACTAGTGGGAACTGAAATCAGGATTACAAAGGAAACTGGGCCATGCCCTCACAATGCTATTACCCCAGTTCTCGAATCTAAAAAACCTTAGAAACTCATCCTTGGTGACCAATAAAAACTAGTCTAAATTGTGCTTACTGAGGCCTGAGGAAAAGAGTCATAATTGTGCAGCCAGAGTCTGGACACCTTTCAAAGCAGAAGATAACATCAAGGGCGAAACAGTGAAATTCAGCCCTGATTCACACCCTCTGCAACCTTTATTAGTGCAAAGGCCACTACGTCACCTCTTGCCTGGAAGAGTCAGACCCCATGCCAGAGTCAGGCACTCACACCTCGAGTCACTGCAAAGAGAGGAGATGCAAAAGCATTTCCCTCTGGGCACAGAGGCAGAGAAGTCCCTGGGTGAGTTCAGCCTCAAGATTGGAGTACCCATTCACCTGGATGCCCCATGGCACCCACTGATGGGCTCAGCGTGAGGGCAATGACCCCCATCCACCTTCTTGAGGGAGATGCTCAGATGGGCTAAATATTTAGGATGGTACAAAACCCCACACCTGACCCCAGAATACAAAGCCATAGAGATGAGAGGGGAAAAAAAGAAATTCTGTGGATTAAATTTATTACATAGTAGCACATACTTAATAACCAATTAAAGCCAAGATTTATTGGGAGCTAAATTACATTTGTATTATAAATAGAACTAGAATATACTGTTACAGAATAAAAGCAAAACATTTTAGCATTTAATATTGTAAAAGACAAAGCAATCTAATGGACCCTAAATGTTAATGGGTGTAAAGATTTACACTTTAATTGCATTTTCAAGTCATCTTATTTTACAGTGCTCTCTTTTCTATGTACATAGAAATCAACAATGTGCTGCAACATTATACTTAGTAGCGGCAAGACTGACTTAAGGAAACCTGTTATTATAGGCAAGATCAGTTTATTATGTATAAATCCTTGCAAACATTTTAATTGAAATGAGCAGTGGACTTTCACTGACCTTGGCTGCATGTATGTGAGACCTTCATAGCAAATTAAGCTGGTGAAAACTGTGTGTGAGAAGCCAAGAAGGGAGGGAGTGGTAACAAGGCAATTTCTATATGTAAAGCCAAAAATTAAACTATATCAGATTTAGGGATTTGCTTTATGGCAGGTAAAAAAAAACGCAAAACAGCCCTAGCAAATGATGAAACATGAAATTATATCTGATTAAATTATCAAATAATAATATTGTATTTATTTAAGTATTATTAGCTATGATCAATTTTGGGATGACATCTGAGGTTGGCATTTTAGGACCTGCTTTCATAGCATATAGAAATGTCACAAACTTCCCAGAAACTGATTCTTGTGCTCATAAAATTTCTCTTCCAGTTTGTGTTACCGCTTCGAGATTCACAAGCTGAGTTACAGTTACAGATGAATCTAACTCATATTACATTTGAAAAAATAAATGTGCACTAAAAGTAATTAAAGCATGTTGGTTCATGAATAATACACCATTTTACTACTATTTGCCGAGTATAATGAGACGAGCTACTAAATTGACAATGAATGCTCTATTATGTGATTGCCAACTGTTTTATAAGATATTGAACAGATTCATTTATTCTATCATCATGTGCATTATCAAGCTATTGCTTTTTAATAAATTAATTTCTCCCGCTTCTCTCCAGAGCCTTACTTTGAAATCTGGCTGAAGGCATAAATGAAATTAATTCTGTGGTCTGGGTTTAAGTGCCAGCGCCGGGTGACTCTCAAACACCGCGGCGCAGTTGGCAGCCGAGGCACGGGGGGATTCCTCTGGGTGGCCGCGGCAGCGCCGGCCCCGGCGGAGAGGCTTAATTGCCACGGCAAGGAATTCCTCCTAATAGCCAGCTGACAGAAACAGTCGCCCCTGCAGGATAGGGCTCTCTGACAGCTCTTGTTTATCAGGGGCTCTCCTTGCCAGTCATCCCCTTTCCCCTGCCCTTCACCCCCACCCACTAACCCGCCGTAAATTGACCCTTTAATTGTTCGGCAGCCTAAACCTGGTGACACCAGCCATTGACTGCGAAGCAGCGCTTAATCCCTGGTTGGGTGATAGTGTCATTAGGAAAGTAATGTGACTGCGGGGAAGAATCTCCCATCTCGGCTTCGGGCTGGGTTGGAAGGGAGGATTATCTGTGAGCCCTGGGCTGGGGCTGAAGCAGCACGTACCGTCCATGCAGCCCCGATGCTGCCGAGCTGTTTCGCTCGATGGTAAACAACTTCTAATTGCGGCTGTTGACAGGACTCACTGTGTATAACTAACCTTGCTGCAATGTTATTATTTCTGAAGGGAGCCTTTCTCCATATTTTTAACAATAAGTCTGACAGGTGTCATATTAAAAACAGGGCTTAATTCTAATGCAACTATTCCCACCCGCCTTTCCCTTCTCATTTTTGTGCCTCTGTAATGCATGAATTTCTCCTGCTCATAAAGATTAAAGGAACAGCTTTGCTGGAAGGAAAATACTGGTTTGTTTGTAGTCCGGGTACATCTGAGATGGTCTCAGCACCAGCTCCCTTTCTCCTCTCTTCTCCAGCCACGCTGGCTCAATGCTGGGAGGAAAGAGAGGAAGAGAAATAAAGCTTTCCCTGGGATGAGAGGTAATTCAGTATCCATTGAAGCGAAATTTCAGGCTTCCTTTGAACTGTGACCCGCAGCCACCGGCCGGGCTCTCCGTGGCTGCTCGGCCTGTGATGCATGGCTGACTGCTGTCCACCAGAGACCCAGCCCGGGCCAGCAGTTCACTTACAAGTTTACACTGGATTTAAGTCAAAATGCTAAAACGCTGGTGTTCAATCACTGCTAACTGTGTGCTCGGCAGACAGCTCCCAGCAGACTCCGTGCTTGTAAAATCCAATACGCCACATAAAGTAAGGGTTTATGGAGGTGTGAGGGGTTTAGAAGACTTTTTTTTTTTTTTCCCCCCTTCCCTCCTGCTTGTTTTTTTTGTGATGCTGCTTTTCAGGTGCTCAGAATGGCTTCAGCCTTGGCCCATCCCACAGAGGCAGCAGGCCAAGGCACAGAGGGCTGCACACGGAGAGGCACTACCCATTTCCATAACCTTCCCCTGTCTCTCCCGCCCTTCCTCTCAGGCTGCCTGCAGAAGGCAAAGCCCATTTTAAGGCCATTAGTTCCATGTTGATGTGATGATCAGTCAGGACCAGCGTGGCTCCCATGCACTCACTTTTCTCTGTCCTCCCTCTGCTAAAAGCTTACACATTTCACCCCCGCGAGCATCACACGCACTCCTCAGTCCCCGCTAAGAACATGACAGAGCTGCTCAAACTGCTGCTGCAAAGGTCTAATGCCAGCTCAAGGAAAAGGGTGCCTGCTTTGCCAGGAGGGATCACAGAAATCCGATGTACAAACCCCCTAATTTAGCCTGTGCTCACATATCTGAGGGCACTGCACCAGACCTGTGTAAGGTTTCTGTATGAACAATGTGCACGGTGCAGATCAGTCCCAAGAGCATTAACTAATGTTCAATTTTTACAACAGTTCTTTTAAAAGAGTGAAGATAACCAGCTAAAATAGTTTCACCAGGCGTTTGGTGATCTGTTCCGTACTCCCTTAAGGTAGATGATTTTCTGTGACTCAAAAAAAATATATATTATTTCTTCCTCTCTTTTTTTTTCTTCCCCCTGCATAAGCAACTGCCCAGCAAATTGATAAGAGCCCTTTTTAATTAGATAGTGAAGTTGTATGGGTAATGTTCCATATAAAAGGTCTATAAAACACAGCAGAATTAATAAAATGACTGCTTCTCATTTAATTCAGGTCCTCCAAAGGGATCCATATGTCTTGCTTTGGTCTGTTTGTAGTACTTCTCTCCACCACCCAGCCACGAATTGATTAAAATCACATTCCTCACTTAAAACTGGAGCCCAGTTGGTAAGAGATACTGGATAGTAATTAAGGTCTGTGCACAGACACATGAACCCCCATTAAAAAAAAAGTACCAAAAGGAATCATTGTGCATCGCTTGGATTATATGCAAACACAGCTCATGTTGACAGCTACCTCTGGATGACTCCATCAGTACACACTTTATCTCCAGCTGTCCAAGTAATTTTCCCAGGATTTCGCCCCTCTTTTTCACTCCTCTCCACACAGATGGATTAGAGCAACAAACGGTTTACATGCTGCACATCATTAGCTATCCTCCCTCACTACCCAGCAGATAACAACTGGGCTCTATCATCAGGACATTCATAACACCTTGACACTTTTACAACTATGCTGTTCTCTGCCAGAGCAATCTTCTCTTTTAAAGCATGAAGCTAATTCACGAAACACCCCTTGGAAAGTACTCTGCAAACGCAACAGGGGTGGGGGAGAGAAGAAAAAGCACAGCCCAGAAAAGGCATCTAGTAAATAACATAGTTAGCAGCGTAGGGAAAAAAAAAAAAATCAAGAGAAAAGCAGCACATTCTTTCTCTCCAAGATACCTCTCTATTTTCCCATTTCCTCTGTCCCACGGTGAAGGACACCAGCAAACAGGCATCTGTCTGCTGTATTTCAGTGCTCCCATCACTGTGTCATTCAGGCACCTCCAGAGCCTGCTGTCAGCAGGCTGGAGCAGGTAGACAGGGTGGCTGTGCAGGTCCCTGTCTGTGTTCCGTGCTCCTGGTGATGTTTTGGCTGCTTCCCGGGCATGGGTTTCACCACAGAACCTCTTTGCAAAGGGATCAGTTGAAGGCTTTGGTCAGTCATGTCTTTACTTCTGGCTATTCCAGTTTTCCTAAACTGCCTCCAGTCTTAAGGAATCTTGACTCTAAAAGATTTGTTAATAAAACAATATTTTCCCTTCGTGTGTTGGGACGCTGCTGCAGATTCCACTCAGGCTCAGACATGGGCTTACATTTAGAATAAAACACAAACCTACAGCAGCCACTGGAGATGGAAAGCAATACATTTTAGCTGCATTTTCCAAGCTTCTCAGCATGCCCCCTGCCGCCCCAACCATACATTTTAATGTATAGTACACGCTTGTTTAAAAAAGAAATACATAAGGAGAAAGAGTAATTACCGTAGCTTAAATTCAGCCCGATAAGAAGGGCTTGCACAGTCTGAGCAGCTGTTCCACTGCCATTCAGATTATGAAAATATAATCCTAGAGAACCTTGTCAAGATAAATACAGAGCATGAAATGTATAGGCAATTTTTCCCCAGCCACATATAATGATCAATTCCAAAGCCACAAGTGATACCAAAGGACAAAATAAGATCTGTCTAGACTTTCTCACTTACAAGATATTGATCATTCCAATGGTAAACTGGTTAGTATAAGTGTGTTTGGCTTGAAAGGTCATGAGCTTAACACCTGACAAAGAGTTATTCAACCTTGATATAAGTCAAATTATTGCAATGTTGCTGGAAAGACTTTCTCTAATAAAAATCTCTACCTGGGCTGAGAATATCTGAAATTTGTCTTCCAGGTGTCAAAGGAGAAAACAGGGAGGGAAAAAAAAAACCCAAACAAAAAAACCCCAAACTAAACCAAGACTTGGCATGGGTTTCTGCTGGTTCCCCTCTATGTAATTTTGCAAGTACAGGTCCCAGCAGTCAGTTACTGTCTGGGCAACATCTGCTTCATGGACAGCAGTAGAAGCTGTCACTGACTGAAATGGCACATCCATTCCCCTAAGAGCTTCTGGTGGCTCTTCTATCTCAGCAAGGGAGTTTGCTCACTCGCCTACCCGGACTCGCAGATACAGGGCACCAGTTCAGGGTCCAAAAATTATCATTAAAATGGGAAATGCTGACTTTGGAAGGAAAGCAGGGGGGGGGAAGGGGTCGAGCAACGCCCTGCAGCGTGTGGGTGGGAAATGCTCTGCAGCATCACCTGCCAACACCTCCCAACACCTCCCCTTCAGAAAGTCCTGTGGGGCCTGAGCTGTTCATCAGACACACAGTCCTTACCCAGCCTCCTCCTTTTTTTATGGGGATAACTAGCAAGTGCTTATTAGGACTATTAGGAGCTTGATGTGAATTTGCTGGATCTTTTCCAAGAACTATAAATACCCGATCTATTTTGCTTTATTCAGTTCTTTTTGTTTTGCTGATATGATACTAGTTAAGGTTAATGGGGTTTGCTTTAATATTAGACACAGGATCGCTTAACTACCTTTAATGAACACTGGAGTCAATGCATTGTGGAGTAATTCACACAGACATTGCCTCAGGTAAATCAACCGGAAAAATGTAAGCCAGTCGAATAAATAAATCTGACTGGCTGTAAATGTGCCAAATTTTACACCAAAATATATTTGAAAGCCAATGGCTTAGCCACATCTAGGATATTAAAATGGAGGGTTTGGAGTCTGTTTCTTTTCAATTGCTTTTCCTTTTAATGTCCCCTGCACATCCCTCCTGTGCTGAAATCAAGCTGAGAGTGCAAGAAAAATTATTTTCACAAGTGTTTCTAATAGAAATAAATGCTCTACAGTTTTGTGCTTTTTCTTTAATTTGGAAAAAGCCCTTTTTTTTATACTGGTTATCTCAACACAGAAGCATGTGAGACAAAGAGGAGAACAGAGAGAGGAAGAAGGAAAATGGAGAAAAAATAGAGAGAGAAAAGAGAAAGAGAGAATGAGAGTGAAATAAAAAAGTAAGGAAGAAAAAAAACCAGAGAGCAAGTAATTTTATTTACATTGGAGAAAATTATGACACTGAAATTCTAGACAGGGCAATACACTGGTGACAATAAATATTTATTAACCAATAGGGAGCAGAAGAACCCAAGCAACTAAGTGAAGTTGGGGTTAATTTGTGCAAAACTATGCTAACATTAAAAGTGCTCTTACCTTGTAACACTGAAATAGGGAGCCATGCACAAAGGAAAAACACTGTCCACTTTCCAGATACTCTTTGAAGGAAGGCAGGCAATCTCTCTGAGTACTGAATTCTCATAAAAGCATGCAATATTTCAGCAATAAGGAATGACAGGGTGTTCATTATTGGTTATTAATGTTTGCCTAAATGGAGCATAAGGCCCAGGCCTTCGGGGGAGTGCAGAGCTCCCAGCATCACTTAATTACTGCCTCTTCTTAACCCAGCAATGCCAAGCTCCAATGCAAAGCTCTGCTGCCGTACCCTCCCTGTATTATAGGAGAGTAATTCTGTTTGGCTGTGAAAAGGAAAAATAATGTGCTTGTGAAGGCTGTTGCACAGGTGACAGAAGTTAAGCACTTTTCTCCCCAGATAAACTCCAGACAATACAAGGAATTTGCTGTAGCCATTGCTTCAACTTGCAAACCCTTCGACCCATTCCACGAATTTTCAGACATTACACTACACCAGCATCTGGTCTGTGTAGCACAGACTGGAGAAAACTTCTAGGAGACAAGAAAGACCTTTTATTATTCCTCAAAAGGCTGAAAAGATTCTCAAATAGCCCCTTTTATTTTTTTTATTCCAAAAATGTTTCAGTGCAGGAGAAAGCTCATAAAGACGTGGTGGCCTTGGGGAAGGGGCTGCAGATAATACAGGAAGACATGTGGGCAGGATTGCTTATCTGCTGAAGGCTGTTGCTACAGGGATGGCACAGCAGGGCTAAAAAAGGGCCATATATTCTTTACTGCTGCTTTAGGAAAGGCTGTGGCATCAAGTAAGGAAGCAGACAAGTAGGGAGCAGCTGAGGCTGCATTTCGGCAGAAGTGTTAACTCCTGTTCAGCAACTAATCCAAGGCACTATGATTGCAAACAAGCAAAATCATGGAAGGCAGGTTGTTAACAATAAAGCATAAATAATAAGGGGATCAAATAAACTTCTATTAACAATGTGTCCTTCTATTTATTTGTTTATATTCTGTCTACAGAAAATGTGATGCTGGACTGAGGATGGCTTAGAACAACCTTCTGGCATGAAGACAGCTACAAAGCACAAAATACAAAAAATGAACTCAGAAAGAAACGAGAAAAAAACAGCGTTTTCTTGGCACCAACAAGAAGCTCTTTATTTTTCCTCAAGTTTTCTTTTCTAAAAAAAAAAAAAAAAGTGGAACTAAGACATTTGCAGAAATGAGACAACAAACTTTCTCTTCAGGTGACAGTATTCAAGCAAGCATGTTGTTTTATTGAATTTAAATGGAAAGAAAAAAAAAGAGACAGATTTGGAATGGGATACAGTATCAGGAGAACTGAGAAACTGTGAACTTTCAAAGAAAAAAAAACTCCTTAAAACTGCGAACTGAGAAATGGATGGAAATACCATTTAAACCCCTGATTACACTCTGTGTGTTCTTAACGAGACATCATCATCTTTGCTAACTTGACAGTATTTAGGGAATGGTTTACAACGTATCTTTTATTGTAATCTTTTAAGAAAAAAACAGAAATATTTAATTAGCTGTGACTTTACCATTTCTGTTCAGATGTCTTCTTGCACCTTCTTTTTTCTAGACAGTGCATATATATTTGCAGCCAGCAGTCAAGGGCAGAAAAGATTTCTTTCCTTAATAATCTTTTGATTTGCCACACCCAATAAAATCCTTGTAGGGAAAAAGAATCAACACAACTACCACCTCCCAATCAATACCTAAAGCCTAACAGACAGTAATTATCAAAATAAGGAGGAAATCCCATATTGGGCTACATACCTATCCATTAATCAAAACAAGAGAAATTATCTGCAGCATTGCTTTTCTAAAATAAGACAAAAGATGCCTCCTTGGGTTACACTTTGAACAGGCTATAATCAAAAGAAGGAGAACCGAGACTAACTAAGCCCCAGGAAGCCGCATTGTCCCTTTAACCCGCAGTATTCCCCATTTCCCATTAGTACTTAACATTTTTCACTATGTTGTGACTGCTATTATTTCATTTAACACTGGTTAATCTGTATCGGAGGTACACGGAAACCCTCTAGATGATAAGATTGGACAGGTTCCAGCGTTGGCAGTTTCCGAGCGTGCACACACTCGTGTGTTTTGATCCTTCCAGGAGCTCCCTGCTATTTGGCCTGCCTGCCAATTCGTTCTTGGATCAGCCTCTCGCTCAGCTCCCAGAGGGCCGTGGCTGTGGCGTCGCCCTGCGCCTCCTGCGAGGGCAGGCAGCGGCAGCAGTTGTTGAAGTACATCCCGCCCAGGCCCTCCAGCTCCGTCGCCGTGGCGCAGTAGACGGTCGTGGCAGCTCCTTGTTGCTGGAATTTTTTAAAAAAAAAAAGAAAGAAAAAGAGAGAGAGAGAGAAAAAATGCATAAATATATATAGAGAGATATTTTATCGTAATTTTGACTGCAGCGCTTTGAAGCTGCGTCTTACGAAAGCATCGTGGCTGACAAGGTAACCTGCCCGGTGACAAGGCTGGAGCCCTGCTGAAGGCACTGCCTGCCTCCTGGACACTTATTTACCAACCACCTCAATGAGGCTTTTATTTTTTTTTTCCTTTCCTCTTAGAGCAAAAGAAAAGGAAAAAAGACAATCCTGAACCATCAGGTTTTTTGCCCCTTTTCAGTAAAAACCTGGATCGGCAGCAGGGGATGCCCAGGCTGTGTTTGGCACCACAACTGCTGAGCTGGGTTTAAAAGCAGCACCTCAGAGCTTCCCTTTACAACACAGAAAGCACTTACAGTGTGTCTGGGCACCCCCACTGCCCAGCCCCGACCCGCAGCACCGGCTGATGGATGGATTTCGTTTGTTTGGGTTTTTTAAACCTCTTGTACAAAATTAACCTGGGCACTCCAATTAAGGCCTATCATGTAAAGTGCAATTGGGAGTGGTGCCAAACCTGCCATGGATCTTTGATCAACAGTTTCACCGTGGCAGTTGTCACTGCTGCCATGGAAGAGTGTTTGTCTGCTGCAGGCAGAGACGGGCTGATTTTGCAAAGACGTGAGGCTTTCCACTGGAGTTTTGTTCTCTAACAACCATTCCTCATAAGGCTTTAAAAAATAGAGTGGATAGATTAGAGGTTTTTGTGGATCAGAAGGTATTTTTTTTTATTTTTCTTGCTTTTTAAAAATTTTTCTTCCTTTTTTTTTCCCTTGCCCTTTCCCTCTCTTTTTTTTTTTTTTTTCTTAATACCAAGTGAACAGGAAGAATGGGTTTCTCTGAATTTCTCTAACAGAAACATGGAGATGGAGGCCACAGGATTGGGGCAAGCACCCTGGCACAGGCAATGGGCTACTCCCTGGCACAGATTAAAAACAACAGTGCCAGAACAGCTGGAGAGAGGGCAAGAAGCTAGTTTGCTTTGTAAACTATAATTAAAAATAATAGGTGAGAGCTCATAGCAAAACACAACACTAATTTAAAACCGATAGAGTTTATCTGGCATCTTATGATTATTTATGTACATCTTAGTCCTTTCTGTGGTAACTAATTATGAGCTGATAGGAATCAGAATAAAGAGGCTGCCAAGTGCAATTGAAAAAGTAAACGAAGAGAAATTAGTTGTTGCCGCATTAAGATAATTTAATGGGAAAAGAGAATAGGCTTTAATCTCTTGAGATTTTTCCTTCAGTCATTTTTTTTGGCCTTTCTTTGTCACAACCAAGGAAACTCAGGGTGCTGTTAGGGGGCCAACCTGCAGAAGACCTTTAGTTTGCATTCTCATCCTTCAAGGACAGGAAGCAGTTTTAAAAGCCCCGATTCTCCTTATTTGAGGCATCTCAATTTTTTTAGAGGCAAAGAAACGCATATTTGTTTGCAAGACATGCATTTTCCTCAGCAGATGGGATTAAACTGATAATGATGACTCCACAGCTTAGAAATGATCTCCCACCACAAGGTAAACCAAAACTGTCTGTATTAAGTATTTTGAAAGGCATATATTTATCAACAGACCAAAATATTTTTAAAGTTAGTATAATACATAGTAATCCTCTTATTTAAACCAATATCTTTTTTTAAAAAAGAGAAAATATCTTAAAGGTGGTAGCAGAAATGGAAGAGAGTTCTACTAAAAATAATATTAATAGAGAACAATAAAATTTCTATGCTCATTTCAACTATCCTATAAAGCTCTACAGTATAGGTATGATCACTGTATTCAGCTGTTTAGAATGATTCAAAGCCTCTAAAGAGTATTATTAGTTTTTTGCAAGCAATTCAACTGGACTTTTATTAGAAAGGTAAAATTAAACTAAATTGCTCAATGCAGAGCGAGAGCCCTTAAGCTGTTGCTGAAAAGCATCCGTCCAGCCAAGCTAAACTCAGGCTATCTCTAACAGAACTCAGCTAATTCATAAAATGGAAGTTTATCAGAGCAGTTTAAAATCCAACTCAAACAATAATTTATCTTTTCAAATGAGTCAAATTTGATGACTTTTGAACAAAATTCTCAGCAGACAGAAAAACGCTCCAGAGTATAACAGCAGTGCTTTATACCTTGAATATTGACACAAGCTAGACTCCAAAAGAAGGGAATAGTTTTCCCCGTGTGAGCATAGGATATTTACTTTAAGTGATAAAAGATTATGTGGCTGGAAGCCCAAAGCACTTTATCTTGCGATGCCTCCAGTGTTTTGCTGAGAACTGGATGTAAGCAACGTGCCATTTGCTTTTTGGCTGTGTGTATCTTTACTTCTTTCTAAATGTTTCAATCGTGTTGGCTGCTTTGGAAGGAGAAAATTCAATGGTTCTATCATTGAAAGAAAAGTACCTTTCTTATTACTTAAGAGAAATGCAGTCGTATTTATCCCTTCGTTGGCAGAGGGTAAAGCTTTAGTATCTCACAATAACGGACAGATATGAACTCCTTGAGCCTAGGAGAATTCTTCAGACAGCAAAACTACATAACAGGAGGTGAATCCCAGATTCTCAAAGCCAGTTAAGCACCTCATTTCCTTTGGTGAATGTGAGCTGGTTGCATTCAGACACTTGAGGATCTGCCTAAGTGACTTGTCCAAGGACAGAGGGGAACAAGTGTCACAGAGTCACAGGAATCAAATCCCACTTTGGATTGGGAGGGGTATCAAGAGGTTCTCTAGCCCAACCTCCTGCCCAAAGTGAGATGCCCAGAAGCCCCATATATGCTGTGCTGAACAGGAAGGTTCTCAAGGGATAAATTCCTCCTTTGCATCTACAACTCAGATCCCACAAACCTCTGAGAAGAGCCAGAGCTGCAGACAACTGCAAACTGCCTGAGCTGCCAGCCATGCCTTGCTGGGCTGAGAAGCTGCTCCACTTCTGAGTAAATATTGTTTATCCCTCATGAAGGCAGTCCTTTGAATGACATCTTTATATGCTGGGGCTTATGACAGTTTAGTAACAAGTTTTAATTTTTTGCTCATCAGCTTTCCTGTTCACATATCATCAGCATACGACAGCAGAGGATGTTAGGGAATCTAATTAGTAAACAATTCCATACTGCTGATACAAGATGAAACATTCTTAAACCGATAAAAAGAGCACTTTAATCACTGTTGAATGACTTTCAATGCCAAGCGGTTTGTGCCATGTCAGAACATAATTTGAAGAAGATTAGAGTACTATATAAAAGAATTAATGTTAACAACTTCGTTAAAAAATGTCTTAAACAATGAGCCTGTCAGTTGTCACAGACTCTCCCTGATCCATTGTGATTAAGGCCCCCCCTCCCAACAATTTCAGCTGATAAACAATGCCAAAAGCGCTGGGCAACCTAAACATTTTTTTCCATAGGTCCGTCAGTTGTACAGGGTGCTAATCACCAGAGCTGGGGTCAGCCTTCTTTAACCTGCAACAAAGGCAGCGGGTTGCAATAATGAATACACAGGATAAAGAATTTGTGAGAAGCCCAACTGAATCTTTAATCATGCCTCAATGCCATTTCCGATCCAGTCAAACATTTGAAAGCTGCTAGGCAAGCACCACGCTATCAATCTTGCCAGCGTACCTAAAATTACCCAGGAATCTTGTTTTGGATTAAGTTGAAGAGTGTCTTAGTAATAAGGGTTCATCATTCTCTTCCGCAAATCATTTGTCAGTTTTGTAATACAATCTTCCACTGCAGCAGGGTGGGATTTATACAGCAGTTGCTGTTTATTTATAGTTGAGGCTCAAAGATCTAAATTATCCATCCTTCTGAAATCCTTTGTTGAGTTGAAAATACTAAGCAGATACTAGTTCATAGGCATTTATTTCATAACTGCTAGCTGTCTATTTGTAACTGATGGCACTGAATATAAACTGATATTGAATATCTTAGCAGTAAAAGAAAAGGGGTTCTTGAGATACAGTATATGGTAAAACCCTCATTAATGTAGGTAATACATCTATTAGTATTCTGAGATACCATTTATGTTCCTGATAAGAAAACATATTACACAGTTAATGTTTAGTTTTTAGATTTGTCTACTTTCAAATGCATGTTTATTTTCTAAAATTAGACGCCTGTTCTGAAGCAAGTTTACATACCAAGCATATAAATAGTAGAAACAAAGCCATAATTTATCTGTATATTTATCAACTATGAATGAATAGGATCCACTCAACATTGCCTGCCAGGGAGGTGGGATCAGCGTATTTGAAAAGGAGGGTTTATTTTCTTATGAAAAATTAAGGATAAAGGCCAGTTATCTTGGTAGCTTAAGGTTAAGTTGAGCACAGAGCATTTTAAAAGATGGCCAAGGGAAAGAGGTGAATTCAAAATGACATAAGAGGCAAGTATTTGTGACAAGGGCCAGATTCAAAGCAAGCAGCTCAAGTGAAATAAAAGGCAAGCGCTTCCTTGAAAATCTTCAGGCTGTTTCTATTATTCACATCAGGACTATTAGACAAAGCCAACATAACCCTAACATAAAAATATCAGATTCACACAAAGGCACTGTGAGCATACCATTTGTACCTAAATAACTCATTACACAGCAGTGTGAAGATGAGGTAGAATCACAGAATTATTAAGGTTGGAAAAGACCATTGAGTCCAACCACAAACCTAAGCTAATAACCAAGGTATATTCCAGATCGTGAAACCAATGGGGTCTCCCATATCTTCTCTGTGCCTCTGAAAAGCACCCTGAAGAGTTCAAATCCATTCTGCTAGAGAGGGAAAAACCCTTCACCAGCTGGCTTCTGTTATTCCTTGGAATAACAGACAAAACGATACGGAATTTGTTTCCACAGTGATCAGTTCCAAATTGTCCAAACCAAACCCCAAAGTGACAGCTGCTATTTTATATTCCTCGAGCTGCACGTCCACCTGGAGCTGCCTTCTTGGAGGCAGCAGTTGTTGCAGCAGTGGATGAGGATCTTCTCCACTGCTTGTTGTGAGCCTGATGCTGATGCTCAGGGGGGAGTTGTGGGGCTGTGCTGCCTGGGGGCACCTGGCTGGGCAGCCCCACTCCGAGCTGTGGCTCAGCACCTGAGCTCCCCTCCTGGGAGAAAACTGCCCTCAGAATGGATTTGTTTCCTTTTGGGATTGCTTGCAAATCCCCAGCTGGGATTTTGGTGCAGAGTTTTCTCAAACTATACTTATTCCTTTCTCTGTAATTTAAATTGGTTGTTTTTCCTATTGACCTCAAGTCTTTGGGAACAACATGGAGCACAATGACCTCTTCTAAAAAGCACTAGCAAGTCTAAAATCCTCCTGTTCTCATTCAACCTTCGGGATACCCCAGTATCTCAAGTGTTTTTAGGAGCAATCTTAAGAGCTGTTTGGAGGTATCACCCATGGCTGAGGCCAGTTGTAGCTGAGGGAGCTACTTCTCAATGTCAGGCATCACTTTACTCCATTTCCTACTGGGATAACTCAGAGCTGTGAGGGACAGTCACTTTTCCTACAATGCACTGAACAAGTTTTAGCCTTGCCTGTGAGATGACAGAACTGTTCAGTTCCTGCAGCAGTCCTCTTACTCAGAGCAATCCCAGACACTCAGTTATCTTATGAGTAACACTCAGAATATGTATGTATTAGTGTCCTGTAAGAAAACAGGATTCCTTGATTGCTTTTTCAGCCAGGAAATATGAAACTGAGACCTGCCTTTGCCGTTTTGGGTGAGTGTGAAACTGAAATCATATCTGCAGCTAAAAAAATAAAACTTTTGAGCTGCCAAATATGATCTAAAACCCCGAATCAGGCTCAGCTGACTTCAGGTCCTATTTCCACCCAAGTGCCAGCAGGAAAACGTGACCTGAACTGATGCTGTATTTACAGTCTTTTCAAAGGTCTCACCGAACCACATCTAAACCAGAGGTTCTCAACCACCTCCCCTTCCCCCATCACCACATTTAAACCAGCAAAGCATCTCTTAGAAGATAATACAACGGATAAACCAAAATCTATAAGGTCTGCTTTTTTCCTCTGATGTATTCCTTTTTCAACTAATTCCCAACTACAAAGACTCAAAACTCCATCAGCTTCTCTACTTGCAAAGCATAGTTGGTTTCAAGCTGTAACTTTTCTTAGTGTCATTAAAACCCTTACACATTTACAGTATTCTTTACATACATTATAGGAGATAAGTGTGCTATGTTCTTTGAGTGAGGAAACTGCAGTAGTTCACGAAAGAGGATTTGTTTTCAACTGCTGAGGCATTAAGACCTAGTGATTATTTCAACTATTCAGTACATGCAGCTATATTTAACTTACATTCTGGGTTTTAACTTTGCAAAAGAAATTGTGTCCATTGTAATAAATGTATTTTGATAATGCACCGTGTTGTTTGTGTTATGCAACACCCCGTATGTTCTCAATTACAGCAGTGACAGAGCTTGAAAACTTCCAACCTCCAACATCCAGTGTCAAACAGATTGTCTGCAATCACTCCACAGGAGAAAAAAAAAAATACAATACAGGACGTGAAGTCAGAAGAACTAGGTCGATTTTTATCTTTTTGACTTTTCCTTCCCTAGTGAGCTTGGACAAGTCACTTCAGCTCCCTGTACCTCACTTTTCCAAGCTGTAAAATGGAGAGAGTACTCTTATTTACCCACCTCACAGGGGTGTTGTGAGGAGTAGTTCACATTTATGGAGTGCTTTCATGCTTACTGTGGAAAAGCACTCTGTAAGTATAAAGTGTTATATTATTGTTAAAATGTGTACAAGATGTACAACAAGGTTGGCAAAATAGCTGACAAAAATGTAATTACCTTTCAAAATCATGCCTATTTTTCTCTGTTGCATAAACTTAATTCTTTAACCTGTGAAGCTGCCTACTACTCCGGACCCTGCTCCAGTCTCTTCCCTCTCTCACCCTGTTTCACTTTGCCCAGCTCACAGAGAACTTGGTAAAACTCTTTACTTGCCAAAACACCATTGAGTATCAAAAAATGGATACTTTAGAGGGAACTAGTCCCTAAAAGGGCAGTCATCTCTCCTACCCTTTGCATATGCTAGGCAGAGCCATCATGGCATACCAGGAGTGGGATTCAGTTGCCTAACATGGACCTTAAGACATCTGAGCTGCCTTAGGATATCCCACGTGCTCCACAGCTGTCTCTCAGAAGGGCACATATTTCTCATAGGTCTGGTATTGTAGCTGCCAGCCCCTCACAGATATCTCAGCTGAAACCATACAATGGTTAAGACAACAGCAGGCTGTGCAATGTAAATGCTTTTACCACAGCATCTGGGAGGGAGCTGGTTCCCACAGGCAGCACCGTGTTACTTTCTTTTCCAGTATCTTATTAAAGTCCACAATCAGCTTCTGAAAATTGTGTCAAGGCTGACACAGAGCTATCTTAAGCTCCAAAAGCTGTAATGAAGCCCGTGGCTTTCTCTTGCTCCACCGGCATTTGAGGGCAGGAGCAGCAGCACACCTCGCAGGCTGCTGGCCCTGGCCTCTTCACCCACACCACGTTTCCAGGCAGATCACTGCTGCCTTTCCTTCTCCTGCCCACTGAACTCCTGTTCACACCTGATTTACACTTTTAAGACATCGTTGCTCCACTGAAGTGGCAGTTTTGAACACTGCATGCAAATTTCTATGATCTTGTCTTCTCACAGGCTGGTCCGGAGCAGTGGTGCGATCCTGCATGCTTCTGCTCGTTCCTAGATTTGGGAAAATTCTCTGGGGAAAATTCCCTGAGGAAAATTATCAATCCTGATTTTGGAGTTTAATGGGGTAAGGGTGAGATCAGGTTGACCATGAGATGCTGCTGTCCATTCCTTGCCACCTGCCTTGTGTGCCAACACTGGCCAGTGCAGTGAGAAGCAAAGAGCATGTAAGGGGACAGTCCTTGGGCATCCCAGCAGCGCTGCTGGGGGCTGATCATACCTGAAAATCCACTCCAGCTCACTTTCTGAGCTTTTGGGATGCACATTTGTACAAACACGAGTCCTATCACAACTTGTTGGCCACTGTCAAAATAGAAATCCTGCGGAGGACGTTGGAAATCCTCCTGAGACACATAACCTGCCAGCTGAGGGAGGATTCTTCCAGGCAAGGGTAATTTGACGAGTTGAGCAAACAGGTTGTTGACAATAAACACACCCTGCCAAAAAGAGAGATTAGATGTGCTGCTGCAACTAAATCATCAGAATTGGTCTGGCTGGTGTTTGGGCATACGTAGATGGGAGTTCACTGAAATCACTTCTGTTATTAACATGCTGAATTGAAATGTTTTATGTTTTTAATGTACCTAACTTTAATTATATATATACTTTATATAAATGTATGTATACAAACGGGACTGTATATGCTGTATATATTTATATAGCTTTTTAATACTATTACTAGTCCAAATTTAGACTTTTTCATATTGCAAAGAATGCCATTGCAATGCTGACATTTGGCTTCCTCCTTCATGCACAGATAGTTTTTTAGACTGATTTCTATTTCAGACATGAGTGGAAAAAAACCCCACCACACAACATAATGCTTTTTAAGCAAGTGACCTTTTGGGACAGATATTTAACAAGCTGTTTGTTTAGGTTTTAAAGATAAAAGACTGTTTTTCATCTGTTGATACACACTCATATGCACATACAAACACAGACACACACAGTTCAATAATACAATGCATTGAAAAACCACAGGGTGTTATGATGGGGAAGTACCATGGTAAGAAAGTAGCTACTAACTCTGTCTTCCAGAAACTAATTAAGGGAATGTATTTTGCAATAATACAGATCTAGCAAACAGGCCTCTAAAGTCTAGGCTTAGAGCTGTAAGCCAGGCACTCCTGTATTATGTATGTGTGATTTTCATAGATAGCCTGCTGTAAAGTGTGCCCTGTTAGTGCATCTTTCAGGCTCAAAGACACCGGCCTTGTTAATATTTCATTTAGTACATACTGTAGAGTCTCATTTATATTACTTCTATAATTAATGGTGATAGCTTAGGCACTGCCTTTACAAGGAGAGATCCCTGTATGTTGGTCAATGGATAATGAGAAACAATAGATATTTCATTCACCAGCAGCTTGTTGCTAGTTAGTAGGAAATTATCGTGTGTACTGTTGCTTTAATTGCCAGGGTAAATAATGCCGCCGCTGTGTTAGTGAACATTTTAAAGCACTTGATGCAAATAGACTAGAAACAAAACACAAAAAAAAAAATTACCTTTATTATGCTATACCTTAGCATAGGGAGTTAAAAAGGTATGTCTTAAAACATTTGCGTTCTATCATGCAAATATATCTTAATATGCATGTGCTGACTATTCAACTACTGTATTTTAGGAAATACAATTATGCTGCCTTTCTCTTCTTCTATGTAGACTGTAAATAACTGTAGATCTTTCTCTTGTTTTCCCATGTAAATATATGTAAATATTAACAAGCTATGCATGCTGATATTCTAGGCAATTTCAGGTACTTTTATAATCTGAAGGCATGTACTTGAACTGGTTTGTTAAAAAAAAAATCAACTCTCTCAAATCCTTTAAAGCTCATTAGAAATTAAAGATTTCTTACTAGACTGGTTCCTTCAATCTCAGTTGCTTTTTTGTTTGTTTTTTCCCCTGCTCTGCCAGTGTTGTCCCCCAAGACCTGCCACCAAGGATGTGTATTCCAGGGCTGTTTCCTCCAAAGCACGAGGTCCCATCTCAGGATATGATTCATTCCCCAGCCGAGGATGTGGAATATTTAAATTCAACACCATCCCTGTTTGTAAATCTCAGCAGAGACTCTGAGAGGGGGGAAGTCTCTCCCCTTAGTTCTGATCTCTCCCTCTGTTTAATGATCACAGAACCATAGAATGGTTTGTGTTTTAAAGGAGCCTTTAAAGATCATCTAGTTCCAACTCCCTGCCATGGGCAGGGACATATTCCACTACACCAGGTTTGATGATTTCTACTTCATTTTCTCAATCCATAATCCATCAAGCCAGGATCTAATACCACCAGTGCCAGGACTGGGTTTGAGGGCAGATGCTGCCAAAGTCCAGAGCAGTCCCCACGTCTGGTTGTGCTGCAGTCTGGCTGCTCAGTCAGACGTGCTCCTCTGTTTGAACATGCTCTTTATGTTTCTCTTCCAGCATGCTTATGACTTTGACAGACTGTGAAAATAGTTTGATAAATAGCTTGATAAATTTCTCCATCTCTTCCCTTCAGTGCTGTAACACTGTTTGTGGGAGCCTTTCAATTGTAGGAGTGTGAACAAAAAAGAAATTACCTAAAGCTTCTAAATCAAGTCACCTCCTGCATACAAATTTGAAGACAAGGTTTCAATTTAGCTCTCTTCTTCCTTCTTTTTTTTTTTTGTTCCTGTAATAAATTAAGATTTCTCTGAGGAAAAGGGTAAGAAGCAAAAAGAGATGCATTTATACCCCAACAGAGTAAAGGGGAGAAAAAAAAAATCCCCTTTGCATTATCTATGGAAACTAAACACAATGACAACTTTTTAATTGAAAGAAAACAGCTTTCATGTCTGAAGATGTTTTTTCCAGAGCAGATGTATGAGAATAAACACATTAATTGACAGGATCTTCATGACTTTTTAAGTTCCTCACACTTATCTTGGTGTCTGGGGAAGATCTCTTTCCAGACCCTGAAGTCTCTTCTAAGATGAATGTTTAAAAAGCTGAGCTGACATGGGCATTACATTCAAGTGCAAGCTGTACTATTCTTTAGCAGAGGGCGTAGAAATGGTTCACAGGATTATTATCTTTCTACAGACAAAACCCATTACCTTCACACTAGGAGGGAAAAGCTAGTTTTTAACTTATATAAAACGGAATCAATTATCAATATCTTTGCATGGTTTCCCAGCTCTGCTGGAGAGCAGTCACAGAGCTAAACACACAGAGCCATTTGGCAGAAGGGCTCCTTCCTACGCTGGGCTTCTTGTTACACCTTTCATTTAATAAAACCACATCTGCAGAAGCAAAAATAAGTAGCAATGATTTGTATGCAGGGCCTCCACCCTGAATGTCACAAAGGGGGACAGGAATCACATCTGCAGACCGATCGCCCGGTTACTGTTACTCGAGGCTTCTTCCCAGTAAGAAGTGAACAAGTGAATAAAAAGCAGCCAGCGATGCAAAGTCAAACACAGTGGTGAACAGCAGCACAGGTCAGAGCATCCATACATACAGCCTGTTGTCTTTGCTGGGGGAAAAAGTGCTCCTTCAGCAACCTCCACCATATAATCCTCGCCATCCTGCCTCTGAATAATCCCTTTGCTGGCTTTAACAGTGGCTTTTCATAGGTGCTTATGTTTCCAGTGAGAAAAGGAAAGCCGGAAGGTAAGTGGTGGCTTTTCATGGTGAAGAAGTCCCCACATGCCCGTGGCTTTTAAACTGCAACAAATAAAAGTCTTATGTCTTTCAGTAGACAATGTCTAACCTAGTTCAAATCTGTGTTCCTTCAGCAGAAAGATGGATAAGGCCATCCTTGAAAAATTGTGTCCCCAACTACTTCACTAACACAGGCAAACTCAGAAGCACATAGAGGTGCAGTTTGTGCAATGTATGTTGAAACATAATACTCCAGAAGCTGGCAGTGGTGTTTGGGAAGGAAATGTTCATTATTAGACTCTTATCTGTTTATCCCATTCACGAGATCTGCTTCTACAAAGCTCATAATGATAAATGGCACATTTGCAAATTATCTTCTGAGTGCTGATGAGAAATCAGCAACCTGCGAGTTACCGTGACTTTGAATGAGTACACGCCACTGCAAGTCTCGTTTGCTGAGATGCCTGCCAAATGAGTGCATTAGTATATTAGGAATCTAATAAATTGACTAACAAGCATTTGATGAAAAATAGCTGTTCCATCCGTTACAGTTATCATCACCGCCAACAAGGCTACTGGGGTTGGGATTTTGAAGGCACCAGCTGCTGATAAAAGAGTTGTTGTCGTGCGGTGCCACGCTCTCAGCAGCATCTCCCTCCCTAACTGTGCATTGTAACAAACTCTCAGCAAGACATAGGACCTCCTTTACTTAAGTTTTCCTCTGCCTCTTCATGTCACTGATGAGGATTTAAACCACTGCAGCCTTAGTCAGCCTTGTCTTTTCTCTTTCCACCACAAAAAGTAAGATGCTGGGTTTCTCTGTCTGGAAAGGAGCTGGAGGAGACACTTTGTGTTGTAAGGCTCAGCACTGTTCAGACATCTGAGACTGTTCACCATTCATAATATGTAAAATTTAAGCTCGTTAATTATGATCACAAACATGAGACTAAAGGACCGAGAAGGCTTTGGCTACATTCACATCCAGCAGAAAGGCACCGCATTATTTAATGTCACGCAATCAAATTAGTTTCAGGAGTGGCTCAGAGTCCTACTTCTAACTCAGGATCCACATGGAAAAATTCAGAAAATAAATCTTCACACAACAGTTCACTTGTGTCATTCACTGCTTTGCTGGATATTTAGGAAGACCAGTTCCTTTCCTGAGTAAAACTGATGAGCTCCCCTCACACAAACATCCTCCCAGCCTGGGAAGGGGAGCAAGCAACCACCATGTTCAAACCCACAGGTCCTGCAAAGCAGAAACAGGATAACTAAACCCCAGGGTTAACTGTGTCCAGAGCCCTGTGGGAAGGTTTGGCTGAGCTCCCCAGCAGCCCCACACAGCCCACCCGATGCACTGTGGGTGTTTGCCACTCCTCCCGCCCGCGCGGGGAGAGGGCAGCACATGGCTGATCACAGCTACGCTCTGTCCTGGCAAAGCCTGGTGGAGTAAATTATGTCTTTTCAGGATAATTAATTCTAGTAAATGCAATATACCCTTACATTCAAGTTTCAAAAATCTTCTCCGTGCCGCTTAATTTCTTTAAGGTAGAGAGGAACCCAATTCATTACAAACGCCCATTTATCGTCTGCAGACAAATCCCGGTGAACACTTTAAAACTACACACGCGTAAGAAAAGCTCCTTCTGCACCTTCCCAAATTGCATTTCAGCTTTTACCTGAGACATTTGCAAGATCCCCCAACTCTGTCAACAGTCGCTCTCCAGTTTTGTTTAGCTTATCATCAACAGACTCTGCTTTTGTGAGTGGACAAGTCATTTGAGTGTGCACCACAGTTATAATGGCCTGACTGACAGCTCAGCCAGATAAACACGAGAGAATAACAGACGTAGGAACAATCTGGGTATTCATTTTGTCCGTTCAACCGGGTTGAAAGGATTTGCCAGCCAAGGGCACAACACTTCAGGCTAATTTGCTCAGCCAAAGCGCTGCCGGAGTGTAAGGCTGCAAGCAGATGACTGATGTTGGGGAGATCGGCGTCCCCAGATGAGGTACTTATTATTCACCTCTGCCTCACGGGAAATGAAAGTACTATTTATTCAAAGCATCCATTTGAAAGAGGAAAACATAGAAATGAACTTTGTTACAAAACTTGAACCCTTCTCACTGCTTCCCCACTTCTGCATTAATTCCACCTTCTTGTCCTTGACCATGTGGTTCCGCACACTGCAGCGTTTCTGTTTTCTTGCTTCTCCTTTCCTTCTCAAATATTTTCCTTAGCCTTGTCTCCTGCAGTTTTGCCCCAATATCTGACACTGGGGACCTTTTCTTTGCTGTTCATCTTCCATTTTTATGCTATATGCACTCGGCTCTGCAAACCTCAGAAGCTCAGCTCTGTTCTCACAGTGTCCACATTACAGCAGTGGGTGTACGGGATATCCTGGCTGCATCTCACAAATTAACTGCAATCTTTAGGCCACTATTAGCCCCATATTCCAAGGGGAGCCATGTGGCAGCAGTGTGCTGCATCAGTCACCACTCTGTTACAGAGCCAAGCGATGCAGGGCCAGTGAAATGACGGTTCTGTCCTTGTTAAGGAAAGTTGTGTCTTGCACATTTTAAGCATCCTGCGTTTAGAGTGACAGAGCTACAAGTTCACCTGCTAATCACGTAAAAATAAATGATGGGTAGAACAGCCAAGCTTGTACTAAGAGGTAAACACCACTCTGACATATTCCCTCAAGCAAGCAAACAAAATAATAACAGTTTGCAGCGGAGGTTTGCAAGTTTGCTCCCATTAATTAAGTTCCATTTTCCAGCATCTTGAGTTTTAAGACGTTTTCTCCCGGATTGATTTCAACAGCTCTTTCTCCCACCAAAAAGCAAAGGCCAAAAGCACAGCTCTACTGGCTTCATCCAGCTGTGGAGCTGAGACATGAGGTGTAATGGGGTGGAGGTAAATCCCTGAGTGTTTTAGGAGGCCAGTGTCCCAGCAGAGTACTCACGGCCTGAGCATGGCAGGCTGGGAACAACGGCCCTCGCAGAGGTGATGCACTAACAGCCTCAGACACATCACGGGAGGAATGTAAAGTGCACCTGACATTTCTTTTGATCTACTCCTAAGAAGCATTAAAAGGCACATTAATGTGCTGCTTTAGTGCGTGTTCAATGTGATAGTTGGAGACATAACTGAGCCTTTCAGAAAAGTCTGATTGGGGAGAAGAATAAACTTATTGTTTCCTCCTCTGGACATGCACCCTAGAACATAGGCAGAGTTGACATTTGCATGAAGCATGTTGCTGTTTTGCATTTTAAATCCAGGCATGCTAACTGTAGGTTGAATGATCACTTTGACTATTATTAGGAAATCAGTACATGTCCAACAATAATTCTACAGATGCAGTAACTGATAGTGCCCACTGGCAGGTTATCGTTCTCTAATGCTGAAATTCAAATGTGCATGTTTATATTTACATACATATATATATATAAAAAGCTCATTTAAAATATCAAGTGAACACTTATAAAGTATCTGAGCTCCTACAGCTGTTTTTCATGCAATTGTTTGGTATTACCCATGGAGACTATCACACACAAATCATATTCACATTTAGTAGCAGTTTTGTGCATTGAGCTAATGATACTTCTTGACCTCGTCAGACTATGAAGCACCTTTTCATCTCTGTGGTTTCAGTTGCCATGTTAAATTCCCTTTACTCTTTTAAGGCAATCACACAATGAATAAACTGCAACAAACCAAGCAGCAAATAAAAAAGAAATGTAAAAAGAGAACATCTGTACCAAGGCTAATCAATAGCAGAACAAAGAGAGCAAAGAAAATAAGAAAATCAAGGGCTAGTTGCACAGCAGAGGTAAGGCCAGGAACGACATTACTGGGTCATCCTAAATATTGCTGAAGAGTATGTATTCCTAGTTCCTATTCCTATCAGTTTGGGTGTATGTTTGTACATCTGGTCAGACCTATATTCCACTGAACTCTATTTTCTTCTCTGGGCAATGTTCTGTCTTACATCTGCTGTGCTGATAATTTATGTGTCCCTGATTAGCTCCCTCAGTGCTTTATCTCTGGAAGGATTAGAGGGTTTATGCTGTCCTCTTCATTTGTCTGCAGCACCTCTTTCCAGCCTCAGCCAGGCTCTTTGGACAGCATCCTCTGCTGCAGTACTAATGATGCCAATGCTGCTGTACTAAGACATGCACCTCTTAAACTCTTTTGGCAGAAGATAGTCTAATTTGAGAGAACCATTAGCTTCCTTTTCTTGTAGCTCTCACTCAATCTAGCAACAAAAATTGCAGTGCCAGGGAAGAAGGGGCTGAGACACAGGAGCTCAGGGAGCCCTGCTGCTCAGCTCAGTGTCCTGGCACTAACTGAAAAGCAGGAACCTGCAATACCAAGGCACGCCAAGAAAACAGCATCTCCTGACCAAGTAAAGCAGGTAGCTAAAAAAAATTCCAAACTGCTCTGGCTAAGTAATATATGGATGCGGAGGTCTTCTGGATCATGCAGCTGGAAACCCAGGCAATTCTGATCTTTTTGTGTGATATTTATGAGACAGCCTGTTCTAGCTGGTACCAACTCAGGATTAAAGGAACTCCAACTCCAAGCCCACACAAGACATTCAACGCTTCAAAAACAATTTGAGGCTCTTCCTATCCCAGTTTTTGGACATCCTGCTCACCACAAAGCTTTCTCTGAGCTACTCCTCTGGCTGATATTCAAGATAGTCTCTGATAAACCCATCCTGAAAACTGAGGAAAGGAGAGAATTCCACTGGAATTTCAACAAATTATTTGTCCAACATGAAAAATTTTGAAATATAAAACAAATGTATCAAAAATTCCAGAATTTCTGCCAGAGTCCACAAGGATTTCATAGGCCTTCCTTCTAAACTATCTCCTTAAATAGACCCTTAAGAAGCAACCAACGTTGGAAATCTAGCTTTTGCTATACTTGGATCTGCACCCCTTTCCAAAAATGCAGTCAAAGTTTTCCTGATGGAAGATCTAAGATGTTCTATCCAGAGGCCAGGGCAGAGAAGGGGGCTGAGCACAGCACCCCCCCCCTGCCCAACAGCAGGAGGGAAGGGGGACATGCATTTGCTGAGCCTGGGGAGCACCTGGGATGGAGGGCTGGAGCTGAGTGTACCTCCACAGTGTGAGTGGGCACATGTGTCGTCACTCAAAGAGAGAAACACATTATTTTGACGGGATACACATCTCTCCTTCTTTCTCCAACAGGAGGAATGAAAATGTGTCTGGCTTCCCAGCAAAAGCACAGAAGATCCTTTCCCGTTGATACCAGTCAGTTGAGTCTATCTCAGTATTTTTCCATTTCCTTCATACAAGTAAAAATGATGGTCTGTAACGAGATCTCTATCCCCTGTTTTGCCACAATGCCATATACTGCTAGGAGGATACTCTTTTGACAATAAATTCCTATCAAAGTGCAATATGCTCTTAAGTGGTATAATGTTTTTCAGTTGGCAACATGTGAAATATATGTTCTGTCCAACTGCTGTATTGGAGCTCTTCTATCTAACTCTCCTTACACAGTTTTGATCACTTTTTTTAGTCCAGTTAGATTATAGAAGGGAAAATCACTCAGTGGCATAAATGATAAATACCTAAAGGATATTTAGCTCTTACTTCCTGGCAAGTCCAAATGTGAATTTGCTGCAAAATAATGAACTTAAGTGACCCCTGCTGACTTCTCAAGGAATGACATTCCATAGGGAGTCCCATCTGTGAAACAAACGGTTCAGGTACAAAATTAAACCCTTTGTCTCAGCGCTTTGGACTTTTTCTTGGGAAAGAATCCTTCCTCAGAAAGTTACTGGGGATCTGAAATGGTACTGTAGTCTACAGTTTTGGCTCATCCATCTAATCATGGAAAAAAAAGGATAAAAGGTCAGATTTGAACCCTTGCAGCAGCCAGACGCAGTTAGTTTGTTTTTCAGGAGTACTACCAGTACATAGCTGGAATCTGAACATCTTATATCTGCCCACGTATCTGGCTGGAGCCTCCTGGCCTTGTGCGTGATGTAAGGGGCTAATAAAACGTGGCAGCGCTTGATGTCAGATAGTTTGTCTCTGCCTTGTTTAATCACTCTGAATGGAGTGATGCTCAAGCCCAACTTGCATTCAGTATCGGTCTGCGAGAGGACTGCTGAGAGCTACTTCTCAGCAATCAGCTTGAACCCTTGGCAAGACATCTGTCAAGTACACTTTAGCATCCCCACAACCTCGAAGTAAGAGAAGTGGTCTTCTCAATTTAGATGCAATATTAAAGGCAGTTGACAGAAATCTCACATCCCGCTGCCTTTTCTCTCTGGGTTGGCAATTCTGATCCCATTAAAGTCAGTGGGAGCCTTGTCATTGACTTCAATAGACCAAACATTACAAACATAGTGTTCAAGATGGAATAAACACAACTGGATAACTCTCAAACTCATTGAAAACCTAAAATCCTATTAGGTTATCGAGGTACCTTAATACTCAAGAGACACTTGAAACTGCAGAGGCTCAGGCATTTCACACAAAACCCAGGATGTGTCCAAACGAGGTGGCAGCGTTGCTATTGTGCTCGTTAAACTCTTAAAACACGTGAGTTAAGCTTTAAGCACAAACCATGGTGTTAGGTCCAGTTGACCATAGCACAAACTTGATCAGAATATCTACACTCCAAACAAAAGAACTGCGAGTTCAGATGAACTTTCTCAGACTTCTCATGACCTCATTTGCAGTGGAGTGGGCTACTGGTTGATAGGACTGAATTGCAAATGCAAATGTTTATCCAGTAAGAGAGCACACTTAAAAAAATAAACCAAAAGAAAACCAAAACAGAAAAAGTGATCATCCAGCTTCATTTTCTGTGTTGCTGTTTACACAACCTGAGACATCACATGTGCTGAAAAGTACTGGAGAATGTGTCATAAAATGTATTAACAAATCCCTTCACATAGGCATATGCTGCAAACACCATAAAAGCATCCAAGTATTCTTGTAAAGTGCAACAGCAGATAAGCTTCCCTTTTAATTTGTCTTAGAATAGGTGCTAGTGCAAGTTATGACCAAGAATTTAGCACATCCATTCAAATTATACCCAAAGCACTAAATTCAGCACAGCAGTAATTTTCTAGTCTTTCATACTTCCCAACTTAATGAAAAGAGACGTTAATGTCCCAACCATAGATTAATTAGATGGAATCATTAAGAATTATTTCCCAGGTATCTTTTTGCTAATACACATATTATCATTGAACACTACCAGCCCTGTTTGGAAGGTTAATGTTATTTTGGAAGAATATTTACAGTACCTGCGATAGAAAACCCAATACCTAAAAAAATATTTTCCACCTGCAGCTATCTGTCATCCATCCCACACAAGCTTTTAAAGCTTTCCACTATCTGTCAAAACACAGGTTTTGATGCAATAAAGACTGTAATTATTAAGCATTTACAAGAAATAATATTTTCCCTCTGGTACGCGTTATAACAGTTGTTAACATGCAAGTATGAATACTAATGCTCCAAGCCCACCTATACTCTTCACAAATGATAAGGATTTTTTTGAATACTGATATAAAGGCAGGTATAATAAAGGAGCAAGATAAGACTGAATATAGGTTTTGAAAAGTAAACGTCAATCAGAATAAGGTTTTTAGAGGCATAAGAAGTCGATTTGAAGTAGAGTTTGGAAATAAAGCTGACAATTAGATCCAGGGATATAAACAGCACTTCTTTTGTGTTGAATTGAAAAAAAAAATGATCCTTTTGCAACCAAAATACAAGGCTACAAGACGTGTGAAGGAAACAATACCGAGGATGCCTCAAAGCAGCTCTGCAGATGCCACGCTAGCAGATGGCTTAAGCCGGCTGAATTACTGTATAAACATTTAACTGGAAGTTTGATTTTATAAGTGTGGAAATTATACAAAACAAAAAGAAAACGATTCTAAGAAGCACTTAAATTAGTGATTTGTAATTTTCTCTGCTAAGATGTGGCATAGCTCTGCTGCCTCGGGAGAGTCCTTCGAAGGGGGGGAATTCTGGAATCTGTGGAAGAAATTGCACACCGCAAAAGGGAACTCGTATGGACACACAAAACTGAGGCACTTAAAGGTAAATATGTACCTTTCCATTGATGTTGCAGCTCAAATCCATTCCAACTGCAAGTTAATAAAAATCTACCCAGCCCTCCCCACTCTCCATTTCCTCCTTCATGTCTAGATAACAAAGGCTGCGTCTCTCTGTTTATATCTCAGTAACTTCTACAGCAACCGCTTGTCGTGTTACTTGGGCTCAATTGTAATATGTGGGCAGGAAGGGCACAAGAGAAAAAGGCTCTTTGTGCACAGATATCTTCAACAAATACCAGTCAGAAGGCGGAAAGGCAAAAATATACAGGAAAAGGGAGAAGAATTAATGCAGAAATAATGTGGTTTCTTGCTACAGAGTATAGTCTGGATAAAATAGAGCATCACTGTTGAATTGATGGGTTTGGCCTGATTAATGCTTAGACATGTGTCTCAGATGAATGTTTTCCATCATTTTGCAAAGAAATAAGAGGTAAAACAGGAGGCTGATGACAGGCATGGGGTTTTATCCTGCTTTACTGAATGTGAAAGTAATCTGTCCTCAACATTTTCCAGAAGAGTGACAATTCTTTCTTCTGCCTTTACCAGTGAGTAGCCAGCCCCAAACAGTTCTAGCACTGAGTGCCACGACAGTGTCAAACCTGGTCCTCTGAACACGGTGTTTCTGCAACACTGTTGGTGCTGTCTGCACAACATCCTCTTTAGATGCTCCACAGCAAACACAACCACAACTGCTGCTTATGCTGCAGATATTCACACTTCACCACTCTGAAGGCCAGATACTATTTTATATTCCTTGCTTCTGTAAAACCATAACTTGCTATTCCAGAACTGAGATGGCAATTACATTGGGTGCAGATAGAACTAATAAAAGAGTAAGTCAGCTTCTTCCTCAAAACCTCTGTTTTCCCAGCTGTCTGCATTCCAAATTCCCCATTTGGTTTAATGATCAAGAAGAGCTAATAACTTCTCCCTTTAAGCAGTTTCATTGTGCCAGGAACAAAATAAATTATCGTCCCACTTACATCCTAAAACAGAACAGTTTCTCATAACTCTTTCATCCTGATCTTCACTCTTTTTCTCTTCCCATGCATTCCCTTGCTTGTATCTCCTTTCCTTCCACTTCATCTGTTCCAAACCAACCACTTCTCTGCTTGGGATTCTCTGATACCGCAACATGGAGAATCTGGAAATCAAACTGATTTTGGAATTACTGTGGTGGTTTAAATCCACCTCATCTTGCTGGGCAGGCTTTTTGAATCTTATGATCGAAGTGTTTTTCTCTGTTATACCTGATGTTGACCTCAGAGACTGAGAAAGGTAAGAAATCCCCTTGTTGAGTGCAGGCCATGGGCAGCTCAGGTTTCTGATGCCACAGGTGATTTAACTAATTAACAGATCCGCTTTGTCAAGCTTCCCTCACCCCTTTCTTTTCTGTTCCCATTTTCTCTAACGTTCCTCTCTCCCATGAACTCACCAAGCCTAATTCCAGAAAGGGATTCTTGATTTGTATTTCTCCAGCTTTTGGCTATGAAATGCAGAAGTTGGGGTCTGTTTTCAATGTTTTGGTAATCAAAAAAAACTATTTAAAAACTAATTTTAAAGAAAATAAACTCCAACACTTCAATTCAATAAACTAAAAATCTATGTTAAAATGCAAAGAAAACAACATTTGCTTGAACATTGTGACAGAGTGAAGAAGTTCCACAGTATTGTCCATGTCTAACTAATATTTGATGAGAAATAGATTTGATAACAGGATGGACTTCCAGTAATCAAATTATGATTGATCTAGAAACATACTACTAATAAAGGCCATTCTTCCATGTTCTTTACTTGCTTAATCAAATCACCTCTAAATAAACAAGTGATACACAGACCTAAAGAAAATATTAACCTGTAAATTGCCTGTCTACCTCTTTTCTCCATGAGTGCTGAAATTGAAGGGCAGGATTTTGTCATGACTCAGCTCATAAACCATAATATAAAAAAATATTTAACTGGAAGTCCAGAGATTCTGCTACAAAGAGTTTAATTCGACAGACTAAAATGTTTTATTCTGAATGACTTTAAATACCTTCTCTAGGTACCTTTTGCCTGATGGTGTACTGGAGGAGTTAAAAAAATGGTAATGTGAAAAACTGAACTTAAATTCTCCTGATCAGAGACATTAACAGGATGGACATTCACATGCACAAAAAGTACATTTAAACCTTTCTTGTTTCCTGAGATGATCAAAAAGAGAAACTCATATGAACTTTGCATTTTGGAACAAGCACCTCCATGCAAAGCTCCCTCTCCCTTTTAGGATAATAGAAGTTGGTACATTTCTTCCATCTTTGTAGGAGCTAAAATACATTATTAAAACCTATAGTTCAGCTACAGTGTTGTAAATCACTGCTGCTATCCAGGTTCTAAATTTTAATTTCACTTCAATCAGAATCAATTATTCCTCTTGCCATCCCTGGCCTCTCACTCAGCACTGGGGAAGGAACACCAGGCAGTGACACTGCTGCCGTGGGCCCCCATAGGCTGCCCCCAGCACCTGCCATCAGCTCCTGCTGCAGGGAAATCATTCAGCTCCATGATCCCATGGCCTGGGCTTTGGGGGCCAGCCTGGCTGGCTGAGCTGCCAGTCCCAGCCGGGACACAGGGTCGGAGTGTGGGGTGCTCAGCCGAGCTGTGAACTCCTGCGACGTGCAGGTTCAGAGGTAGCACACATGGGAACAGACACGAGCGTAACCACAGCCTTATGTGCAGTGACACCAGTGTCATTTACATGTCACGTACACTCAGAAATCTCTCTTGGCAATTGAGAGCGATGAAATCCTGCTGTACGAGGCGTATTGCGTGTGACAACCGAAATCACAAGCAACGTCGCCAAACCATGCTTCGGAAAGCGCTTCTGTAATTTTTAACTGATCGACAGATGTTTACAGAAAAGACATGCTTTAATTCTTACAGCATGAGCACACGGGGTAGAAAACAAAGCCCTCATATTTCCAAACAATCCAGGCCACAGTTTAACAAGTAAAATAGATGTTGGGTACAGGGCGCAGGCAATCCTGACTTATGTTGGTTTGCCACCCACGCTTAGCTGAGTCATCCCAGGGGCTCTGCGTGAGTAACTGCTAACCAACACGAGGACAGCAATGAATTCCTCCTCAGTTCAGAGCTGAAATTCAACTTATTCTGAAAGGAACAACTACGACAGCGTGGGAGAAAACAGGATGCCCACTACTCTGCCTTTTGTATAGACTAAGAGATAAAGGAGGAAACCAAAGCATGATGAAATGATGCATGTTTCTCATTAAGAAAAGTGACAATAGCAACATACTCTTAAAAACTCTATTAGAAACATGGTGGAGCCTTGACCCAGATAAAATTTAGCTAGTTCTGAACATGAAGACTCTTCTCAGCAGCAAGTTATGGAGAGGTATTCTCCTAACTACACCCTAGTTTTGTGGGGGTAAGGGCCTTACCCCAGCAGCTCTTGGGGCATCTTGATATCTAATGTACATTAATGCTTCATGCTGCCACATAACCAGGAACAATCACCACCAACTAAGAAGAGTACATTTCTGTGGATAGATGATCTGGCTGAAATTGCTTTAGGGAGCCAAGTTTGATGACGTAGAACATGTTCCAAAGTCCTTTACTGGCTCCTTCCACGTCAGTTAGAGATGTTGGAACCTCTACCCCACATTCTGCTGCTCATCATTCCCTGCCTTCCAGCAGGTACCACTCACCCTGCACTACCTGCAGCCCAGGCTGCTCCCCTAATCACTCAGATGTTTCAGTTAAAGGCTGCCTTAGCAGAGACCTATTATTTAGACTGCTGAAGGTACCAGGCTTATTTTGCACGAGCTGTGTTAGGGCGATGGTGGCAGCAGTTCTGTCAGAGCGATCGTGACGCGCGGCTTGACGTGAGCCGGGGGCAATGAGCTCTTTGGCAGACACAGCCCCCGCCAGACAACGATGCATGAACATAGCCCGAGAGCTTGCTCAGACATCTCTGCTCTGCAGTATTAATGACAAAACCCAACAATCACCCTGGTGGGGTTGAGCACGCGTGAAAGCTCTAGCACGTTAAAACAACAGGGGCAAAATTCTTGTCCAAAAAAAAGGGAAAAATAAGGGAGCTCCAACACAGGAGAAATACAGGAATAGTTAATTTAAAGCAAACTCCTGCATTTAAGAACTGTAATAAGCTGATGCCTCATCCTCTGCACTCTCAATTTATCAATTGCTCACGCTATCTACACTACAGAAATGACACACAGTGCTACGTAGAAGTGGAGGAACTTCCAAGAGGCAACAACGGTCTATTTTCTGCTGTTGTTGGCTTGGGCTGGCAGAGCACAGATAAAAGATCAGACTGCTCAATAGCCCAGAACTCACTTAAAGAGTCAATTGAAGCCATGGCAGAAACATCATCACCTTCTGTGAATCCTGGGCAAACTGCACCGGCATGGTTTGAAGTTGATTTCTCTTCCTTTCAAATAAAATAGCCTGTGAATTGATTAGAGGTAATAGAATTATTGGATGTTAGCAAGGAAGGGGATTTAAGGAAGATGTAATGACACCATCAAAGCTTTGTTGGGTTGCTTTTATTAGCCTGAATCAGCTTAGAGCAGTCCTGACACTAAGAGGTTAGAGGAAGTCTGTTAGAGGCTTGCCTATGGGATGAATGCATAACAAAATCCTCTCGTGAGGGAAAAAAAAAGAAAAAAAAGAAAAAAAAAAACCACAGACACGCACCAAAAAAGAACGACAAGTACAGTACTTTAACAGGGAAAATTTCCTCAGAAAGGAAGCAAGCAATGAGGCTGGGAGAGGAATAAATGGTGTAGAAATGACAATCGCTCTTCAGTCAGGGCCCATGACTGCACTCACTGCTGATAAGATCCAGCATGTGTCAGTTGTCAAGTGTCTCTTGTCACACTTCAATGTGAACTTTACAGCGAAAGGGGGACAAGAGGCAGTGAAGGGGAAAATGGCACGGCTCAGAAGGACTTGTGCACTCAGTGTGAAGCCATTTCAATTTTATATTCTAAAGGACTTTGTAGGTGATCCCATGAATGCAATTATTCTCACCTAATAAAAGCAACATATGCTAAGACAATTAAAAGATTTTATTATACATCTATTCATTGTATTTAGTTTTAGACAGCAGATAAACCTAATTTGAAACAAGATGTTTGCAAGGCAGGAAGCAGAAATAATTGTGGTCTGTACCTATAAGAATGTTAGTGATTCATTATATTCTTTAAATGAAAAGGTGAATTAATAAAACCTTCCTCTACTAATGACAATTTCACCCAGCAAATGAACAACCTAATTACAAAGCTCTCATTAAAACAGCATAACTTTTGGCTTACAGTGTCCAGTTTGGGTGAGTGTACATTTAAGTGACTATATCACCCATCAGGAACGTCTGCTTGCAGGCATATTCGTAGTGTGACACAAACCTCACACACTCGCCTCTCCACTAGGACATAAAGTTACCCCATCGCAAATTAACTCCTCTGCTTTGGGTAGAGACATACCATTGTTCTGGTGGTCAACAAGCTGTGTTTCTCTAGACTTGCATTACTGAAAATAAAATTAGCAGCTCTAGAAAACCAGCTGGTCTGGTCTGCAGTTTGCAAAATAAAGAAGAGTTTGTGCTGTCAGACCAAACGGGAGCTTAGAGCTACTTCAGAACAAAATCAATGTTAATTTTGGAGAGCAAAGGAAATACTTCTAGGTAGGGGATAAGCTCATGGTTGAAGTTTCCTAGCAGACCTGGAGCTGAAGCTCTGGTGCAGCCAGTCAGTGTGGAAGTGAGAAAATCGTGGGTAATTATGGCAAGATTTGCATATGACCGCAGTGACTCCCCTCGTTGAGGCAAATGAAGGGCATAAAGGGGCTCTGCTGCTGAGAGCCTACCAGAATTAAGCAGAAATCCATCACTTCATGCATAACTGATAATGTGCCACCTAAAAATCTGATATACACACAGTTGTGGAGGGGTTCAACCCAGATCAGTCCCACAGAGCCGGGAGTTCCAAAGGCAGACACTGTGTGTGAAAAGCATCATTCAGAACTGTTTTTGCCCTTGCCAAAGGAGCAATGCCAGAAGACAGCCCCTGTATGATGCCCTACCTGGAACCACAGTCATGGCAGAAAGATAAACTGCAGAAAAAAATGCCACATTTACAGAAAGAATTTTTGATGTTCCTGAAAATCTTAAACAAAGGAAAAACAGAGTCAAAGTGACCAGTTGCAGAGCATCTAGCAGCACCCAAAACTTCAGTGGGGGGTTATCAACCTCTGACAACTCTCTAAATTCATGTGAGAAATACTGTGAAAATCCATTATAAGTGAAAAGAAAAAGGAAAAGAAAAGAGCATAGGGAACCAGAGGTAAAAAAGATTTTAAATGTTCATTGCTTTGCTCTCCTATAATGCTCTGAGTCAGGTTCAAGTTTGGTGAAGACCATCACTACAGCACAGAAATGTTCTGTTTGTCCAGCTCTCATAGAGCAGAACGAAACATTTTTTTTGGGGATGGCAGAACAATGTCTGTTCTTTGTTACAGCTACTTTATTTTCCTTTGGGTGAGGACAGAAGAAGCAGCATCAGTATCAGTTACATACAGCAGCTACCCCAGCTTGGGTGCTGACATTGATACTGGCTACTGCAACTTGCTATTGAAAGGAAAAATGGATTGAGATTAAAAACTCTTAAGTCCTTAAAATAATTCCTCCCCACTAATGGAGCCACAGTATGATTTATTGACATGGCATCACACAGGTGAACCCACCACAGGAATTTTCTCTGAGCTGGTTAATGTTCTCATATGGAGGTACTGGAAAACTCAGTGCTACAGGTTTTATATCATGCAAGTTGGTTCTTTCGAGTTGCCTTCAGCAAGAGTGAAAGAAGATAAAACACAGAGTCAGGAGAGTACCCTGACTTGGGGCGTATCAAATGAAGGTTTCATCTCAAGAAAAGTACCATAATGGCTGAGCACAGGTTTATAAATACTACTTGACTAATGATTTAGAACAGCGAAGCAAATGGAAAGTTTACCTAAACCTGACAATCATCAGCTATTTTCCCACCAGTACTTGAATATCTATGAGCAAAAATATCACCAAAGATCTGGCTAACATGAACCATGACTCACTAATAATACAGATATTTATCAGCATCCTGTCATAGATACTCTTAAAAAATAACTGTGAATCCTGTGTAGCATAGAACCTTGGCCTGGTTTCTGGTATTGAAGTTTATCCTATTTAAACTTTGGACTATGATACAACGCAGGAACTTGCTGTTTTACCTTCCTGTCCCACTGAGTAACTACAGGGGATCTTACTAAACAAAGCCCCCCTTTCTTTACTCCAAAGACCTTTAGTAAATACCAAAAAAGTCACATTTTCTTCAAAGATTGTAAGCACTTCTCTTTGGAAGCATCTCACGTGTACATGTTGAACTCCTAATTATTTTTTTTTTGTTTTCTTGATGCTGGCAGATTTTTTTCTCTTTTATTAAAACCACAGTCATCTCCTCTCCTCCCTCGTGGGAAGAATTTCTTTATTAAAACCTGCATCATTATTCCCTTATCCCCCCTGCTCCCCATCAGCTCACAGACCACTATGTTTCCTTCAAAAATAAAAATGTGCACAAGTGCAAAAGCTTGATGCAGAGCATAATGTGGATCATACTTTAAAGAAAGCAAAAAAACCTGTGCAAACTGACTTTACACTGTGAGTGTGAGTCTGGTACTAACATTCCACCTAGGCCTTTGTTTGAATATACATATCTGGGAAGGAAATATATGGATCTCTCATTAGTTATATGACCAAAATCCCCCTTTTACTTGGCAGCTCTTTGGATATGTGCTGTGCAAAGATTTATTAAGAGATCATACTGCTAGTATGTAGATTTAGTCATACAGCTGTTGTATACAGCATTTCATGCTGCAAGTATCTTACACAATTGCCATGTTTACCAGTCAGTCCACAAATAAATGAGCATCTTGGTGCATTATAGTATGCATGGATTATAAAAGTATTTATTTCCAAATGCTGCATTTATTGCTAGAAAACATGGGAAGATGACACAACATCACTGTATTTTTGGCATGGCTATATCATCTGAGTGTGAAGCAAAACAACACAACCACAATTTTTAAAGTACCATATTAATACATGATCACTGTTTACCTGGGGTAAAAAGGCAATAATGATGGATTTTTTTCCCCTTTTTTTTCTTTAATTGCCATGATGCTCTGCAAAAGCTTGATGTTCTACAGGGCATAAAAAAAAAAATAAAAAAAAAAAAAAATCACATGATCTTGATGTTGGAAAGGTGCCAGGCCCATCTGATGTCCAAATCTATATGTACATAAAAAAGCAGGAAGCACTCTTAAAAGCAAATGCTAATTAGCTTCCTGGGATTTCAAATTTTAAAAGCTTCTGTGATTGAATTTATTTTAGCAATTCTTTCTTTAAGGAATGTGAAAATTGGCCCTACAGTTGAGACTTCAAACAAACAGGATGAAGAAGCAAAATCCCTCATAATATTGCTTATTGCACTCATATAATTATAGTCATACATTGAGGACTGATCAATAAAAGAGAATTATACATCAGTATAATGGCTATAAAAGTAAAATGACTTCTGATCAACTGTATCAAAACACCTAGAAAAGCTGGAAGAGTATTAACAATATTAAATACAGAACAATCAGTTTGTATAAGGGGACAGAAAAGGGCTCTCAGCAGCAGGGGTGCTGTGATTTTTACATTGGATGAAGCATAAATTAAAATCTTCTGCATTATTAACAACAGCGAACACCTCCTTTGGGGCACAGATAGTAATGAAAGTTCACATTTGAATTAAAGCATGGACACTGCTGAATAGAGACAAAAAGTGAGGCAGAAAAACACAGAGAGCATTTAAGAGGGACAAACACTACTAATATGTGAAAAAGAGGGGTTTGGAACCCTCTCATTTTTGTCTATATTACTATCATACCTCAAGACCCAGCTCTGAACAAGTTTTGGTTCAATATTATTACTTTATACAAAACTTTCAGTAAAGCACCCACTCGTGTATCCAGAACCAGGTGCTTAAAAGTTACCTATGTGCAGAGGAGCCTGGTATGATTTAGGCACCTATGGGTTCATGTTTTAAACACTTCTTGACAACACTTCTAGTTCCACACTGCTCTCTAGGAAAGAAGTTTTCCATTTTCCTGGAGTGGGTCACCTTGCTAAATGCTAACAGCAACAGCACAAATGCAGAACAACAACACATTTACTGCAGGTCAATTTTCAAGCTGCTACAATATCAATTTAATATTCCAGGAACCATTGGGCTTCATAGTTCAGTGCATGGGACATCACATATATCAAAATTTCAAGTAGCTATAACTCTTCTTGCTGCTGGGCCAGGGCAGCCACGTTATACAAACCACCTGGCAGCCTCTCCCCTTGCCCTTATTATGAAAATGATGCATTTTGTCATGCTGCTGCAGAAGGGCTGCTTTCAACTAGGGGCTCAGAAATGCCAATTTTAAACACTTCAATTTTTAAGGCAGCTCTTGTTTTATAGAGGTGACAAATGCCAGTTATGACTGTGCTTTTTTGAGATTATGGAGCAGAGCAAAGTCAGTTCGCCGCCTTAAACTTTGAGAGTGTGTGAAGTAGCCAAATTGTTTAACAAAAAAAACGGGTTCAGCCCAATGAGAGTGGACAAGACCCTTTCCAAGTGAAGGATCAGGGCCATCAGCTGTGTCATATTTACCCCCTTTCTTACCCCAGGATGCATCAAGGTGCTTCTCGGGTGGTGAAAGCAAGACAGGGCATGGCTAGAAATAACATACACCACTTTTAAATTCACTGAGCCTATTTTAAAATAAGTTAGTAGGAACTAGAGTCAAGTGAAGGCATTTTTGGGGGGGGGTTATAGGAGACTTGGGTCTAAGGGAGATGAAATATCTGTTCCCAAAGGGATCACAGGAGGGTGAGACTTCAGAGCTGTGTCTCAATAGATCCCACTGAGAATAAGGAGGAACTAAAAGTCTCTTGTTTATTCCACTGAACACTACAGTCCTGAAGAGAGACTAAATTAATTTTTCCAGTGGGAAAAACTGCCTGAGGGAACAATTTAGCCCTGAAGAAATATAAATTATTAAAAAATTAGTGCATTCTGATTGTTTTGCCTGATGCTATAATACTTTTTGGAGATTTTAAAAGATGTGGCTGTGCAAACATTAGGAATTTCCAAATTAAATACTTAGGCATTAATATTCTTACTGAAATCTCGTATGGGGAGAATTTTTGAGAATAACGTTCAGAGAAACATAAAGATTAGGGAGATAGGCTTACACTGAGGAAATGTTTACAGAGAGAGAATCTTTGCATTTGAAACACTGCATGTGACATTTAAAGGATTGTCCAAAAATTAAGCAACACATAAGACCAAGCTTCCTGATCAGCCTTCCTGGGGGAGCTGCAGATTCTTAGAAGTTACACCAACATAGTTTATCCTTCATTTCTGACACGTACAGCATTATTTTCAGGTATATTTAAGCTTGTTTTGTCAATAAAGGAGATCAAGAGAGGAATATAGCTGAACACCCTTGTTGTTCTAACATTTGGCTGGTATTTGTTGCCATGAAGCAGCCTTTTGAAAGATGATCACTGTACCTGAAATGCAGATAGTTATAAAAATGGCATTAATTTGCTTAGACCGGGAGATTTTCACAGGAGAGCAACTAGCAGAAAACATTATGAAAATGTCCAAGAGGACTGGTAATTGAGTTGATTAGTATGACCTTGGTTATGAAGGTAATAGAAGAGTGAATGGTGCTTAGACTGAGTTATAACCCTGCTACCTTGCTCGGAGATGTAGTGAGGTATGTAATTTGTTCAGGGTGAATCCGAGCAGCCTGGCCTCTCCCTGACAGGGTAATACACTCTGACTAGCAGAGCTTGGCCGGCCACTGCTCCTACCCCAGCAGAGTAAACAGGGCAGGGTCAGGCGAGGGATGATGAACTGTGTGCCACCCTCAGCTCAATATGGTAATTTTCTGCTGGCAGACACTTTCTGCTACAGGTTTCTTCTGAAATTAGGAAAATTAAAAATAATTCACAAAAAATATTTAAGGATGGAAACTTTCCCGTTTCGGAGCGAAGAATCTACATCCCTTTGAACTAAACTCCAGACAAAATGTATCTGGATTTGCCTGCTCACCCAACCACATAGTTCTGGTGTTGCTTTTTAACCCGTCATGTTTCTGCCCTGTGATAACTCCAGAAAGGCTTTTTTTATCTCCCAGAATGGGGCTTTATTTTTTGAAGAACTGATTCAGCTAAAGGCCTGAATGCACAAGTGCTGTGATTGCCTTTCCTGCACTAGATTAAACACTATTATTTAAAGATATTTTAAGTGACCTCCCTTTATGGGGAAAAAAGGCACCCAAAACAATTACACAGACAAAGAAGGTGAGCAGACACAATTCTAATTGTTATACTTTGCATTCTTGTCCCCACCAGTAAACTGGATGAGATATAATTATCTATCAGGCATCTAGAGAACTAAGTGCTTTGAGAAAAAAAATAGTCACAGAAAGGAATCTTTAAATGCCAAACACCAAAATATATATTTTTTTAAAATCAAGGAATGGATCAAAAGCAATGTCTTCAAAGTCAGCATAATTTAAATATTACCCCTTTCCTTCCATCCCTGACGGGTTGTCTTGCTATTTTATTGCAAGTTTCACAAACGAATAACTGGCCAAGGTTCCCTAGAAGGAAAATGCCTACATAAAAGATTCAATTAAATTAAAATTACTCAGTTCAGTCTGTGTGTGTCCAACTCAAACTCTGCTTTACTAGGAAACCAGGCATAGATATTCAGCTAAAAATTGCTACACATTAGACATGTAATTTCAGACCATATTTCCCTACAAAGTACAAATCAGCCCTCTTTTGGTTTCATAGCTATCAGGATGTCATCATATTCTTTTTCTGAGGAAATCTGAGAGGATGAAAGGAGGCGCTTAGGAAATAATTTTGCATTTTCTCTTAGAAATTAAAAATCTTTCATTTCTTCTCATTTATTTAAGTGCCACGGAGAAATGGGGTTAGAAATGGATTTAGAAAATAATCCAAGACATCTAAAGAAAACTATAATCTCAATAACATTCCTACTATAATCATTTCAGGGGCAGAGGAGCAGAAGCATTTTCTGTGTGTTCATGGATTTTAGAGACTTGTAAAACTACAAGGCTCTCTGAAATCAGGTGTTATATATTCGGCTCTCATTTCACAGATCTAAAATCAAACTGAATATTTAATTCTAAGTATAAACTAATGACCTGAACCTGAATCATGTGGCATGAAGATAGATTACTGTTGACATGCAGAGTCCCAGTGAAATCCCTGGGATATTGTGTGAGCCGAGCAGCCGCCTGCAATGCTACACAAAGCTCAAAACAGCAACGCTGAAATGGAGTTTGGGGATGTTAATTCACAGTTACCATCTTTAACACCACGTTTTTAATATCATTCCCCCTGTTGTTTTGAAGGTCAGTGGATCCAGAGGAAATTTCCCACACTCAGAGCCATGCACATGGTATGAAAATAGCAATGGGCTTTCATTTTAAAGTTCTGCTCTTGAAGGTTTATCTCTCAAAGTAAAATAAAAACAACTCCAGCCAAGCCTTGAGCTGTTTGTAGAAGTTTGCAAGCTACAAGCAGGACAGCTTTTCTTGTGTTTTACCAGGACTGAGCTGACACTAATTATCCCACTGTGAACTTTGGATGAAATCCTCATCCTGCTGAACTGATGGGAGTTTTGCCACTGACTCCAACAGCACCGGGAGTTCACCCTCTGGCTTAGGCTCCGTGCCACAGCCTAATACTTTCTGGGTAATCAGGCCCATAAAGTTTATCTTGAAAGCCAAAAAATATTAGGTCAACTTGTAATCACTCTGACTTCTCCCTTTTTTTTTTTGAGGGACAGCTTGTTTTAGTCACTGCCGCTGTCTCCCCGCTCGGTGCTGGCGATCGGAGCTGCTCATCCATCCTTAAGGGAGCTCTGCCAGAGTCAGAGCCACTGCTAATTTATTAGTATGCACTACCCAAATTCAAAGACTTTCCAAGGAAGTTTGACTGCAGCGGGAGCATTCTGATTTATGGAGCCTGGTTATCATTTTTAAACCACGGCCCTGTCCCCAGCCTGACTCGACTGACAATGACAGATACCCGACGTGTTTGTCGAGCCTCGCAGGCTGACTTCCCATCCCTGTGGCAGCTCTTCCCCGTGCTGGGACCAGTTACACCCCACTCCCCTGCAGGTGGGTCAGCTGGGCACTCTGACACCTGTCCTCCAGCTGCAGGTGTTGGTGCAAAACTCTGCCCATAAGCAATTACTTAAAAAAAACCCAAACCAAATCCTGTATTACAAACCCAGCTCTATATAATTGCAGCATGCACTGCAGCCACTGGGGCAGAGTTAGAGATTTCCAGGCAAACCAGGCCTGCAAAACAATAGAAAAACAGAAATCTAACACCAGATATGACTATATATGTGTCCTTGCATGCCAGCATGGATATTTGTTTGCTACTTCTAACTGTGAACGTTAAATGCTCTCTCTCCCTCTCCACCTGACCATCATATTTTCAACAAACCATTTCAGAACATATTTGGACATGCCTGCTTAATAGGAGCAAAATGTCATACAACCAACTCAACTTTCCCATGTGGAGAGAGAACATTTCCCATTACAAACATACAGCAAAGGTAACTAGAGGAGGTATAGGTGGGTACAGAGATCTAAGGAACGGAAACATGACTGTCTGGAGTCCAAAAGAATTACATTAAGGATGCTCAAGTGTCATTTTAAGAGTCTGTATCTTGACATCAAGCAGACAAAGATGCTTTCATGGTCTTTCTTCAAACAAGAAGGCAGAAACACAAGTAGGGGTTTTCTTTTATGCTCAGCAAGATAAAAACTGAGTATAAACACCGAAGTATTTATTCTCACAGCAATCCCATGAAACACACTGTTATTCCCATTTTACAGATGAGGAACTGAGTCACAGAAAGACCTTCTGGCTCATAGTTTAAAGGTGGTTTAAAAACTAAGCTGAGGACACTGGGTTCACATCCAGTGTTTGAGCCACAACACCAGCATTCATCCTTCATAATAAGGTCAGCTTTTCATTCAGTAACTATGAAGGTGCTGAAGGAACTCAGTGAATTCTTCTGTGAAAGCTAATGCTGAAAGCTACATGACATTAAGATGAAAACTAGTGAACCTGAGCTCTAGTAACATACCCACTCAAGCAGGCTCCAAAGAAAATGTGGGAAATAGGTGTTGCATAGCTGAGGCAAGCAAGAGAAAAACAAAATGCCTTTGCAAATTATTTTGTTTGTGGGAGCAATGTGCTCTTGTTGAAAGACTGGTGTGTGCAAAAAGGGTATATTTTTGGTATGTCAGCTCCAATTACCAGCAATCTAAGAGTGAAAAGCGACAGCCTTGTCCCAACAACCTCCTCCAAAGGAGATGCCCATCAGCCGAAAGCCCTGCTCCCGGCGTGACCTTTCTTGCTTTCTGACTGGGCATAAGGGCACGTAGCCATTTTATTTAAACGTGTTCTGGGAAAACTGCTTGTTAGATGTTGATTTCCAGCAGCCACTGCCCTCTGAAAAGAATATTCATGGCTGGTGTTTCACTTGGAATGCTAACAGGATCAATGTGAACTCCCTACACTCTCTATCTCCAACCTGTTTCATACATATTCATGGCCATTTACATAATTTTATAAAGAAATGTTTATGAGTGAGGATGCACATTGTATTGACTGTTGTTGGGTTTATTCCTAACATTCATGTCAGAGAAGAAAGCGGGCACTGGCCCTAGCAGGCGAGCTGGATCCCAGAAGAGGCAAGGCTGGGAATACTCACAGCTCCTGCAGCCAGACAAAGCAGTTTCGGCACAAGTTCCAACGTCACACCTGACAGTTTTTATCAGGCAGCTGCTAAGAGCACTTCACAGCCTGCTCATCTCCTTGCTGCTTTGTTTTCTCTATTTAAACAAAAATTACAGCCTCTCCTTCCCCTCGTGTGGGGAAAGGGCCCTGTAATGCAGTGTATCCTTGGCTCTGTCACTGTGCCTGCTGACCCTACAGTGAGCAGGCTCTGACCACCAAATGCGAGCAGAATAAATTATCGCTGACACTCCAATATTTAATTATGCAGCTGTCAGAGCGGCCCTTTCGAAATTCATTTTAATAAAGTGGGAACTTTTTCCTTTCAAGGTTAGAGTCAGGGGAGTCACCTTCTGTGTCAGGCTGAGGTCTCCACCATGAGCTTTGCATTCTTCCCTGAGAAGCCTGTCACTTGGCCTGATAGAAGGACCAGATAACGGCACCGATGTCTATTGGCCTCCCCCGCCCTGCCTGGATGAACATCCTTCATTTAAACCCACAATAATGAGGACCTCAAAGTCAGACCGGCAGCCACAAGGGCAGCTTGGCAGGGGAAAAAAAAAAAAAATGGCTTCTTATTATAAAATTCACTTGATGTTATAGCTGCAATCTAAAAGCAATCATGTTCATCTCACCGTTTTAACTGGTTAACCAGAAATATTTAACATGTTAAAAAATGTGTATGGAAACCCAATGGATGAAGCCCCAGCAGTGTTTATCTGCACTGAACTCAGACAAGGAGAAGAATATTGCTTTGTATTTTGCTCCCAGCAAAGTGTATAACTAGATCTTTTTGCCAAATATTTAGTAAATAAAGCTCTTCATAAACACGTAGTGTGTAACAGGTAATGTCCACATACTGTGGCCTGCACAGTGTATGGATCAGAGGTGGTTTTTTAAGATGCTCAAATGCAAAGCTGCTGTGTGTATTCACAGCTCTGCATACACACACACACATACACATGAAACAACCCCTGCAATAAAGTGCTGGCCATAAGGAACCTTGGTGAAAACAGAGACTATTTTAAAACATGTCCAGCTCTCAATTAAATCTTCCCCTTTGCAGATCCTTGCTTTCAAAACTTTTGATTTTTGTAGCGTGCAGCTGGGAGAAAAACAGATACAAATTTACCATGGACAGCCCAAAAAGTGTAGTTGACCTAAGTTAGTAGAAGAAGAAAAACAAGGAAAAAAAATAAATCTACGCACACTCCAAATTTTCTTGTTTCTGTGTGACAACACTTCTAATTTTTAAGTAAAGTTAATTACAATTTTGACCTACAAGCTCTGTTTCTTCCCTGGGTTCCTATGGTGCTATACAAGCACTGGAGATTTAGCTGTGCAACATTTTCCCCAGTATGATTATACATCTTCTACAAACAGGGAAGTGAAAAACATATAAATTGCATGTGGGCTGGGAATTAAAGCTCACAGGGAAACCCCACATCTCACAGCTTAAATCAAAAGGAGATTTGCTAATGAGAAAGAAGTTAATGGGATACCATCCCACATCCCATAGGTGCTAAGTGACCTATCCCAAGACACAAAGTGTCCCAGGAAAAGAAATTAAAGCTTTTGCAAAAATGTTTTTTTTTTTACTTAATTTGATCCGCAGTGAAGTCACAGCCAAGAGAGAACAATATGACTCACTAGTACAAAATGTTTTACTTTCTGGATTCATTAGCACTAATGAAGAGCAGGTGCAGGGTACCAGGGGAAAAGCTGTGCACAGCAGCTCTCCAGCACATTCTCCTGCCCAAGTTGTGCCTCAACATTTGGTCTTTTGCTCTTTCCCTGCAAGGGGGTGCACTTTGTATCTCCCAAATAAAGCACAAATAAATCACTATCTGCAAAGCTCACAGAAAAACAAAAGTACACAGGGCTCAGAAAAAGGCTAAGAGTCTGCTCAAGTTTCACAGTTTTCCCAAACATGATGGGTTGTGCCATGGGATTTCACACTAAAAACCAAAAATATCTCACCCATTGGCTGTTTCCAACATGAGATCAGAACTTCCCACCAAAAATTAAACGCTTCCCTCTGATTCACCTGTTTGTCTCAAACACACCTAAATGGTTAACAACCCACATCAGGGTTATCCCATCCAACATTGGGCACCTGAAAAACAGCCCTTCAGCAAATGTGGTTGCTCTTGTCCTCCTTCTGAAGAGCAGTTAGACAACACTTCCAGAGGCTGAGTTAGAAGTTGAGTTGAACAACCCCTGCACTGGGTTTGAGTGCAACACCAAGGGTGACAACTTGTGTCTTGGAAGTTGTGATTAAGTTGTGTGGATCTGGGTTTGGACACTTATTTATCAGCTGCATGTGACGTTCAAGGCCAACAGCGCCCTGTTTCCCAGAGCTCTACATGTGTTTCTGTGCTATAAGTAATAACTGACAGCCTTTTTTTACCACTTTTGCTAAGATTATCTCCCACTGCTTCCTGCTTTAGGTCCTCTTGCTTTATTTTTAGCTGTGTCATTTAACTTCGGGAGAGAGAAATATTTTGACACGTTGCTGCCATTTTGGGCTCAGCATCTACAAAGCTGAATGCATCTTCTCATTGGCTTGGAGCTCACCATGGATTCTTATTATACAGAGGATGTGCTCCAGGATCTGAAAGTAAATACCTAATGCATAGAGCAAATGCATTTATACTCTATTATAAAGCTGGAAAAATAATTACCTTAAAATATCATTGTTTTCTATGAGTTGTAACTGGGCACCTTCAGCTTCACACAAGCACAACACACTTGCAGGTTTCTGAGGAACACCTCACTCCAAGCAGCATGGCTCACCTCCTGGTGTCAATCCAAACAGATTTGCTGAATCCTGATCGTCACTAATTTTTGCAGCGGAAAAATAATTATAGAGCAAAACATCAGGAAAAAAAAAATATAATCCCATCAACCTGGTGTGACATGCACATATAAACATGCCAAAAATCCCAGCTGAGCAACTCACAAAAATGAGCAATTGTTGAACGCACAGAACTAGGAAAGGCTTTGATTCCCCTACAAGAACAGGGGAAGTGTAAATAAATTCTGAGTCAATGAGATGGCTTACACTAACCTGGCGTTGGGAGAATTTTCAGTCCACAAATTCCTTCACAACTGAGTAAATTTAAAGAAATAAAACTAGATTGAGCATTGCTTTAATACCTGCTGGTGTAGTTTCCCACACTGTTCACTGGCTTGTTAAATATGAAAAAGATTTGCCTTGCAAAGGCGCAGTGAGAAATACAGTCACAGATGGGTTAATTGTTCGCTCCTTGGATCTTAGCATTTTTATTTTGGTTTGAATATAACCTGTTATTATAACAAGAAAACTCCCTGGCCTTGTGTACAAGACTCAAATATAATCAGCGATATCACACTGTCCCTTAATAGAAGGTGCAATATAAAAAAGATCATTTAAGATGCCAGTAGCTTCCCTCCTGACCCTGCCTGGCTGAGAGGCAAATTGCATTAGAAAATGACATGCCATTCATCTCACGAGTAGTTGCAGGAACATTTAGCTAATTAAATGATTAATAAATTTAACACTGCTTTATAATTTCATTTAGCCGTGTTGGAAATCAAACGGTGCACTGCGTGTGCACCGAATGAGATTAGGTGGGAGTTGTGGGTTTCACCGGCTGCCCTGGTAATTGAGATTAGTCTATTACTACAGTGACCTTTTTAACTTTTATACTCTCTTGTTAAAGTGAAATAAAATTTTATTCACTTTTAAGGCATATTTACTTAGTGAAATTCACGTGAAATTAAAGAAATACCAAGCTAAGAAGCGCTCGTTCTCTTTTTGTTCCTTTATCCTTATTTTGCACCCCTTCATGAATTCCTGCTTTAATCTGGCAGCCCACTCTCTCCACAGCACGCTCTGAAACAAACTCCCTTTATCACTAAAAAACCAAATATACCACCCCCAAACGTGCAAACTCAAATACACCCAGTATCACGATGATGGGACTGGAGTAGGGGGTTTAGTACACACAAAAAAGCCATAACCTCACTATACCTATATATTTGCATGTGTTTACTGTAGCTTTATCTGGAAACTACCTCGGGAGCTGGAGTTCAATGGTGAACCTCTCGTTCTAGCACAGTCAGCTGAACAATCAGGAAGCTGTGGCTGTAGTCAGCTGTGGACAGAGGCTCCATTTATGTTATAGCAGATCCCCCCACTTTTTATTCAGCCATCCTCACGCACAACTTTAGACAAAATGACCCCATTTATTTCAGGCGTCACAATTTGCAGTGTAATTATTCATCTGTATAATCAGTGCTTCAACTCAGCTTCTGAGGAGCAGGAGGGGACCCTGAGGAAAGCGTCAGCTCGTTCTCATTTCACCCAGCTTTTGGTTAGAATTAGAGGTTGCTGCCGAGGTGTGGCATGCCCCAATTTGGTACATGACATCAAAGAAAGAAAATCAATTCACAATTTTGTTGTGATTAACACTGAAAATAATTCCTAAGATTTCGGTATAACAATTATGGACGCTGTGTCTTCAGGTTAGAAGGTTAATACCCACGTAGTTCCAAAAGCCAAAGAAACTCAAACTCCCTAGAAGATTTGTCTATCCTTTGTCTATCCAGGAACAGCTTGCAGCTACCTTAATGTTAAAAGCATAAACATCTATCCACACAAAATTCATTTCAGCAGTACAAGGACTCATTTTATCAGTTCTTGGAAAACTTGTCAAGATTACTGACACTTAAGCCAACTCAGAACAAATTTTCAATCAATATGTCTAATGCTAGGAGGGATGTTTAATGTGTTTCCTTTTTTGAACAGATGTGTGTTTATAATGTAGAAAAAAAGGAATTAAAATGCATATTATTACTGAAAAGTGATTCCCATCTGAATCACATGGCAAACCGTTTCAGAAAGTATTGTTGAAAAGGACAAGTCAGAACAGTGTTGACTTTTTCCTGAGGTTCTGATCACCCAAGAAAAGGATAAACTACTTTACAGACTTTTCACACAATATGGATATAAAATCCGTGGTGGCTGAAGTGAAACAACGCACTGGAAATGGGATCTGACATCACTAAGTAATGGTTCTGCTCACTTACTGTGGTAAAATAAAATTCTGATACAGATGGGCCCAACATGTGGGAGAAACAAACTATTATCAGCAAATGCATTAAATACAGCAACCACAGCAACAATTTCATCTTGAAGGCAAAGAAGGTCCAAACAAATTATAGGCAAAAATTATAACAGCTATTTACTGTGATAATTGGAAGGGAAAATTATTGCTGGATTTCCACACCATACCACCACCACAGATGTGAAGAACCATCAACAGGATGCAGAGGTACATCAAGTGCCTTGGTATATCAGAATAAATTCTATTATTTGGACTCAGTGGCTAAAGTCCACCTGGCTCCACAGAGACCACATTTCCACCCAATGCTGTGGGGCTGTTTCTGTCCCTCAGGGCAGCAAAAGCCACACTCGTGGTCACGAGGGACCAGTAATGTGGGCTAAGCATCATATTTTCAGACATGACTAATGTAGATGTCTGTGTCTCATCCTAATGTTCAGGCTTTCTTTACCATCAGTGAAGAAAAAGGCACTTTTTGAGAGCTCTTCATCTGACCTCATGTAGCCATTTACCCCAGGGTGAGATAAGCCGTGGTGCAGAAGTGCCGCCTTCTCTCCTTGGACTACAAGCAAAAGCAAACCCACTAATTTTATGAAAAAAAAAAAAATCCTTCCACTAAGCTGCAAGTTCTTGACAAGAACTGAAAAACAGTAAGTAAATCCAGTCTGAAGTGTCCAGACCTAAGCTTTCTCTTGAACTCTGTGTAGGATGAAAAGCTGCTAAAATGTCCCTGTGAAAAATGCATAATATTCAGTGTATTCACAGATTTAGCAGCTTTGACTTAGGAAGTCCTTTGAAAACTAGTTCTTATACTACAGACTTTCCCCAGAATGGTCAGTTTTGGCATTTATTTTTATTTATTTTTCTTATGGGAGTGGTCACTGGCATTTGGAAAGATACATTATTTTTGCCAGGGAAGATAATACATGAAGCTGATGATCTGATGACATGACACCATCTTACAAAATGTCAGAGGGAACACTGTTTTCTCTAAAACCAATGATATATATGTTTAACCGGAGCTCTGCCTCTAAAAAAAATGCAACTTGTACATTGGGCTTTCTAAAGACGAAAGTGTATCGTGAAATTTACTTCTTGGAAACAGAGATTATTTATGCTGGCAACTACAGCCATGACAGAATCTAAATAGCCATTATCCACTCACAACCGTGAGAAGCAGGAAAACCCATCCAATTTTTCCAGGAACTTATGTCCCCTAGTGTCTCCCTCAGTCATGAATCATACTCCTTCAGATGAGATCCACTACAGGTTTTATTAAAAGAGAGGTAACCTATAAAAACTGTTGCAAAATATACATAAGACTTAACAAAAAAGGTGGCAGAACTCCTATTAATAAGAAGTTGGGTCTATGCAAAAAAGGTAACAAATCTTAAATAGATCAATTTATTTATTATTTTAACTACTTTTGAATTTCTGTTAATAAAGTTGGGTCTTTTGAGGATATGATAATAACAAATCTTCAGGAGTGAAAATGGTCATTATTAGAATAAGCACTTCAATTTTTAAAATATGAGTAGTTTTGTCCACTTCTACATATACAGTGTCCACGTTTGCATCAAGGTAAGTTGGCATTCATATTCAGTTTTAACTTGACTACACCTTAAAGGCTTCCTCTGTGAGTTCTAATAATGTGCACTGATGTGGAACTATGGTCATTGTTTCTTATCATTCGCACTGGGAAACCATGTAAGGTCAAGCTTGTGTTTCAGTAAGTAGCCTTTGATTTTAATTACCTCCTATAAAAGGTGAAATTTGGGTTCCACTAAAGGCAATATGAATTTGCTTGTGTGAAGCTATGATTTCATCCAAGGTTACTAAATGTGCAGCTGTGTATGCACCTACATGTAAGTATATCCAAGGGTCTGCAGCCTGGGATTTCATATTACTTATTGCCAAGTAGAAAATAGCCTTTAAAATTATCTTATTCAAATGGGGTATTAAAGATGACTGCATATGAGCTGGATAGCAATCATTACACATCCAAAATGAGTACATCCATAGCAATATCAGCAGGGGCAAGAATTATGTGGGTCAAAGCCATATCAGGTTTCCAGGACAAGATCAAAAGTATTAATGGGAAATAATTTTCTTTTTTCTGAAAATAGTTAAATTATTTAGTTAATTATTTATCCATCGTCGGCAACAGATTAATTGCTACAAAATATGGCTATAGGATGGCCTTTGCAGACTGGGACACATCTGTTGTCTTGACTCCAGATGAGCCACACAGTCCCATCACATGCAAACTCCCACAGGGCAGCAGCCATGTCACTGTGACATGAAAAAAATAAACATCTCTTGTAGAACTTTGGCTGATGGAACTGATTCAAGACAACACTCAGAAAAAGCAACTAAACCATCACCAAGGCTGATTAATCTGACTTTAAACTCACTTTGGTCTTCTGAATTACGTCTAAATTATGTATCTAGAGTTGTTTAAATTAGACAGTGTGAGTATCACCTACAAGGAAGTTTTGATTATAGACCCTTGACTTGGAAAAACAGCTGTGTAAATTGTGTTGGAGGTTTGGAAATTGCTCTTCCCCAGCTACTAGCCAGGCCAGTGCTCCCTTTCCACAGATTCCACCACAATGCTTTTCCTGTGTGCTAACAACAGCTTCTAATTTATTTAATTTTCTCACACAAAATAACACGTATATGGAAGTAGAAATGGTATTTTTAAATGTAATCCATGTACTGCTTTATCCTTATCAGTATTTAACTGGTAGTGACAAAGCAGTTGTTATTTTTCACACTCAAAAAAGCATGGTGATAATTCAGTTACCAAGAGGTGGCAAAGTATTGTCAGCAGTTGGATTAAAAACCTTGAGTTTCATTTCTAACAGTGATTTAGTAGCTCAGAGATGTCAAATTCATGAATGTGACATTCTGGCTGTTGAAAAGGGGACATATTTAGCAAAAGTCAACACAATAGACACAACTGTGCTAAGGAACCAACCTTAAATATGGTTCTGAGTTAGTTGCTGGTGTCCACAGCAGGTTGGCAGCTTTGCTTTGCAGTCTGCTGCTGTGTCTGGATATTCCTGAAGTTCTAGGAGGAATCCACGTGTTGGTTGAACTAATTCTCCTGACTCAGTCATACAAGAGCAGTCTTGACCTCCCAGCCCTACTGTACATAAAGACATGTTGCAGGGTATTTTTACACACTGCCATTTTTGTGTGTTCATAAAGTGAATGCCAGGCTCACTCTACCCATGCAGGTGCCACTGCTACTTCCCCCTCCCTCAAAGAGTACACTTGAATGCAAAGTGAATGGCTGCCTCAGTAAAACTGGTGGATACACAATATGAGTAATGCTATTAAAAGCAAAGAAACAAACTCCCTTACATCTGCTTGGGGAACCCCAGCAACTCTTGTAGCTCACAGTAATGTGAATTTAGCTGTTTTAATTTCTGAGGTAGTCTAATTTTAATTGGAATATTGATTCCCAAACTAATTTTTGTGCCATCAGCGTCAAATCCCTGCCTTGTAACCACTGAGATCAACCCAGCTAGCCTGATACATTGAGCCCTTCCAGGTCTGACTTTACCCCAGCCTGACATATCTTTCAGGGTTATGACTCTCACTAATGGGCTGCAATCAAGGCTGCAATTGCTGTGAAGCCCCAACACAGTGGTTTGTGGCCAGTGGACCTGCATGAACCCGCATCTCTACACTGGACACCTCTACTGGCTCGAGCTCAACCCACCCCTTGGCTTGGTGTGTGACCTGGCTGCACAGATGCTCCCACAAGATTTGCCACTGCTGCTTCCACGCTCCTGGTTATGATGGATGATTTTCACTGCTAATGAGGAGGAGAAAGAGAAACTGAGTGCGGGTTGGTTCCCTTGCAAAAGCCTGTCCTGACTGACAGCTCAGCCGGCGCCCATCCACTTGAAAAGAAGTCTGAACTGGAACTGGATTAGAGGTCACGTAAACTCTCCAAAACATGGGTTTCCACAAAGCTTATGCTGTGCCTCTGAGTCCATTTTAAGCATCAAACTAATTTGGTTTTGCACTTGAAAAGAAACTGTATACATAAACTTCAGGATGGTGTATTTACTTCATCAGTCACAGCAGTGGATCTGCAGGGCTACTTCTATTACCCCTCCTACCCCTGAAAAAAAGTGCCACCAGTATTAAGAAAATCATTATAAGCAGAAGAAGAATAACCAAGGGTGGAAGTTCTGGTGGATGTAAAGTCCAATTCTTCACACAAGATGTGCCCCTTAATATAGTTTTGGCATTGTTTAGTGTGGTCTGCTGTAATTACTCAAAATTTGAACCATTTGACCTTACTGCATTAAGCCTCAGTGTTTCGTAAATCCTGCTAACAAAAAGCAAATGGCTAGTCTCTTACCCTCTGGAACAAGCACAGGACAATGTGCAAGTCTTTATAAGCCAGTGGTGGTTTAGCAAACCAGTAGAGAGGAGATGCTCTCTCTCGGCTCAGCGCAGGTGTAGGGCTGTGTGTGCATCACTGTGGTACAAACAGGCTCTGCATTGTACTCTGCTCATCCATCACCCGCTCTGTCAACACAGGTCAACTAATCCTGCTCTCCCTGACCTCTGACCAGCACGCCGAAGGGAGGCAACAAAAATTCAAATGCACTGCTGAGGGAGACAGAATTGTTAAAGCTGCCTTTTCTTCTCACCGAGACAGGGTAAAACAAACTTCTAAATGCTATTAGAGAGCAAACCTCCGTAAATGAGGAGAAGCTGCACTCAGAGTCTTCCCCTTTATGATTAATAAGTTGTCAGGTCCTTGAAGTGCTTTCCCATAATGTAGACAATTTATTGGGTTTTGCCCTTAAAGACTCCTGCCTTGATTCAGTCATTTTATCTCAATATTTCATGGTTTGAAAAAAAACAACAAAGGCAAGCAGAGGCACAGCCCAAACAGACAAAAGGGGACGGCAGACACACCAGATCAAAGCTACCAGCTCCACAGAGGGGGCTGATTCCTTCACTTGCTGAGGCAAAACAATAAAAAATATTGATGCCTGAGTTAAAAGTATGAGGTAAAAAAATACGTGAAAGTTTAAGTGAAAGAAGATAGACCAAACTCTCAGGCCTGGTCTGTGTGTCTGGAACAGGATTTTCAAATAGGTGTTTACTTCTAGGTCTGGGAGCAACTCCAGAGAAGAAAGCTGGCTATAAAGGCTTTTGTACTTATAACAACAGCACTCTATTCAAAATAAAGGTGTTGCTCCTCATTCAGAGAAGTTTCAGTACCAGAATGGCTAAGCTAGAAGTATTTTCACGCCTCAATATTTCTCGTTTATCTTTGGGACACTCAGCTCTCAATATTTTGAAAGCTGAAACAGAAGAAATCGCAAGACTCATAAACAAACAGAGCGAGGACTGTTTCTGCCTTAGCTGTCAAGGTAGTCACATGTGTAATGTTTTTACTGAAAAACTAAAACAGGTATTTAGAGCAAACTCAAAACACCTTCCCACTTCCTCCAGTTACTAACAGAGCGGAAAAATATACACATTCACCCGTATGTTTTTGCTTCCCGGATCTATCATTTCTGTAAACAGAAGGTAAGACGTGGAAATTCCTTTGCATCGAAGAGAAAGTGAGCACAACAAACACAGGATTAAACATTGTGCATCAAGTGTTACAGTGAGTGATGTGTTTGCAGGAATCATAGAACGGTTTGGGTTGGAAGGAACCTTAAAGCTCAGCTCATTCCACTCCCCCCCCCCCGTCATGAGCAGGGGCACCTTCCACTAGCCCAGGTTGCTCCAAGCCCCATCCAACCTGGCCTTGGACACTTCTCTGGGCAACCCATGCCAGGGCCTCACCACCCTCACAGTCAAGAATTTATTTCTAATATCCAATCTAAACTACTCTCTTTTAATTTAAAGCTACTACCCCTTGTCTTCCTGAAAGACTCACAGTAGCACGTGGTGGTGATGAAAGGGAGAGATGTAATTTTACAAGATAACTTCCTGGGCAGATAAAATTGAGTCCCAAATACAGGAGAAGTTAAATGGGATGATCTGCTTTTGGTGCAGCTGATCCAATACCCTATTGCACTCTCAAAAACTGTTTTTAAGAAGAAACATCTTTTGGAAGCCCTACAATTTTGGTAATTCTACCTCCTAAAAACTTTGCTTTTCAGCTTCTTAAGAGACACTTGTTTTTCAAATGTAACTGGGAGCTGGTTCACCCATGGAATGCAAGTGTAAAAATTAAGGTGAAGCCAAAAGAGAGTCATCCCAACACAAAAATGCAGCAAAAACTGAATTCAAGACTTTGATGCTTACATCCAAACAATTTTGACTATTTCAAACACTGAGGCATTCCCACTCAACCATTTTCTCAGGTTTGAGTTGTGACTTTTATAAAAGACAAAATGGACTGTCCTCCTCATGGGCACACTTTTTAGGCCACTGATGTCAGTTGGAAGGTAACCTTTAAACACAGTCACAAGTTGCCAGCAAAATGGTAACTGTGCCTCTCCCTCATAGTACATAACAGAGACCCAAAAAATGTATGTTCCAACTCAATTTTTGATACTAATATGTGCAATTTTCTGATCTATCACGTGATATTTCTCCAAGACATGTCTCTTGATATGAAAAACTGGTGGGAATGCAGTCCTTAGGCACCGTTCTAGTCACATATGTGCACACAGCTTGCCACCGATTTCAACAGGAGTCACATTTAAACAAATCTAAACTAAATGTTCAGCTTCTGGTTGTTCCCAAGATAAACACGAGCAGGCCCCTGTGGTGTGATAGCCGTTAATGCAAATGCACAGCTTTGTTGATATGTAAAACCTTCTAAGAGCCAGAAGCTGGTTATTCTTAGTCATCAAGACGAGATTTGAATCTTTGGGATGTTTGCCTAACCCTGTGGGCTTAATCCATTCTGAGTTACAAATTACAATACTCCAGCAGTCAGAATTGAATCTGGATCACTGCAATGTGTAAAGCTGCTGGTCAGATTATGGGCTGACCCTACATTTGAAAAATCATCAATAATTACCAAAATTACCACCACAATCCTGAATAGAAATAGTTAGATGGTCACAAAGACTTATATATGAAGGGCGAAAAGGCAGGAACTGATTAAATTCACGCTAGAAAATTGAGTTCAAAGTCATCAGACGTGCTCAGGACTGGAGGGTTTTTATTGCCAAGGCAGGAACAAGCGAAGAGCTGCTGAATGCAGCTGATATTCCATTGATAGCTAAGTAGGAGACATCCTTATAAAGCTGCTGAAAAGAAGTTTAAATAGGTCTTCCCAATTCAGGCTGAAAAGCAACCTCATGTAGAAGCCACATCTAGTTTTCTGCAATGGTCCTTATTCAAAAGCTGATGGGTTGAGATCCTCTTCCACTTGCGTTTTCTTCTGTTGTTGTTTTTCGTAGGACACTTCCTGTTTAGGAAGTGAAATGATATTCAAAACTGGGGTTTTACTGTAAGTGATTTCAATAATGTACTTCTCCTCCTACCACAACCACAACTCCAGTCTCTGTCTCTCCAAAAATAATAACAATAATGAATGGTGAGTTCATGACATGTTACCTCGTGATGCAACTTGGCAGCAAAAAGGAAGAAACAGGAAGGTTGGCTCAAGGCTATTATGGAGCTAAAGCTTGTTTGAGCATTTGTTTTATCACTTAAAACAACTATAAAACACTTGCTTTGAGTATATTCACCTTTTTTTTTTTTTCTTTCCTAAATCACTCTCACCCAAACAATATAGTTAGGAGCCTGAATTTGATCTAAGTGTCCCTTTGAGGTGAGCTCTGGCACTGCTACCATGAAGGGATGCAGACATAGCCTGTGTGTAGTGACATGCAACACATTTGACAACACTTGTTAAATATTTCTATACTTGGTCACCAATGCCTTCTTTTCACCCTGTAATTCAAATTTTATTCCTAACTCCTTTTCACTACACTAACATAACCAGAATCCAGAAAGTGTTTTCTCTCACTTGTAGATTCCTAACTAAAGGATCATAGTTTTGACAAAGATGACCTTATTGTCCAGGTGTCAGGGTTTTAATTTAACCCAAATTGAGTACACTGTGCCACATAGATACGATGAATTATGAGCTAAACTTCAACAACATAATTATAAGGAAATGTGGCAGAAAGACTGCAAATCCACAAAGAACTGTTGGCATGATCATGTGCTGTTGTGAAAAGGAAAGAAAAGCCAAGACTACATAAATAAATGCTATCACAAATGCCTGATTTACCTTCACATTATGGTTTCACTTCGGTGTTAAAGTCAGACCTCACTACATACTGCAGTAACTTGGGAATGACATTTTCTTGCTTAGTACAAATGACTGCACAGAGTTCAAAAAAGAAAGGAAAAATTGATAAGCCACCTGTTCCAAGAAGCAATGTACAGCTGGAAGTACCCATCATCTCAAGATAAACAGCAAGAAATAATCCCTGGTGGTTGTTAAGAGTCTCAAGGTTAATTTCTTAAGCAGAAGGGTGTAGACACTTTTGTCCTGGGGAAAGTCCAGCTCAGAAAACCCCCCTAGGTCTGGATGTTTCCACCGGCTACGGTATTGCTCCCATCACATTTCAAAAGCTCGGGAGAGCTGTTATGCACTGTTAACTGACTCTTTTCAGGGTCAGTGTGAATGTTTTCCATTGTTGGTCACAGTGACTTTATCCCAGTGCATTCACAGGGAGTTTGGTCTGTCATGGTGCTGACTCCATCATATGGAGTCCAAGCTGAAGCCAGTGGGGTTGTTCTGGGGTTCAGCACCTCTGAATACCAAACCATCTAAGGGAACTTCTTGAAACAGAAAGGAAGATTTATGCATTACAAAATACAAACTAGTGAAAGCCAACCCCTTTTTTTATTATTCTTTTAGAAAACATTATTTTTTAATTTGAGACTTTAATATCTATTTTCTGTAAGAAACATTGATTTTTTTACTGAGAAGGGGTATTACTTTATATAGCGTGAAGTGAAAATGAGAATCTTTCAAAATTTTTCAATTTCAATCTTTTAATTTTTTTTTTCTTCTGTTCTAGCCTTTTGACCTCTAATTATGATTTGAAAGAGAAGCTATTTTATAAATGACCACATTAGTTATAGGGTCTAATTTTTTTTTTCTGTCTTCTCTCAATTGACTGTAAAATGGTAAGAGAGTCTTTTGGAGAATGACAGCTGTATAAGTTCACATAATTTCTATAAAGAAGTAAGAAAGAAGAATAAAAAGATACAATGTATTTTTAATCAAATTGCCCCGACTCTTTTTTTACATAACTTGCTTGTCTTAGAACATGAAAATACAGGGGAACTGAATGATCAAGCAACTTCCCATTAAAAAAATGCAAATAACCCATTTTTAATTTAAAAGATAAGCTAATTAAAAATAATGGCTGTGGACAGTTCCTGACAAAGCACTTCAAAAACAAGAACCATGTATTTCATGAGACTTTAGTGTTTTTTAATTAAGATGATTTTTCATTTCCCCTCTTTTTGGTCTGTGATAATAAAAAGCTGCAACTGGAAACCAAGCAGTTTTTTTCCCATGGAGAAGTATAAAGAAGCAAGACTGATGTTGCCCCTAAATGGGAAGCCAAATAAAATCCCACACAGTTCCACTCAGCATTAAAAGCTGGCCACAAATTTTTAATCAGAGGAAGCAAAGAGGAAAACTCACTGCTCATCATCCAGCAGTGAAACTGTTCACTGGATTATCTCCCTCCTGACTGTCAGGTACTGCAGCCCCCATTTCAGTGCCACTCACAGCTCTGCCTCTGGCAAAAACTTTTCTTTTGGCTCATCATTTGTTATTTGACCCTCTTCCCTTCTCTCCAAAGTCATCTTCTGACTACAATTCCTCATGAACAAAAGAGCCGTCAACAGCTGTGAGGCCAAGAGTGATTTTTGATCAAAACATAGAAATACAGATAGTTCTAACTTCTGTTAATGAACACATTATGTTATTTTATCATTGTCATAAGGATGGATGTTCTTAGTCTTCCTTACATCAGTACTGGTACAGAAGCTGGTAATCTGAGATTAGTGAGACAGGGCTCTAGTCTCCTCTCCTCTCCTCCACCCCATCAGGCTGCATCCAGGTGCATGCAGCAGCATCCAGGTCTGCTGTTCACAAAGACAGCTCTCAGAGTGGATCCATCAACATGCTACAGCCCTTCTGCATTACTCTGAAGACACGAACCAGTGCAAATGGCCAGCTGAGGTGGATTTGCACCTCTTTTCTGCCAGCAGAGTGGTGCAAAGCAGACCAAGAACACTAATCTGGACCCTTGTGTCCATTGTGCTGTTTTCCAAAGATAGCAAGCAGGAACAGGAGACACAAATTACAGCAAACAGACATAAACTTAAGAACATAACATCCACCTGATCAGTAGAGGATTAGAAGAGATACCAGACACTTCTTGGAAATGTTGTCTTAGTGATCATAGTCCTAACAAGAGGAGGTCAAGGGGATCAGAGAGCCTGTGTTTGAGGCTGGAGGTCACCGATGCAGCTTATGACCAGGAAAAGGCAGCAGTAGTCGTTAGGGAACACATGCAGAGACCCAAAAAGGCAAATGAACCCTCAGCTAGCAACTCCACATCCTTCCAGCCTAAGGTATTTTGTGATTCAGTGATAATTTGTCTTTCCTGTGCATCTGTGCAGTCCGACAGCGCTATTTCCCAGCTGTTCAGACAATATTAGCTGTACTACCACATTGAGAAGTCATTGCCTATTTCTAATTCAGATCTACCCAAGAGATCTTCCACTTATGGCAGGAACTCACTGAGCCTGAAGAAAATCAGATGTTAATTGCCATCCACCCTCCTTGGCCTTCGAAGCACAAGTTCACGTCTCTATTCATTTTGTGGCTTATAACCACGGGGTGAGAAAAGTCCCCCAATGCATTGGAAAGGTGGGGTTCACAAGCAATCAGAAGTCTTTGTAGGCTTGTAAAATGTGAGACATACCTTGCAGCTCTCAGGTCACATGTTATGAATAGAGCTCACAGTCATTATGCAATCAAATTTTACGGACTTGAACTGACTCCTTGAAAGCAACCTAAGGCTTTTAAAAGGTGGAGGCATCCAAAAAAACCCAATTCTAGAGTATCTGAAGATGCTTGTAGTGCCGTTAAGGAATTCACTCAAGTTGTGTTTCTTGCTGCAAAATTTATCAAGTTGAGAGAAATATGTGCCTTCAGTTTTCCAGCAGAACATTTAGTGGTACTAACACTTTTCCAACACTAATACAGAGGGCCACAGAAACAGCCTGCCGAAACCATTTCCCCTTCTTGGAATGCAAGAAGAGCCGACTTACTTTAAGTTTATTTTTACCAATTTAATCTTCAAAACTTCAAAGCTTGTTTTCTGCTGTATTTTTAAAGGCAAGAACCCAGTCTCTACAGGATCACAGCCAAATATGTGCAACATCGAGGTACACCTGGAAGCCATTAAGACCTGCATTTCAAATCTTATGGGGGGTGTGGAAGACTCCATCCTCCCCCTCCTCAGTGTTGACACCCTGTTTCTATTAGGGTAACCTTGAGCCAAAGGTGTTCAAAATAAGAAGTCAAACTGCAAACAAACACATTATAAAGAACTCTGCAGTACTGCTCCAGGGTAGGGTCAGAGGCCAATTGTGTCAGGCTGAGATACAGAAAGACAGAAACCTCATAACAGACCAGAAAGTTCCCAAAGAATAATGTAAAACCTTTCAGGTATATTTAAGTAGGCAAATATTTAACTTTAAAATGCACAGGGATATTTTTTTCTTTTCTTGATCATATTCACTTAAAAATCTTTAATTGAGTTTGAAATAAAACCAAAATCTTTTTTCTTCCGCAGCGTCATTCTCTTGAAATTTAGGCTTGATTCCATGGCTTGTTTTGATTTCTTTCTTGAAAACCAAAAATGCTAATGTGATTTAGAACTCCTTTTTACATACATACATATATAGATATATATTTCCTGGTAAATTGCAACTTGATATAGATATGAGATGCCAGATTGTTGGAAGGAAAACAGAAATTGCACTGTGAACTGCCATACCAGCTGGTAACCACATTTTCTAGAAAATCTGTGGGCAGATCTGTCTTGAGAAAACAGAATGGGAGCTAAAATTGTTGCTATTTTTGTGTGATAAGTAGATAACTGAAAAGGCAAAACACAACAATTTCACTTCAGAGGTGTTAGTTTTCTAACTATCCATATCTTTAAATTGGCTTTGTCACAAAATGCTTTGTTCACCCTTTCTAGCTCATATATATAAGTCTACAAAATTTGCTTTTCCTGCTCTATGTGTCTTGTTTCAAGCCAGGCACAGTACCCCCAACACAATGTAGTAAAGAAAAGAAGAGATGGCTGCTGAGCTCAACTTCAGTACTTGCAAGACAGAATCTTTTTTTGGAAATCTTACTGATTTTAACAAGAAGCACCACAGCACTGCTGCCACATTTGGCTTGTGTGTGTTTTTCATATGAACAACTTGATTCCTTTTTTTAGCATAAAATCCTGATTTCTCCATTCACAGAGCAAGCAGCCCCTTGTTTCCTCTTAAAACAGCTGAGATCTGACTGGAGTCCCCAAAAGGCTGGTATGGTGCCTGCCATGGCATGCAAAAAACTCCCCAACTAATTAATCTGCAACTCATGCCTGTGAAACTAAACCCAGCCATTTAACTGAGGTGAGTCCTTGTCACCTAGGGCAAAGAACCACTTTGAGAAGTTTGGGGCATCATACTGGTTGAAGGGCACCACACAATGCCACACAGGAAAAGAAGGGTTGGTTTGCACCCTCCAAGATTCACCCCAGGGCTGTGAATGGTGCAGAAAACATCTGGATCGTGGCTTTACCCCACAGGAGGATGGAGGGGCTCACCTCCCACTCCCTACAGCTTGAGCCCATCCATCCTCACTTGCCCTCCCAAGGCTCCGACCTCTTCTCCGTGGGGTCCCAGCAGTGCCAGGGGAGCACCCCCAAAACAGCAAAAACAGGATAAAAAAAAACAAGTCTGGGCTCTGAGCGCCTGTCTCGCCACCACTCCCAGGTCACTTCCAGGTAAACAGTGACAGACTTTTGGCACTCAGAGGCAGGTGGGGGAGACTGTGATAAACCTTGTTTGTCCAGGTGCAAAGCCAGACATGGGGTTTGCTGTTTTTCCTCAGAAAACAGGCGGTACCACAGGCTCTCCCCTCTGCCTGGCCGCAGGGTTTTCATGCCATCCTCACCGTCCCACCCATCACTGAGAGCTTTGGAGGGTTTAAGCACGTTTGGGAAAACCCTTTTTCAGTTTAAACAACATGAAGAAAAGACTAAATGAATCCTGTGCCCTAAGCCTGGTAACAGGGTAGATTTGCTGGGAGTAATTCTTCCCTAGCAAAGCCAGATGGCTGAATGGGGTGAGAGAGGAACGTTTGCCTCTTAAGCATGATTTCATTATTATTATAACTTAAAGAACTAATTGTTAAAGGCACAAGTTTCAGGGCTAAGACCATCTGCAGCCACTGCTGGAAGCACTGTGAAAAAGTGATAAAGGATGAACCAGAGCAGAACTCGTAAGGCAAAGAGACAAATCAAGGTTGCAACTGATACAGTTGTGCCCTGGAAGTGTAAGTAAACATGAAATGCAAAGGGATTTCATTCCTGAAGTCTTAAAAAGACTTTGAAAATTAAGAGAGGAAGAGAACATTTTCTTTGCTGCTCCACACGCACACAAAATGATCTGCCCTGTGAAGCTCCATTCATTTTTACAAATTTTCTCTCTTTGCAGCACATAACCCTGTCGACACATAGCACCTTGTCTGGGCACCGAACACGAGTGCAAAGTATTTCAGTGAAGTGTTTCCTTCCCACGTGTGTATGAGGAGCAATGGGAACACAAAGCAGGAGGGGGGCTGAGGTCTCTCCTAACACCCCAAGTATGGCCAAAAAGAGCAAAGCCACAAGATTTGGTAGGAGGTGAACCTCATGCTGAGGGCAGGGGAGCAGGGGCCAAATGACTGCTCTGATGGGTTGTCATCGATTCCTGCTTCTTCTTGGAGCAGTTCAGTTTTGTATTTCTCCCAAGCTAAACTAGGATTTAGATTTTGAGAAAAACTGCTGTTTCTGGGGACAGCCTGGGCACAGAGGGATTTTACACTGGGTTAGCAAACAAAAGATACTTTAAAAGTAAAATCTTTGAAGGGTATCAGGAGCAAATCCCCTTGTGTTTAACATCGACCTCTGGGACAAGAAATACTGGAAATAAGTGCACTAGTATTATCCACTGGTCTTAAGGAGCTGAAAAGCATTTAAGCAAGCACCAGACTCCTGCCTTGAGTCCTGCTTTCCCAAGACTGACGTCAGACTAAACCTCTGTCAAAAGCCAGGCAAATATAACCTCACATCACTTCATCTTTAACTCCATATATTTAATTACACATAGAGTTAGTGAGCTAGTGTGTTTTAGTTAAAATTATACTGACAGGCAAAACTCTCTGTAGCATTTAATACAATTGAGCAAATGTTTTCCTCCTGAAAGTGCCCTGGGAGGTAGAGAGAGTAGGTTAACTGAGTTACTTACAATGTGAAAAGCACATGTAGCATGTCACCAAATATATTTTCAGTTGCATAAAAGATATGCCATGTTCTAACAGCTACTCTTAAACCCTTAGAAATTAGAAACACCTGCCCACCGTGCCTCAATGCTATATTTATTTGTCTGTGAATATTTATAAGCATTTAAACTACTAATGTTGTTGGCATTGTTAAATCTTGATTGTGAAGTTTGTAAATATTCAAAAGAAGCAGATGTTTACTAATCCCATTTACCTTTAAGGGAAAAAAATGTAAAACTGGAACGAAAGCAGATTGTTAAACTGTTTTCCCAACAGAAACAACCAAAATAAATTACTGCAATCTGAAGACTATAAAGAGTGACTTCAAAGGTCAAAGGATTAAAGACAGTCTAAACCATGAAATGCGTTTTATTAGATTAATAAAAACGTATGATTTTGCTAACTTAATTATACGAACAAATTAGCTGGAAAGGAACTTCAGAGCTTGCCATCCCAAATTAAACGCCGGCCGTGGCGAAGGTGCAGGGGGGCTCTGACCCGTTCCCAGTCGGCTCGCACGGCTTCGTCCGCGCGCAGAGCCGCTTCCAGAGGCGGCGTGGAGGGAAGAGCGAGGAGGGCTGGCGGGGTGGGAGCAGAGCCAGGGCCACTCACCGCCTTCAAAGAACCCGGGGCTGCTCCGGCACCGGAGCTCTGGAGCAGCCTCAGCCCGTGCCAAGGAGGCCTACACTTGGCTCCGCTGAGCAACCAAAACACTAATTCAGTTCTCTCTTCATCTGTTTTAAATCATGCTTTTAAGTGCATTTATGTGATAAAGAATCGAAGCTGTTTCTTTTGGCCATCTAAATAATTGGGACACTCTCCTTTTCAAACGGATTGACATTTAAGTACAACAAGCGCATTGAAAAGTGAATTTTGGCTCGGCGGAGCCTTGAATTTGCTTAACTCTTTCAGAGCTTTAATAGCAGCTTTTCTCAAAGGAAATATAAGCCTTCCAGGGATCGATCCTGTTCCCACAGAAGTCAGAAAAAGCTTGATTTAAAATTATCTCGAAAAGAGCACTGTTGCGTGGACTATTTTACCCAAGCAAAGAAACTATTTCTTGATAAAAGGCTGCATTATTCCATTTGTAAAGAAACTCCACTCCCAAAGCAAGTGACTGAAAAAGCTATCATTTACTCCAACTACATCAGCAGGGATGATGAAATCTAGGCGAAAAAAGTACGCCTTAAATAGGGTGGTGACGCCTCAGGAGACACCAGCAGAGAAAAACATTGCCACGTTTTGCAAGATCCCTCTCATTAGTTCAAAGATCCATGTTCACTCGGTTAATTCACCTGCACAGATACAGCTGGAAGGAACAGTGCCTCTGCAGCTCCTTCTGCCATGACATTAAACATGGCAAGGTTATCATTTAATATACCGTCACTGAAGAATCGATTTATGGCCTTGGAGGAGGGGGTGGGTCTCTCTTTCCCAATACTTTACAATTTGCTTGGGCAACGCTGGAAACAAATCCTTAAACTTCTTAAGAAGAAAAACTCCATAGTGCTACCCCCACTAAAAGAAGTTCAAATTTATCTTCCTCCATAAGTTCAGTTCTCCACAGATGTATGTTTTGTTGATCCATTTCCCCACTCACTATTTTAGGGCTTACATACGGGATTGAAAAAAAAAAGTAGTTTTTGCCATCTTAATATTTTTTCCTCAGACTATCACTATCTTGTGATAGTGAAATAGCATTTCATTTCAATAGCATTGACACCATGTGCTCACCCCGTTACTAAGCTCTCCTCAGAATTCACTAAGTTTCAGTCTGGTGAAATGTGATGAAGTGATGTGACATCACTAAAAGCTGAGGACTAGTCCTGTTTCCAAATGAGAGAATACTTTGAAAGGTTCCCTTGACTGCTATTTCAGTCTGCATATAGACCCTCAAACAAAACCACACCTTTTCACTCTTTTCTCTTTGTTTCTTTCTTTCTTTTTTTTTTTCTTTCAAATGACATCCTAATGTGTCATCAGCTTTGGATAGGACATGTATATGATCACAACATTTTTAATTTTCAAGGTCATGTAGCCCAAATCATAAAGTAAAAGCTCTCTTGGGTCCATGTAGCAGTGCCTGAATATGCAAACAAAAATCTAGATTTAGAAACAATTTCCATCCTGATTTCTTAGGGTTAACCTTACATGGAATAGGGATTTTTTTGTCTAAATAAAAGGAAAGCAGAAAAAAAACCCCAAAAGCAAAACCTTCACTTTTTTAGATGCATGATACAGTCATCTCTTACTTGTGCAGTGTCATCTGGCTCTATTTCCCCACGAGGAGCTGTTTGGCTGATGTGTCCTGAGCCAGGAAGATTTTTCCAGGGAAGTCACACCAGATCCTCTCCTGCCTACAGAGGGGGACATAAGGGCCACTCGCTTCTCAGCATGACCTGGGTGTGCAGACCTCCCTTCATAATGTTCAACCCCATCTTTAGCTGTCCTTACCAACCCTTGCTTCTGTCTTTGACCACCCCTGAGTCAGCCCCATGCACAAGCCCAGGCTCAGCCAGGTAGCCACCAAAAAGTATGTTTTGCTGCCCCACACCAATACCTGCTTTTGCTAATGGTTGCCCTTAGGGGACTGAGAAGATCAGATTAATAGTAATTCATGTGGGGAAGCTCTGAATCAGCAAGACATAACAAAATGAAAATAGCAGCAGCTTTGCATTGTTACAACTCTACCCCTTGTGGATTTTCTGCTAGTGGCAATATCTCTGAGCTGGTGTAGACTAAAATATTCTCCTCTTAATACTATTCCCCCTCTCTCCAACTCCTACACCCAAAGAAAGCTGAGTTTACTAAGTGACACCACTTTCTTATTTTAATGAATGCATGCAAAGCATATTTATATGAGTACTAGAGCTTAGAGGCTTAACAACAAGCTTTCTCATTGCAGATCCCACACTCTGCTCACTACTTGTACAGATTTTATTCAAAAGAACCTCATACAAGTGCACGGCAGAACGACAGCAAAACAACAATCCCCACTTTACACTGTATTAGCCCTACCAACAATCTTCTCATCACCTCTGAAGGTTAAATCTTGGGATAAGAGTCACTGCTAAAACACATAATGGCATCAGTGCTTGATGTGAGAAAAAGTGCAGGATCCTCACTGGCAGCACTTTGGTGTAACACGTGTGAGGGTTCCTTTGTCAGGCCGGTGAGATGTTAACCTTGTTTATCTGCGAATGCAAAACACCATTCCCCATCCAGCAGTGTCACTCTGACCTTTGTGTGGAACCTCAGTTCTCCCCACGCAGCATAACAATGCTGCTTTGTGCAGCCTGTGTAAGGCCGTGGAGCCAGGATTTACTGCTCCCACAATTTAATAATAACCTTCATACTTTCTGGCTTACTCGCTTCGCATTCTAAAACAAAATATACAAAATGCCAGAACTTTTTCCTTGCTTCTCCTATCTGTTAACTGATACTCATTATCACTCACTTTTCAAAGATTTCTTTTGACTACAAAAAACGAGAAGGAAAACCCCAGAAACAAAATGCTTGTTCTGCTAACACAAAGTGAAGCATATAGCTTTAAAAGCTTTCACTGAATTGCCTTTTTGTGCACCATGCAAAAAAACCCAGCCATACTTAACATCCTAAATATTTCTGTGCCCGCATTCAATCAAACTACAGAGAGCAAAAGTTACAAACCTTTTAAGATTTGAAAACAGATATTAGAACAGTAACTTTCTAAGCTTTATTCATTGCAGGTGCAGGCCTTATGGGCATTTAACAGCATTTACAAACAGCTAAAGCAGTGGCTCTGAACTGCAGCAGGCCATAACACGGGAAAGATGATAACACACAAGAGCAGAGCGAATATTACGGATCCGTTCCTGAGCTGAAAACCCATGATCCAATTAAACCAACAGAAAACACAGCTGCTCGAGCACTCTAGGACCCAAGCTGCAAATGTGAGCGCTGAACACAACCCCTTTTTTTCTCTCCTTTGCCCCACGGGGGTTACCTGCTCACCCAGGAGCGGTCCTGGTGGCACGGTCTGTGCCGGGGCTCCTCTGGTGGAGCCTTGGCAAGCCGAGCTCAGCCCGGCCCCGGTGGCTTGGGGGGGTTGTGTGAATGACTCCTTTCAGTTTCAGCCCCATGTGGTTTCACACCTCGACCCCACAAGTTCACTTTGAACTTCAGGTTCAAGCGAATGCACGACCACGATGCAAAAGACAGTCAAAACCGCCGTGGGAGAACCAAGCCTAACTGTGCATGAGATGGTTTTAAACAAAAAAAATATAAATTAATTTCATCTTTTCAATTAATATTTCCTTAGAGCACGCTACAAAACCAAAACACTGCTACTCCTTCCTTAGCTTTACAACAGTCTTTTAACACCACCACTGTTTTTCCAGCTTCTAAGTGCAACCATTGAGTTTCCTGTCAGGACTGTTCAAACGGGCTCAGGTAGGATGCACAACTTCAGTAAGATTCTATTTTAATTACATAATACCATAATTAATATTCCTGCACTGGACTTGCAGACAAATCTAAATCAACAGTATGCTAGGTCAGTCCTTATGTTGCATGTGTTTGATATTTATATCTGTATCTGTGAGACAGGGAAAGGAACTACATTTATAAGTAGTTAACCAGTTCGATGAACATCAGTAAAGGAGGGAAACTCAAGTTAAAATTCAAGTCTATCCTTTGCTCTCAATGCCAGAAGAAACTGTGAACATCTAGTTTTTCCAGCAAAGCACACAGGCAATGACTGATAAAAGCCATTTATTCTATCTCAGCTTGCTATGCAAGTATTTGTCTAGGACTTAACCCTATTGAATTCCAAGTAGTTTTAGAGTTTTACTGTAGGGAAGTTTTAACCTCTCTCACAGAGAGTCCTATTCCAGCATTCTTAATGCTGCTTTGATAATAGCAAAGCACTGGACTGCTTGTTTCACGTAGTTTGGAATAACAAAACACTTTAGCAAGCTGTAAGTGAATGCACACCTCTAACTAGAGCCTGATATCTTGCATACTTGTATTTCTGCATCTGATCAACAGATTAGGTTTGGGGATTGCATGAAAAAAGATCAGTCACCTGAATATATAAACTGCCACAGGATATATAACCAGTCACCTTCAGGTAAAAAAATAAAAAATTCTGTTCACAATCAAAATAAATTCCTGAGCCAAAAGCGAGGCAGGCAGCTACACCTTTGCTAAACTAGAAAACCACAACTTTTGAAAAATCAAGACCTTCTCCTGTGCATGGTTGCCATTGGAGAATTTGTTCCAGCCTTTGCATTCAATATACACTTGCCACATATTGATTTTTTTTTTCCTTCAAAGCTAATCTTTTGACTTTCCAACTGCAAAGAAGAAACATTGTCAGACTGATTATGAGGAAGCTCACTAACAGTTCACCCATTTGATGCTCTGCCTATAATGTTGTACAAATCTAATGTCATAAGTCCTGGATCATGTACAAATATAGAAAACAGCATCAAAGATGCAGCTTTTCCCCAGGTATTGGCCTTCCAGCTTGCAGAAGACATTAATTTCAAAACTCACTGGAATAACTGACTGGCTGCACTGAAGTCTATAAATGCCTTTATATATAAGCCTTTATATAACATTATTAAATGTCTCGAAACATTTTAAAGTTTTATTCTAGTGTTTGACATCAACAAGGCAATTAGTGAGGCCCGAGACTGTGTTCTGCTCAGACACAACTGACATCAGAAGTAGTTTATAAAAGTCAATGGATGTCTTGGGTTTACGGGCCAGGGGTAAGTACGTGTCCACAGACACACTCTTTCATTTTTATGACTATAGCTTAGGCTTTAAAGAAAAGTCCATATTCCCCAAATCAACTTATATCACTGTTTTCTGATATAAATAACAACAGGGGAGAGAAAGAAGGGAGACAGAATCCTAGAATTATAGAATGGCTTTGGTTGGAAGAGACCTTAAAGATCATCTAGTTCTAACCCCCTGCCATGGTGGGCAGAGATGCCATTCACTACAACAGGTTGCTGATCTAACCTCGAATACTGAGATGATCAGATCTGACAATAATAGGAGTAGAGGAGTGAGTTTTTCCCCAAACTAGCAAAGGACTAGTAAAAAATAAATATATTATTGTATTTTTACAAGGCTTTTCTCCAAAGATAACAAAGAGCAGTTGAAAAGTACCATATATATATCCAAGACTGCCATGAAAAGTACCACGTGCCATTAAGAAAACCAGTACCAAGACTTCATACATGTTTTATTGTATTTTCTGGACCTTTCCATACGTACAGGAGCTGTCTGTAATCAATGCTACCACCACGTGCAGCTAAGCTGGCTTTTGGTAGATGACATATGTTCCTAATTTGTTTCCTGCGTAACCAGAAGGTGTGTTTACTGCTATGAAATCAAGTTAGCATTTACAAAGCATAATTGTCTTTAAAAAATGACTTTGCCATAACTTTCAACAAACTCAAAATAGACTGGAAAAGAAACAAGGACTGCCACAGCTTATTACAGTTAACATTTTACTGAGCAGGTGGAAATAGAAGTCAGCTGTCTGTTCTTAGTTTCTTTCCTCTCTGACCTCTCCTGGGAAGGGATGTAGTCTAACAATGGAGTAACAGGTTTGTTCTGATTTTTGGTTTTTATTCTGATATAATTCTGGTTAAAGGTTCTGATTCACGATAGTTGAGATCAAAACCAGAAACACGTGGGTGTCCTACAGGCTACAAAACTGCCCTACTTAGTTTTCTAGCCAAAGTTTATAAAATCAAGCTGAGACTGAAGCATATCATAAATGCAAGACATTAAATGTGAAATTAAGTGACAGATAAGTAATCTAACAAGACAATCTCAGCTACAAGAGTTTATTCACCTCTGCTTTCCAGAGTCACATCTCCCTATAATTTATGGCATACATATTTTCACAATTTGATGCAACATTTACATTACTTTAATCAAACACTTTCAGAGTGCCCGGTTCATTACTTGTGTGGCACTATATCAATTGCACTTTACTTACTTCCCTAATCAAAGAGTATCTGAATTCTTTGGACTGGACAAATGGATATAGATTTTACAGGAACTGAACAAACTAAATGCATATGCATTATTTTAACTGTGAAGCATTTATATTCCCTCACAGCTGAGATTTCTAATCCAACTGGCTAATATTATTCACTGAAAAATCACATTACAGTACAGTAATTTAAAGGGATAATAAACACATAACACAATAAATAGTAATGTTCTAAGCTCTTGCCATGCCAATAAAGACGTGAATCAGTGAAGTTCAGCCATAGATATGGAACTAAGCCATTCCAAGTCATCAAAATGAAAAAAATCCTATCAAGACCCATTGATTTCAGTGGGATTTAAATACAAGTTTAGGTTTTGGATGGATTAAGGGTAAGCACCCGCCTGAACTAGAGCCCAAGGACATACATAATAAATGATGCCAGAATTTACTCCAACTCTTCTCTGTTTTAAGTTCTTTCAGTGAAATCTTGTCATTTCTCTAGGTTGAAATCCTTTGTGCACATCCCTAATGGCAAAGGGTGGCAGATCAGGTTATTGCTTCACTTATGCTCGAGAGTTTCCTATTGCTTTATCTTGTCAATAGCCTATAGTTATATATGTCACAACATTCATTTTATGTTTTATTACCCTACCTAACAAGTACTATGCTGCAGAATCAGAAAATCTTTACAGCTACCATTAAGTTTGTCTAGACAGAGATTTTTTTTTTTCCTTAATTCTTTTCATTATAGAATATCCTCTATTTTCCTTTAATGACATAAGTTCACTTTAGAAGGACACTTGTACAACCTGAGGTTGGTACATATCGTACAGAAACTAATGAAGAAATTCTTACATGCTTATATACAGTTATAAAACCATGCTTTTTGGATACTCAAAATATTTTTTTTTGTCCCCCTTCTTTCCAATATTCAGTGAAAATCTCTGAATTCTATTGCAGCTAGCTAAGTCAGAGTCTGCTCTGTATCCTGCCATGCACTGAGCAGGAGACACCAGATGTGAGACACGGAGGGGTGTTGTCCTTTGACCTGTGAGTCCTTTCCAAATCTACAGTGTGAGTGAACTGCATGACAACATCCATCAGACCACTGCCAAAAGGATTTCCCAGGATGGGCCCTGTATGATTGTTTAAGGAGACTTCTAAAGCAGTTAGTAGTATTTTGTACACAAATATAAAGAAATTAAAAATTTTCGAGACACTTCTGGTTCACACACCCAGCTTATGAGGCTCTACTAAGGGGAAAGGCAGCAGAATGCAAACTATTTTGCTATATATTTTAGCTTCAGAATATTTTGCACTCTTAGCATTTTTGAGACACATGTAGTCTTGTGTCAGAGCTATTTTTCACATACACCAGCAAATACGTTTTTGAAGAAAACACAAGAAACAGGGGGTGGGAGGAGGCCGGGCAATATTAATTATTAATATTAAATATTAGTATTAGTTAAAGCATTAATGAAAGTCAATATTAAATAAAACCAGTATTTGTTTTGCAGCTTCACGTGGCATCTTTTATCCCGACACGTGAAGTTTTATGTGACATTTAGAAGCTTTATCGCTTCAATAGCAAAGGTAAAGAGGTTAATTCCTCTTTAACCAGGGGGCTCTCCCCCTCCCCCCTCTCTCACCTCTCCTTTCTGGCTCGGCCTAAATTTCTAACGCCGCCTTATGAAACGCAGTATACAGCTTTTAATTGTGCCCAGAGGCAGTACAACTTCAGAGAGGGTTCGGAGCAACTGGCAGAGGATTTGCGGAACAGCTGCGTTCCGGGAACATGTGCAGCAGCCCCGTCAGCACCTGCACCCGCTCGGCACTCCCACCCCCTGCTCCCTGCACGCTCCACATCTGGGACTAATCACCTCCCCTTTTTAAAAGGAATTAATACTCTTAACGTTTTTATTTTATTGTACCTGCAGGAACACGACGCGATATTAAAACCCGCGGCTCATAAGCGGTATTTTGTTCGAGCCGGGGGTTACTGGGGAAGGGGGGGGGGGAAATAAAACCCTCCCCGTGCTTTGCCAAGAATGAATTGTTTTAATATCCCAACATTCAATATTATTTATTATTAAAGTCGAGCGCTGCTTTGGTGAGCAACCGGCTTTCTCGAGCTTTAACCTGCTTTTCCCCACTGAACTGTCCCTTACAGTTTGAACACTTGCTGGAAATAAACCCTCACAGTTCCTCCCCCCCATCACCATTTTCTCAGTGTGTGCTATTCATGTTGGAAGATTAAAAAAAAAGTCCTTTAAAAATGTGATATTATTTAAATGTCATTCAATTCCAACAGCAGTATTTGCTTACAGAGTTTAGGCGGCACAGAACTCTATTCATGCATGAGTTATGCCACATTAACCATTTACTACAGATTTTCATGTTAATTCTACAGGGGAGGAATCATATTAGATTTGCCCATTTCATGTAACTTATAATGGAATTCAGCAACATGAGTCCTGCTCATTATAATGGTGGGGACTGGAGAGGAAAGCTGAAAAGGAGGAAAATCAGCCCTGGCATTAATTCATGAAAACACACACATTTCCCAAAAGTCAGGCACCCAAGTGAACGATTTTGAGGTAAAACCACAAAGACCTGCCATACTTCTGGCATTTTGGAGTGCACTAGAATTTGGTTTTAGTAGTTTCTCTAAATCAACAGTTTATCCCAAAATCTGATGGACCAAAATCCATAAGCAATGGAAAAACACAATGCTAACACTGTGTTCTTCTACAGAGCCAAAAGACATCATGTTAAACCTTCTTTTGTGACCTGGTAAGTATGAAAGGCTTTTGTCTTGAAATCCACCATTTATCCCCCCAAACCACTGGGGAAATACCATCCCAGGTTTCCTCAATACATATTTATTTAATTTGAAAATTCAGTCTGAAAATAGAGCAAATAAGCACAGCATCAAAAACTGCTGCAAACATTTTGCCTTAAGATCAATTTTCTCAGCAATATCTACAACACAGTAGTCTTCTTGTATCCCACAATTCAGTTGCTTAACTTTGTTCTACTGAGCTGGAATTGCTCTTCAGCCAAAGCTACACTGGTCACAGCCACTCTTATGGCTAATTTTCCTTGTAACTGAGAACTGGCCAACCTCAGCAGCCTCCTAGTCCCCTTTATCTATGTTGGATATCCTCTTCTTAATGCAGACAGACTGTAGCACAGGACTAATTGCATTTTTGGCTTTCTGTGCCCAATGCCTTTACCAGCTTTGCTCAGTGGTTCTTCCAAGAAGATTTTCCTATTTCTGTCATAGTGCACAGTATATTTACAGTGACTAAAAAAATCTAAGTACTTAATTAAATAACTGCAGTTCTATTTTGAGAATTACCATACTCTGCCTGAATATTATGTACATTACATATTTTAACAGGGAACAGGGAAAAAAGGCAAATCTTGTTGCTCCAGCCCATGCCAGAAGAGCAGCCTTCCTGACTCACCAAATTTCTCACTCCTCCTCACCTCAGTAACAACCCCCAGGAAAAATCCACTCAACTGCTCAGGATCCCACAGCACCTTTTGTTGGGACTTACCCCTTTTAATGGAGGTGGTGAAGATGTTTATAAAGTGACTTGTTATTTCTTTACTATCCTATCGCAGTTTTGTTGTGAGGGCATGGCAGATGTGTGTTAATTTGAGCCTTAACTCTCTCCTGTCACCCTGATTTTAATGGAGCTGAACAAGTTCATACACCACTATCTAACTCAATGAGAAATCATAATCAGGCTGATTTAAGCAATGGGTAAATCCACATCTCACACTGAACCTGCAGCACAGGCTTAACAAAAATGGAAATAAATGCAGGTGTTGTTGGCCATACAAGTCAAGTTAGTGGAGAAAAAAGGAGACTCCATTAAATCAGTAAAGCAAATACACACTTGCACCATTTTAGTTTTGGAGTCACTGTGCACTGCCCATTCTAAGTGGTAATTCCCTCTCCATCAGCAGAAAACAAAAACTGATGAGCAGAGGCTGGAACAGGCTGAGTGTAATTTTAAGTACTGATGACTGGGGATGGGGTCAAAGGGTGAAGAGAAGCACAAATCCAGCATGCCTCCTTTCCCCAAATTCTACTGAGGTATAGTGGGTTGGTTTTCTTTTCTTTCAATACCTTCCTTGCTGCTGTTGGGATTGCACAGAGAGGAATCTGGCCCTGCTCTGAGTAGGAGGGGGGATGAGGTGACCTCCAGAGGTCCCCTCCAGTCTAAATTTTTCTATGACTCCAATCAAAACCCTCAAGAGATGCTGAATCTGGCAATGCCAAACATACCCAGGAAATGTAAAATTAGAACTGATTACCAAGACGTTTGTAAACCAGAAGCCTCTGATGCCATTGTATGGTCATCTAATACTTGGACAGAAGCCTTTGCTGCCTGAAAAATGTTGGATGAAGCAGACTAATTGCAAAACACTATTTGCTGCACTGCCAGCTTTTCCCTATGGAAAATAAAATTGCAGAGATCTTGGGAACTGGTAAATTTGCCAAGCTGGAAGTCAGGTTATGAATTTAGAAAACATTTTTTTTTTTAAAATATCAGTAATTAGATGGAAAATTGAGAAGTAATTAGATGGTAAATTGAGAAGTAAAACTATATCTCAGAACTATAGGAATAGATTACAAGATAAGCAATGTTTTCAAAAGCACTAAAGTCATGTAGAAGCCTATATCTTGCTACTAAAAATAAGGACCCTGGTCCTCAAGGCCCAAAAATAGCTCTGCACTAGGAATTTATGTCAGTGGAACAAAATAGTCTTTGGACATGATTCTTTCAACATATCTCTGGCATCAAAAATCCCAATATATATATAAACATCCTGGGGAAAAGTGCTTGTACAAGTTAAGGAACTCCTTAAAGTCCTTTTTTTTATCGTTAGAAGCTGTATCTAAAGCAAAAGGGCTTGACCAGGCGAGCTACACATCACCTAAGAGAAGTCAAAGATTTTAAAAGGCCAAACCACTATTTTTCCCCAGATTCCAGTTTAATCTCCAACACATTTATAACAATTTTTACTACTGAAAAGTTACAACAATTTTATTAATAGTCCAGCAGCCTCCATTTTCTATTTGGCAGAAGACAGAGCCTCACTTCATGGGAAACCACATGTATTCTGGGAATAGACATGGTCAGATTTACTCGGTGTATTGAAGATGCTGCTTAAAGCCAGGTTTATGGAAGCAACAAAACCAAAAAAAAGGCTGGGAAAGACTAACAATGTGAAGATTTAACTTTTGGTTTAAAACCAGAGTGGCAGAGCCCCTGCCTTGTGTGTTACCCACTTATCAACACCTTTCTGTACAGTAAGTCCTTGTTGCACATTGCTGGTGGGATCTCCCAAAAGCTTTATACCTGCACAAACGGGGGGAGGCACAGCAGCACAGAGAGCAGGAACATGTGTTCAGCCCTGACTCAGGTATTTTTCTCTGTATCCTAAATGGAAGATGCTGATTCATCATATTTTTCCCCTTACACAGTAGCTGTTATTTATCCAATCTGCCTGAGATATTTGTCACCGCTTTAGATTCTACTCACTTTGTCTGACCTTGTAATTACAGAAAGTGCAGATGCTATTTATGATTAAAGCCAAATTTTGTGCAATGTTCGTATTCCTGGGTGTCCAGTAATCTGTGCTCCAGAACCGTCTCATAACTCCATGATTTTCTCACTCTACAAAAATAATTTTACAAACACTCTTCATGATTGTCGCAATTTCTGCCAGAGAGAGCCCAGGGCTGGTAAAGTGCCAAGCTGAGCTTAAACACACTCAAGAGCTTCAAAGAGAAATGCACACAATGCTATTGATGTCAGCCTCTCACTTTAATACATGCTTAAATTCACAGCATTAAAAATAACCAATCAAGGGGGTTTCTTTGCCATCCCCACTCTTACAGCAAGCCTGAAATCTGTGTTAAAAAAGAACACTACAACTATTGCTTCTGCAGGGTGTTCAGTACCCTCAAAGTCACGACATGATTTTCATTAGAGGGAAAAATGTTTGGAAAATTGTTATATGAAGTCCATAAATCCGAGGATGAATAATGAAAATGAAACTTCCCATGAAATGCCCCGGTGTCATTTTATTTAACATTCTCCGTTGGTGAAAATAAATTAAGAATGAACAAGACTTGTTTACGCCTGCCTTACACTATTCTTTGTGTTTGAATAGCAACTGCATATTAATTTATCAGGATCCCATAAATTATAATTAGCCAGGAGGATTAACAACATAAATCCTTGAATTTAAAACCAACCTGCCCTGCTCTCTCTTCCCTTAGCCCTAAAGTGAAAAAGAGCCATAAAACCCATCACCACTGTTTGATCCATTAAACTCATGAGACACTCTTATTTCAGCCGAGCTACTGGAGGTAGAGGCTTTGCAAAATCTTTTTTAAAGTTACAGCAGCCTTCCTGGAAGCGAGAGAGACCGTGCACAGGAAAGGCCCAGCCTGAACATGGGAGATGACTCTTGCTCTTTCCACTGCATCACCAGCTGACATCAGGGAGGCTTCTCAGTATGCAGGAAATGGGCAAAAGATCTTACTAGTAAAATAGGTGAGGCATAGAGGTATCACTTCCTAAGCACACCTTTGCGGAGATGAAAGGAAAATCCAACTGAAGGGGCTGCGTGTTTCTCTGGATGTGCAGACCTGGTAGCAGTAAGGGTGTTCTGAGGGTGTAGCAGATGCTCTGGGATCATGAAGTCCCTCTTTTGCTACAGCTCTAATATCCTTTAGCATCAGCTAAGGGCACAAGTCACATCCCCACACAGCTATAAATCAGCCAGGGCGTTGTACGGGTACTCATTATCCCAAGCAATTTAAAGTGCTCTGGCAGAAATGCACAACCCATTTCTACACGTAATCAGGAACTTCCATCACAAACTCAAAAGCCCACTTCCTTCCCCCTCACTCCTGAAAGATTTAAAGGACAGATGTGAAACACTGAAGAGCAGCAAAGCTGAAACCCATCGGTCCCACCTGAACGCTCAGGTCGTGCCGAGAGAGCTGCTGAGCTGCAGCTGGGAGAACGAGCCCACACCACTGCACACTGAGGTACATCTTGTCTTTCAAAAGAGCATTTTAAACTGTTAGTTCAATATGTTAGGTATACAACAAAAAAAAAGAAGTTTTTGACAGGGTTTATTTTTGGTACCAGAGTGCTTTGCAAGGGTCAGATCACAACACGAGTCACCCGAAGAAAATCTTTAACAGGCGTAGAAATTTATATTAAGTACTTGATTTTTTTTATTTATGGCTTGAAGGAGTTTAAGCACTTTTGAAGGCACCAATCCCTTATATTCATTATAGCAGTGCTGCACACAGGGAGCAGGGATTACAGAGGAAGCCAGAGCCACATGCCTGCATCTACGGCACGCACAGGAACTGCACTGCCCCTCCAAAATGCACACAGCCACCACGTAGAGTAGGTACATCTCAAACCCAGGAAAGTAGTGTTATCAAAGGCAGAAAAATACTAAATACAGCCCTACACCTGAGGGTGGTGAGGCACTGGCACAGGTTTCCCAGAGAAGCTGTGAATGCCCCATTCCTGGAAGTGTTCAGGGCCAGGCTGGATAGGGCTTTGAGCAACCTGGCCCAGTGGAAGATGTCCCTGCCCCATTGGCAGAGCGGTGGAACTAGATGAGCTTTAAGGTTCCTCCCAACCCAAACCATTCTATGATTCTATGAGTTTAAACAGAAAAGCCCCACAGGAGGAACTGTCAGTTTTCTCCTCCCTTCCCGAGCAAGAACATTAAGAAAAGATGTTTTTTTATGTGGTCACCAGACAAGAGGCCACCTTTCGATACAGCCACAATCTGCTCCTCCTCCCAATTTCAGAAACCTGTGAGGGACATTTATGTGGCACCTAGGCTTTAGCTGGCCAAATTCCCAGCTGGTCATTGGAAATAACTCCTCTCCCTCCCCAACAGCTGGAGATGATGTCTACCAGACTTGCCTTCCTGGCCTTAGAAAACTAACAGGAAAAAAAGCAGTCACTAAGAAAAGGGTGATAAGAGAAACGAATGCCAATATACACCAATGACAGCTCATGTCTCTAAGGCATGGGTTTAGGACCAGCTAAAGGTGGTAAGCTTCAAAGCCAGAGCCTGGCACTGCTCACCAGCCCTGATGTGAACAGGTTACTCCTCGGATTTTACTCTGTTCATACCACACAGGTCTCCCAAGCTGCAGAAAACCCGTGACCTGAACCCGCTGAGCGAATCTCTTGCAATACCGTCGACCGAGACTACTTTTTCCCTCCTCATGATTAATGTTTCAGGGCCTGACAAAACACAGGGGCAGCATTTTTTGAGCTTGATATGGGTTATCCAGGGAAAGGCTGCAGGAGGCACACACACAGTGAGTGCAGATAACGGGGCTCAGATCAGCGCGCGATAGACCTGCGTGTGCCGCCTGCGCCACGCGAGCTGAACATGACACAGAGTATTTCTGCTCGCCTCACACAGCTGATATTTATCACAGCTCCTTTCAAATGCTTATCTCCATCCTTTGGAGTTCACTTATAGCACGAGCAAGGTGAACTCCCAGGTGGAACGCGGGCCCAGATGTGTCAGGGGAGGTTTCCGTTCAGTAAAAGCAGAATATCACCTGGTTTAGAGAGATATGAGATACACACTTCAGCAAAATGTGTTTCTGTAGGGCTTGTATATGTGCAAGCAGTACAACAAATGTACCCAGTATGAGATACATAAACAAAGGGAAACAACAAACCCTTTTCTTTACACATACACACATTATATATATGTTTTCTAAACAGATACACACAGACCCACAAAACCCTGCCTGACTCTCCTGTTTTGCCTTTAACAGTAAAGGTGAAGCAAAATAGCTTTCGTTCCTCCTATTCCTCCTTCCTTCTCAGAAAGAGAAATGAGACCTACCAGTTTAGACAGCTGTGCTTAGTTGTCCTTACTAAGCACCAAAGTGAATGATTTGACTAAGATTATGCAGCCAAGAGGTTATGCACCTCTCTTACTCAAAAGAAAACACAGCTGGAATACAAAGTATTTTCCCCCTTGTATTTAAAGGGGGGGAAAAAAAAGGAAATTGGGTTGTATACAAGAAGAGAAAGTAAAGTTGTTAGGCATAAATGCAAACAGCTTTGCAAAGAGAGCCTGGAAATTAGCATCTTCTTAAAAAAAAAAAAAATCACTGCAGCATATCGTAAAGGAAGCTCCTGTATTCTTTCCATGGGGGAATAGGAAAGTGCACTCTCTGTACAAGGCTGCAGAAGACAGAAAGCTCTGTAAGCCCATCCCAACTCCCTTAATTATTTTAATTGCAGCAGTGTGATGCCAAGGTGCTGAATTACCCCCTCAGGCTCTGGCTGCTTAGCCAGGAGGTACTGAATTAAACTGTCAGAACATGCAGAAAAATTGCAATGGTGCCTGTCAACGGTATTTGTTAAGAGACACGGGTGAGGCCAGTGACTTGTATAGAAAAAGAGCTGCCAATGCAAAGTCGTCAAAGCACAGCACTGGAACTAATGGGGTATTCAGAGGTCTTGTTCTACTTCATTGGTTAAAGCCAACAAAACTCCTGTAATATTTGGGGCGGTTTGCTATTTATGGCTATGGTAATAAAGGCCAGTTAAAGCTGCAAAGCCAGCCACAGTTAGTGGTCCCCACTGCTTCAGTTCTAAATGGCTGAGGGGGCACTATTCCATCTCAAGCTCTGCTTTTAACAGAGAGGAAAAATTTATAAAAAGAATCGGGCATTTAAAATATGAAAAATTGAATGCAGAGTGGGCTACAGTTTTACAATACACTCTTCTAGTTAAAAATAACTACATTTTGGATGCCTTATCCAGATGATTTTGAATTCAGCTATGTCTTAGCTGCAAAGGACTGGCATACAGTCAATGTGGCCCGGGTTTAGCATCCTCTCTCCTTGACAGGTGGCATTTTTTTTTTTTCCAGAGACACTCACCAAAGCCGAAGGTGTGTTTGATACCAAAATCTACTTTGTAACTTCTAAACCCACGCAACTGCAGATAGCGATCAAAGCGATCTGAAGAAGTCCTATTTGCTGTGGCTCTACATGGCTCCCTTGCAGCTATTTTTAGGAGTAAACTCCTGTGCTTGTGAAACTGAGAAGCAGATAACAATGCTCAGAGTTGGCGCGTGGGCAGGTGCCACGCAAACACCTCGCAGCTCAACACGTGTGCCTTGGCTCTGATTTCTCAGTCCCCCATGAAGCTGGTTCTCTTTTGGGGAAAGATAAAGCCAGCTGGATTTTAGGATGGGTGTTAGCCCTTGCAGAGGGGCACAGAGAGCAATAAATTATTTATGCTTGATAGGCTGGCTAAAGGCCTAATACGCCAGTCCGTGGGACTTTTAGAAAGCTAGTGAACAAACCAAACTTTCAGCCCTTCCATTTCTGAGGAGCCCAGCACAGCCCTTCTAGAGGCTGCAGAGCATCAATGGCACACAGAAAAGAAAAACTTTTATGCATGGCAGGGAAGTGGAGATAGAGAAAATGAGCATTTTCTCACTTCCCATAGATGCTTGTCCCTGTCAATGACCATTCAACCAGCTCTCTGCCCAGCAGGAGCTGCATCCCAGTTTTCTATTCAGTCTAAAGAGCTTTGAGAAGTGCTACATGTCCCACCTGGCTTCTCTGCTGCAGTACCTCCCAGCTCAGTATGCTTCCTGGGATTCTTCCTTAACAGGTTCTCTATTGCCATAATACTATATTCACTTAATGTGATTTGCACTAAGAATACAAGTTCAAGAGAGGTTAATGATCCATTAGTGTATATTTTTACCTAGCTAATTTACATATTGAATAGCCTATATTTATTTTATTAAAACCAGCTCACTATACTCAGCTGACTGAATTATGTGAGATATCACATGGATTACACAAGAACAGCTCAGCAATTAATTTCTCCCATACATGATAGGTAGTTATTAACTATATTTCTAAACAAATAAAACTGTGAATGTTCTCTTAGTGAAACTGAAACCTTTGCTTTTATTAGGGCTTTACAATTGCAACGCTCTCTGAGCTGAAGGGTTCATTTCTGTAGTTCCTTTGGAATAAAATACATGCTGCTCCTGGTATAGAACACAGTACACCAGACTGCAGGAGTTACAGTTCTAAGCTGTGTTTGTAACTAAATAGTGATGGCCATGCAAAGGAGCACAGTCATGAACTCATATTCCCTTTTTGCCATCTGGGAATTGAAGGACAATCTTCATTAACTTTAATTAAAGACGTTGCTTCCTTTCAGATGAGCAGCTCAACCTACATTTTTTCTCCCAAGCATTACCTGTGGCTCTGTTCTCTTGGCCCACAAATTTCACATACTCTATCACACACAAAGGAGAGAAGGTGGAGTGATGACTCCACGGCTCTGAAGAGCACACTCCACATCAGCAGGTTCACCAGAGTCAATCATTAAGCCACTTTGATATTTTCTTGGCATGCACTTTACCACAGTTCCATAGCCTGTCACTGACTTGGATATCTGAAGAATATGAGATATGGGAACTGCATCCTCAGCTGTCATGATCTCAATCATACGAACATGTCTGGGGGAGCCCGATCACTCTCCATTTGTCACAAGTCTGAATGGGTTTTATTCTCCTGCACCAAGGACAAGTGAGCCAGTCAGCATTTACAAACAGCTAAATCGCTCAAAGCTTTTGAAAGGCAAGCCATACGTTGCTTACCTTGTACTCAGAAAATGCCTTCAAACACATTTAAACACTTCTGAGCAAGTTCTCAGGACTAGCACTGTTCCTTTCTTCTTGGGATAGTGGTGGCACATTGTGAAATGCCTCTTCCATGCTCCTGGCCAACGTCTAAATCTCTTCACGCTGCATTTTTGAATGTCATGTTCACAAGAACACAAGAAGATTTCTGGTTCTCAGTGGGAGAGTGTTATGTTTTTCCAAATGCAAACAAAGGATATTGAAACGCCCGCAGTGCTCATTATACCACTGCAAAACCCACCAGAAACAAAAGTATGGCTTCTATTTTCCACCACTTAATGACAGTATCGTGCACAGAACTGGATGAACTAATTTATTACTTGGGAAAACTACTAATTGCTGGGCCCTTCTGCCGTGGGTTGCAGTGACACGCAGAGAAAGACCAGCTTTAGGGCCAGATACAAATATGATCTGTCATACAGGAACACTGCCATTATCCCATCAAATCTCCCATAAGCTCAGCATTAGCCACAAAGAGTATAACCAAAGACAAGCATCAAGAATTAAGATATTGTTCCGCAAGAACAGAAGAAAAATAGTAATAACACTTCTTGGAATTCAATTAGTCTGAAGCTTTGTTTTCCGTGCCAAATGAGGTGCATTTTCTGTTGAGATTTGTTTTCCAGTGTAAAGAGAGCCTTGTCTCTGATAGGATTAGAAATCAAAATAGCTGAGTTGGATTAGCTACCTAACGATCAACAAAACAAACACCTTTTTTTTGTGCTGAAGACATGGAAATGTGAAGGAGACTTCCTGGGCCATCAAGTCTCATATCCGTGTTATTGCAGACACCACATCATATAATTCTTTTCACAAACGTATCAAGCTTATCATAGTCTCAAGTAATTTCGACAATGATGTTTTCAGCATGATAGCATCAGTGATGTGGACAGAAAAAACAGCAAAATTTCCTTGATGCAAATATTGTTTCCTATGAAATTTGCAGTCATCGTACCACAGGATTTCTGGGAAGAAATGTCTGTGCTTTTTTCTGAAACAGTGCTTGAATATTTACAAAGTCTAATTTTTGTCAATGACATAGCAGACAACCAAAGAGCTAAATAAAAAAAAAAACCATGATTTTTTTTCTGCTAATATAGCTTTGCTTTATAGAATAAAATACTATCACATTTAAAGTGAACTATATCATTCTGTATGGCCTTACTGGGAGCCTGGTGTGGCACTGAAGCCCTCTTCCTCTTTTAACATGCTGCTTCTCAAAACAATACTGAAGCTGAACAATCTTTTGCCTGAAAATCAAATGAGCACTTTCCTAAGGGTAGTGTAAGGCATTTGCATGAGTGTGCAAACTCAATCAAAAGTAAAGTTTGAGTGCTGGGCATTTATATCCTGGGCTTGCCAGAATAAAGCAGCATTAAGTTTCTCACTAAGACTCAGATTTGTAAAGATATTTAGATGCAGATAAGGTGCTTAGTGGTGCATTCAAAAAAGCCTAGGACTTTTCTGTCCTGATGATTCATTCTAATATACATTTCATTTACAAGTCAGTAGCACAGTGTTGTGGTAGAAGTGATGTGGTAAAAAAAAAAACACAAGAAAAGACAATAACAGAGGGTAGAAATCTGGCACAGCAAAGGCAACTGTGATGATCCCAGTGGCTTTAATCCATACAAATCCATACAAATTCCTCTCTCTCAAAGACTTCTAAAGATTTCTTTTGCTAAAAGCGGAGAGCAGTGGAAGAATTATTATATTTAATCACATGCCACAGGACAGCTGTGTTTAGAACACAGTCCTGGGCTGCTTTTCCCTCCCTTGGTCCTGTTTTCCAGCACTGAACTACACACTGGTGAAAATGAACCTAAAAAATCGACTTGAGGAGTTCTCTCTCTCTCACTCTCCTGATGTTTGATTAAAATCTACTGTCTTCACATATTTCAGGCTGATTTGGTGAGACCATGGCATGTCTCAGCTCTAAAGCTCCTTCTTGCAGATTGCAGCTGTAGGGAGAAATACGTCTATGTATGAAGCAAAGTGATGGAGTGAATTAAACTCCAAACACAGCCTCCAGCTAATTTTTTAATACTCTGAGCGCAAAACAGGGCCTTGAGGGTAGGCAGAGCTTTTCAGTAAACCAATCAGAACTGGATTTTATTTAGACAACAGTAAAGTCAGTCCCAGAGAGCTCAGACACTTGTATACAAAGCAGCCGTGTCTCACTGAGAGCCTGTACAGTAGCTCAGCATCTCAATTTCAATCACAGTTCATTCCCTGCTGGTAGTTTTTGTCTGCAAACAAGCTGAATGTGAGCTGACAAGGGCCCCCAGAGCAAATAATACGAGCACTGGAGGAAGAAACTCACCCGGACACGATGCTGACAGTTGTGCAGCCAGTTCAAAAAAATTGCACAACAAGAACCCCAGCAGCCACGTCCTCGGCTGGAGCTGCACATCACACCACCAATAAGCAGATAGAACCTGATCTAACGAGTTTCACCTCCTGAACCACAATTTACCTTGGCAGAATGGGTATGTTAGATAGCACAGGGCAAGGCCTTGGGTCTTTCTGCAAGGCCGGAAGTGGAGGAAGGCTGTTCTGTCAGGTTTTCTAAGCAAAGTTCTTCTGCATCGCTCCATCGAGGGACTGGTTGATATGTAGATGTCCAGCCTGCACATCCTGCCTGCTCCATAGGATCTGTAGAGGATGTGCCTATGAAGACTTTGTAAATCTGAATTATTTGCACTAAAGGAGCTGTGCAGTTGGCCACAGTTTCTCCCAGGGATGCTGGTTTCATCTGATCAAGGGATACCGAGATGTGCTTATTCTCCATGCCTCCTTCCATACATTTCTTTACTTATGAGTATCCAGAGATGGGAAAAAACCCTCAGGAGGGACCAAGATCATGATGCTACATCACATCCCATAGTACAACCTCTCTTCCCCGCCCAGGAAATCTAGGATGGACAGGCATCAAGCCAAAAGAGATGCTGGAAACACTCTACTGCTTGTGGGAAAGATGTCTTTGAGATACTAATCCTGACAGCTGCACTGTTCCAGTTGCACTCATGAGTTAAACACACACATCTCAGCACACAGTTTTAGAATGCGCATCTTTTAAGTTTGTAAAAGACTTAGAGACAAAATCTATTCAATAAATGGAAGCCACCAAAATGACCAGCTACAAAGAGACCCACCTAAATTGCCTGATGTGGAAATTATACATATTTCTTTAGAATCCTCCAGCTTTAAATGGACTTCTAATATGATCATATTCACTGATAATGACATCTCTCCATTACAGGGGCAATACAGCAACTAACTTGAATATAACAGCTAAGTATCCACTGGAAAAAAAAAAAAATCAAAATCCTTAGCAGTATATTGGGCTTTTTTTTAGGGAAAATAATAATCTTTTTATTTACAGATAAATCCTCAAAAATAATTTGTGACCTTCAAGTCCATTTATTGGACTACTACTCATTACTGGATTTTTAATCTCAGACAAACACGTCAGACAACAGCCTGCTGTTCTAGAGTAAATTTCTTCTAAGAGGTCTGATTTTCAAAGAGTGTGGACAAAATCAGAATATAAATGTTCCTCTCTCATTTTCACTACCAGGACACATGACATATAGACCCTGTCCTTATAGATATACCTTTCTTTACTTTATGTCATTTTAAATACACTTCTGTAGCCAGCACCCCCATCAGAGGAAAGGAACACAAGGCTTTATTCTGCACTTAGTCTGTACCTGCCACAGGAGCTTAAAAATCAGTGTACACATTCTGCCTTTGGAGATGAGCTAATATTCTCTTTACCTTGCCTCATTCAGCCAAACCGGAGTTTACAAAACAACAACTCTTTATGAGATTTCCAGTAACATTAATTGCTGGTCACAAAACTTCAAAGAAAACCAGATATTTATAGCTCAATTCATGTTTCTCTCTTTTTTTTCTTTTTTTTTCTTTTTTTTTTCCACACGCTTTTACCACAACACTTTCCAATTTGGTTCCCATGAGCACACTGCAAACAGAGTTATACCCGCTTCCTGCTGTGGCAGCCTCCTTAACCACTTCACTCCTGGTGCTTCTGGTTCTCCTTTTTTTTTTGTTTGTTTGGTTTTTTTTTGGTTTTTTTCCAGTGTTTATGCCCTTTTATTGTTTTTGCCTGTGTGTCACACTCGCTTTTTTTTTCCCACATCACTTTATCATTCGTCTTTGCTCTATTCAGCCACCTGAACATTCATTAAAATGCCATGGGAAATGAACTACATATCCAAAAAACATATAGCTATATACAAACCCACACATACCTGTGTGTATATATAGATCCATACACATAAATTATACTGGGAAAACTTTTATCCAAAAGAAAAAAACCCCTATTTTTCAGCAGAAAAATTACTTGTTAAATGAACCCATTTCTATAAACACGGAAGAGGGAGGTGGAAGAAATACATATATTAAATATGTCCCTATTCCTCTGAAGAATTGATATTCATAAACACTTATTTATTACAATGTAATCAGCATATTGATTATATTAAGCAATCCCTGTAAATCTCTATAAGCTGAGGTTAACAATGGCTTTTCAAATGCCATTAACTATCACCTTGTAGCTTTCTCTCTATTATGTACCATAAAGTTAATCATGTGCAAGACAGTTTTTCCAAGAGAAAAATCTGCTGTACAGTGCAATGATCACCTTGGTATTTTCCTAGAACAAAGAAAAGGTCTTTCTTAAACAGGAAAAAGTCTGTGCCATCTAAGAAGGAGTGTTGGGCAAGACAATCACGGGTTTCCTGAAAAATTTTTCAGGTTATCTCATTAGAGCCTGAACTCTCCAGACTTTTCTTTTGGCATTAAAATCCTTGTGCCTGTTATCATGAAATAAGCCAAGATTTGTGTTTTTTGTAGTGTGTAAGCTGCACTGGTGTGCAATGACTGAATGAATGAGTCTCACAGAGGACAGGCAGAGCCCTTCCACCTTTCTCTAGAGCAGCTGCCTCAAAGCAAGGTGGTCTTCCTGGACAGGACCAGAAGGTTTCAACATTTGGAAATCAAGAACCACAGGATCTTATCTCTTCGCTCCACCGAGATACGTGTGCCATGTTCAGGCAGCAGCCTGGAGGTCCTTCCCTCAGCCCTTAAGGAGCTCCACATTAATTTCTCACACAATAGGAAATGAGATGCACTGGGACATACCACTGGCATGAGCAGGAGGAGGAGGTTGCTTATGTAAATGTAAAGATACATCCATATATCACACCGTGTAAAGTCACTGGCCACACCTTCCACAGCGACAGCTCCTCCAGGAGATCATGAACAGAGCCAACTATTTCATTACATGTAACAGCAGTGGTGTCACACTGGAAGAAATTCAGGCTATTTATAACATATTTTTTTCATTTGCTTACCCAATCAATATGTATCCCCTCTATGGTAAATTAGACAAATTCATCTAACGTGGAAAAGTAACCATGTAGCAGGAAGCAGGAACTTAATAAAGTGCCATAGTCTGCATAAGATATTCAAGAGTTCAAGCCCTGCAAAGCATTTCACAGGGAAAGCACTCAGAAAAACATTTCAATTGATCTTTCTTCCCCCCTCTAGGTTCCTTTGGCAAGTGATTTGAAACATAGGTGCCAAATTAGGGTAGCTCTAAGGTTTCTATTACTATTTGGCACGCTGAGGAGCCAGTGATTTAAGACAATATGAGATGTCCATTAGCTGTAACAATGAATTCAAATGCTTAGAAGCCAGGCTATAAATCTACCCTTTTGGAAAGATTAACCACTGTTTGGCTAAAGTTAGTAACTTCAACTTTTAGGGGAAAATGCAAAGATCATCCCTCCTGCTGGTTCTTGCCCCCACCAAGAACAGCCCACAGTTGCATCCCATGGGAGCAGCCAGCACAGAGAGCACAGACAAAACAGTTGGGAAATTCAGCCTTTGGACCCCCACAATCCCAGGGGATTAACTAAATGCAGAGAGAGGTCAAGTGCCTCTTGGGTGCTCTTGACTCCTTTCTGCACCCCTGGGGCCACCCTGCCAAGAGACCTACCCAAAAACTTCTGGAGTTCAACAGTCAGGGCAGGCTCTGAAGAGATTTGATTATAGCAGAAAACCTCCAATAAATTCCCTTTCCCACCAGGGCTTCTAGGACTCTGCAGACAGCCCTGAGGGAAAAGGCCCTTCCGTAGTACCCTGAAAACAACCATGTATGAAGAGATCCTCATCCAGCCTTGTGCAAATGGTTTGACTATTGCTTATGACTTTCCACACTTAGGCCAAATGTGGCTTTTAATTCAAATTTTTGCTGAACCTGTGCATAAATAAACTTCAGGCCACAGGAAATGGCAAGATGGTACTGACATAGTCCAGGATGTCTGAAGTTCAGCAACACAGGTTGATGCAATTGTATCTTATTGCTCATAGCTGATGAGTGGTGAATTGCTGCTCCATGTGCTAGAGAGATGGCAGATAGGAAGTGAGAGACAGAGATGGATAAATGGAAGAGTGGGTAAAAACCCCAATATTTTGTCTTCCTGATATACACAGATTGACAATATGTCATCCATTTATCCACTGGACAGGTACACCACGGACAACAGCAAAGACTAGCAAGGAGCATCAATTTATTGCCTCTATTCAAATTTTGTAGCAGGTTTTGGCAAGCAGCTGAAGCTGCTAATATAGCACTTACTGTGTTGATGGCCCTAAAGTCATTTGTAATACCATAAAACAAATTTGTGTGATATCCACAAATCAATTGCTCCACTTAGATGTTATTTCTTACACAAACAAGTAACTGTGGTCTTGGCAAAGAAGCATGTCAGGCCCAAACTAGGAAAAAAAAAAATAACAAGGAGAAAAGAAAAGGATACAACTGCTCTCAGCAGTGTTCTCCCTCCATCCATCCACAAATTTCTATTCCCAATGTCATTGAAAACAAGGTTCAAAATGCAGTTTGGCTGGATGGTGCAGGCAGGTCTGTGGATCTCATCTGTCTCAAGAAATAGATGTTGGCAACAACAGCAAATGCCAGGACAGAATAGAAAATGAAACAGCTCAGCCATGGAAAAAGAAGAAACCCGCAGCACAAGGCCAAGAACACACAACCACTTCCTCTGCGAAGCTGCTGCTCTCCTGTTTATGGCAGAACTAATGTTTTGGGTACCCTTACCTCAGCAGCCACTCCCACAGCAAACCTTTGAAGGCTTCAGAGAAAAGAAAGGGAAAAAGAGAATTTTAAATAAAATCAGCTAATTACTTTCTTCTGGAGGCAACAACGGTCGTGCTTTCAATGCTCAGCTCCTAATTATTTGTTGGAGTGTATGAACACAGGGGTTTAACCTCCTGATTTGCAAACGTGAAAGAAAGATGCCGATACAAATAAGAGGTGTGTGTGCACACAACTCCCCTGCCTCCCACAGGAACTCTGGACATTTTGGAGGGCACTTTTTGCTGGTTCCTTTGGAACTTTATTTGTCATGCTATAAAGAAAAGTGAGGGTGCAGGATTTCCAGGGTTGGAGAACAATGACATAACGTCTTCTACATCCACGTTTTACAATCCCTCCGTGTGTTTCTCTCATGTTCTCCCACCACAAAGCAGCTCACAAATGATGATGTTGTAGATGTGGTGTTTTATAACAGCAGTGAGTGGTTAACCAACGTAAATCCCACAGGGAGAGCAAGGGTGGGCTCCTGGGGTAAGGCTTATTTAGGGTTTAGTGCTTCTTTCTATGAAAATGCAAATCAAAAGCAACTGAAACCCACCCAACTACGGTATGGAGAAATTTACTGTCAGTTTACACAAGAAGGAAAGGAAGTATTGTTGATGTATGTACAAAAGTCAGAGCACCAAAACCTCCCAGTGATGGTGAACAAATAACAACAGTGCTTTTGGCAACATTCCTACTGAATTCCCAAAGACTTCTGCCCTGAGAAGCTTTACATTCGTACACCACATTTTTAAAAAAGAATGAAGTCGTGATTTGCAATAAACACAATTTTAAAGAAATGTATATGGCAACCAACAGCTACCCAACCTACTGCATAGAAACTTTGAAACAAACACCAAAGATCAAATGCTGATGCATTTTCCTTCTACACTGGCTGTGGTTTTCACAGGGACACTCTGTAAAGTGACATTAAATACTGGTTTTAATGAAGTCAAGCATAACCTTTAAGTTCTGAGCAGTATCTCCAATCAACATCAAATGATTTGGAGGAACTCTTAGCTACGATTTTTTTTTCTTTTAATTAATTTCTCAGCTGAAAGAGTTTGGAAATCTGATTAAGTTTCTTGATCACGCTTGTTTATACCACGGTAACAAAAAAAGGGGCATCTAAATTCCTTTGCACAACAGTGGTGTTGTGGTAGCACCTGCAGAGCTTTTGGGCACTTCCACACACTAAAGGGTTGGTGGAAAATAATCACTGTTACTACAAGTGGGGAAAACAGGGTCAAAAACAGCTTCAAATACTCAGAAATAGAAATAAAGTACAACCAAATAGTTGACTAAAAAAAAAAATATAAGTGTTTTAAGATCTAGCCATGCAAATGGATGGTTAAACCCCAGAGAGAGCTGAGGGCAGACTGCAGCCCCACAGCAACGAGTCTCCATCCTCCTGCTGGGGGGTTGGAAAGCAATGATCAGGAAAAAGGGAATGAGCAGAGAAAATTACAAATTTAGGGAGAACCAGAAGCGAGCTGTGAGCACTGCCAGCTCAGCTCCCACATCCTGCCCAGGCTGTGAGGAAAGCTGGGCTCGATCCTGCCACATCTCCATCAACACAGGAGGGCTCAGGCCACTGTGGGCCAGGACACAGATGGGACTGGACTGGGAGTGGGATTTGGTGAGGGATTTGGGATTTGGCTGTGGCCCCATGGGCTCAGAGGGACAGGACAGGGCCCCGGTGAGCATGACTGTCCCAAGACACTGCTGGCACAGGGACCTTTGAACTGGGATGACTTTTGAGTTCCTAAATGGAAAGTTTTGTACTTTATTAAATCTGCTTTCCCAGTTATCTAAAACTATTAACATGATTGTTAAAATTCACAGCTTCCAGTTACTAAAGAAAAGTGATTGTTTTATCTGGATTCTTATTATATGAATAAAATGTTACACTGTCTGGATAAAATGGCCCCAGAGTTTCATTAAAAAAATAACAGCCTAATTCCCTAATATGAAGTTATTTTAAGTGTTTTATTAATATTGTCTTCTAAATGCACATAAGTGTGATCCCCCTTTAAGTGCAGTATCTTTAGGGCTAGTTGTAATTGTATTTTTCTTATCAGTTGCTTGTGCCTGCATTTCAAATATTCATTGCTTACTTCAGGCACTTCACTCAGACAAGAAATAGTGCAGTGAAAAAACTATTTAATTTGGACACTATTTGAATATCAAACTTTTCCATCCCTAATGCAACAGTTCTCATCCTTTGTAAGCAACTCAAAGTATCACTGACAAAATTCCTAGGGTAGCTATTTATCTTGCCATGAGTTTCATCTGTTAAAACAAAACTATAAGTAAAAATTAACATGAAACATGAAAAGCTTAACACATGGAACAAAATCCTCATCCCAATCAAGTCCATAGCAAATTAAATTATGTGTAAAGGTTACCACTTGTCCCACCTAACTTTAGCATCTACCAGGGGTGCCTGGATTCAGATCCTAACATAGCAGTGAGGTGGAAAAAGGGGAGAGGCACCTCTAGTGCGCAATTCTGATTTGATTGGGTGCCTGGCAGCACATACCACTTTCCCTCAGCTGGAAGGTGCCAGGAAGCCCAGCTCTTACCTTAGGTACATAGGTACCTACTATTACAGTGGAGGTATTCAGGCTGGAGCACATCAGTTAAAAGGGAGAATCACATTTCTTTTATTTAACTTATTTTAAAGGAGAAAACAGTGGGTTTTGGGGGGGGGGGGGTAGATGAAATAGTTCAAGGAATTTCTTTTACACCGTGATCAATGGCAAGGAAGGGAGAGAGCCACCAAAAAACTTCAGAGAGGCAATCACTTCTTCCTTAGGGCAGAGCAAACAGCAGCACAAACTGCACATCTTCACACTTTCCAAGCCTGGTAACAGCCATCACATTACATGTCTTTGAATTTGTCTTTGCAGGGTCACACATATACAGCTGGGAAACCACAGGAGGGTGTTGTGATAATTTTACAGCAAAATTATAAAACGGAGATGTGTGGCAAACATAATTTTTCTATCACTATTCGAATGCAGTTATAATTAAACATTAATTTTCCCCAGTGACAACTCTGTAAGCCCTGTATTCCTGAGAAACTTTGTCCTCCTTATTGAAAACACAGTGGGTTGAAGAGTCAGGGATTTTCCACCTACTGCTTTACATGAGCTTTTCTGCATCTTGGTATTGCTTCAGGAGGGCAAATTGGGCCAGGTACTCCTGAACAGAGAAGCCTGGCAATGGGGTTTGAAACTACACTCTAATTTGTGAAGTTTTATCTTTGTCCCTGTATAGCAAATTGATTGATTATTGCTGAGTAGGGTTTTCCTTTTCCGGAGAGTATCCTGAAATCAAATTTACCGTGAGGAGGTGGGAAAAGCAGAGCTCAGCATTCAGATGATAGGTTATTTATATCAGGGTGCAGACTCCTGCCAGCAGCCCTTTGCTCTGGATGCCACAGCACAGTCTGGTCACCTACCCAGACTACCTGGAGCCCTCCAGGTAAATCTATACTCTAGGGCTGACTGGGGTAAGGTTTTATTACAAGGCTTATGGTTTAATATACCCTGAGCTGGAGGTATCCCAGAGCAGGGGACAAGAGCACAGGGTCACATCACATTCCTGACCACAGCTGCAGGAGAAGGACTTTTGTCTTCTTGGGTTAGAGCTCCTGTGTCTGTATGTATCAGCAAACTTTAGAGACTAATGTTTACAGAACTTTGTATAAATGCAGTTTTTCCTGGTTTTGCCTCTCAGCAAAACAGTTTTAAGCAAATGATAAGGAGAAAAAGAGAACAACATTTCTTTAAGAGCACAAAGGGTCTCTCCCCTTTCTGTATCCATTAGACAGCGATCCACAGACAGGCCAAAGCAACTACTTATGTTTTACTCTTTTCCCATGTTAATTCCTAAAACACCCTGGGCACAGTTGCTTCATGCTTCCAGTTCATTTTCAACAGCTTACTGAGCAAGACTGACATGTAGACAGTTTCTAATAGATTTTTCCCCTAAGTTAAGTCTTTTTGGTAGCGTTTTTTTCCTCAGCTGATTCTGTGACTGTTCTCATGAGCACAGTGAAGTTACATAAGACTGTTAGATGGATACTCTTCTTAAACCTATACATACCAGCAAACAAATAATCCATCTCCACAAATGCAAGTTTATGTAATGTCTGAATAACAAAAGCACATATAAAGAGCTCTGATGGCAAATTGGGATTTCCTTTTGTTATGTTTTTTATTTAAGCAGCCCTGTCCATCAGTGGAATAAAGCTGTTTTCATCATATTCCCAATCATTTGACACTTGCACTAAAGTTGGTGTTTGCTGGTCATGCCACAGCTTTGTAATGATTAATGTGGAGTTTGCAGTGTCTACACAGAGTGTGTAAAAGAACTGGCAACTCAAAATGATATTCATCATACTGGCTCTCGTCAGTCAGTGCTGCATGCTGAGGCTTTCTACATGCAGATAGACACTGTCTCAAGTAGAAGTCAACTAAGTCAGGAAATGCCTCCTTTTCTGTACTGCATAATGTTCCATGAGGGAGAGTTATTTGTAAAAATGTAACAGGAAATAAAATTTATTTTCAGATAATTCTTACCACCCTGTGATCTCCTGATAAATTACCCACCAAGAGCTTTAAACTGAAGTAGGCATAGCATGTAAAACAGAGAGAGAGTAATTTATATTTAATTACAATATTAAACTATGTGCATTCAAGAGTGGGCCACGTTTGAGACAGCTTTATCATGAGAAAATGGGTAATGAAAATATAGAATCATAGATAATGCTGAATTGGAAAAGACCCATCAGTGTCATTGAATCCAAACCCTGGCCCTACACAGGACATCCTAAAAATCACACCATGTGCCTGAAAGTGTTGTCCAAATACTTCTTGAACTCAGACAGGCTTGGTGCTGTGACCACTTCCCCGAGGAGGTTGTTCCAGTGCTCAACCACCCTCCAGGAGGGAAAAAACCTTTTCCTGATATCCAACCTAAACCTCCCCTGGCACAGCTTCATGGTGTTTCCTTGAGTCCTGTCGCTGGTCAAGAGAGTGAAGAGAGATGGTGAAGATGGAGAGATGGAATCTTGTCCTTAGGGAAGGACTGAAGGCAAATAAAGGGTCCATACAGGGGGAGCCCTGGGCTTTCCAGCACCAAAGGTACTGGAAAACCCTCCAAGTTAAATTGAAAATAAAGCAACTTTTTCCATTTAGTGTTTTGAGATGGTTGGAGCTACAGTCCAGAGAGTTACTGCTTGGAAAGGGCATTCCATGTGCTATGACCCTGACTCAGTCAGGGTTTAAGTATTTTTCTCAGTCAGATTCACTTGATGGCTGAAGGCATGACTGCAATAAAAACGATATACATGAAAGCACTGTACTGCCTACAAAGAACATGGAAATATTCTGTAAAAGTAGTAATTTTAAGACTTGCTTTCACAGATTTAGCTGATTATAGGTGACAGCATGGACGCTCTGCTTCTTTGAAAATCAGGCTCTAATTTTGGAAGACTTAAACCAGGGTACACAGTAATTCAGTGGAAAAAACACCTAAGTGCACAGCATTCACCTGCAGTGTGCTTATCCTGGATGTCTTATCCCAGCCTACCAGTAAGATGGACAAGGTTGCTTTACTATAGAACTACAAAATGTAGTGCAGGAAATTCCCAGAGAGATTGATGGTGGAGTTTTCTAATGTGCTCTTAATTTGCTTCCCAGAGGAAAACACTTTCTCTGTGAAACTTAAAAAGTCAGTAAAGTGCTTTCATATTTGCACAGACCAAACAGGAGGAACTCAATTACAGTAACCACAGGCTTGGCTGATAAAAGCAGGTTGTAACATGCAATAGCATGGGCAAAGCAAAAAACACAGCTTAGGAACATAATAAGAAACGATTTCATGGCACCTCCCACCCGTGCAGAAACTCTTGTTATTCCACTGACCGTATCCCACAGTCAGCACTCTGCAACCTGAGGGACTCCCGAGCTTCCCAGTTAGCATCATCCAGCCTCAATCATTTTCTTTTAATCCTTCTTTTGAAATGACACACTTTATTGACACTTTTTTCTAATAGTTTGCAGCGTTTTCTAACAACTTTACAAACGTCAATCACGCTTCATTCCAGAAGCCCTATTGATTTCCTCACTTGCACTGTATCTGGTCTGCTTTAAAGATATTCCACATCACATCGAGCACATGACAAACAGAAAAGCTGCTGCAGAACCTCTACTGTGGGTTGTACTTATTTCTCAAGAAGAACACTCTTCTTTCCATCTTGTCAGAGTGCAAAGTCTATCCCAATCTCAAGGGCATTTGCAATAACTATAAAGTATTCAGATCACAGGGGATTTATTATGTCTGAGTGACACATACACAAATAAACTTCATTTTATTTCATAGGAAAGCTTCACAGAACAAGCTTTGTTGTGGGTTGCATACTGTATTAAGAAAACACTCAATATAAAGAGCACTTGACAAATTAGTGGCTGAAATCAGGGCTTCCCATGGCTTCTTAAGAAACACACATGTTCCTCTAATAAAAATCGGTACTTTATTTGTTATTAATTTTTCACATCCTTGGACAAAAGCCAAAAATATTTCAGTAACTATCTGTATGGTAATAGTCATAGCCAGAACTATTTCACACACAGATAATTGCTGAGGAAGTTTCAAAACACTGGAAATTATCTTCTGACCTACCTCCAACTTCTATTGCTAACCCATATCTCAGGTATAAAAACTGTTGTCTGATTTTTTTTCCCCTTTTTCAATATACTTACTCATTTGCAGAATTCTTAGTGGAAAACTTCACATCTACTCTGGAAAGAGGAAAACCAAGTTTCCACTTGATGCAATTTGAAATGCCTCACAAAACTAGGTTTAAAAATGTGACGTGGCTGCAATGAAAAATGCTGCAATGCCAGAGCTGAAATGCACAGTAATTTTCCAGATACATTCAGCATATATAATGACATCTTGTGCACGTGTGAATTTTGACACATTATTTACCTTCAGCTTAAGAAGAAAAGTAGAAGTACTGCATTATTTCTACTTTTTTTTTTTTTTTTTTGCCCAACCCCTCCTTTTCTTGCAATATAAACTCGTTACCTACTGCTTGAAGCGAAAAGGAACTCTCAAACCCCACATCAGCCTTTTGAATGAACATGGCCACAGACATATTAAGCATTTGTTCCAGACCAGCCTGACAGAGTTCATTGTAAGATGTTTGTTCTTTTATGAGAATGAAATTCAACAATTTTTTCTCTGAGATCATTGTGATTTAAAGTAGAAGAGCTACCAACGAGATCCTGGTGTTTATAACTGGATTGCCAGCAACTCTCACTCTAATGACAGCAAGACATTGAACATAAAGATACAATGATCCACCACACAGAAAGAGTTAAATTTACAATGTCTTCCCCATTGCCAGTCCTTCAAGGAAAAGTAGAGGGGTTTCTTTTGTCTGGAGAGGAAACTGTCACTTTGTGTTTTCAGGTTTGTAGAAAAGCCTTTTTTAATGTAAACATTCATTAAACTAATTTGAAGTTGTCATTACTCTCCTCCCCTGCTGCTTTATATCAGATTATTCCTAAGTGCTTGGTGAAGAGCCCCATAAACACACAGTCTATTTCCCTGCAGGGTATAATCACACAGTTTGCACTGTGATTTATGTTCTATGGCGCTGGTGAGTGTCCTAAACTTTGAAAGGGCTTAGTTCTTCAGCAGATGCACTACTCCCTTTATATTTAAACAAAGTTCAGCTAACCCTCCCAGTCTATTACAGACATTGTTTAGCTCTTTCCCCTCACAATAAGGCTTGTTAAGTGCTGATTAAATACAAATCGGTGACACTTTTAATTAAGGAAATGGGAATTCAGAAATAATTGCCTTTAAGTTTCAATAAAAACATTTTACAACTGTTGTCTTCCCTTCCCCCTTCCCACAGCATCAAGAAACATCTCTAATTTGGAAAGGAACAGACTAGAAAACTGATTTGGATTTTGGTAGAAATACTAATTCTGACTCTAGAGGATCTTTTCTGACGTCTTTTATAAAAGTCAGATCCCAGAGGAAGTCCTACAATGCCGACTTGAGCAGAGAAAGGAAGATCATTTTGCTCTGGAGACTGAAAACCTGAGGATAGCTGGTGTTATCAGCATCTGCTGTGCTCATGAATATCGGAGGCCTGAGAAAGATAAAATTTCCCTCACAGATAAGATAACCAGCGATGATTTCAGTCTCCTCCACTAACAAATGTTAATCTAGAAAATACAGCAATTACTTCGATAATAAAACACTCTTCAGGCAATCCATTTATACACTTTAGATAGTTTGTGCGTGGAGTGTGCCAATAATGAGCCGAAAATTGAACACTTTCCTCACGCAAGGAGTCCCGACGGAGCTCGAGGAATGGAGTGACAGCCCCCTGACACACCTGAAGGATGGTTTCAGACACCAGGCTCCTGGAGCTGCTGCTCAGACACTGATCAGGTGCCTCCATTTCCTCCCTCGTGAAATCAAAGTGTCCCCTCGGAAGAAGTCCCAACCTTGGCTACTCAAATTGCAGGGCACACAAATGGGAGAGGCCAGAGACAGCAGCAGTCTCCTCTCTGCCACCCCAGGGTTTTTTAGGAGAGCCCACAGCTCCTCCTGTGATATAAAGTCACCTCCCAGCCAGGCTGTGCCATCAGTAGGCAAAGATCTGCCTTGTCTGTTAAATCTCTCTATTTTTTCAGGACTTGGGGGCCAAGACCCAAACTCAGAAGCCCAAGGTGAGAGCAGAGCCAAAGCTGAGCTGCTGGCAGTCACCTGGCAGTCTGCTGTGGGCTCCACAGATATTTTTGGCCACTGCTGCAGATGTAATCCTATGAAGTTCAGGAAAACTAGCAGGAACACCGTTCAAATGGCTATTTTAAAATAAAATTAAACCTTTTAGATCTATCACCTCTCCCCCTTTCTGTTATGGTAACAGCTAAATCCACGTCGATGCTCCAAGGAGAGCACAAGGAGAGCACTCAGCAGAAACTACATTTTATTTAGATAATTTAAACCTTAGTGGCACCTAGTTAAGATAATTAAAGTTCTCTATTTTTCATCATAAGTAATGAATTCAGTTAAAGAAAGTGTAATTTAGAGTATATACGCAGGACACACAAAAGTAAATCCTAACAGCACATTTATAGAGAGTAAAAAATAGGACAGACATTTAGTATGAAACGTATTCCTTGCAATTAAAATCAGAATGTGCTTTTCTATTTACCTGCTTGAGACTAATGGATTCAGCTAAGATACATTTCACATTAATATCACATTGTATTTTCTAAACATAGTGTAGCTGTTAACATATTTATAGGTTAGCAGTAGTAAAGACCTGTAGTTAGATGTAACATTTAAAAGAAATACTTGTCAGAACACCAAGAAGAGCTATTCAAACAAATTAAACCTAAATGCTAAAAAGAGCCAGTGACAAATCCAGAAGTGCACAAGTGGCACTTTAAGTTCCACAATATCAGTGTGAACTGATGTAAACCTACCCACCCAGGGAAAGGAAAGGTGAGAAAATAGCAAGCAAAACACCTAACAGAAAGGTGTAAAATAGATTATGTGTGCTGGGAAAGTTTTATGTGACACCACTCAGATGCTTTTCCTCTTAGCACACCTTTTCTCTCTTCTCCCTGTGAATTACACCAACTTACACTACGTAGAATTGATGAGCAGTTTAATTTGGCATATTCAATTCTAGGAGTCTTAAAAAAAAATACTAAATTGTACCTGTTTAAAGCCAGCTCCTCCAGTCACACGATGCTATAAACATTTATCAATCTGACATGGCAAGGCTGGGCCCCCATTATTATCCTTTTGTGACCTGCACAGCTGGTCCAAAAAACAGTTGTCTCCAATTATGCCCACAGATAATGGTGGGTAAATTCAGCTGTGCAGTATTAGCTCAACCTAAATATGATCCCATTTGACTAATTTCCTAATTCTTAGCAGGGTGCTTAAAGAACCTATTATCATGCAGACTCAAGGAACACAGAAGTCTGGTTATTTGCATCTGTTCTGTGAAAGGCATTTATCAACTGTGCCACTAATTTGTTACCTACATATACCAATCACAGGCACTTGGTGCCGAAAATAATTGCATCTGGAATTTGTTTAAACTCTTAATGTCGCATAAATGGGTGTTTGTTTCCAACCAATACATCTTGTAATTAAACAGCTTGAAATAGGAAAGGTTGCAATTGGGTCAGAAAAGATATATTCCTTCATGAAATCATGTGTGTATTCATTAACCCAGCTGGAATGCTGTTATTGGCATGGCTGCTGCTACTTGACTGAACTGTGATCATAAAGGTTATTAAATGGGTTAAAAAGAAGGCAGCAGAAAAATGGAAATTACTTGCATATATAAACCATGCTTTTTGCAAAAAAAAGCAAATTGTGCTGTGTGGTTTGTGTGCTGTGGAGCACAATCTGCCATGCATTACACCGTTTGGATTTTTTGAAATCTGATTAATCTTCTCAGTAGCCTAATATAAACTCCTAGAGCTGCAGGCATATTGATATTTGGATTTTCTTCCTAAATTTGCTTCTCTCTAATCTTCTTCTTGAACACATCTGTTACTAAATCAATCTTCAGTGCTTCTCTGCAAACTTCACACGTCTATTTGGACTTTCTTTGACTTTCTCATGCCTCAGCTGAGTCTGCTGTGAGGTCTAAAACACTGGCACATGGCAGCCCTCATCCCACGTTCTCTGTAGGGTCTAAAACATGTTTGGACTCAGTTTTCAAGAGCCTTCACAGATATCATTTTGGTTTTAGCCAGAAAGATATAGAAAGGAGATGTATTTCACTTCCTTGTATACAGTCATACTTCTCATATTTCCTTCCCTCTCAATACATTTCCTACATTTCTCAACCAAACAAACTCCTTTCCTCACCTCTGCCATTATTCCATCTTCAAGCACTTTGTTCTACTCGTACTTTATGAACTGTTTGAATCCTCATAGCTCCTGACTGACTTGTAATGCTCTGCATCACAGTTGGTGCTAAGGTGACCTAAACATGATACCTACATATCTATCCATGTTAAAAGGTTACTGTTCTCGACTGACTCAAAGGTAATTACTTCCTAGAAAAGTCACATTTCTCTGAAGTGGATCAAATTTCGTATTTTAAGGAATAAAATTTTCTGGTATCACAAACAGAGAAACTACAACAAAAACCCCCGAAGGCTTTGCAGAGACAAAGTTTCCCCCAGCAATAGGAAGGCAATTACATGCATATATTGAAGCATTTATAAAGGAAGACCACAAGAAACCTGGTTGAAAGTGATGGGAAACAGTAGGCTTCATAAAAGAAGCTATATATTCAAAAAGGGAACCTAAATCAAATGGTCTGTGATCAGATCCTCAAGAATAATCAATAGTGGTGTGGACAGTGATGCAGAGATGCTGCACATGCATTTTGTAATGCACAGGCATGCACTATACAAAATGAAGGTGATCCATTTTGGCAAGGTTCTGCCTTCTTCAAATATCAAAAGTCTTAAGGAACAAAAGTTGTAGCTGGAGGACCTTTAAAACTGAATCTCTGGGGAGGCAGACATTACAACTGATTTTTATGGGGAGAAACAAGAAAGGGGAGAAATCCTAAAATAAAAGAGGAAGATGCAGATAGGAAGGTAGAGATACCTCCCCATACCTATTCACATCAGGGGAGACGGATGATAAATTTGACCAGAGATAAAAGCAGCAGCCTAGAAAGGGAGGTGGGAGGCAATGACATTTTCACATAAGCTCCTTTATCACTCCCCCCCACATCAATCTGGGCTGCTCCCTGGCTTCTTTAGTCCTTCCTATCACCCTAATTCTTCAAATCTCAAATCTCTTTCTTTTTACCATGGCCAGTGATTCTTATCCTTTTCTACACTGTAAATAACCAAATTTACTGCTTGATCCCCAGCTTTGCAGTCTCAGTGTCTTGTAACTTGATCACTGAACCAGACTTCACCCCAGCCTTCCTGATACAGTACTAGGCTTCACCTCATTCCTGTGCAGGGAGAGCTTGTAATCAGATATAAAACAATCTGTATATCACTTTTAATAAATAAATGCCATTTTGGTGCAGTTTTGCAAACCTACTGACTCGAGTGTCCTGTTCAGAGCAGAGCTGCAACAAAAGCACACTCAAAGAAAACTCTCACACTTATTCAGACATTCCCTTGCACATGGGCACATTCCTCATGGGTTTCCATCCTGACCTGGCATGGAGATTAATTTTGCTTTGGTGATGATTTAGCCTTTGATCCCCTATTGAGCCCCAGGACAAACTGATAGTTGTGAGGTGGTTACTGGGATATGAGTGCTTTGCTATGAGGCGACTGACTGACATCCCATTCTCGTCTCACATAAATCCTCTTCTCAATATTGATAACAGCTTTCAATTCCTGCTGGTGTGAGCAGGAGCTGACTGGATAACCAGGAAATGAAAGACATAACCAGCCCCTCGAGTGATCCTACCCCTTGAAAAAAACCCCAAAATTGAGGAATGACAAAATGCAAATACTACAGAGCATCAGAGAGACAACTATCACTGTAACCTACAAAATTTAGATTTTGGTTTAAACTTTCAGATTTTCCCCCCAGTATGCATGGGGGGAAAATGTATTTTCTAATTAGGTGATATTTGCCTGGTTTTAGAAGTAATATTGTATTCTACCAATAATTTGCCCGCCAGTGAACAGCACAAAGAAAGGGCAAAATCTAAGACACTGGTAGTGAAAAGGACTGCTGGATGCCAAGAGGTGACCACACAGTTATGGCTGTCACAGAGGTGCAACAAAACCTTGGGTGTGATGACTGCCAATAAAACAGAAGGGAATTGGCCACCACAGAAATTCTGCAGTGACCTTGTCCTGCCTGGCGAAATAGGGCACACAGAGACACTGATGCCTAAACCCAGGGTGTTTGTACAGCAGCTCATAGCAGCTTTCTTTGGGAATGATACAATATTCACAAAATTAAGCACAATCCTCAGTGCCGCTGAAGCTGGGGATGAACAGGATGGAGCACATCAGTACTAAGTGCAAGCTCTGAGGAATTTGTTTAGGTTAAATTCCACAAATTCTGGGACGGTGATAATAATGGTCATTATGGACCAAGTGTTTTCCAGAGAAAGCACCTTGAAATTGAAAACACACCAAACTAATGCTTAGTGAGAGCAGCTGGTAAAGTGTTACTTCTCGTGAATTACAGTTGTCTCCTTTCTTCTCTGATAATTTGCGACAATTGCATCCTAATGCTATTTCATTGATTTCTGCTCCACTTCAGCTCCCATGCTGGGTTCAGTCAGGGTGACAATACACAAACATTAACCTGCTCTAGGGAGACCTACCAGACACACTTTTTGCACAGAAAAATCCAACAGAATTCAAAAGGAGTGGACTTTGACATAGTTGTACAGACACTCCTTTAGAGATCCACGGAATAGAATCAGGAGTCATATCAGCCATATAGCTCACTGTTTTCTTAAGCTGTTGTGGGAATTCTGATACATTCATTTAAAATTATGATGCAGAGAATTTCTTGATATGTGGAAGCTGTTACTTTACAAAATGATCTACCTCTCTTCTGCATATCTGCTGCTGCTGATAAGGCCTTTAACACCAATTTACCAGGCCAGAGACAATAATAGTGTTAATCTGAATTAACGTGCTTTGACTGAATGGCTGCTGTGATGAAGCTAAGGACTATTTTTCTCTGCAGGGAACTTCATCTGGAGAGTGGGAAATTCCCAGGCACTAAACAATGACACCAGGTGTTTGAAGAGGGAAACATAACCGGGGAAGGCTCACAGAGGCAAGCAAAGCAGTGGCAGATGAAAGAGGAACCTGCTAAACTGAGAGAAGAGCACAATAGACATTGACAGGATGGGTTACAGAACAATTCCAGTCATGGCATCAGCTGGTTTCAACGGCCAGCAAAACCAGGAGGACTCACAGGTTCAGATGGCAAGCAGTGAGTTACAAAAGGATCCTGGCCCAGCTGACTGATGAGAAAATAAAGTAAATAAGCACAAAATTCATTTTTGTCTACGTCTGCATAGCTCACAAATGAAAATAAACAACAGTTGTGTCTTAGAGTCCTCTGCAAAGCCCATGTTATTTCTGTGTTGTACTGACACAGGTAAACTACAAAAGCAAACTTGTCAAACTGTAGGAAAAATAAAGATGTGGGAGAGAGGAAGTGCTGGAACTTGCAGCAGTGCTTCTAGCGTTTTGGGTAAATATTTTTGAAGTTCAGGCTCCTCATGGACAAAACCATAGAAACACACAGAATTTCTACAAGAAGTTTCAGAATCAATGTTTGTGCAAAAAACTTCCCTGTCATCATGGGCCTCTGCCCTGGCATGTCCTCAGACACTCTTCTCCCTCCCAACTTTGGTATGGACAATTCCCACCAAAATATTTGTATGGCTTCAAGAAGTGCATTTCCAGGCCTCTAAACTTAGACTAGTGCCTACCTTTTCACTTTATGCCTGATGTCACAGCCATTACCAGAGAAGTGAGGTGAGAAAAAGGTATTCCTACTTGAGAAGTATTTATTTTCTTTCACAATCTGTCCAGCTGGGTTGGCCACCACAATACATTTTGCACTTCTCCACTAGTCAAGCATGATGCCTTAACATTAACAGCACAGGATGGAAAGTCTACGTTTGTCCTTGTGAATGACAAATTCCTAGTCCTTAGGACACCAAACTAGGTAAGACATATGGAAATCTCATGCACAGGAAGATCAACATTTAAATTAGTATGCATTTGTCTACAGATTTTCTATAGCTACTCTGTCCTTTTTTTTCCTCAGCAATGACATATAAATATATCATAAAACAGTGAGGCATCATAAGGGAAAACAAGTCTCGAAGACCAGTGACCTTTCCTGAAAACTCAATGGCAAAGGATCTGAAACAAGAAAAATCAACAATCTGACTTAAATTACTGCATTATGCAGACATAAGGGAAAGATTCTGAAAAAGCAGATACAAACCCAGAGTGAGGTTTTCACAGATGTTACCTTACTAGGGTTCCCACTATATTTGACAGGATAAGCCGGAAGAGAGCCTATTTTTGGATCTTGGGCTAAGCTGTTAGAAGCTATTTTTAATTCTACAGTAATGATCAGTACTTTCATTTCCCTTAGCAAACCACCAAAAAACCCAGAAGACAGAGTCATAAAATAGGGAATAGCAGGCTGCAGGGAAAGAGTCAAGGAGTTAGCTATAAGCTGCTAATTGTACAAACAGAGGACGATGTACACAGTAAAGGAGAAAAAAATGGAAATTTTTCAAATCAACAGGGAATTTGAAGTGATTGTGGATGTCACTAAAAATAGCCAACCATAATAGGACGGATACAAACTCCTACACTGGTGATGATCTGTACAGGGTTTACATTTTCCACAAGTCAAGCAGTCAGCACTCCATATGCATGTCGTGCTCAGATGTATGCAAACTAGATAGCTCTCAATTTATCCATAACTTCATGTTCATACTGTATATAATTAGAGTTACACCAAAGCATCATTGCAGAGACATTGGCTTTCTATCCTCCAGCCTGCAAAATACAGTCCTTGTTACATGTAGACAATGCAAGATGTGTTCCTCCAATTTTTGTTGTCCTTTAGTCCACACAGTAAATAAGCAGATTACTGGTTCTTTACAACATTTTTCCTTTGCTAGGCTTCAGTATTTTAAAGCTCTTTGGTTGCTCGTTTTCCTTGACTGGCAAATTTCACTTCTGAAATTCAAGCTATGAATTCATCAAACACACCTTGAGAATCTGGTCACCGGGAGCTCCCGGATTAACTGTGCCATTTGCATAACAGTAAACTTAATGTTGCACTTCCAGAGCTTGTATCCTCTAAATTGCACTTACTGATGAAATACAAAATCCTCTAAAAGGGTTTTCCAACCTAAACCAATTTGTAAAGTTGGGTTTTTTTTTTATCTAAAACATTAAAGAAATTAAAGTGATCGGCATATAATTAGATTAATTATTCATATCTTCCAAGTTGCTTTAATTCTAATATATAAAAAAAGATTAAATATTCACTCAAAGGATTAAGGAAAAAGTCAAGCAGCAGCAATACATTTACATTACCTTACTGTGCAAATTATAAAACTAATTAGTCTAAAGTTTCATAGAAATGAATTGGATCTTCATTCACACGCTGACACAACTTCACATATTCAAAATTGACACCCATATTATTTTCTCATGTTTCGAGTACAACTCAGCCTCCTGTGTCTGCAACTGCCATTGTGCTAGAACAGCTCTGCTTTTGTTCTAACTAGTGAAAATTAAATCTTGACCTAAATTTATAAAAAGCTAAAAATGTTTCAGTCAACTGCATGAAAATGAAAAGTCCAAGAGACCCTCATTATAAATCTTACACTGGTACTGTTGAAGTAGTCTGAAATAATTCTTTATGAAAATCTAAAGATTGTTTTGGTTGCTTTTTTGGTGCTTCTTTCTGATCTAGATTTCTTTCTTCTAAAAGTGCATGTAATTTCCAGTGTGCTGCACACTATTTTCTCCTCATCTCAAATCATGTGAACATTCATTAAAAGTCCAAGGCTGTGTACTATAAACAACTCTACCTCTCTTCTTTGAAAATTGCTTTTTTTCTGAATAAAAATTGGTTTCAGAGGAGTACAAGGAGGACCAAAAGAAAAAGACTTTCCTAGCCCAAATTTTTGCTGAGATGGTGCTATAGGGCAGTTTCCAGGAGATAATGAGTACCCTCAAATATCACTAACACTCTCTATGGCCAGATATTCCTGTTCAGGGTAGAAAAAAAATAATGAAGAATAATAATATTTCCATTGGCTCATTCACCACTAAAAAAAAAACCAAACCAACAATGCTCGTATCTTGAAGATAATGTCTGTTTTGATCTTGTGGGCAAAGAAAGAAACGGATTGTTCTAATTTCTTAAGGTTGTTACTCACCCCTTATCTAAGGTAAAATGAAACCCATTGCTTTTAGCAGTTTTCCAAAGAATTGCTTTGCCTATTTTTAGCCACGTAAGCTGTGCAACACTTCAAAAGCTGACTGTGCCGTATCAAAGGGTATTTTTTCATTACACAAGGCCCGTAGGAAGTTAAGCGAATTACCTTTAGAAAATCCTAAATGGGATATTTGTGTCTGAGGTGTCCCAGGAACACCTGAAGACAAAAGCCAAATTTTTCAAAATTAAGCTCTCAAAAAAAAAAAAATAAAAATTACTGTTAGAAACGTTCCTTGGGCTTTCAAACAGCTTTCAAACAGCTGGACTCTCATCCAGCTGTTTAGGCCTGCAGAGAGGGGTAGTTGCTTTTCAGGAGCCCACGAAAGAGCGGGCTCTGGGCTAGGAGATCTTTGCTCCCACAACTTGATTTTGTCAAACATTTGCTGGCTGTTGGACATAACTGCAAGCCCACTCTGACAGAGCAAAGTCTGGAGCTGGTACAGCTGCTGAAGGCATGCCAGCAAAACGGGCAGGCTCTTCCAAAACCCTTCTCTCCACAGCTCTGTTACAAGCACTGTGCAATTAAACTCCTTGATGGGGTTAGGAAGCAATATTTTGTTTCGGCTGATGGAAAGATCTTTACGTGAGCAGACAACAATCATCCTGGATGGACCATAATAGTTCATTCCAACACTGAGTGCTCGGCTATTAGGCAACTGGAAGTTCTGATGATAATAGGAAAGATAATTAGGCTGGTTCACTGACAGCAGAAGGAGCACTTGCCCTGCCATGAAGACAGCTAAAAGTTTGAAGAAATATGAACAACTAGAAGGAAGGTAAATTCACTAGAATAAGCAGTTGGTACTTTAGAGCATAATTATCAGAAAGAAAACACGTTGTTTAGCATACTTTATGTTAATGGAGGGCTAGCATGGCCCACTGTGCATAATTTAGCTGAACAATTGATAAGAAATTTTAATACATATATATATATATGATTACGGCTACAGAAAAAAAAGACAAAACACAAGAGAGATCATAATAGGCACGCATGAACTCTGAAGGCCTAATTACATCACGGGGGAGGGTAAGCAGTTACTGCTGAATCAAGCAGAAAATTGGGGTAATTTGTAAACAGGTAGAGCTGTTATCCAGGTGTGCCAGCATGTGCGTGGGGGCTTCGAACTGAGGACTTCCATCTGCCCTGCAGAGCAAACAGCACAGCTGAATGCTTCCCTCAGCTCCACCAGAGGAGATCACAGGAAAAGGGCCAAATATCCTCCCCCATCTCCTCGCTGCAGCCCCCTAACCCCTATCCAGCCAAGAGCTGGATAACCCAACTGAGTGGGATGTTTTTGGGAAAAGAAATACCGTCCGTGGGTGAAACCTGAAGTTAGTGCTTGTGTGTGTGTGGAGCTCAGAGATAAAACTCACTGACTTGGTGTTCTGCCATCAGTACACTCCCTACTCCACTGACAGTGAAATATTTCATACAGCACAAGGAGCCATGCACAGGTAAGCTGCTGCCAACAAGGACTGGAGAGGGCATGGCCTCTCCCCTGGAGCCAGCAGGATTTCTTCTTTAGATGGCCAGTTATGGGATGGAGAAAGGGAAATCAAGCTGCTGGGATTTGCAGCAAAAAGTATGCCAAAGGTACTTATTTCTAGCGTGGATGGATGGATGGATGGATGGCTAGATGGGTAGGAGAAGCTGTCTTGCACCAGCCAAGTGTCACACAAAAAGGTTTGAAACTCTGGTTTTACACAAAGACATGTAACAGAACATGATATTTCAACAAGTGCCTATTGTTCTCTCTTGGGGTAGGGTGGCAGAGCAGTTAAAATGTCTCCTGCTGCCTTCAAAATAGGAGTTTGAGTCTCACTCTGACCTCTGCTAAGAAGAGGAACAAAGTGAGCTGGGAAGTGCCATTCAGCGAAGCATTGTGGTAGGACACTTTCACTGCACAGCCAAGCCCTTAGCCCTGATGCACTAAAAATGTGGGAAATAAAAACCACCTTGGAAACCCTTGCATCTCAAAATGAGTGTTCACACACATGGATCTTGCAATCTCGAGGCTTAAGCAGAAGCTCATGAAATAGCTGCTGATAGCACTGTTTTTGGAAAGGACATTTCCAGCTGTATTGCTGTGACAGATTCCTACAAGACTTTACTAAAAACAAGGCAAGAGCATGCAGACCTGCCACACATGCACAGCAAGCCTGGCAAACCCAGGGTGTATTTTTTCCCCATCAGATTCACTCATCTCACTAACAATATGCAAAGCAAAAGCAAAAAGGGCCTGTACCTTTAGAAATAGTCAGGCCTGTCAGAGCCCTGTGGTGCAGGGACAGCCCCACCAGCATCTGGCCCTGCAGGACCCCCCATTGTGGCTGGTGGCTATGGAAGTGTCCCAGGAGGCATTGTGTGGATGTTCCCAGGCCATGCTCACAGACCTGGACCTCAAAGGTGTGTGAACTCTTTGAGTTCTTGCATATTTTTGTTGCACCTTTGCTGTATTATTTTATACACATCTCCAGGATGACCAGCCAGCCCCGGACACCAGATCCCATCTAAAGTTTGCAGTGGTATTTAAGGATGAGGAATGGGCACTGCAAACTGCAGAAAGCTAGGACTGTTTTCTAATGATTTCTTTTTACACTAAACCTCCCTCCATCTGTGCCTTCTTGTGCCAGACAAACCAGTAATTATCAGAAAAATCCCTTCGCTTTTAATCTACATCAGTATGAAGGCAATCTCAGAGCAACCCACGGTGACTGGAAGCTATTATTTTCATAGGAAATAATAGTGACTGGAAGTGATAACTCACAGTGCTCAGTGTGTGTGTCATCATCAGATAACATGCAAGGCTGTACATCCCACCACATCGTTCTGTTGCAGGGCTACGAGAGCCTTTATTAAAGGGGAACGACTGAACCAGGAGCCTTGTCAGGTCTGCAGGGGAGGCTGCGGGGGCTGCACCAACATGGAACTTCCATTCATTATTTACGGTCATAAAAACTTGGGGCCTTGGAATTGGCAGCATGAGAAGCTGTTTTAATTTGAGCTATAATTCTCTTTTGTGCTTTCAGTCATTGACTGTGTTTCAGATAAACATTCGTTCGGGAGGCCAAGATTATGGTGTGGAGAAAAAAAAAATAAATATAACAACCCAAGGATATTTAGCTCTCCTCCCACAAATTCTTCCTGGAAATATTCTTGCAAAATCCTCTGCCCACTTGAACAGTATGCTTATGATTAACTGCAGATGAGCCCAGCAGCTTGCATATGTAGTTAATTTGCTCTAAATTTCCATGCTGTATTATAACACTAATGATCACTAATAATAGACAAACCCACAGTTTATTGAGTAAGTAATTTGAGACATGATGATTTTTATCATGTGAATAGGATCAGGCTGACCAATTTAAACTGGGCAGAAAAAGATAAATAACGTGTAAATCAATCACACCACCAGCACGCTCTGTTTCTTCGCAAAATTATACGGATTGATTGGTGAAAAGAAGGCCCTTCTAGTTACTACTGCTAGGAAATGGAGTCAATAAACTTCCCTGCTCAAGAGTAAAAGGTCAGATGTGGAAGGAAGTTTATGTCTAAACTGCAAAAGTGATTTTTGTCACCTGACTGCATGGGCTGAGATGAGTTTGCATTTTGCCCTGGTGGGCGAGGCACGCCTTTAAGGAATAATGAAGACAGATAACATATCACACAGCCAATGAAAAGGAAACCATGCTAAACACAGACAAAACTATGTAAGAAAACAGTTGCACTCTGGCTGGTGGTCAAAGCTATCTTCTGAAACCATGTAAACAAGATGGCCATCACGTGCAGTCTGGGAGATGGCTATTTTGGAACCAAAATAGATACTTGTATTTGCTTTTCTTTCACAGGAGTTTTTGTTTTGATTGAAGCATTTATTTTTAACTTTAGAAAACACTGAAACTTCATTAATTAAAAACCCTATCTAGCACATTTATAATTAATTGCTTTAAAGAATAGTTAAAACCAGAAATAACTAAACTACATGCAATGACTTCAGGAGTGATTAGTGTACTGGAGTGATGAGTACCTGCCTGTGGCAGTGGGACTTGCAAGGTACTTGGAGAATTTTGAATGAAGTCTTGTTTATTATAAAGAATATAAAGAATTTTCAGAGAGCAAAGGAAAGCAGAAGAAGAAATTTCTTGGATTCATCCTTTTTTAGGCTTGGCTATATGAGCCTCAGATACAGACTCCACTCCAGCAGAAGGCAGCTGTACATACACATCTCCAGAGCCTGGTAATAATGCTCAGAGGTATAGACAAAGCAGAAAGTTTTAATATAATGTCTCCACAGTACTCTTCTGGGAATAAGAGTTAGCATGTGAATTGAACTTGCACCCAGTTATCTCATGACTGCAGCTTACCCTCAATCACAAGACAAAAATACTACAAAATATACAGTGGGGAACAATTCTTGATTGTTTCCAGGGCATGGATTAAGTGTAGCCAAATGACTCTTTAACTCACAGTCTTTTATGGCCAGCAGGCCAGTGAAATCCTTCATGTTTAAACAGAAAACCTGGAAATGGATCACAATATACTCCACTTTCTTACACATTTTTACCACACTGTGCTCAAAATACTTTTTTTTTTTTTTAATTTTATTTAAATGCAACTAATTTCCTGTATGGATATGTATGTAGTCTCATGTCTTGGAGTGATTCTGTACTGACAAGTCTAGCATATCAGAATCCATAAAATCTTGGAATAAAAACACCCCAGCTTTGCCTATTGTGCTTGTCAGAAAAATGTTTTGTTACACATTGCAAATTCTCTTCATTGAAGCAATCAGATGCTTTCTCAGAAAGAAAGAGCAAAGAGAAGATTAAGACTGAGCAAAAATTAAAGAATATAAGAGAGACTGAAGGATGACCTACAGGGTGGAATCCCTGCCCAAGGCAGGGGTGTTGACACAAGATGATCTTTAAGGTCCCTTCCAATCCAAACAGTTCTGTGATGATTCTGTGCTGAAACAAGACAATTCTGAGATTTCTACTTGTTCACCTGTGTTTAGACAAAATAATTTCCAGCACCTTTGGGAAAGCCTGACACACCTAATTCCCAGCTTCAACTAAAGGATTAAATACTGACAGCACTTTATGAAAATGGCCAATTTGGTTCCCCACTGATTTTTCTCCAGAAGCCCAGACTAGATGGAAACAAAGACAGCTTTGTGCAGTCTCTGCTGCACTAGAGGGAAGGACAGGGAGCAGGACACCCTGATGATGTTTCCCAAGCAGAGAAAGGCTTGAATAAAACAAGGATTCCCCTTAGCAGCAGAGGAGGAGAGACTCTTTCCTTCAGCCCCAGTTTCAAACCAAAGGGAAAAAACACGGTAAGGAGAATCAGAACAGATACTCCACTACCAGCCAGCCCAAAGTGACCCACTGCTGCTGCCAAGTCCTGCTCAAAACAGGACATTTTGGCCATTGGCTCTCGGGCTCTGGGTTCGACCACACCTTCAGTGAAATGTGTGATGTGTGGGTGATGTTCCCCCCGCCCATTCACTCTAAAGGTGGCTGCTCTCCCACCATTCTCTCTACCTTATTCAGAGGTGGAGAGTTTCTGCAGAGTGTTTCTCCCCACAGGCAGCCAGGCTCAAAGCAGACACGCTGATCTTCAAGTGCAATTCTGCACTCATTCCTTTCGAGAAACACTTCGCACCTTGTAAACTTTTAGATGGCACTACAGAGCCAAAATGGACTCAATGCTTTTAAGGACTCATGGACCAAGTGTGCCCGAAGTATGAATGAATAATCTGCATTCAAGCCACAGTACTGGCCATGAAATATCTACTGACTCAGTGCACTGTCAGCAGAATGTGCTTAAGCATATCCCCTTTTTTTCTGTTTTTAATTATTTAACAGATTTTAAACATTAAATGAAAAATACTAGGATAAAAAAAAAAGAATTTCTAATCCGAAAGTATCCTCACGTTTTACTAAAAATAATTAATTGATCCCCTGGTAATTCACAGGATGCATGCTATGTTTCTTATATCTCTTTTCTATCTGTAAACACAGATATGGATAATTAAGCTCACTTGCTAGACCCCATGTTTTCCTAGGCCAGGTCAGAGTGAGATCACCTAAAGTCATGGGATATGTCCATATTGATGTACAAGTTCAGTCTCAACCAGTCAAGTGAGCTGCCCTACCTGCCCCTCAGACAATCCCTGGGGATTGTCACAAAGCCTTTTCTGCTCTACATCCTTCTCCAACAAGGCCCTAACCTGATTCTCAGATTCACCTGGGCCACACGGAGTAACCTCATCTGGAGTCAGTCTCAAGCTCACTCACACCTCCCTGGTACCCTCCCACCTCAGTTGTGCTGACACCACTGCTTGGGGGGGTTCCAATGAAAACTGAACCACCAGCTTGAGCCCGGATTTGGGAGCCCCAGGAGAGCAGCAGAGAAACAGTGTGGTTTGCTTGGAGTAAGGCACCAAAGAACATCCCAGAGGAAACCACCCCTCAGGAGCAATGCTCAAGCAACAGGATTTCACAGACCCCAGGCAATCAATTCCAGCACTGAAGTGTAGCTTTTCCCTCAGATGTTGAAGAAATGTCCTTCCTGAACTGCTAATTTTTCTTCTCAGTGACTCCTGTATCCTTTTTCTTCAATTTAACCATTTTAATGGAAGCTGGTTTATCTTTGCTAGCCTAGAAATTTAACCAGAACTTTGAAAGTTCTTTTTTTTCCAGTTTTCTTCCCCCCCCTCCAGCTGCAATAAAAGATCTTGTAAGGTGTAGTGTTCATCTCTCTGTCCTCAATGGATACAAATGGGAACAACTGTCACGGACTTTGGCTACTCTGCTGACTGTTGTATGGAGAAGAAGAAACCCTCATCAATCTCTCAGAGGGTTTGGTTATCCTATATCCACTGAAGTAAGGAGAAGCAATAATTTTACTTTAGCATGAAAATGAGAAGAGATCACTGGAAGCCCACACTGTCTGAGCCACAATTTTGCACAATAACTTCTCAGAATAAAAGTCGTGTTTAAACAATGGTGTGGTGTACAAGCAGTGGTTCCACACCTGCAAGGACACCTCTTGGGATGGATGAAGTTTCAGAAAGAGACAACAGATTTCATTTCTGCATAACGATTCTTTGTGATACTCATTTGTAAAGTCAAAGTATCAGTCTTCTGAGAGTCTCAGCTTTACAAGTGTCTGTGGAAACAGTTCTTCATTCCTCCTCCTTTTAGCACAGCTCACCCTTCCTTTATAGATATTTATCAGGCTTGGGTAAAAGCTGTATCTACAAAATACTAAAAAAAAAAAAAAAAAAGAGGCTGTTTTTAAAAATGAAGCAGAATTTTAAAATTTGCTTTAAACTTAGTAATTCTTAAAATGTTAATGAATTTCAGCTTGGCTTGTCCATCTTAAAAACTTCAGGGCCTACGTCCAGGAACTTAATACCTGCAATAGAATTTTAAAGCTGCTAAATAATCCCTTTATGGCAGGTAACAGAGCACTGTTGGGCTCAGAAAATGGAATTAAAATTAACTGGATTTTTAGCAATGTGAGAATGTTAGAATTAGAGTTGCAAAGGCAGTTAAGTATATTAGTAGGATGGATAATTAAAAATTACCTCCCCAAAAGAGGAAATCCTATCTATTACACATTTGTCAAAATTTCAGATTGGGCAAGTGACATCACAACCTAATTCCAGTTCTCTTTATATTTCTGCAGTACTTTGTGGGGTGGCCTGTACTGGAATCTTAGATGATGTGTCAGAATGTAAGTTATGCAACACTAAAACCAAGGATATTTTTCAACTGGATGCTTCAATACCTAATCTGAATTTATTGTGGTGGATGGAAGCAAAGAAAATGTTAAAGAGGACTGGGCATCACTGAACTGGCAGATACACAATTCATTTGCTATCTCATGTTAATTAGCTTTCCTTGTTATTCAGGGAATGGCACACACTAGGAAAAAGTGGTAAGTCTGATGCTTTCCAAACTTGACTGAGATCACATCTTTTCAGCAGCAGCTGACACTTCCAGGGGCACCATCAACCAGAGTAGGATGTAGCTGCACTGAATTTCCAACCAAAAGCCTTGGCTCTCTGCAGAGGAGCAACAGCAGGAATGAGCAAAGCCCTCTGCAAGCAGATGCTCAGAGCTACCAGAAGGAACCACAGAAGTGGGAACCAAGTCTCTGCAATCAGTTATTCTCAACATGAATATTCACTGCAATGAAATTTTCAAGAACCCTTTCACAGGAGGCACTCAAAACAAGAAGCCTGAGAACAGTGATGGGCAAGGGAACTGAATGGGGATTCAGGAAGGCTGAGCCTATTCTGTTTCCAGCTCTGTCTGTGTTTCCCTACAACCACTTAGTTTCCCTATGCCTCATCTGACCACTCTTTAAAGTGAGGATAATATTCATGCCACTAATGGACTCGGTTCAGGCACAATCCTCATGCAGGATCTGGAATATGAATCCCACCATGCATTATGTGGCAACATCTGGCAAGAGGTCAAATAAGCTCAGGCACCACTTATAAATGCTGGAGGGGGTTGTTTTGCTCCCTGGTCAGTAGGACAACAATATGCAAGTACAGGTTGGCTCATATTGATTGTGGAGTTCCCACAGTCAGTGAAATTCAATTTAATCAGTATATTGTGTCTTCTATCAACAGCACTCTCTAAACCTATAACAATGTGCTGCAGAGAAAAGATCTGCTGAGTGTCTGAGGAATGTCCTTGTTGCCTATCAGTTAATGAAGTGAAACCATGGTATAGCCAGGACTGGAAAATACTCTACCAAGCAACTTAGAACATTCTCAGAGCAGCTTCCCCCACAGGACTGAAGAGTAAAGGGCAGGGTTACAGATTTGGCCTTTTTTGGAGAGATGGTGTGGCACATTGTAAGGAAGAATGGTTGGCACACACTCAGTTCCTTTGTGGTGAAGCCCTGCAGAGGCATCTTAACCTGTCACAGCTAATGGGTTTTGCTATGGATGCCAAGGCATAACATGGTAAAAGCATTTGAAGAAAGAAGCATATAAATATCTAAAGCATTGATAGTCTCAGGGGCAATTTAAAAAAAAATTATTTTCTTTTTTGTTTGTTTGTTTGTTCTTTTGTTTTTTGTTTTTTTGTCCTATTGGTTTTCAGAAGCCCAACAAACAGCAGAGGAGAGCAAAGTTAATGAAGAAGTAACGAAACAACCGAGGGGGGAGAAAAAATGTACTAGTTTTTTTAAGTAATACAAAATCATTACAAAGTCCCAGCTAGACATGCATTTTTAAACAATGGCTGTAATAACGGAAAATTAGGCTCCATGACTTATTCATAGGCTTCTGGTTAACACTGTCCTCCATTTCAGGTAGTTCACTTTATAAATAGCATCTTTAGGTGAGATGCTATTGTTTTGGCCATGCAATATGAAAAGTAACTGCCTGTTCTTGTGAATTGGAGCTTGTTTGTCTGCACTCTGTAACCACATCTGAAAATGGAGATTTCAGTGCAGGAATGGAGGAATTGCTTTTGTTTGGAAAGACGGAGAGAACCTCAAGCAATAAATACTGCAATTTCAACTCTAAAACTGCAGTTGCCTGTTTGATATAGAAATCATAAAAATTTAAAGGAAGAAAACACTGTTTGATGAGTCTACAATCTTTATACTTAAGGGATATTCAGAGGACCTATAAATCCTCAGTGGAATTAATAACTGAGACTCTTGAAAACTCTAAAAGGAAATATTAAATATGCAAAATCTTGGTGAAAAGCATAATTAAGGCCATAAATGCCTAAAGGTTTAAAGGGCAGGCTACCTCTCTCAAAGATTTTCCAGTATAACATTTATATGGAAGTATAACACAATACATTTTTAAGTAGCATTCTATATTACCTTTTTTGCACCATTTTTTATAATTTCATTTCAGTGTTAAATAGTACATTTTAGAATACATTTTCCAAGGTCTCCTGAATTAAATGGATGGTATGAAGGCCCACACTCTTGTTTTCTGTTATTAAAAGGTTAAAAATTTCACTGCTCCAACTTCTCGAAGTTAATAGTGTCTTCTGTGCAGAGTAACTGGCATTTACTTATAGGGCTGAGGTTTCCCCTTCTCTTTTGTCATTAATTTTTTTTTCTGCTCTTCTAATATTCTCAGGCTGGCTCTTCTCCAATTTTAAGAACAGTTTTTAGTTAAGGAGGAGGAAACCTCCAGCCCTGAGACAAAAGTCCTAAGACCTACAATTGAGTCAGCCCAGCTGTCAGTGGAAGGAAATTTTCCCTCCTTGGTTCCAGGCATTTCAGCATTTCCAATGAGTGCTTACAGGTGTATCTGTATGAGACCTATATGTATATATTTTTGTCATGTGAGCTCTCCTGAAAGGTCTCTTTTGAAACAAACACAGCAATATATCATATTGCTGACTGGATGAACAAGGACATTGCTTTCAACAGTCCTGAATACTTACACTTTAAATATTTTAAAGACAATAGGTGCTTGGTATCAGGTGTCCTGACTATGAGGTCCTTGTGTTTTATCAAGTGAGAATATGCTCCCTTGATAAAAACATTGATCTTCAAGTGGAGAGGAAAAGAACTGGAGTTTGGGGTTGTGTTTTTTTTGCAATCACTTCTAGATAGAAAATATTTTCATTTTGTACAAAGTGACTTGTAGAAAAATAACCATTCATTATGGCACAGCCTACACACAGTTTCCCCCCTCCAAACTGGCACTTTTTCTGATGTTAACCCCACCCCATGTATTTGAAACACCTTCCCTCTTGGCAGGGATTTCTGTTTGCTTTTACATCTAAGCATTTCTGCTCACAGCAGGTTGTGAAGTAATGGAAGTTAATATCACACAATTCTGATAACCATCTCGCTTTTTCTTCCTCAGTTCCACTGTGACAGGAATTTAGCAGCTAAAATACAAAAAAAAAAAAAAAAAAAAAAAAAAAAAAAAAAAAAAAAAAAGAAAAAAAAATACTCCTGGTAGATTTAAAGATTAGTTTTGTATCGTTTGAAAGAAGTGATTCCAAGCCTCTCTTAGGCGGTTTCATTGCTTTGTAACTCAAGAGCCTGACAGAGTGAGGCAACTGAAGTGGAATAGAGATATTCACATGACAGAACTCGAGCAAGATGTAACGGGGCCCTTCCAATTCCATAAAGTGCAAAGCTGGGTTTTTTCTCCTGATATGATTACTCACTCTTTAGTCCAGCCCATGCTTTTTCGCCAGAGTCCTGGAAATGATCAAGTTGGAGACTTCAGTCCAAAACTATTCTTACTCTTCCACTCCTTTTATGATGTTGGAATGCATATTTTGCAACGAAGAGCAAATTTCAGGGTAAAGAGAGAAGAAATAGGGCCATCCCAGCTCAAAGGTAGTTACAGGCATTAATTTCCACAAATATTTAGATTACTCACAGTGTAAAACTTTTATGAATGCTATGTTGTAGCATAGTAAAAACAAAATGAAAACAAAAATGAAGGTATCAGCCATGAGGCAATTTTAAGCTGGATCCTTTCAGAGTAATTTTGTTGTGAACATCACTAGGAAGCCTGCACTCTGTCAAGACAGAAGAGATGATATATTGGTAGATAAAGGCTTTGAAGAATGTCAGTCCTTTAACTGCATGTTTTGTTGTCATAAATGTTCAGCTATGTAGGTAAATATTATATATAAATGGCAACCAAACTCTTAAGAACTAACTTAGCCATGTAGGCACAGATGCCTAGGTAATACAGGAGTGTATAACTCTGTGTATAAGACTTAAAAAAAGATAATAATGGTACTGGATCTCATCAGAAGATCGGGAGAGCTCTCCCCTATGACCTTCCTAAAGATGGGAGGAATTTTATGTTGCCACTGGGGGATATTTCATGTTACACAATAGTTATAATACCCTGGATCACTGGACTCTCACGACTATTTAATGCCAACAGGAGCCTGATTATCAGGTTGTTATTTTTCTTTGCACAGCTGCTGTTCTCCACATTTTATACATTCAACCATGAAGTGGTGAAATGGGACTCCCTGGACAACTTTTGAAGAACTGGGCTGCAAGTTTGTTTGCTGCTTCATGACACCTGCTGTTTGGGCATGTAGCTCCCAAGGTTTCCTTCAGCTATTTTCAAGCTTCAGTTTGCTCTTGGTCTGATTCAGAGCATGACTTAAAATGCAAACTTGAGTAGCTCAGTTCCCCTTTTAATGGATGGCCTTTCATGCCTTAAACCATCCACGTTACCAGAGCACAGCTGACAGATTATCAGGCACAGAGATATGGGAGGCCACCCTGGGCCAAAGGTTCAGAGCGTGGATGGGAAATATGGTGTTTCTGACACTCCTTTAAAAGGGAAAAGAAATATGTGAAAAAAATAAGGGATTTCTGACACCCTTTTAAAAATAAATAAAAAGGCAGTGAAACATCTGAGCTGCCTCAAACATGGCTCTGAAAACTGCAAGGGGATGAAACATGGGATATCTCCCAGCAAAGTCAACTCAATGGCACGTCAGATGGGGTGGCAAGAATATGATATATCAAGCTACTTTTTTCATACTTATTCTTTTTAAAAAGAAGCCATCCTAGAGCATGCAATAGATATTTCTGTCCAGGTATTCCTAACAAAAGCCACTGAACTGTCAGCTCAACTTTACTGCCTACAGCAAAACATGTCAGACAAGAATGATGCACATCACACTCTCCTGTGCACAAAAAAAAAAAAAAAAAAAAACACAACTAAATCCAAAACATTTACCAAAAATCCAACCACTATAAACCAGGATATAAACTGTTAATTTACCATTTTATCCTATTCTCATTTTTCCGAGAGACACAACTGAGAAAGTAAAAATAATCCTGACCGGATTCACAGATGAGGTGATAATTACATCCCTCCTACACAAAATCCAGCTAACTAGAATTTCTTCAGGGAAGGAAGAAAAAATGTATACTTCCACTTCAACCCATAGGGCTGGGGTGTGATTATTCTGCAATTACTACAGAAGCTGGAGCAGTAAGTGTTACCACTCCTAACACATGGTGGGTCATAGATGTGCCTGGACCCCACAACTCCTCCTCTGGTCCCCACCAGCTCTGCTGGAAAGGCAGTGGGGTGTCAAATGAAGAAAGCTCTCATCTCTCCCCTGCACACATTTTCTACCAATATACAGTCCACTCAACTCCCATTTCAGAACCAGCCCCAAGTGAGCTTCTCTCATTCTCTACCCATTTAATAAGCCTGACCTCCTGAGTTCTTTCCTGGTGCAAAGAATATAATTAATAAGCCACTCAATCCATCATATTGACCTGCATTATTTTAAATTAAAGTTAATGGCAGTAATGAAAAAAGGATTACAAGGTTAAAATATATGTACTTCACGTCTTTGTACCACTTCTTTTTAGTCATATAGATAAAATTTACATGAAAATATAGCTTTGCCACAGCCAGATCATCACTAGGTACAAACATCATGAAGGTCAAATACTTCATCCTGTGCAAAACTTCTGGTTCCTGATACTGACAGATCTCCAAAGGAATGCAATAGTGCTGTTATCCTTTACACAGCTACCAACTCAATCATATCTCTAATTTTTTTAAATCAACATTGGTTTTTTTCCCTCCTGATACTCAGAAGTAGGAAGAGCATCTCTCTCATCAGGTAGGAACATTTTTGCTGTAGGTAGGAAAGCAATCCATACAGCTGAGTGCTCAGCTTTAAAAAAGTCCTCATGTTATTCAACATGGAAAAGGTTGTTGAAAGCACATAAACAAAAAGTATGAGATAAACCAAAACTAAAAATGACAAGCAACAAATATGTGATGTATCTTCCCTCCTTAGGGAGCACTGATATAACAGACAATAGGCTTTGGAGAAATGTGTATATTCAACTGTTGCAGAATAAAAACCTTCTCGTGTACAAATAATACTTCATAAATCCACTGTAGGAGTAGCTAATGTAAAGAGCCATCACAGGGCAATTGCTAGTAAAGGATTACTGAGGAAGCTGATGACAAATCTCTCATGCTTGACATGGCCCAGTGATTCACTAACCCTGCAAATGCTTTCCCAGGTAGAGAACTACACCCTTACCAGCCTGGAACCCCAAAGGCTACGAGCAGCACCTCAGAGGATCACCTCATCCTCAGTGACCACTGCAGAACTGACAGCCTCCAAAATGCTGCCTGAAAAGTACTCCACGTGCCAGCTGACAAAAGAATGAGAAGGGAAGAGAAAACCCCTACACATCATGTAACATCATCCCCTCCCCTGAGGAGGGTGTGGCTCAGCCTTTCCTTTCCTTAACCCACGGAACCGAATGAAAAATACACGACAACAACCAACCTGCAAACAGTTCCCCATCTATTACACAACTGAAATCATAAGGAATGAGCTTGTTGAAATAACAAATGAACCTGCAATTGCTTTGCTTCACATAACTCCCATATGTTTTTAGGTATGTTTTGAAAGACAACTTTTTTAGATTAATAATGCCACGTGACACACTCAGTTCTTGTCCACTGAGGACTGGCCCAATCGCAGCTAAAAGCTTTTGCCACTTAGAATATGAATGGAGAACATCACAGCACAAATGGAAAAAAATATAAGTTTATGGTTATGAGAATATGCAAATATGCTGCCTGGTCTCCATAATGTCCTTGCCATGCTCATAGAAGATTTGAATTCCTCACAGGGGATTGAGTTTTCCAAAGCAGAGGGTGAGGGGGGAAGGAAGATGAAATATCTTCCATGAGGAAGGCAATTCTATTCCACACCTTCTCTCCCTGACTCAGGTAAAGTAGGACCTACCAACTGCTTTGTTGCCTGCTTCATAATACAGCTTATTACTGAAACCTTACCAGTTGTCATAACTGAATTGCATGGGTGTAACAGTTTTTATGTGGGGTTTAAAAAGAAAACAACCTTAAAATGGTCTTCACATTCTGCAATGCAATATGTGAGTAAATACTAGATGAGGGTTAGGGAATGTTCTGCTTGGCCTGCGATGCAGAACGGTCTGGGATACAAATCACACTCTTAGGAAAGAAAAGTCTTTGGTGTAGGAGAGCATAGGTTATGAAAAAGATCAGAGAAAAAAAAAACAACTAAAGGAACGGAGAAAGTCTTAGTATCTCTCACACATTTGTTTTTATTTAAATTTTTATGATCTTTAAAAAACACCTTTTGAAAGAGACAGTATGTCTAAGATATTATTTTACTCCCAAGTCATCAGTGTCTGCTGTAAGAGAGCAAAAAGAGGAGTAGAAGATATCAGATATACTCCACTTCATAGAAACTGGAAAACACAAAGATTAAATTCTACATTAGAGTGATTTTACACACAATATTTCTAGTATACATAATACATTTAATTCCAAATGATGCAAGTATTTTGTTTTATGACCACTAAATACAACACTGTTCTGCAAGCCTACCTTCTTACCACATTGCTTGAAAATCTCTGAGCCTCTTCTGTACTCATCATCAAGCATCACTTGTACCTCATTGCATAAATATGAATTTTTCAGCTAAGAGCACTGGAGAAAAAGAACTGACTACAGGAAATAATGACCACATCCAAACCATCTGTTAGAAAAAAAAGAATGACTCAAACCAAAGTGCTGAGAACAAGTGGAGACTACAACTAAAAATATATAACTTATCACTAGCACTTCTCTAAAACCATAAAAGCAGCAATTTGAGACTCGGTAAACATATAAAGAAACAATCAATCTGGTGTTCTATGTTTAGAGCACAAAAAATATTAAAACATAAATGTCTCCTCTTTGAGGCAGACCTAAATGCAATAAGCTGTGACCAAAAAAAACCCCATATCCTTAAAACATACCATCGGAAAGGCTTCTTCAGAGCTGTTGCAACACATCTTGTGAGATCTGTGGAGATCACTTTTTCTCTTTTTTTTATCACATATTTTCTCCAACGTTAAAGAAGTGAATGAAAGGAAGGCCACCAGACATTACAGAAGGAGAAGGAGGTGGTGTAGAGGGACTCCCCACTGGAAAACAACTAGTTGTGGAAAGGACTGAACTCCCAGGTGCTCAGCGAGCACGGGAACAAACCAGAGACTATAATTTTAAGGTTGATCCCATGTTACATGCCAATTTTGATTTCATACAGGAAGCACCAACTATTTCAAAACCTGTAACACTCGGGCAGCTGATCCCACACTGGTGGGACTTTGCCAGGACAGATCTGGAAGTGTTTTACAAATGCCAGTATGCAAAGACTAACAAATATTAAAAGTGAGATTATTGATTTTGTTGGGATTTTGTTTGTTTGTTTGTTTGGACTTGTTGGTTGTTGGTTGGGTTTTTTTTAAGTAGGGAAATAAGGGTCAAAGAGGATGTTAAGAAACTTTCTAAATCTGATGTGATAAATAAATGGCCACACAGAGCAAGGGGACAAGGAAGAACCTATCTGTAAGCAAGGCTGATACCCTGCTAGAGATTCAGTGGTAAATACTAGGTATGAACAGAAATTAGATGATACAGAGTGGAAGGAGTGGACATTCACGAACAAGTAGCAAATTATTTGATGTAAAAAAGGCACTACTGAAAATTACCATGTTCAACTATCTGTTTAATTCCTCTTTAAAAATTTGCTACCAGTTCTTAAAAGAGTTTGCAAATGACTAATTGGAATTTGCATTTCGATTTCATTGGTTTTGAGATTTGCCACTCTTTCTCCCTTTTTTTTTGTGGCTTCCCAAAGCTGGAATTCACTAGCATTCTGAATGAAATCCCTTTGGGTCTTATCACTGGCATCAAAGGAAAACAAATGTCTGGGGGAAAAGGTTATTCTGGAAATCAGGTCTGTTGAAAGGAGCTGACACATTGCACAGTGATGCAGCTTGATTGGTTGTAGCTGTCATTTTACTATATCTTATAAAGGAATACAAAACTATATCTTAGCTATGGCAGTCAAAACAAGACTTCTTAAAAATAAATGGTCTTGAAAACCATTTGGCCAATTTATACGTCAATTAGGAAAGACTCTCCCTCACTGCACACTTCTTATTTCACTAGTAAATAGCAGCTCGAATAATTTGGCTGGAGACTGATAACCAACTTTTGAAGGCTGGAGCATCAGAACTCGATCCTTTCTCCATGCTCAAGAATGGCTTACCTTTAATGACCGCACTAGAGTTTTATTTCATAACATCTCTGCATGGGTTTTCTTGATGTATTTTTCCAGTTTTTCCCCTCAGAGAGAAGATCACTATTAATTTAAGTAAGCTGGGAAGCCGTTCAGATGGATGGTTTTGGTTACTCTCCAGTGACATCCATGCAGTTTATTACATAAGCAGTTTACTGCAGTGAAGTCATTATGCTGCGTCCAGCTACAGAACAGCCTCTATTTGTTACAACTCCTCAGCTATTCTTTAACCACTTCCCTTCAAGCAGGTAAATATGTTTTCTTGCTATAGCACATCTTTGCTTTACCATTTGTTTCCAGTTGACATTTCCTTTATTTTTTTTCTTTAATTTTTTTTTTAATTTTTGCTAATATACTGTAGATGATTACATAAGTGATTTATTACAGGAACGTTATTGTATGAGGGGCAAAACTTGTTTAAAATAAATCCAACAGCTAAAGTAATCCCTTAGGGCAAAATGTACTTCCACTTAATTTCTCTACTGTGTATTACACACCATATAATTGCTTAAAACAGAAGCTACACACACAAATTTTGCTTGGCACCAAATACCTGGCTTCAGAGAGTACACTCAAGTTACATGCTGTGTTTTGCTACAAATCCATTGCACCACCTAAAGTATTTCAAAGAGATCACTAATAGAAATATTTTGAACTACCTAAAATAAATCAGCAAGTAAGCAAACCACAGTATTTTGCTAAAGGTTATATTAAAATAAGCCACAGTGTTCCTGAAGGATATTTTATATGTGCATGGCTTTAGCATTCCTCATGCCCTTTTTCCAACGCACTAAATAAAATCATGAGACAAACTTCAGAGATGGAAAATATCTGCTAGATCATTTAGACCATCCCAGTGCCAGTTCAGGATTGTTTCCTTTATTTCCTAGTGTTTTGTCAAACCTACTTTTAAATACGCTGTATGTTCCAAGTAATGAGATTTCCACTACTTTCCCCTGGGAAATACATTTATATAACAACTTTCTTCCCCAAGGATCCCCAAAGTGTTTTATAAAAATATACATACAAATCACTTCCCCACTGGAGTACAATCACTTATGAGGCACAGGGTGGCAGCCAGGAGGGAAATGATACACAGTACTCTGCAAATTTATAGCAGAAGGGAAAATCCTGCCCAAGGACAGAGGGGCAAATCCCTATACTGATGACAAATGCCAGGAGCTCATACACATCCACAGACAGCAAATAGAAGCATGGTTTCAACCTACACCTGCAGAAATGAGCTTGAGCACCTTAAAAGGCAAAGGCCATTTTGCACAAATTTTGAATGCACGGTCCCAAAGACCTGGAGTAACTTAACAAAGCAAATATGTTATCCTGGTAGGAATGCCAGAACAGGGACTATGCTTCTGAAACAGCTACTGACTGGAGGACTGTGCTTAGGATCATTCCAGCCAAACACATACTGACAGAGATATTAGGACAGTCTGTCCCTAAATCCCTGGCTGCTCCCAGCTATCCCAAATCCACTCATAGCCCAGGTGTCATTTATGTAGTGCTTGATATTAGCAAAGCAAATCCCATCCATAAATGCACTGGGCGCTGCCTTCTTCTACCCCTGGGCAGCCAGGGAGGAAGGGGAAACGAATCCAGAAGGAAGGGGAAATAGGAATCCAAGAGGAAGGGATGATGGCTTGGTGCTGGCAGATTGCTGTGTTTGAGACCAAGTGCCGTTGTCCATTAAAAGATCAGAGCATTATAAGGGCTAGGAAGCAAATAATGCCAGAAACTACATCATATTTGGAAGGTTAACAGTTTCCAAGTTCAAACCCCTTGGGTGGAGTTCAGGGATTTTCAGTGCAGATGGTTTGTAGGCAGAGGTTGAGGGTAATGAGAGGGTCAAACCTCATTATCAGCATTGGTTTAGCAACCTTTGCTCATCTTAGGGGGAAAATGAGAGGAAACAGGACAGCCTGTGCTCTGAATCTTCCTTCTGTTCGGTTTTGGGCATGAGAATTGTTAACAGACCTCCAGTCTCCTTGCTCATTGCCAGTGCTCAGCTAGGAACTCATCTTACATACAGGACATAAGTAATATATAAAGAGTGATTACAGTATCTTCTTCTCACTACGAGGCCAGATGCAGCTTCTTGGATTCCCTCCATCTGGAAATACACAGGGTATTGGTAAAACTGGACTAATAGATTCTGAAATAAGGCATGTTAGATAGATCTGGATCACAACCATTAAGCATATTTTTAGGATAGATGAACAAGGGAAGCATTTTCCACCTCACCTAAAAATGGGTAATTTTCTGCACTCTCCCCCCAGCGGGACACCATGGCAGGCAATTTACTCTTAACCAAGGAACTCACACTGCAAAGTCTTCTGCCCTGCTCCATGCATGTTATTAACCTGAAAATCAAAATCATCTGCTGTGCATAGGCAGCCCCACTCACCCAGGCTGCAGTACAATGTGTCAAGACTAACCATGGCACGGCATGGCAAGTGTACTTGCCTTCAATAACCACTGAGAGAGGAAGAGATGCATCATTCCTCTCTCTCCACTGATGAACACATCACTTTCACTTGAAATGCAGAAATTAGGTCTTATCCTAGAAAGAGAATTTACCAGGTCCACATTAATGCTCCCTTGTTAGCAACTCCCTGTCCCACCTGACTCTCCATCGTGCCTGCAATTGTGCAGACAGTGACAAGCCATTTGATTCAGTGCTACTGAGAGTCTTTGTGCAGGGGTGAGTCTTTGATCCTTCCCTCTGTTGAAGGATGTGATTTCTGAGGGTTTTGCATAAGTTTCAAGCTGGTGAGATTATGGGTACATAGTACAGTTCCTAAATGTCTACATTTGTTGCCAAGATGGCACTGATAAATGGGTTTATTAGCAATGCAAAGGTGGAGAGATGAGTCGCTTTCCTGGGGATTAGCCCAGCTCTCCCAAACCCCCCTCTAAACAATGAGCTGATATTGTCAGATAAAAATGAGTGTGAAACATTACTGAACAGCAACACGTGTTCCTGCCCTCCCCAAAACACAGGTATCAGAACCTGCTCCTGCATTCCTGCAAAAATTTTGCATATTCACAGTTAATTTTACAGGCAGAGGAGCAGATACTTTGGTCACAGGGACACAGAGGAGGCTGATTCTGGATCGGGATGACTCCAGACAAGGTCCTGACTCCTGAGCCCATGGCTCAAACAGGTCTGAAACAGCAAAGGAGTTCATTTTTCTGAAAACATCGGATTACAACACTTTTAATCCTGACAAGCAGATACCTACATATTAAACTCAGTTACAAAGGCAATATCCAGGCAGACACGGGGCTGCAGGACAAGGTAGAGGCTTCAGCAGTTTTCCATGACAGCAAAATGAACAGCAAGACATTCAGGGTGCTATTGAGTTGTAAACTATGACTGCTCTATTTAGGGGTTAGAAAGCCTGCAGTGTGACAGAGCCAAGCAATATCATTTTCCATGGGAAGAGTCATGCAAATACCCACACCCTCAAAATTAATTTATTTGCGTAGTTTTGGTTCCAAAGATCCTCCACCATGAGTACACTGAGAAGCTGCCCAGGCCAGACAAGCAGATGTTCTACAGACTTTGGATCCTGACAGCCCATTCTCCAACCATTTCTGACAGCTAAATAACCAGTCAGTGCCAAAGCAGAATATTTAAATTAAGAGTTGCCAGAAATCAAATACCTGCACCTTTTTTCTTAAGGAGCACAAAGATTTGAAAGCCAGGAGAAGCAGCAGCATCTGCTGTCAGATACACTTCCATTCCCCTTCATACACAGCATGAATATCATGTCAGTCCATTGTGGTTATTTATGTCGTTAAATTAAACAGAAGTGATGAAGTATCCTGTGGAGGATTCTAAGCTATGCAAACAATTACAGTGTTCCAACTGTACACATTCATATCCCATACTGTCTCACTGAAAACTTTGTTTTTTTAAAAAATCAAATTTTGTGGCAATTATATTGTCCAAATGCAGAAAATCATGGCTCTCAGCTAAAAAAAAAAAACCCACCCTCAAAATTCACCCATCAACAGAACAAAAAAAAAACATGCTACCCATCCAACTGTTGAAAGCTGCTTTTCTAATGCCTAAATTATAGGGATTAAATTGCTTCCATAAAAAGGAGCATTTTCTAGATAAAATTATAAATGTCTAAGTGGAAATTAGTTTGTTTCCACTGGAGAATGCATAGCTACAGCACAGAAAAGGCCATTCACTCTTCAGTCAACTTGGACTTAGAATCATAGAATCATTAAGGTTGGAAAAAACTATTAAAACCATCAAGTCCAACCATCAACCCAGCACCACCACCATGTTCACCATTAAACCATGTCCTCAAGTGCCTGCTTTGCCATGACTTCATTCCTGGTGGACTGAGTGATGCTGAGCTGTTCATCCAGTTCACCCCATGCTCTTTAGGAACTGGGGAGGAGGAGCTGGGAAGAGGAAGGAAGTCTTTGCTACTTTACCAATATTTTGTCAGACAAGACCACTGCTTTATATATTTTTGAACCCCCCTGGCCTTCCATACTACTTGTGGGTGAAGAGCAAACTTCCCTTCAGTGCCTGCCAAATTAAATTGCAGCTCCTTGCAAGCCTCTGTGAATAGCTTCTGTGAAGCGTAGTGCTCATAAACACCTTCCTGCAATTCACAGAGATCTCTTTAATAAATTAACAAAGCTGTCACAGAAGTATAAATGGGAAATCATTTTTTAAAATAGAACCATTTAAGATCACACAATTTCAGAAGCCTTTTGCAACATTTTATAATTCCTTTAGGCCACTGCAGGTCTCCTTTACACTTGTGACAATGCCCCTTTCAATTTGCATTTAAAAGACAGTAAATTGCAGGGTTCATAAACATTTTTATAGTGATTTATTGAAGACTAGAATGTCAGTCCTGTTCTTCACACTTTAGCAGTCCTGGGAATCGGCTGCAGGGCTTTATGTGTAATCTTACTTTACCCATAAACTATACAAGAACAAGCCAGTTCTGGAACCTATTATTTATTTATTTTTCTTGCTTAAAAGACATTTGTGGCACTATTTTACATCTATATTTATCTTTCAGTTATAAGATGACCCATTTTATTCAGCCTTCAAGTTATAACCAGGTTTCCACAATTTACAAAGTACTTGGTTTGCAAATTAGAACTGTTCAGAGACAGGATTGCATTATGCCAATGAACAAAAGATTCTTTCTCTTCTCTTTTTAATAAAACACACAAAATCCACAGACTATTGGATTTATTATCACCACTAGATAACTTTACCATACAGGAATGTACTGAGATTTTTTTTCTTTTTAATTTAAAACCCAAACCACAGAAATGCACTGTAAAACTTCAACTAGAGAATATTCTAAAGGACAAAAGCGAGGAAAATGTTCATTGCAACTGGACCTCTGATACTCCTATCCTCCTTCACAGGCAACAGAGTCACAAAAGAAGGTAAACAGTGCCAAGAAGTGTTGTTTATAAGGGCACTGTGATCTTTCCTGCATCCCAGTGGAGCTTTACCAGGGGGAATCTAGAAACCTCCCTGCACAAATAGTGTAGGGGAAAAAAAAAAAAACCCACAAGAGAAAAAAAAAAAAGCCTGCACCTCATTTGCCCTTCCAGTGACCAGGAGGGAGTATTTCTTTCTACTTTTTTCACATTACAATAATGGCTTCACAGCTCTTGAAAAGAGCGCTAGTGCAACAGTAAATGGTGCATGACACGCTGAAGCCCTGGTCTTTGTCGCAACAGCTCCGCTCCAAAGAAAGTCCTTCCTTGCCTTCTTTTCCTTGCCATTAACTGTGATGAAATGAGTTTTTCCCCCTTTTGATTCCACCCCCCTCGCTGTCTATTACAGTCTGACCTGATTGCACTTATGCACAGATTATTTCATAGAGACATCCTTTTATTCAGGTTTGCGAGTTTGCCTGCAAGGTTATCTGTTCACAAAGCAACGCCTCATTCCTCGTGCTCATTTTTTTTTTTTTTTTGAAATCTGATCTCATTGATAAGAACAAGACCATTCGCATTGCATTTGTCAGATAAGTAGCTCCATGCCAGAGTAATAATTTTTTGTGACTATTGTCAGGGCTCCAGTTAAAATACATCAACCGATAAAAATGCAAGTATTGTAAAAATAACCTTGCATCAGAAGTGTTGGCCCTCCAGTTTTTCCAAGGCACATTATGTCCTTTCCCTTAATAACAATTTATTATAGGCAGAGCATCTTCTCTTTTTCACAAGAATTATTTTTAAGAACCATTTTTAAGAATTATTTTAAATATCTCTATTCCGGTGCTGCCATTGGTAGCACTGAACTTGAAAGGAAATAAATAAGTAGAGGATCAATGTTGCACTGATTGGTTGAATCGGGTTTTGATTAATTTTAATCAAATGGTTTGCTCAATTCTGATATGCGACCGTTCCCAGCAGTAACAAGCAGATAAATCTCATCACCAGCAGCACGGGGAGGATGCAGTCAGAGCTGCAGTCCAGCACGTGTGATCCAACATTAAGGAGACTTTGGGATCAGCAGGAAGCCGATTATCTCCAAGTTTTGTTTGCGAGAGAACGCTCTGCCCCAGCGCAGCTGAGCTAAACCCGAAGGGGCAGCAGCAGAAGCAAACACACAGAGGTCAAAGCCGCGGGCAGGGGGACAAACCAGCCCGGACAGGAGCCTGGCTTTCCGTGACAAGGTGATGCGGAAAGCCACAGAGGCGGCGGTGAAACCTCCTCACCTGGAGAGCAGGGCAACGTTTTATGTAAATATTAGCGAAAAGCGAAGGCGAGAGGAGCACTGCTGCTCCGCTCCCTTTTATTCCTTGCTCCCCGCCAGCTCCCCGTGCCGGTGGCAGGCGCACAAAGAAGCGCTCCGGGCCGGGAGCCGGCGCGGGGTTGGCAGGCGGGAGCCGCATTGAGCAGCACAGGGCCCCGTGTCGGTCTCGGCGCGATGCTGCCGCACACGCGGGCCTGCAGCTGATAACACTGTAATAGTCCTCCTTTGAGGACCGGGGCTCCTGTGTGCTGATTACCCATTTATCACACCTGGCAGCCCTGCTGAACTATAATTACTCTTCTCTTATCCTGCTGCACTGTCATGTCCGAGAGGAGAAGAGAGGCAAAGGCTCCTGCTAATGACACATTACCCTCTTGACAAGCACTTGAAGGTTTTATTGTAAATATTCAAGATATAAAACATCTGAGATTCCCTTTTTAATTATAAAAAGCAATTTTCCGTGTGCCTCCCGTTCGCCCCCTCCGCCGCCACCAACAGTAAAGTTTAGGCGCCGTTATCCTCGGCTTCCCACAAACAAACCCATTTCCCTTTGTCGCGTTAACTCATTGCTAGGAGGGGACTCCAGTATCTCGGGGAAATTATCAAATGTAACGCCTGGAAAACGTGCCATTTGAACGCGCATCGCTCTCCTACAAAAGTTACATTGCTGCCCCAAAAGAGGGGGAAATGTGCATTTATATTAAAGAATTAGGAAGGGGGTGGGGGGATGGAGGGGAGGGGAGGAGAGAAAAAAAAATCCTGAGCAAATGGGCGGTGAGAGAGCCTCTCATTGGGTGACTCTGGGGAGATGTGTCTCTTAATGAGAGGAAAGGTCTTTCATAAACTAAAAATTAAAAGAACGCTAGTTGCTGTGGTAAATCCAGCCTATTTGTGGGTCTCCAGATGGAGGGCTATGAAGCCAAAGACTTATTTCCCCCCTGCTCTCGCTATCAGCTGTGAGTTGTAGAGGTTACAGAAGCCATGAGATTCCCCAAAAGAGCAGGGAATCCTAAACACTCTGACATAATGTGATGTGGAGGACTAAAAACCTGGGCAAATCTTTAATCTGAGATACACAAGAGAGTCATTAATACTCCAGCCTCTATAATGATGGTGCCAAGCATTATTTTCCTAAAATGGGAGCAAATAAAGACATGTTTCTTGGGCCATCCTGCAACCTGAGCTTCTTCCACCTTGTTTTCCCTTTCCTATCAACAGACTGTGTCCTTCTGCCACATTTATCAGCAATGAGGTGGGAGGACCAACCAAAAATTCCAGAGAAGGCAAGCAGCCAAATATCTAATAATACTTTTTAAAGCACCAGAAAAACACAATCTAAATATATAATTGACAGAGAAGAGCACCTTGGAATAAGAGCACTAAAAGCACAGATCTGCCACCTAAACCTTGACAACTGCACTTTTGCTGGTTCACCTCCAATTTCCTGGTGGAGCCGAATCATTAGATACCAATAATTAGATTTCTGTACGTTAAGACCTGCCTTTAGATGTTCTCCTCCTTGCTTATGTGATTATTTCACACACTGCTTTTCTAGGTTCCTTTTAGCATTTTGCACAAGTCAGACTCATTCTGACAACATATGCAACATTACAAAGAGATGCTGTAAAATAAACTCAGAAAAATGGAAGAATGCCTTTTTTTTTTCAATATTAAGATTAGAAACTGGTAAAAAAATCAGGGTTCAGATCCATATGAAGTTAGGGACAATTCACTATTAGCTTTAAGTCTAATGGTCAAAAATTCTACAAGGCTCCCAAGAGCCTTACCTTCCAGTTGAGAACAAAAACATGAGGGCAGATCTTCAGAGTAATCACAGGTTTTCAATTCAGGAGCCTTGCAGTTTATAAACTCAACCAGGATCTAAATGTTAGTGGCTGACTTAAGCCCTTCAGACAGGGGAGTCCTTCTGTTATAGGAGACTGATACCTGGTTACAGATGGAAGTACTGATTTAATATTTAATACAAATAGCTTCCTGTTATAGTACTAAGAATGTGGCTATTCAATGACACAGTTGTGTTTTAGCAGTTTGAAGATGCAGTCTCTTCATTGCCTGCACTCATAATGGCACACAGTGCTCTAGAAAACAAGTAGAGCAGAAATCCTAAAAATCTTGGAATTTGCTCAACCATTACTTTTTTTGCTCAAGCAACTTGGTAGGTAGGCTGATTTTACTTTCAACTAAAAAAAAAACCAAAAAAACCAAAACACAAAACCGAACAGATAGCCAAAAAGCTATAGAAAAAATTAAACTGAAAATTGAAATGAATCCATGCACGTACATCCAGAAGTCCATCGAGAAAACCAAGCTGCAATGCGTAACAACAGGGGGTCTGAAAGCATTTCAGAGGGATCTGAGTGAAGACCTGAAGGGCACTGTGCAAAGGGGATCCATGGACATCACATCCCAAACCTTTGCATTACACTTCTGAGTAGCTGCAGTCTGCTTATACTTGGCTTATTTACTTATCTTTCCTTGAATTCTAAGAGTCGCCCACAGCGAGAGGAAAGATGACGTGACAGATACAGGGACCATTCATCAGAAATTGGTGCTTTGGGTTCTTGCCTAGTTTGCTTAACAAGTGTAATGGCTTTGATGGCCACCCTGACAAGACTGAGACGTGGGTTCCTTGTCAGGAGCAAAGTAACACATCGGTGATGGCCAGGAAGCAGCAGTACATGACATGCTGCTGTGGAAACTGCGAACATTTAATGAACATAAACGTCCTGCCAAATAGACACACACGAGCATGGAAGACAGCAGTAATAAAAGTCACTCAGACTCACACATAACAACTCAAAGCTACGCTTGGAGCATGCACATGATTTCAAAAATGGATACAGCAGCTATTTTCTAACAAATCGCATGGATTTGTATATACTACTGACTGCTCTGCAAAATACATTGAGATAATTAGATAAAAGTTATTCAGCGCTCCTAGAGGGGAACGAGTCAAACTAATATTAGGTTACAAATTGCTGAACCCCCAAATGCCCAGTGTTGGTACTCTGTGGTTCCCACTTTGGGGTGAAACAGTCATCAGCGTTTCAAAAGCTCTTAACAGAAGACACTGCAGCGGTCGGGCTTAAAATGACCATTTTCTCCATCTTTTCACAACGATTTGAGGTTCCCAGACTGAAATATTAACAGCCTTGCTGAACCAGAATTATTCCACTTCTCTCGCTTCCTGCCTGCTCCTGTCAGAAAGCCACGGAGCATACAATGGCAGCGCACAGCTAACCATATAATTGATAACTCCCCAGTCTATTCACTGTGGGAATCTGTCAGTTAAAGTCTAAAGACACACAGGCACGCTAGGAAAATGAACTTACATAAGTCTCCCTGTGAACTGAATGCAGCCAACATTTTGATGTTTAATTGGCTGGGTCCGGTTTACCAGCGCACACGTGTACTCCGGGAGCGGCTCCCTGTGCTCGGGCTCCTCCTGACAGATCTATTTAGTCAAAAGGAGGTGTATTTTCCCAAGGTAATTGCTCAGAATCATGCTTCCAAAGTCAAACTGATTCAAACTTTGCTTATTCACTCTTTGCAGACACGCAGGTAGGACTGTTTGAAAGCAAATGAAAAATCCATAGATCAATGTTCGGAGCCTTTTCCTACACAGCGCCACGGAGGGAGCCTATTTCAAACAGGGCTGGTTGTCAGCAGCAGTTACTGCCAGCATCTTTTTAAATATACATCTTTCAGAGCAATGCAGGTCTTTGAGATAATGAAAGATTTGCAACTACTATATTATCCACCAAGAAGAAATACGTATACTCAAATTGGGCACACTCCCACGCGTAGGTTCCTGCTAAGCACGAGGAAGAAAATAATTGACAGTTATTCAACTATTTGTGAATATTTTCTACCTAGACTTATTCCTCTAATTAATAGGATGTGTCTGATAAAGTGTGATTGTTAGAGACTTTTTCCTGTGGGCTTAGTGGCTGGATGTGAAAGCATTTGGAAATCATTTCCCTATATCTGACATGGCATACAACCCCAAATTATTCATTTTGCACCTCTTTGGCTTCAAGTCAACAACTTCAAAAAGGCTTAGACTGTGTCATCACATATATGTCACAAAGACTATGGATAAAACTCATGTTTTACTTGTCTACAGAGCAGAATGGGTTCTAGGTCTTTCTACTGCCAAAGCAAATATCTACTCAGAATTTCCTCAAGTTTGACATGAATCTCACCAATTTAGGCAATCAAGACATATTTGGGTTTCTTCTCTCCCTCCCCTCAAACCTATAAAGAAATTGAATGATTTCCAGAGATTTTGGCCTTTTCCAAATCATGATTCAAAATCATTTTGATGAGGAGGTTTCAGCACTTGCGCTACTCAAGGAAGGACAAAAGCTTGTAAAAATTTTAATCACAGGGGGAGATAAAGACCAACAGCATCCTTATTAACACTGGCCAGCACGGGCTTGTGCTCCTAAGTTACACAGCATGTTTGCACCACAACATCCACAAGCAGCTTCCTCTCCCCAGCTGCTTGGATCAGGATGGCACCCCCCTTGTGCTGACAATATTTTTTATCACTGACAGTTTTTAAAGGTATTAAAACATGGTCAGAGGACACCTTCAACTGCACTGGGGAAGGGAAACACTCATAACCTTTTCTTCACCCCCTGGGCTACAATCCCTTATGGTTTCTTGGTTGTAGATGCTACTGGCAAATTTTCCTACCATACTCCATCAACTTCATCCAGGGTTTTAAAACGGTGGCACTGTGACATGTCTGGAGGGAGAGCTCCCTGACTATAGGGAAGGATCAGCTATTATTCCCAGAATTAAAGCACTTCTTCCTGAAACCATTCCCAGAGTGTACCTTCAAGCCCTTTGTTTTCCAAGATAATTGTACAAAGGACTAAGTGTCACTCGCAGCTTCACACCTTCACCTCCTGGAACACAACACGCTTCAGAACCTGTGGGGCCTGCTTACAGTTCATGCAAACATAGGAATATTTTTCCAATTTATGCCATCTTTTTCCCTTCTGAAAAATATAAGCTAATGGAAAAAATATTTTCCTAAGTTATTACTACACATTAATGATAAAACTAGTGAGCATTAGTTCCAGAAGGGCACATTTTCAGTAATGATGAAGAACGACATATAAATTACCACTACAGAGCTTCACAGGTCCATTTCTGGGCCAACCATGATTAAATTAACTACACAAAGACACTTGACACCACCAGTGTAACACCTGACTGAATTTGGGACTCGTGTAGAGATCTCACTGAAAACCAGGGCGTTAAACAAATCACTTCTACAATATTAACCACATTCATGTGTATTATTTAATACAGTGGGGTGCTTATTACATTGTTAATGTTTCAGCAAAACAAAATAAACTGTGCCTTCATCTCCATCCATGGCTCTTCTGATAAACTGGAGTTCTTTCCAAATGTATGGCCTTGAAAAAATAAACTTAAGTTTTTCACTGAACTAGTTTTTAAGAAGGCATAGCACGTTTTAGAGATTCCAGCTATTAGTCACTTAACGCTTATAATTATTTGATTGATCAGATTCACCACCTGATCTGGAAGCTGGTTAATCAATTAACTCTTTTATTCCTATATATTTCAGTATATTTGACTGAATTCAAGAAATGACTACTTTATCAATTCCTTTTGTTAACAGGCTGGTTTCTTCATTGGGCTTAATTTAATTTGATTTCACTGTAACAGCTGACATATGGGGGTATTCAAAAAATCTAGGGTACTTCTGCACAAAAGCAACATCTTGGAAACAAGATAAAGGCATTCAGAGAACTATGCTTTCTGCTTAATTTTTTTTTGCCTCTGAAAAAAACAAAGCCACTTGAAAGAAGAAAGTTAAGAGTAAATTAATTGCTTAACAAACCATAAAAAAACATAGAAAAGAACTAAAAAGAGAATAGGGACATTCAAACTAGTGAAAATTCAGGACTATTTTTAATAATTGGAGTTCTTAGGGGCATAAGAATTACATATCAGTTTAAAAGCATGAGTAATGTTTTGAACTTTACAGTAAAAAAAAAAAATCTCTATCGGAATTTTCTCCCCTGGAAAAATAATTTCCCCTCAAAGGCCACATGCTTCCCATAACATGCTTTCAGAACTACAGAACTGAACACTCAGAGTTGAAAACTTTCATGTACAGAGCAAAAGGCTCAGGGGGAAAAAAAAAAAGAAAAGCCAACGCCCCATCCCAGAAATAAACCTGCCATTGTCATATCCTTGTGAGACTGTAGGATAATAAAACATCATTGTTTTTTGTTTATCAGATGATATAAGTTATGAATTTTTAAAGGAGTGTCTTTTACAGCAGACAGGTTATTTCTGTAGGCTAATTTTTCATAGGCACTTTGCATTGAAACCTCCAGCTTCATGAAGATGATATTTCTAGAACAATTCTATTTTTCTTCTTTTATCACCTTAGTAGTCTTTTCCCAGCTGTATCCACAGGGGAATGGAAATACCCAATTGCAAACGTGACAGCGCTGACTTCTGCAAAGTAGCTTAATTACTCATTACGAGATTCCATCAACAGAAGCTCCGGTCTGTGGTTTTGTAATAAGTGCTGTTATCTTTCCTTGGATTTTCATTCCTTCACAAAGGGGGATATGGCAGCGCTTTCCACATCCACATTTTATACGGAGAGGAATGAGAGAATTTTAATGCATGAATTTGATGTCATTAACAATGCTGACAGCTGTTTAATCCCAGAGGAAACAACAGCTGAGTCCCAACTGCACCGACCAAAAAAATAAAAAAGTAAAATAAAATAAATTAACTCTTCAGTGCATCTCACTGGAGGTACGCTATGAATCAAATGTTTCACACCCTAACTACAGCTTTTTGTCAATTATTTATATCTGTAATCTCGACTGATAACAAAAACAAAAGCTACTCCATCCTGACTGCTAGACTTAAGTTCAGAGAACACATTTATTAAATGGTCCTGTTCTAAATTTCCCGTTAATTAAAATTAAATCCCCCCTCAATCACAAAGTGAAATAAACCAGCACAACCACAACAATAATAAGTATAAATATGGGTGAAGCTGAGTTCCTGAAAAATAATGTAGATTAATCCAAAAGAGATGGTATAAAAATACATTTAAAATGGATCTTCCAGTAGAAGTAGAAAATACAACATGGGTTATGCTGCAACTCTGTTACCATTTAATTTAAAATAGAAGGTTTAGATACAAACCAGTGACAGCAAATTTGCTTTTGTTCTGTTCCTCCACACACATGCACAAACTACAAGGACTTTTTAAGGGTATGGAATGAAAAGGAGTATTTATAACATGTATATTTAGAATATGTACACATGCTTCTTTAATCCATCTGTTTTTTCATTGGTTATGGCATCATTTCCCATGTACATATTTTTTTTTTTGAGTTTTGCTACTGACTTCAACATTAAAAGACACAAGCGAGAGCTGATTAAGACACATCTTTACAATCCACAGTCCTCGTGTAACAGATAAAGCTTCATAAGCCCTGCCTTGGGAAGGCTCCCGTTCATTTAGAACACTAGACTTTAAACAGATGTCCAAAGTATTCATGTTATAAACAGCAACATTATATGAATTTAAATCTCGCTCTTTGTCTGACCATCCTCTCTTTAATAGCAGCTGTTTCCCTTCATCTGGGAGAGGGGCTGCCTTTGTGGCTCACCCAGGGCTCCCCTTTCCCGGGGACGTGGCCACCCCTCTCCTCCCACGTCCGATCCCTGATCCCAGGGAGGGCTCTGGGGGACTGAGATGTCCGAGTGTGACAGCACAAGTCGGACGAGCTTTGAGATCTGGGAGAAGCAGAGTGTCAGCAGGTTGATGAACTTGAATCCTGGCATCATGGAGAATACAAAGGTCTCCCTATTAGACTAAACGAGGCGACTTTGGGCACAGAAAATGTGCTACTCAAATACTTCCCAACAAGACATGCAGTCACATTTTCTCGCAGTTAATAAGGCAGAGGGTGAGGGGAAAACAGATTTTTTTTACCTTTTGATGTTCAGAAACAGTTCATTCTCAATAGGGGAATATTATGTGACAAATGTGCCAGACTTCTTTTTTTTTTGTGTGTGGTAATATTGCTCTTTGCAAATGGCACACATCCAATCCAATTGAATGTAATAAAATGAAACAATCTGTGCCATCTTCAATGGGTTTAATCTATACCATGTTAATGAATCCTTAAACAGACGTGCATGATGTTTTCCTGAAATACATGTAGTTATACTGTGCTCAGTATACTTGTCAGCTTGAAAATAATTTCTGCTTGAGAGACCACCTGCTATCATCATCCTATTTAGAAGCAGCTCATATTTATTTGGAAAAGAGAAATAATAGTTAAATAAAGAAGCGACTTCTCTTTACCCAAGCAAGGACAGTAAAATGGCTTGGATCCTCTCTGCACACTCAGGGATATTTTTCTTCCTTTGCACCAGCTGCTTCCAAAAATTTCTGGTATATTTGTACTAATACAGCAATAGGCAAACGCTGCTTATTCTCAACCACCAGGAAATGGGGAAACACCATTTCCATTCTGACGAACTAAAACATTAGAGTTGAAAAGATGAAGTGAGTTATGTGACAGGTTTCAGACATTATGCCATATGGGTTTCATTACAGTGTATCATATAATTTTAAGTTATTAAATATGCCAGAAAAGCATATTTGTACTTGATGAAACACCCAAATACTAAGTATACAGTATATTTTTTCTTCTATTTAGACTCTGCAAATGTAACAAAGAAATATTATGCTTCTACTCCCTAGCATTTATTTGCTGCAAAGACAGAGTAAAGTAGATCAACTTTTCCTAAAAAGACATATAAAACAAACCATATTTTTCTGGCAAATGCTATTAGCAAAACCACTACTTTTCACCCACAAGATAATAAAGGAATCAATCAATAAGGTTGTGAGAAACTGTATAAGCACCAGCATACAATGTATGAAAGGACACCTAAAGAATATTCAGTACATAAACCCAAAAATCCACAAACTCACCAACTATCTGCCCAAATTGAGGTGCGTGACTTGTCCAACTGACTGTGTGATGCTAATGGGTTGATATTCAGGTTAATTTTGAATTTATGTGATTTTCTGGTTTAATAACACAAGTGTAAAAGGGTGGAGTTCATTCAGAGGAATCAAGAAATACCATTTTCACTCTTTAAAGCAATAGAATATTAAAAAAAAAAAAAGAGACAGGAAGACAGAGTGGAATAGTTACATGCCAGGGGAATATTTGCATGCCAGTTACTCATGGGCTAATCTGAACCACCAACTTTAGAAAGTGAATTTTACCAAGGCACAATAAGAGTTTTTCTTTTTCATAAATAAGCACATTTAAGGCATATACTCAGTAAAAATATAATGTGCAGACTATATGTTTGTGGGTTTTCTTACTTTTAGTGTACTAGAATGTCATCATGTACAGAGAATTAACTAAATTGACATTGATTTGAACATCATCAGGGAAAACTAAGTTTTGCAATGCTGAGGAATCCATAACTGATACTGGCCACCAAACCTCAGATATTTACTCCTCTCCTGGATGTATAACAATTTTATACCAGTTTGCTGTTGTGATCAGGTTCATCTCATCCCACATACAGATGATCTTTGGTTTCTTTTGGCAGGAAATGCTCTCCTACATGACAGCAGAGATGACAGCACTTAATAGATGGTCAGATGACTTTCTGAGCAGTAGAATTTGCTCCCTTTTTTATATCCTCATATTTGTGTATAACTTTAAAGGTGGAGAGAACTAACTCGATGTCAGAAGAAAATTTCAGCTGGGAAGATACTACAGTAGCAACGTGGTAGAGCCTGTGTGCTGCTGTTCTCATCGAACAGTTCTACATGACAGAATTTTTATGCTCAGCCTTAACGTGTTAACTGCAGCAGTTTTTCTGGTGAAAAATAAGGGGTTTTAGGGTTTTTTTCTTTCTTTCTTTAAGGGGATGACTGCTCACCTCTGTAATGGGCTGCTGCCACAACACGCTTTACATCAAGTTATCTTAAGAAACCACATGGAAATGTCAGTTGTGTTACTGCTAAGTGGCATTTCTGATACAGCACATCCGAGCAGCTGGACCTCAGAGACTTTGCTAATTTGTTTCCTGGTGTAATTCCAAGTGTTGGTTTTTAAACTGAGAAATGCTTTATTGTGTTTCCTGGGGTGACTTTTACAGAATCCTCCTCTGTGTGTTCAGAGGTGGAAGCTGAGGCTGTTGGAACCCTGGAGCTGACAATACCTTCATCTGTGTGACTGGGACTAAGGTTGTTGTCATCACACAAACCCTTCCTTCCCCCATATAAAGTCTTATTTTTCAGGGCCACGTAAAAACCAAGTCTAAATCCACAATTCCTCTGAGCTCCTGATGGAAGGATTAAAAGCATCAGTAGAGCCATCAAGAGGTGACACTGTGGATCATCACAACCCTGAAGACAACCCTGGGACGTCGAATTCCTCGCTAAGGGCTTGTAGATAATAAAAGACAGCAGGTTTATTTTCAGGATTCAGTATTTCAAAGGATGAGAAGAAACCTTGAATTAAGAAGACAAAGTCTCCTAATTTATGGCAACAAATAGAAACACAAAAAAATAGAGGAGAAATACTCATAAATCTTATAAAGTTCTAATATAACGTCAAACACTCAGACACTTCCTTAAAACTATCAAACACTAAGCAACGGGACAGAAATCCATGACGTGGGTTTAGTAGATTTTAATAATCTTCTCTTCCAGACAGGATTAAAATAACCAGATGTGCTTTTTTTTTGTTGCAGTTTTACATTTCTAGTACTATTCTGGCGCAAACTAAACAGTCACATTGCATAAACATGCAATAACTTGAAGGTGCCTTTTCAACATCACCAACTGAATATGTACTTTTAAAAAGTTTGTTCCTGCTAAATGCAAAACAATTCTCCCTTCCTTCCTAAGCAACAGTGATTACTCCTGCTCTCTGTTCCCTTCTGCATTCCTCAGTTTTGCTAATTACCAGTAAATTCAGCAGAGTTGCATCTCATTTCAGGAATTCTTTGAGTATCAGAGATTATTTCTGGTCAGGAATGACAGAAAGCACACTGTACAAAACACTTCTGCATCAGTAATGGAATATTTTACAAGGAATAATTCATATTATTTTAAACAGGAAAAAAATCCTAGGATTTTGATGAGAATGATCTAGAAGAGAGAATGCTGGCAATGCTGAAAATTCAGGCTGTCAGCAGAGGTCACAGAAAGGGACTCTCAAATCTGTCTAAATCTTAAAACATGTTACAACCCATCAAGCTTTGTATAAGATTCTAAAATGAAAAATAAAATGACACCAAATCTTAAAGCACCCGTTCTAGAAAGGAAAGTCAATTGACTTTCAATTCATGGATACAAATATTTATCCAAGACCCACTCTTTTAAAGAGTGGTAGACTTAAAAGAATATTTCTGTGACTGTGTTGAATGTCTTGTTCAACTTACTTTAAAACTGTGCAAAGGAATGATAATTTGAAAAATCAGGCTAAATTGGTGGGTGCTATAGGTTCTATTGAAAAGTGTTTTTAAATTATTTCAGAATCATAAAATCTTTCCATAGAGAGTGCTTTGAAATTGCAAATTAAATATAGAGCTTCTATGAACTGTATCCATTTTTCCTGGAAGCAGAGATTTCCATGGGGGTTCATACTATCTTTTTTTTGTCTAGTTACACCAGCTAATAATGCAGTGAATTTGCAGTAATAGAGTAAATGTTATTTTGATGACATTATCTGATTAAATTAAAGATGACATTAAAAGGACCATTTCAATAGGAATCAAAACCTCAAAAAGCAACTGTGGTTGAACACTCAGTCAGTCAGTCCCAGTTTTAAAAAGACAACACAGTATTTCACTCATCTCAGGATCAGTGATGGACTGAAAAATAAATTCAGATGACATTTGACTTTCAGAAAGGTAAGTCTTCAAACTGTGAAAAAGTAATGATTTAGGACTTGTGTTTTTACACGGGCACAATTTAAATCTACTCACACAAAAAGGGTTCACACAGCAACAAACATACAAATATGTAGCAAATGAAGCTGAAGACAGGATTGAGAACTGAAATTCTATCTATCTCTGGCACAGTGACAATAAACCACCAGAACCACAGAATGAAATCAAAATGGAAGCATCAGTCCCCTTCCTCACCATGTAATTTTACCAAACTCCTAAACTGATGAGAAATCAACTTACACTCACACATGGCAGAAGGGTTCAGAACAGAAGAAAAAGAACATTAAGTGAGTTAAAGTTACTGGAGGTGTTCTGGTGCATAGTACCAAAGAAGTTGTAAAATAAACTCCTCTTATGAGCTACATGTTCACACACATAAATCAAGTGACTGTTTGAAAATCCCTCGACTTAAGCTCTCAGAGATAGAATCTGTCTAAGGAAACATTCCTGAATAACGTGACTGTGTTATGAATTACAGAGGCTTCACAGGAAAAAGACACAAAATTAAAGGTATGCAGGGCTTGGGCCCCATCCTTCTCACAGACACAACACCTCCTTCAGTCACCAGGAGCTGTGACATCTCTGTTCTGCACAGACAAATTCATGGTCTCTGGGAAATGAAGGGTTCAGGGCAGACAAGGATGATATTCCAGGCCAGGCTTGCTACCATGGAGGCATTTGTGGAAAGGCTGCTTTTCTCTGTGACCTCGAAGAAGCCTCTTTGTGCTTTATAAACTGTGTGGGTGAGGGAAGTGAACACACTTAAAAACACACATCAATGACTTTGTGTGCTCCAGGGTCGCACCGCTGAAGTCCAGTTATAGACGGATCCTGAACATCTATTTTGGAGACTTTCCCTCTTACTACAGATATTCATAAAGTTGAATTTTCACTTTCTTCATAATCCTCATTTTCAAAAGATGACACTGGGGCTGGCTGTGGACAAGTGTCCATCAGGAAGTGGCAAGAGGTCAAGCTACAGGTCGGGACATCAGCAGAAACCTCCCAGTTTATGCAGCACTTACTAAAAATGCAATTTAAGCCATATTAAACCCTAAAACAAAAGCTTCAAGGAATACTGACGAGCCAAGAGAACATATACCTTCAAAACACTTCTCAGACAAAAGCCTATAAAAATTCATACATTTGGCAGGGACATCCATGAGAAGAACCCATTCAGGATTCAAGAGAACTGGGGGGGGAATAAATTCAAGATATGACAAACACAATTATAAATAGCTGGGCTCCCTCCCACTCTCATGGAAAGGTGTCTATCAAAAAACCGCCAAGAGTCACCAGCTGTACTGAGACAAATTATTTGTAGTGTTTGAAATACTACTTCAAGATAATTATTTGCAAATAATGACTTTTTAATGAATAATGCTGCATTGTATTAATGTTCATTACAACAGCTCCACAAAAAAGGCACCACTGTAACATTGTAACAACAAAACCCCAAACAACCAAACCAAACCAAACCAACAATCCCCCTCCCCCCCCCCCCAAAAAAAAAAAAAAGAAACAGCAAACAACCAAACAACAGAACCCTAAGCAGAACAGGTATTCTTTGACACACTGGCACATAATTCATAAATCACAAACTCTAAGGGCATGAATTGTTAAGGACATCATAAATCTTACACTACTACATAAAAACAATTATTATATATAAAGACATTCTGTCACAGACCTTGAAAACCACGGACTTTGACTGTTCCTAGTTATTAGTTGTCAGGGTTGTGTTTTCTTATGTTCCCTCTGTTTATTTGATGCCATGTTTCTCAAAACAGTCAGGTGTAAATTTAAAAACTGGTAGCAGTCCCATTCAGTAAATCCAGTGATATACTTTAGAACAGACCTGCATGGCATACAGATTAAGCAGCTGATTTTTATAAATATGTATTTTCTGGTGCTCAATGAAGTAAATAACATAAAATTTTTATTCTTATCACTGTGATAAAGTTTTTGGCAAGGCATTTCCATTAGAGTCGTTGGGTATAACAGTCCTCATAAACTTAGCTGCAATACAAGCCATAGGCAAAATTGCTCAATTCCAGTCTTTCTCCTTCAACTGTTACTGATGTATAATTTAGAATTTTAGAGTAGGATAATTTTTGATGACATGAGAAACAAAGCTCTTTGGTGAATTTCCCATGTTTTTTATTGAGACAGTGAAATAATTTTGACAGTATTAAAACTAATCACATTAATGAATTTAAAAATATAATAGAAGGTTAAAGTACAGAATTTTCTCTAACCACTGAAGGCGGCATAAAAACTAAACTTAAAAATGCTGTATATTTTTTCATGTTTCTTGTAATGTACAACATAACTTTCATAATAAATTCTTAGGTTTACCATTCTTTCTTGGACAATGAGCACACACCAAAAGGTCACTGAAGTCACAGAATTACTCTTATGGTCTTTTGGACTGACTTCACTAAGGAATATAAATAATTAAATCCAGTAAAATAAGAAATGGCACAGCAGTTCTATCTACCAATTCCACATCTACAAGTCTCACTCACTCCAGCTTCTACAGCAGGTACTGCAGATGACACCAAGTAATTCTACAGACAGAGCAACAGGCTTTCAGAAAGGTTATCCTTGTTTCCCTGAGCAGCCCAGCAGTCACAGCACAGGTATTTAAGAAATACATTTAAGAGAGTCTTTATTTAATGAGTGCATGTCCAGCTCAGAGGGGTTACCATGCCCCAATTAAAATTTTGAGGTACAGCTGCCAAAGACAGAGCATGCATACAAACTTTGTTATAGCTATAACTCTAAAATAAAACACTCTTTAAACATAAGAATCCATCTCCCAAATGACTGCTGACAAAGAGTGGTGAAGTATTTTCATCAGCATAATCAACTCAGAAATGTTGAAATACAACTCAGAAAATATTGATAGCAATTTTGGGGGAGAATAAGTTCACCTTACTCTGTGATCAAGAAAAAAGATGCACTAGATTGAATCCAAATATTTTCTTAGGTCACCATGTGCCAGAGATATTTGTACATCTTGAAACATGTCTCCAGATCATACCATTAGTAATCACAAGCTAAATAAACAGACTGAGGAAAAAACTACATACTTTTGCAGGGCTGGTACTAAACTGGATTTTCCTTATGTTTAGAAACCCCAACTGAGCATCATCTAAGATTTGCAAAAAGTACATTTTCAAGCAAAACAAAAAAAGGGATTATCTTGAATTGGACAGATTCTTTCAGAAAGAAGCCATCTGAGTCAACACTAAGTTATTTAAACTGTCTCTTCCCTTACAAAATTTGTTATCAGACTTTCATCTGTTCCTCCCATTCTTGGCTGCAATTGCTGATACTAATGCCTTCACCAGGTCCAGCTGGCCTATCTCATCATCTTGGTGAACATGTGACACTCAGGAAAAGCCCAGCAACACCAGCTCCACTTTTTACAGAAAATGGATAGTCAGCACCTGAGGGAGAAGTATTTTGTCTATGTTTCTACTGATATTCCCCAAAGGATCATCCAAAGGTACTGTTAGCACTGCCGGTCAAACACCTTGCATGTCCTCCAGATGGAGGAATGCAAGGCTTGGAAAAGGGGATTAGAACAATAGAAATGTGTTCAGCTGTGAAATTAAAAGTAGGACAGCATGACATGCAACATTATGTGTTGAGCTGAGTCAAAAGCAGTAATTAGGCTAAGCTAAAATACGAACATGTAATCAGAACAAATGTGTGTTTTGTGTCCATTGCATTCGCTCCTCATAAGAAAAGTAGTCACCTACCCATCCCAAAGCACCTCATTACCCTCCCTGTGTCCTCAACCCCATCTGCAGTGCCTCCAATCCCTTTCTAACCACTAGGACTCCATCCCTACAGAATCACCTCCCCAGGTGCCCTCAGCTCCTGCATGTTCCTCACCTCTGTATTGTCCCAACAGCAGGGCAGGAGTGTTTTGTGTCCAGCCTGGAGTTCTGCCCGGCTGCCCAGGGCACATGTGCCAACTGGCAAACAGCAGCCACTGAGCAGATGTAAAAGCTGAATTTTCCCTACCTTTCCTACAGCAAGAGCACTAATTTGAGACTGTGTCTGCTGCTTAACTGCCAGCTTTCTGTAATTTAGGAGAAACTCAGCTATCTTGAGACTTCAGACCTATTTGGTTGAAACGAGCTTGAGTTCAAAAGTTAGTGGGAGGCACTGGCTGACAAACATGTAGGCAAGCTAAACAATAAGCATGAAAACACAAAACCAGCTGTCATAAAAGCACAGATGTTAACAAAAATAGCACCACAGCAGCAGGTTCCAGGCTGAAGTACAGGGAGAAGTGCACACATGCACTGTACCATTCAGCTAAATAAGCAACTGCAGCACAGCTATACACTAAAACCCACACGTGTCCACATGAGTGCACATTTAAACTCATAAAAAATTGTCTATCCCAAAAAATGCAGTGGATATACAGTGACCACAGAAAAACAGGAAGACAGTAACTGACAGACTTAAAGAATAACTGTTTCATAAAAAGTGAAACAACCTAACAAACACACTGATCTCATGGGTTTTCAAGTGAATACACATTTTCCCTTACGTGTTCTGAAAATCATCAGATTCTGTTCATTCCTTTGACTTCTTGCAGCCTGTCCTTGGTCACAAAACTGTAATCTAAGAAAAACAGTTCTTTAATTACTAGTGTTTTGTCAATGACATTATTATATACCCACTGCAAAGTAAATCAACCAGAGCTTTGCCAGAGAAGACCAATGCCCTGAAATGGTTGTGAAAGCAGCCTAACATGTTATTTTGGGACACTTCTATATACTTCACTTTTATAGATATGAAATTACATTTTCAATTTAGAATACACAGGAAGTAAAAACTGTTATAAATAGTTGATAGGTGAACCATCATTTTTTATAGTGCCAAAGCCTGTAGGATATGGGGCAGACCAATTACTAAACTGAGCAATGCAAAGTATTATCCCCTGGCTTTATTATAATAACAGGTTATCTGATTACAGCCTGTGTTTTCTGGCCTCAGCACAGACTACATTCTCCCACGCCACTGGTGGTACATTTTAGAAATCCATTAACAGCTAATTCACCCAGGAAACTTGAGATTTCTGTATTGGAGCATGAAAATTAACATTCCTCATGCGAACGTCCAGTTGGAGCAGCTGTGCTCGATGCTTTCTCAATAGAACCTTCCAAAAGAAAAGGAAACACCTTTTCAATCTCATCTGAGCTTATACTAAAAATCCTTGATGCACCTGTCCTACAACAGATGCAGAAATTTAGTTATAGGGTAAGATATAAATGCAGGAGTCTTCTTGCTCCCATTTATTTTTCCTTAAATTTTGAAATATCAATGTTTCTGTCTTTATTGCTTCAGGCACAGGGAAGAAGTAAATATTTAAGTGGCTTCAGAAAGTATAATATTTATCAGACTCACCTGCTGGGTGTGAAAAGTGCCATCCTGGTTTCACATTTCTTTGGACTTTCTCCACTTCTTTGCTAGACATTTTAAATATTTAAGAGAAGGCTAATTTCTTGTCCTGTCTATTGGACGGGTTAATTAAAAAAATTGATTAGATGCTATTGGGGCATTGAACCCCAGAAAGACTCCTCCTTGCAGATCCATGCTGGCTGAAGTGGAGCACTGGATAGTCCAACAGCAATCACACAATACTGGTTTGGTCTCTGAGGTTTCATGGACATGGCACGAATTTCTACAAAAGCCCCTGATGTTGGTCAAGGAGGTGAAGTATCACAGCAAAAAAAGGCAACTTCAGGACCAAAAAAATAGGTTTCTACAGAATTTTGACCATAAAACAGAGGTTTGAAAGGTCTGTGGGTTTGTGAAGGTCATCAGAGGAAGGAAGACTCGTAAGAGTAGCAAGAAAAGAAGTAAATTCACTGCTTGGCATTGCTCAAAGTAACTTGCTTTTTACAACTGACTTAAACAGCAGCAACCCATAGCCAGATTCTTGGGACAGTACCAACCAAAATGCCTCCATAATATTACCTTTTCTCATAAGCTGCTGCTTTACTTTCCCACAAGAATGTTATGTGAATACGAATAAAAGACAATGTGGTCCCGGTTTGAATGGGAAGTGAGCTGTGTCCTGCAGTCATAATTAGGGAGGGCAGTGGTCCATGAAATCTCTTCACCAGAAGAAGATCCACACCATAAAAATATCTGCAATCCTGTGGTATATGGTGCACTGGTTTATAATCAATATTCATTCATAACACTCTATAAATGGGTATTTGATGCCGAATTTAAACTGCACTTTGTTTAAAAAATTATTTTGAGGGTAATCAAGGACAAAGGATGGAGGAGTTTAGAGTTTGTCTACTGATATAAGCCAAGATAACATGGATAACCAGCAAGAAGCTTTTCTGTTTACTTGAAGAGCACTGAAACCTTCAACTGGCCTTTACACAATGAAGTGTTAGAGAGGAGATCCATCGTCTTTGAACTAAATTAGGTCAATATTATATGCAGGACAGAATTTTATGAGGGTAGGGGCAGAAAGCTGTCACTTTCTTTTAATTTCAATAAACCATACACAGCATCTTTTAAAAATTAACTAGCTCATAAAAGTTCATCAGTCCTGAATTGTAATTAATTTCTGTGTGCAGAAAGATCATTTGCCCATAGGTGTTGCTTACTCATTTAAATCAGAGGCACTGCAGCTACCTGACAATTCTATTAATACAGCTCTTGATGAATCCTAGCTTTATTTAACAGCTTTAAACACTGAAGCATTAAAACAAAGTGGTGATACCCATATACTAACACAGGTAAAATTGCTACCTGCCATTCACTGGGTAGGTGCTGAGGTAGAACAGTACATGGGGAATTCCTGATCTCAGCTACAAAGTACAGATCTTCAAAGCCTGACACCAGCAAAAAAAAAAATTCACACACAGTGCCCTCATAATGGATGTCAGGAAAAAAAAAAAAGGACAAATACACTATACATACACCTCAAAACAGGGGTGACAATACTTGTCTCTCCTTATCCAGGAGAACCATTTTTATCCATTATACACACTACTGTTCAATACCTCAGCTCAGCTAGAAAAGCAATTCTTCTGCTGTAATGACATAACCAATATTATTATATATCAAGCCTTTTAAGAAATCTGCAGAAGAAAAGATTCCATTATTTCCCACAAGAAGCTGCTGCTATCTGTATTCAACAAACTCCTATACAAGCTTCCCACATGTTATGGGAAAGAGCGTGTGTTTTTTCAGCCACGATCATCTCCTGTTTACTCACATAAAAATACAATGTGGCATATTGCTGAACTGAATGCCACTTACAGCTTTAATACACATTTTTGGCACAGCTGATAAAATGCATTTTCTCTCTCCCCTAGCACATCTACGGGCTCAGTGAACACAGGAGCAGCACAGCAGAGTAGTGCCCACGACCAGGTAAGATTATACCCCTGGTAAGGGTTTCTTAGCCCTCAGCAAAATACATTTTCACTATCACAGGAACAAGTTCTCCTAAAACCTGTGGAAAGTCAACATCTAAAATGCCAAGCCTTCAGATTCAGGGTTCAGATACCCACGTATGTAACTGGAGCCTCCCAACTTCAAAGTTCAAAGCTTTTGTATCTTTCCAAACCAGATCCAAGCAGGGCTCATTACATCTAAATAACAGTGTCTGCAGAAATTTCAGGAATAAATAGTGAGTTTGACCTTGACTTGATCTCTCTGTTTCCACTGCAGAGGAAGCTCTGGGCTTCATGTTGGCAGCGAGAGGCTTCTCTCATCTATGCTCTGGCCTTAATAAAGGCTTTTGTAAGCACATCCAGAAAAGAAAAAAAAAATAATGTCTATAAGGAAATAAACACATTTCATTCAGTATTCTATTAATTACAAATTAATAAAACTGTGCAATTTTTGTCACTTTAACATGGACTCTCTAAAAAAATGTATGTATTAAAAACACTAAGCCACTTGCTCCTTTCCCACATTCATTTGTCAAAAAAAAAAATGCCAGGTAGCCAAGGCAAACATCTGAAATTTAAGAAACAGCACCCTTTGTCTTGCTACAGTTAGTCCTTTGTTTTTAGTATGATATGCTTCCACTGGGGTATAAAGACATGGAATGGTGTAATAGAAAAAAATAATTTTGACAGAGGTACATGGGGAGGCAGAATTAAGCTAGTACAGACAAGCAGGAAGTCTGACCTTTCCCAACTTCAAAGTATTGGGGAGGTTCAAATTAGAAATTATTTAATATAATATTTTTTTAATTTCTTGGTAATATTCTGAACACACACTTCAATATTCAACTCATGCCTTCTTTTGTTCTATTCTTAAACACAGGCAATTTTGCTTCAACTACCATCACCTTGATCTTTCTATCAATTCTGGTCAAAACACGTTTCCCAAAATCAAGGCCTTTCTCCTTGGCCCATTACAGGTAATGACAAGTTGCTATCTCGTAGCATTCTCAAAAGTTTCCTCTCTGGAGCAAACAGATGATTTCAAAGTATCCACAAAAATAATACTGTGTAATAAATGTTGACTTTTCACATCAGGCTAGTTACAGGTTTAATGGAGACCTACATTTATCCCAAGTGGTGTCAGATTCACTGGTAAAATTATTGCAATATTGGGTTGTGAAAATCCAGGGAAAATACTGACAAAACAGAAAGAACTCTCTACCCACCCTGTACAATATATAGGTGTTGGTGAGTTCAAAAGGCATCAGAGACAGCTTTATTAATGAAGCAAAAATAAGGTCTTTGAGTTTAAGAAGCAAGAATACCCATAAAATAGCTCTAACCCAGCAGCCTTAAAAAATAACAAGTTTTTTGTCTACACTTGAACTCCTCTTCCCAGTTGACCTCCTGCTACATAATGAGGCAGAGAATGCCCTGCAATATTGGAAGTATGTAAGAAATAGTTGGCTTCATACCCAAACCAGAAAACTGAGGCTCAGTGTGTGTCCACAGCTAAACACTGTTAAATAAGTTAAAAATTCATATTGTCAAGCTTGTTTTGATTTTTCCTGTAATTGTAAGATAAAAAGCCCTAATTCTTAGGGAAGAAAAAACAGAGGATTCTCCCCGCATCTCAAGATCACATGGTGGAGGATGCAAACACAATATATGGCAGAAATAACAAATGCTTTAGTTTCCAAGTGCTCTCCCATGATTTATGAAAGGTGTTCCTCACTGTGGGAAGATAATGCCATTTGAAATGGTCCATTTCATAAATCTATCCTCCTTATCCCTAGCTGCGTACAGGACCACTGTGAGCTCCTGAATCCAATAATGTTTTCATCCTCTATTGACAAAAAAAAAAAGGACTTTGTTTGGAGTGAGGTAATGATGCAGTTACAGAGGAGCAGCGGCTAAAGCTCGCTCTCGGGGGCTTTCCCTGGCACAGCCACACAGCTGCAAGGGAGAGGAAACGAGTATAAACAGAGAGAAGAAACAATCAACACCTACTACATCCCTGATGCCTTTTTAGTGCTGGTGGCATTAATTATAATGTATGCCTGATCCTCTGCACTGCCACATAACGAAACGGTTTTGCCTGAATTTTCTCTCCCATCCCCACAATAGATTTACCACTGGGAACCCAGTTTTTTCCTACTCATCTGTTCCCCATCCCAGTCTATCTGCTTGTTTATTTGCAAGGCTGCTTCCAGCAGACGTTTCCGTGCCAAATGTGGTGGTTGCTGTAGACGGGGACTAATCATAAACGCAACTGAAATTCCTTTTACTGATTTTTTATGTTGCAAACAATGGCAGAGGGTAAAGAGGAAAATACTTACTCTCCTCAATATTACGGAAAAGTTTTGAGCTGGGACTGAAAACCATTAGAAGCAACGCCTGGAGAATGGGAGTACAGGGAAATCAAGAGGTAAAATATGAGATGAAAATGTTTCTGGGAGCATTTGACGTGTAAATGCAGCCAACAGAAATATTTAAAAGGGTTTTTATATTATTTGCACTATTTAGGACGGAAGAGATGGAAGCCCCACGAGTTTCTCATTTCATGTTGGAACAGGGGGTTGTCCTGCTTGGTTTGCCTTCTCTGACACTGAACAGTCATTAAAGAAAATTAGGCATAGATCAGTCAATTTTAGATACCTGCTTAGTTTTTGCTTTTGTTAGGGAGCTGGAAGCTCTACACTGGACTAGCAGCATGGTCACAGATTTCATGAGCAAATTTTGGCAGACTTCTCATCCTGCTGAAGTGAAATTTAGCGTTTTGACCAAATTTCCCTCTGAGTGCTTGAGCAATGCCATTTTTCTACACTTTGCTACACACAGTTCCAGAGGCTGATGAATGGCCTCTGTAGAACATGGAATTTCTATGGCTTTGGCAAGAACTTTACAAACTATATACATGTTTTGAACTGTCACTTTGAGATCTTAATTTACATATTTTGACTTGTGCATGAAAAGCAATTTCAAGGTCAGCCTCTGTGAAGAAATACTGGGTAACTCCATTAAAAGTCTACTGGCACTTTGCATATTTATTTTTCTTCCCTGTAGTATGCATGGGATCTCATAAATCAGGATAAACAAACATCAGAGGTCACACATAGGTGTGCTCAGTGCACTTCCACACCTAGCATGAAGGTGTACTGCAAATACCAGATTGCCTCCAGAGTAACAGCAGAGAAACATTGCTCCCTAAAATATGTATTTATTTCTAGGGGTACAAGGTTGTGACGAAGCCTGTTGGGAAGGATGGAGAAAAAAAAATTAAATCTACAGTCCTTGCACATTTATGGAAGGTACAACCTCTCACAATACATGGAGCCCTAACTGTGCCTGTAGCACAGATTACACAAAGAAAACAAAAAAAAGAACCATGAAACATAAGAAATCATAAAATATCACCAAAAGAAGAAGAAAAGAAAAAAGAACAACAAAACCACGAGATGTTCCAGCCATCGTCTCTCTCTACAGATGTAAGATTTTATCACATTGTGAAAGTCTTATTGCTAACACTTCCTAGATGATATTCTGAATTCTTCTGGAAATACAACCTGGCTGCATTGCTTTATCAACACAACTCATCATCTCCAGGACTGCTGCCTTGGCTGTTCACTCTCCATCCTCCCAGAGCCATATCACTCTTGGAAGCAATGGAAAAACCCCAAACTCGTTATAGTCATGAGCTTTTATGTCACACCTGAGGCTACAGATTGCAGGAGTGGAACTCTAAAACACAGCAGAGCTGTGAAAGCAGCATTGCTAAACCAGTGGAGATGAGAACACCAAAAACAATTGATTTAGGCAGTAGAGATGACTGCTTTCCACCAAGATAGGTGACAAACTGAAAAAGACCATCCTGTGCTGCTGGATAACTCCAGGCAAGATGGTTATTACCTTACTATGCTGTTTTAACACTTTGTTTTTTCTTGAAGGCTGCAGCCATGTGTACAATGTGGGATAGGAACACTGTATTTAGGGAACTGCTAGGGAGTGGCATAATGCAGGACAGGAGTTTATCACTACAAATAACTCTCCATCACCCAAATTACTGTGCTCCAGCACACACTCTGTCTCCTTTTTGACCGAGTCAAGATGAAGAAAGGCTGGTCCACGACTTGGCACAGAACAAGGCACGAGAGAATGAGCAAGCTGAGGATCAATACAAACAAAATAGAGGTGACATTAATTGCCTGGAGCATTAATAGACCATGTGAGAGAGTAGAAACTAGCTTAGTTTTGAAAACCAAGGGTGTTTGCCTGCCTTTTGTGATCTGGTTTTGCAAGAATGGACATAAATGTCACTTCTGTCTGGCGGGCTCTGCACAGGCTCCGGCAGAGAGGTGGCAGCAGAAGGTCTCCCCGGGGTGTTCTGCAGGGGGTGGATGCAGCCTTGGGCACCCCAGGATGCAAAAGATGAGTCAGTTGTACCACACTGTTGTTCCATCATTTTTAACACTTGGCAGCCCATTCAGTGCCTCTTGGGTTCCTTGTAGTCAGTCTAAACTGAAACCCCCCCAAAACAACAACCAACCACCAAACCCGTGCAAGTCCAAATACATGAAACTTCAGTTTTAAATGCTTGTTTTTTTCCAAGGCTACTTGGTCTGTTACTCAGGATGAATCACACTTAGACCATGGTTTCAACATTTCTCTTTCAAGATCAGCGATTGCTGGATGCTTTATTGATTCTGAAGGAATAGTAAAAAAATAAATAAACAAATAAAATTCTATAGGGATGTTCTGTGCTGGCAAATGTGGAGCCTCAGCCCTTGTGAGTGGCCTTTGAGAGCCCCCTGTAGCTGTTGACTGGTAAAAATTGAAGTAGTTTTGTTATTCTTACTGCAAACATTTACTTTCTGAATCCTGTTGCTAATGAAATCAGATGGCAGTGCTTCAGTTAAGTTTAGGTAGCAAAGTGTAGGCTCTGTGCAGCTGTGCTGCTTGGGCCCCCACTCACCTCCTCTCTACCACGGCAGTATATTTATTTTAACGTTTGACAGTATCTATCAGATTTTAGAGAGCTTGTTTAATGACCTTTTCCAAAATCTTCCATTCATTTCTTTAGTTTCTCACTTTCTCTCCCTTTTTCTTTTTAAAATAAATTACTGTTATAAAAACAAATCCAGCAGAAGGGAAAATATTCAGTGCCCAGAAACTGAAAAATTGAATATTTGCTTTTTATGGGGCACTAGAGTCTTCTAAAATACAGAACTGCTAGAAAACTTAAATGCTGAGGACAAAAAAGTTCACTCAGTAGCTATGCAAATACACTACAGTTTTGAATCTCTTTGAAAAAATAATTTAAATACTTGTGTTTCAATTTATGGTCTTAAAATGCCTGAAAAACACATTCCTACTTTTTAAATGGATTTTTTTAAGCGAGTCCTAAATACACTTTGATTATTTCCATTCTTGACATTATGCCTACTCAGGTATTTTGTACAGCAATTTGAAAGCAGAAAGGCAATTCCTAGCAATACCAACAGGTATATATTGATTTAACAAACACCTCCTCTTAAAGATGCACTTTCTTCTTCCCATGGAAGAGAAAATGTGAATTTAAACTGAATAAAGCCAAAAGCTAAAACACATTGTCTATAATGATTTCTTTGATGGAGAAAGCTCAGGTTCAAGTTCATTATCTTGGTATTTTCAGAAGAGTTTGCCTGCAGCTTTTAGGAACAACATTTAACTGAATTTTATATGTGAACATTAAAGAAACAGTAATGCACAGGTATAAAATAAGTGATCAAACTGAAAGTAAAGTGTACAGCTTTCTCCCTGTTAGCCTACACTGTTATTATCTTTTCAGAAGATGTCAAAACCTTTTCTCAGGAATTCTCATTTTTCATACATTTTGGAAGTAGGTACAATTACTTTAACAGCTCTCTATAGCACTAAGACATCTGTAGCAAAAACGGTTATTTACTTCAAAGCAAGAAGAATTTTGAAGGCAGAAAGGAATGACAGGCAGAAACAGAAGGCCAGGGACACTGTTACTGAACTTCTGCCTTTAATGGAAGACAAATACAAAGAATATTTTATGTAAATGTGTATTTACAAAGGACAAAATGCATTTGTAGGCATGTATACCACATAACCAGAGGCCAGAGCAATTAGCATTCTCTTTTCAATTCCCGACTGGAGCTTTAGTGTGAAACACAAACTAGAACATGCACACAGTCATTATGTTATTTCATCCAAGTTGGAATACTGACTTAATTTTAAGCACATGCCCCTGATCCCTTGAAAGTAGGACTCATATGAAAAATAATTCAAAGCCCAAGCCTTGCAATACCCAGGAAAACACACACCCCCCAACATCTCTTCCCCATCCACGCAGTGCAGGCCCAGTGGGAAAGGTGGTCAAAGGTACCCAGAGAAAAAAGGGTTCTCGTTGTAAAGAGAACAACATTTGAAGGAATGGAATTCACAAACGGTAGGACCATAGAAATCTGCTTGGAGATTGGACACAAAAGTCATCACAGCCCTGTGGCTGCCTTAATTTATGTCTTAAACATTTATGTGCATCCTCCCCTTTTCCTCCTCCTTCCCCTCCTGCTCTTAAATTTCTCAGCTCTTCAAGAAAACAAACCACTTGTGTCGGTCCCTCCTGCAGTCGCAGCAGCACCTCAGTGTAACAGCCTGAAACTCCACTTTGAAGTGCTTTCAAAACAGATAAAAACAAGGCAAAAATAGTTTGTTCCAGGCTCAAATTCAAGACATTTTATGAGAGTCAAAGTCTTATGTTGGCAAAGGCTAAAGTGGCAGGACACAGCCCTGCAAGCAAGGAACAGCCTCATTTGCACCAAGGACTGCAGTGGCCAGAGAGCAGGGGGTGCTCAGGTGCTGTAATATGTTAATATTTATTTTCCTTTAGCTTTGGCTGGTGTGCACAAAGAAGGCATCTCCCCTTACTGATGCTGCAGAATTTCTGTCCCTGTTTATCATTAGCAGGGCCACGATCTCCCAGGTCCCCTCTGGTCTGACTGAGCTGCCTAAAATCCAGACCTTCCTTTTGGAGCTATTTTGATGACTGATATGTGCTTTCCAGATGTGCATTGTCATTTGAAGATATAAAAAAGCCCACAGGTTCTGTTAAACTGGAGTAAGAAGAAATACAAAAAAGGTGACAAATAGAACAATCATGCAGAGGCTTGGAAAAAAAATGAACATATTTGGTGGAAGTTTAAAGTACTTGTTTTATGACTGAGCTGTACACAGACACCCATCTGCCTGTCAGATGTGCAGGACATGCCCATATGGTGGCCCTGGTCTCAATTTTTATACCTGAACATTGTTGACTGATTTTACAGAAAGGTATAACATTATATAATTTGCTGTGGCCTTTTTACAAGTTGAACATCAACTCAAACATTGTTATCTAGTCTGATCACTTCATAAACTGGTATCTAAGATACTGAATTATATAGGATAATTAAAATAACACACCTGGATCTATGATAATTTGTCCCTCTGGTGTTTAGTCCCCTTATCTTCCATGATATATTTACAGCATTTTCATCTCAATACCATTTTAATTACTAAGTGAACAGAACATTCCCTTTCCACAGCAAAACACACTTTTACTGTTTTCTATTGCAGCTAAAAAAGGAAACATTTATAAAACCTTGGACACAGACAGTTAATCAAGCTTAACCAAAGCCTAATAACAAAGCAAGCAAAATGGAAAATATATATGCTGGTGTCCCACTCTGTGCTGCCACACATTTTACTAAGGAACAGCCTTATTTTTTTCAGGGTTGTAGAAGAGGCTTCAGCTCCAACATTCAGAACAACCTATGGAGTCAGGAATATTCTTCACTGCACTACCCTACCAGAATCTAATTCTTAGTTGGGCATAAAATTAGCTTTATAGTTATTTTTTTTTCTCTCTCTCTTCTGCTTTCAGGGTTCAGCTCCCACAGACACCTGCCAGGTCAGGAGCAATCAGGTTCACAACCTTCATGCTCCAGGGAGACAGCTGCTGTACAGTCAAATACGGAGAAATAAACCTGAGGAGAACATTTCTGAGTGCCACCAAGCTGCTGAGCTCCAGCAGCACCAACTGCCCTGCCTTAAAGCCTTCCAGCAGCAAAACATGGGTTTGGAGGAGCAGAGCTTCTTAACCCATCAGGATAAGCAGAACACTACTACTGCAAATACATCAGATTTGCATAGTACAGAATCACAGAATCAGTTAGGTTGGAAAAGACCTTTAACATCATCGAGTCCAACTGTTAGCCAAGAACTGCCAAGGCCACACCTAAACCATGTCCCTAAGTCCCACACATCTTTCAAATGCCTTCAGAAGTAGTGGCTCAGCCACTTCCCTGGGGTAGCCTGTTCCAGTGCCTCACAGTCCTTTCAGTGAAGGAATCTTCCCTAATATCCAACCTAAACCTCCCCTGGCACAATTTGAGGCTGTTTCCTCTTGAGCCATCGCTCATTCCTTGGGAGAAGAGACTGACTCCCACCTGGCTACAGCTCCTGGCTACAACAGGGAGTTGTAGACAGAGATAAGGCCTCCCCTGAGCCTCTTTTTCTCCAGGCAGAACCCTCTGAGCTCCCTCAGCCGCTCCTCATCAAGTCTTTGCTGTTTGCACGTCTTCGCTCTTTTTTGGCCTGAACTTGAACCGTCTGTAAAAGTTCCAAACAAAACCACCCTAAGGAAGGCAGAATATTTTCCCGCGAAGCAGGTAATAGAATTTGATCTTTTCCTGGAGAAAAGTCTTTTCCAAAGCTGCGAGCTGCTACACTGGGGTCTCACAGAGGCTCGACAACACCGAAACGAAGCGTCTGTGGCGCGTTGGGATGGGGGCTCAGCACCTGGATCACCACTCAGAGGTGCTGCAAAGGTGCCAGGGAACAGTTTGGTTTTGCATCTAGAAAAACATGCAGCTGCCACGACCACGAGCCCTCGTTCCAGCAGTGGGGAGTCTCAGTGCAGCCACAGTCAGAGCAGCACCGATAAGGAAGGTCAAACAAACAGAAGCGTCACGTGAGAATTTGGGGACGCAGCTCACGCAGCTACGAGGAACGATTAGGGTAAAAATATTTAACAGAATTGTACAGCACTAGAATTTGCTAAAGGGATGGTAAAAATCAGAGTTTGAAGAGATGCTTTACAGAGCTGAATACTCGCCAAGCGTTGCAAAAAAGCTGCTGACAACTAAGCTGCTCCCAGCAAGATCAGAACAGAGCTTTATTCTTCCTTTATCAGATTTGTCTTCTGAGTCTCCTTAGAGCAAAAGCACTGCCACATACACACCAAAGTCTCATCTTTAAAACCAAGGGCTTTGCACTAAGTTTTTCCTCTGGGGGAAAAAAAAAAAAAGGGGGGGGGGGGAGAAGTAGAGGTCAGATGATTTTTTAGTATTTTATTTTTTACATATATTCTTCTGTCTCTGCGTCTTGGAAAGAGGAGATTTGTCACACAGGCTTTTCCTCACCCCCTGAAGGTGAACACTGCATATGGTCATGCTCTCTCCATTTAGGGCATAAAGTTGAAATAAACACCTATCTGCCTGCTGCCCCCTGCCAGAAGATATGGGAGGGGAAAAAAAAAGCTCCACCAAAAATCAAGATGCAAACACTAATTTTATAGATAATCCTTCTAGTACCATAGCTGGACTGAATGGTTTGATACTACACACAGCTATTTTGTTCAGTCTATTAACACTGCACAGCAAAAATATAAAGAATCCATAAACTACATAAGTACTTACTGAAGGCTGTTTCTCAAACTTCTAACTCTGCCTAAACCTTGATAAATACTCCCAAACTCTTCTGAAATTGAAACAAGAATTAAACTAGAACTCTCAGCAACAGTGTTAATCACTGAAGAAAAGCAGTAAAACAAATGAGGCTATTTTGCCTCCTGAATGTAGCCATTTTGATACAGCACATTTCTGAAGATGTCTGTTCAAAAAGCAGTTTTTCCTGCAGAGCTAAATATCCTCATTATAAAGGTCAAAAAATTAAATTCTTGCTTAAAAAAAAAAAATCCAAAAAGCAAGAGAACATAATTCTTCAAAAATTACTGAAATGGTTTCTTTTATTACCCCTCTGCTAAAAAGGCCTAAGTGGAGATAAATTCAAATTTTGGATGGAAACAATGGCCTATTTCTCAGGCTGTAGTGACTGCTAATCAGATTTAGAAATCTGTAGGAAAACAAAAGGGGAAAGAAAGGAAAGGGAAAAGAAGAGGAGAATATGAATGAGACTGAGATGAAGAGAGAGGTATGAAGGAAAACTTATTTCTCCCACAATTAAATAACAACAACAACAACATAAAACAAAACTAAACCATGTTCCCTGTAACTGAGGACAAGGCTTGCATCGTTTGACAGTCAGTAAAGAGTAATTGTTCATGCTTTTGTTAATATGTTCCACCAGGATTTCTCTGAGCACTAGAAGCTGCTCGCTGGTTTTGCATAATAAAGCCAACCTGAGATCAGACACAACAAAACTCCATTATTCCCACACGTATTTCAGTACAGAAGTCAGAAAGTGTTCTTTGGAATTACTGTCATGATCAGCATAGAAGGATGTACAGATGTAATAAAGCCGCAAGAAAGCATCACCAACACCATCTCTCCTTCATTTTCTCCCCAAAACAACTAACTTTTAAAGGAGGAATCACCAAGATTAGTGGGATAGAGCCCCGATCAGAACCACGACTTTTATCACATCATTAAATTTATATCACATATATTTTTTAATATATATCATGTATAATTTAATTGATCAGATTTGCTGAATTCCTGAAATCTGGCTGATATGCACTAAATGGAAGAGAGATAAATAAGCTGAGAGTGCTTCAAGGAAATTTGAAATATAGTTTCTCAAGGCCAAGTTGAAATTTTCTTATGCAGCAGATGCCCAAGGGGTCTTTCAATTTTAAGAGCTACCTGGGATGGGAACTGCTCCAAACCTTTTTAAATCAGGCACAAAACCCCCTTCCAATTACCCAATTTTACCACAATATCCATAGAAAAATATGTTTCCCTATTTATCCCTAGTCTGCCACACAATACTTAGGGATTTTTTTTTCTCTTTTTATTTTTTTTGTCTGGTTGGTTGGTTTCGTTTGGTTTTTTGGGGGTTGGGGTTTTTTTGTTACAATAAAGCAAAAAAAACCCAACACAATCTCTATCTTGAGTTATTTATGAAGTCTTCAACTCTCTGAGGTGTCTAGCTCTCAGAGGAAGAGGGGAACCTCAAACATACCAAATTCTACATATCTAACTCTTTTACCACTTGACCCTAAAAAGTGCTGATGAGAAAGGACATGTACACACACCAAGTGCTTTATTTAAACCACTTTCCCATTTCTTCAACATGGCACTTCAGCAACCTAGAAAAAGTGGCAAATTATTTTTTTAATTATTATTATTTAATATACTTTGGGTCTGATAATAAAGGGATATTTCCTATCATAGGAAAGATAGAATTTCTTTCTTTACTCTCCTCCTGTTGAAGCAAGCAATGTCACCCTAAAGTGTCAGGTGGAATTTATTTCACTGAGCTAACAATGCTCATTTCCTTACCCTGTTGTTCCTTTAAAGCTTTGAGAGTCTACACACAGATGTCTCTGAAAGGTAGTTCATTTTAAACACAAGGAGGGAAGGGAAGATGAGGAATAGACAAACTTATCTCACCAGAAAATCTTTATAGAAGCATGTGTCCCTGAAGAAGAAAGGCTTTATGCTTATAATTTCATTCAATATTTCTTTTCAAACATTTGAATAATGGGCTTTACAGAACACCTTTTTGATACTAACTTATCTTTATAACTAATAAAAACCCTCTTACTGGGCTTTGTTACTTACATCTAGAATCCACAAAGTGTCTTTTACAAATAATAACCATAGCTAATTATACATAGTAAATAACCTCAGCTCTCAAGCCTCCCCATACATCACTTTGCTAAATATTAATCACAGCTTCAAGCTGTCTAAAAGCATGGCATTAGAGTGGGGGATCTATCTGGTAAAGGATCCCAAACTATCCATCAACATCCTTTTCATAAAAAGCGCCGATTAAACCTTCCTGGCAAGGGCTTTTATGAGTTCTCACGTCTTGGTTCTCCCTTTTCCCAAGGAATGGAGCCGTGGCACAACCAGCCCACCTTCAGCAGGGTGGGAGAGTTCTCAGCCTCCCCACACCCACCAGGAGCCCGACGTGGGACAGCTGAGCCTGGGCAGGCAGCAGGAGCTGCACTAACTCACATCTCCTCTTTCTTAATTAGGACTTGAAACAATAGGAGGGGAAAATTCAGGACCAATGGCTATTATGTATTAGCTTTCATTTCTGTGCATTGATTGAGCTTATGTTGTTTTATGTGCGTGATGAAAGGGCAAATCAAAACCCATTTCTCTTTCTTGTCAATTCTGTTTCTCTTTTTCAACTATTTATCTTTGTATTGTATCGCAGCAACAGATGGCACATTAAAAATGAATTCACTTTTTGGGAACTGTATACTGTGGAGTTTATTCTTACCATCTAAAATGACGATGTAATTAAATTTCTTCTGGAAAGGTACCTATAAAATACAGTAACATAATGCCCACTTAAGGAACAAGACACTTTACAACAGAAGCACTTGGGGAAGAACACAAGTCTTCTGGGGAAGAACACAGGTCTTCCTGGCATAGAAACTCTTTTGGCCTGGACATTTTCATATGAATTGCTTACCTAGTTAAAAAAGTGTATACATATAAATATTTAGATATATCCCTCAGCTTATTTCCCCCTCTGATTTTCAGAGAGGAACCAGTTTCACGTGTTTTCTACATTAGTTTCTCCTGGCATGTTTACAAACAATTCTCTCAGCAGGACACAGTAGATAATATTATCACTCCTTAAAAAACAGCTCCCAATAAATTCAAATAAATGATGTTATTGCCAGCAAGAACAGTATAGTAGGTCAGTTTACATGCAACGCTATCAATGCACACTTAGCAAGGTGCTTAAGAAAAACAACCTCCCAGTCACAGGAAAAATTGTTTCCAGTTGCAGGCTCATAATATTTTAAACCCTACTCAGGCAATCACATTTGAGGAGCAAGAAGCCAGGATAACACTCAGGTAACAAACTTCCCTCACCAGCATTGACACGTTCGCCACAAACAGAAAACAATAGGTTAAATTCCTTCAAAGCACAGGCCCTAATTTGGTGGCAATTAATCAGCTCAGATAGGAAGAATCACGGGAATATCAGCTTTATAGACCCAAAATAAACAGCAGCATGAAATACATTCCTTTCCTGTGATCAACAGCATCCAACAATTACAGTGATAGTCATTAGCAGGCTGCAGAAAAAAGGAGAGTGTGTGTGTGGGAGGAGGGACAGGTCACGCTGGAGCTGCCTTTTTATTAATCATCATTATAGGAAGGGAAAGAAGAAATATTAAGTTTCTGTTCTTATTAAACGTAGCAGTCATTATTTTTTAAACTTGATTACCCGTTTTCAGATTCTGAAATCTCTTTCGGATGCTGGAGTGAAAAAAAACCAAACAAATACCAAATATATAGAAACACTCTTCAACAGAGCAGTAACCCACAAATCATGGAGAAACCAGCAATATCACAGGATGTGATAGTGTCTGATAAGTAATATGTTCTACAGAACCAAGTTTCAGTTATACCACCTTTATTTTTATTGTTTTCCTGCACTGCTCCACTTTGCTACATTAGCCTCTCTTTAGGGAAAAAAAAAAAATAAAATCAATCTGGGCAAATTTACCCTTTAATAGAAAAAAAATTAAAAGTCAAAAAAATCAAACATCACTGCATCTTCACTTTTTCTTTAGGTCAAGAATGTCAAAACTAGACACTACCTTCACCTACCTTAAAATATTCCATTATACACGACAGAGCTAATAAGCTCTGAGAAAAGGGAATGGATGGGTTTCCCACCACCGAGGTGGTTAAAAAAATACAGAAACCCCTACAGATATACATGCTCCCTAGTCTTTAAAATATTGCAATATGAGCTTGGGGGATTTTTTTAAAGTGCTGTTGTTAGAAATTTCCTGTGCCTTCATGAAAGATGGTATTTAAACTGTTGTAACTTGGCCCAGCCAAAAGCAATTTTCAGGAGGACACTGAAAGGCAAATATATACATACAAGGGACAGGTCTGCTAACATGTTAAATAAACCACACTTACACACAGAGCTTGACAGTTCCTTTCTAAAATAAATACATTTGAAAGTAAATACACTGCCCTGTTGAGTCAGGCTGCATTTTGCATCTCTTGTTCTTCCTCCTCCCACCCCCCAACAGTGTGTCAAAGATGTTTTCATCCCCTTGTTTGTCTGTCTCCCCTAATCAGGACTCTGTTGTTGTACTGAGCAAGTCGGGGCATTTAGTGAAAATCAAGATGGATTTAGTTTGGAATTAAGTAGATCCCCATGACAGGAAATATTAAGAGATGATGGATGTCTGACAAATATTTAAATTAAAAAAAAAAAAAAAAATCAACTCCCATTTCAGAAGGCAGTCTGCAAAGCTAGATTTATGAAACTGAACTTTAAACTAAAAGGAACATATTTTTCCAGGCTTTATATATTAGCAACATTGCATTTAATTTAGAGATTAAATAAACACTAGTCTGAGGCAGCCCACGAGGGCTGAAATGCTGCATGAAGGCAGGCTTACAGTTTTGAGGCTATGAAATATGTCTCCTGTTTTGACACTATTGTAATAGCATAGTTGTTCACTTTCCTTGTTTCCATGGGGTTTATGGTCCATAAAGTTTAATAACAATCTTAACAGCTGAACAGTGAGCATCTCTAGGAGGCTTCTGTAAGAAACAGGATCTGAGTTTTATCCATGTAATTTTTAGTGGTGGCACATGTCCTTTCCTCACCCCTGCCCACGTGTGCCCACATCATTAAAGAAGGCAGCAAATGACACTGATTCAACTCAGAAAAGAGGTCACATGCCCTCACATCCTCCAGGAGCAGAGTGAACAGCACTTGAAACACCAGTTCAAGTTATGAAATTGCTGAAAAAGTTTGATCAGTAGGTCTCACAAGAAAAACATCCAGGAGCACCCACAAATAGCAGTGACTTTCTTCCATTACCAACAAAAAAATCGACTTTCTGCTCCGAGAGGTGCAGACCTTCCTCTTCACTCACCTGTCTTCAGTCCTACATGATGAGGCAGGAAACCAGCATTTCCCTGCAAAATTGGCCCCTATATGGACCTTGACTAATTACTTCCCATAAAAAGTGAGTGAAAAAAGCCTTATTTTGGTGCAAAGAGATAAAGTGGGTCCTCCCAAGAGAAAATCCAAGCCTGTAAGCCTCTTTTCCAGAAAAGACATAGGCCCACGTCTGATTTTATCTTCAGAAGTAGCCCAAAACAGATGGAAAAGGGCTGAACAAACCACAGAAGACTCTTTACTAGATGGCAGGTTCCCAAAACACCTGCAACACACCTCAGACCTCCATCTCACCCCAGCCTCTGGCTCATCTTCGGCAGCTGCTTTCTTTCCAGCTACCACAATCAAAAACCCAACAGCTAGAAGAGCTGAGAAACATGAGAGCACTAAAACTAATGTGGGATTCACTTCATCTCCCCTGGCTCAACAGATGATCCGTGGGGCAGCCCTGCTGCCCTTGCCTGGCTTTCACCTTGGCTTGTTTGGGCTCTGAGCCGTGTATGGATCTGCTTTATGGACTGGGCCCTTCCCAGGACAGGGAAAGCAGTGCCACTGATTTGTGACCCGGATCAGGAAGTAAAATTTGCACAGAAATCCTGTAATATTGGTCAAAATTTAACCTGAGATCTGTTTTATGCAGCCTGCTGGAAAGTTTTAGGTGATGCAAGCAACATTGTTAGAAAGAGAAAACCCCTTCTCCTGTGTAGCTTGGCTTTGACTTTGATTAATTTGTGACTGTCTTGGACTGGAGTCCCACATGTTGAAGAGCTATATTGGTTCAAACCATCCAAAGATAAGGCTCTCTGTCTACTAATAATTCCACCTACTCCACCATTTTCATGATTTTTAGGGGTCTTTTGAAAAATAGAAGTAAAAGGGAACATTCAACTTTCAAACTTGAATTTACATAACTATTTGTAAGGAGGAGCTCTGTACTAATACAGAATATTAAATGACTTCCCCCTTTTTAAATAATTGAATAGATTTCAACTTGATTGTTTCTCTTTAACATTTCAGTAGATCATTTTTTTTCAATGAATTTGACACATCAAGTAATATCAGAGTAAATCTACCTAAAATATTTACAATTACTTGCAAGATATTTTCACATGAACCAGTAAATTGAAACTTCCTCTCAGAGGAGAGACATAAAAAAGTCATTTTTATGGTGGTTATTGTAATTTTAATAGGCAATTTCATAGGTAAACAGAAGTGCTTGATCTCCATTCACTACTGTATAACAGGCTGTGCTGCATATCTAATGGAATCACATGGATTTGTGTACAAAATGAACAAGAATTATAAATGGCTCCTTCTGTGATTTAAACTCTACAGGTTTATGTTCCCCAGCTACAGTGCCTGAGAAGAAAACACAACACACATTTATACCATACAAATAGGCAGCCTCCTTCTTTGGGGAATGAAGTTTAAAGAAGAAAACGCTTCAGGTTGAACATTAAAGCAGCTGTTCAGCAGAAGCAGCTGTGCACACAGCTTTGGAGGAGCCTCCATCCCAGCTCCAAAGAGATCCGAAATCTGTGTGGGCAAATGACACTTTCATGACTGGAGTAGATTAATGGAGTAATAGATTTAAAGGCTAGAAGGGATCATTATGATCATCTAGTATGACCTTCTGCTTAACAGAATTTAGCCAAGGGATTCCTGCATCAAGCCCATGGCTCATAACTTCTGGTTGAGCTACAACCACTATCTTTTAGAAAGACATTCCATCTTGATTTAAAGACTACAAGTGATGGAGAAGTCACTACACTCCCTGGCAAGTTGTTACAGTGCTTAATTATGCTGTTTCTTTTTTCTTTCTTTTCTTTTCTTTTTTTTTTTTTTTTTTTTAAGTTTCTTACTACTACAATTTGTGTGGTTTCAGTCCAGCCACTATATGTCCTCCTATAAAAGTCCTTTCCTAGCAGAAGTCTTTTCCAAACCTCTGGGTTTGAAACAAGGGACATCTTTATCTTTTCCTCACGAAGACAGTGCTGCTTTATTCTTTTGCTATGGGATAAAAGTTCTCATCATTCCCGTAGGTCTTTTCTGACACCTCCAAAATCTTTACATGCACACACTAACACTAGTACTAGTCAAATAATGTTTAATTTATAGGGGTAATAAAAGTAATAATAATACTGCAAGGATAAACTTGGAGAAGAAAACAAGCATGTCAGCCATTTGGTCTTTTTCCTTCTTACACATGCTCATGCAAATATCCTTCAGAGAAAAGGTAGAAATAAAAAAAAATGACTCAAATATGCTGAGTTTAGCCAGGCTGGAAGACATAAAGACAGTAAAACAGTTTAGAAGAGCATAGATCTTGGGGTATTTTTTGCCAATTTATTTTTGAGGCAAGAATTCAAGAGGAATAGGTAACCCAGCATTCCTCTTCATCGTGCCACCTGGCTTGGGTCCCAGGCATGTTCGAGAAGGTTTTTAGGTGCTCTGCCCTTCTGACCCAGGCATGCACAGCAATGGGCTCCAACAGTGCAGGCTGCCAGCTCCAGAGCATCTGAAAACTCTCTGACACCACGAAAACCCTCAGCTGCTTGTCAGGACAGCTTTATGGAAAGTGAGATGAGGTTCTGGCCCCAGCATTTAACTATATTTGGCCATAACTCAATTTCTCACAAATAGCAATTTTGGCATGTTCTCGTTCTCTTGTACAACTGTGATACATGCAGTGGGAATAATAAATTACTGTGCTATTACATGACAACAGAAATCTCCACGTGTTTGGTTACATGTGCAGCACTAAAAACCTGGGCTGCTGCTTTCATTGCACTTTCACCGGGCTGGAATCTAATATATTTACACATATTTAGTAATGAACTACTTATCATGTGAGATTGAGAATTCATGAGGAAAAGTGACTGCCCTTACAGAGAGGGTTCTGGATGAGGGGTTTTTGTGATGAAAAAGCCTGGATATATGTAGTTAGAATCACTCTCCTACATTTCAGGCATATATGGCAATGACACTGAGAATGTGGGGTTTAGAGGGATGTCCCCGAATGCTCCTTCTGTTTCAGGTGTGATCATACACCTCTGGAATACACAACAATTGTATAGTGCAAGTACCAATGCCTTTTTTAATTAATTAAAACCTACTGTTGGATACCACTAATATCTGAGTTAAGAAGTTAAGAACAGGAAAGCCAGACACGCAATTCAAAACAACCTTTTACTTCGGGGGAAAAAAAAAAAAGAAGTTATTTTCATTCTAAGAAGACAGTGGGTGGGAGAATGGATTTCTGCTAAGGAAACAAGCAGTCACTCTCACTGAAAAGGAAATACTGAATACTGAGTTGCTTTGTCCTAAGGTCTCAGTGGAGCAAAGCCTGATGGTTTAACCATGGCATATGGGTTGCAGCCCAAGAGAGCTAAAGAGAAAATTTGGAAGCTCGTGTCAAATTTTCTGCTCTCTATATAGCTTTGGCCTAGGCCTCAGCAGCAGTCTCCTGGGATGGAATGATGTACTGCAGTATAACAAGCTGCCTGACATTTTGAAATGCCTTAACCCCCAGCTTTCCATCCACCTTTTAGCCCTTGCAGCGGCTTCCCTTCCCACGTGGAGTTGCACAATGTACAGGGCAAGACTCCACTACAAAGAAAAAAAGTTGTCATATCTTTGTCCTTGAGGGTTTTTAATCAGCAACGACTCTGGGCTTCGTTAATAACGTTTTCAGTAATATAATAGGAAAGGCCAGTCATTGTGTAGAAGGGGGTATGTGAATGTCTAATGGTCCTGGTTCAGGGACAATGTCGTGTCTCAGCCACGTCCTGGGACCGTTTTCTAGGTTTTTCCAAAGAGAACACAGGATGGGGGGGCATGAAAAAAGGGGAAGCACTGCTTTCCTGTAAACACAGAAATTGCAAGCGCCTAATAAAAAATAGAGCCTCCTGAATTCCTGACAAGGGAAGCTTTAGAAGCACAAATGCAAATGTCGAAGCCAGGCCGAGGGACACGAGCAAGAAGAAATTTATTTTATGCTTCCAGCAACTTTCAGATTTATAACAGACTGTTGGTAGCCAAACTCTTAAAAACACTGCAATGATTATATATCCAAACCAAAGACTTTTTTTCCCCCCCTTGACATGGAAAATGCTGCAGAACCGGAAGCATTATTAATTTAAAAAACTCTACATGCTATTATAGGCTTGAACTCCAATAGCCCAGCTCACAGGCTTCCTTTTTACTAAAAAGTCAAAACATCGAGGGGTTGAATATATCTCCTCTCATACATTATCTCCCTAATGACTTTGACCTATTAATAAGTGGAATCTATCAAGTATACTCTCTCCTACAGTATTTTGTCAATCGTTATACGCCTCAGTGGGGCCACCATTAAAAATCTGCCAATTAATTCAGTATTTAGGACACTGTTACTATGAAATATGCTATGTATCGTGCTATTTCTCATTATAAATATAGAAATGCTGTAAATTACAAGGTGAGATTAGTATTTTCTGCAATAAGAAGTGACGCCTTTTAATGATAATCGTTATCTACTTTGCCTTTTCTCTCCTTCAGAGGGGTTCTTTTATAGCTGAGCCACTCCAAAGAACAACAATATGAATGCCACGCTGGATACTGAAAGGTATCAACACCCTTGTGCTTATTTCCTGCCATTCTGTATGAAATCCTTTTTGTGGCAGGGATTAAATAAGCAACCTAAGTAATTTTTATTCTTTCAAGAAAGTTAACTAAAGGGGTTTTTTTTCCTAAACTTTAAACAATGTCTCATTAGAAATAAAAATAATATTTAAAAATAATGTTTGACATCTTAAACTGACTGCATGTTTATGTGCTACATCTGAATAGAATGCTTTTGCTGACCAAAACCAGAGCTCTTGCCCAAAAATGATTAATTGCGGCTTTCTGGTCAATAAAACACTAAATAAAATGAAGGATGAGAACCTAATGCAGGTGAAAGTCTCCAATGGCATTTATTAATTTATTTATCTTATTTTCATTTTTTAAAAGAACAGCGTTTTGATTAAAAATATTTTTTTATTTAATATCCCATGGATTTAAAAAGTATTAAAGCTATTAGCATCAAGTTAGCATGATTGCCATGAATAATGTGGAAAGTGCCTCTAATAGAGTTGTAGCTGTGGTTTCATTTATTCTAGATGAAAAATGACATTTATCAAACATTTGATCTGATGGGCTATATATTTATGGAGAAACAAAAGAGAAGAGATTAACTGGCAAGAAAATCCATTTTGATTAAACTATTTAATGTTCTGTGTATGTGTTACAAATAACCCTACTCCCAGGAGGATTCCTTTGAACTGGGTTTCTTTAGTTATTATTTTTATTTAGCACTGAGACCATATGACCTGTGAACAGAACCTTTTAAAACACTTGACAAAAATCAAAGGCATTAGAACTTTTATCTATATTGTTTTCTCTGTAAGGAAAATCTTATTGCTATATGGAACACACTTGCTAAATTAAACTTGTATTGTTTTTAAACATATTTTTTAATATTATCATTTTAGGATCTCCAATTGCACATTTCTGAATGATATTTCATTTGGAACTACAACCATTTATTTAGTGGAAGCATCTGTGTGTTTAACATATGGACTGGAAACTTTCCACTACAGTGACTGTGTTCTGCCAAAAAAGCCAGCAAAAGAAAATGTTCTGATGTAAATATAAGCTGATATCCAAGTTCTTCACAGGTTTTGAATCTTTAACCATCTAACTAAAGGAGAGTTTATTACAACCGCTGTTTTGTTGAAAACAAAACCAAAATAAAATAAAATAAAAATCAGAAAACCAGCAGAAAAAGGCCTTGTATACTGCAAATCCCCATTTTGGCAACCCAAAGAGGGAATATAAGCTTAAAGGCCTGAATTTAACAAACCTAATTATCAAGGCTTAATTAGTACCAAGGGTAAAGCTTCATGGAACACCTGCAGACTTAATTTATGTCCTGACAGAGAGGAACAAGTGTTAATGGGCTGTATTTATGTTAATACCTGAACCTTAGAGAGCCAGTGGGATAAAACAGACTATGCACTAGTTTTTTGTTTCAAGCTACAGAACAAACATAAAAGATTTTAATCTTAATATTAGTTTGCACATAAGTCCTTGGGGAAAGTATAGATCTATTTAAACTTTAAAACTGGAGATGCAGAATACTAAAGAAAGAAAAAAAGTAAAAGAAAAAGTAAGTTAATTTAGAAAGTGGTGTCAATGCAGAAAACATCAAACCAAAATGAGTGGCCATTTTCTGAGCATCCTGTGAGCAGATACTGGTTTTTTAAAGCCTCTTACACTACACCACTGCTGCTTTCTACAGCATGAACACAGACTTTCATGTGTCTGATGCATAAAACAATTCTTTTCTATATTCAGAGGAAAGGAAAAAAAGGGTGCCCAGTATAACTGCAGTGCTGAGGGTATTGCCTCTGTGTGCTGGGGCTTAGGGAACATGATCTGAGTTGGCTTTGGGCACCTTTTCAGAAGGCAGAATCCTGTGGGGAATGGGGCCTCTTACGGTTTTCAGAGTTCTTGGAGCCCAGGCTATAAATGGGCCATATGGTGCCACCAGTCCCAGCTCTCACTGAGTGCCAGGAGGGTACAGAACATTCTATATCCGTGCTGTTCCTCTCTCTGTGTGCAGTAAACCACCTTGGAGCCGGGGGGTTTAGGCAGGAATAAATAGCTCACATGTTTTTCCCACTGAAGCTGCAACTCTATTGTAGCAAGACTGGTCCATCTTCACTTCTGGCACTGCAAATATCTTAACTAAACTCAGAAAGATGGTGTTCAAATGGCGTTTTTCCGCCCTGCAATGCTGCTTTTGGTCCTTGGCCACACATCCCATCTTGGAAAGATCACCCCTGAGAGTGTGGCCATTCCCCCAGGGGAACAGAGCTTGGCTTCACGCCCTGTGCCTGGGGACACTGTGCCAGCAGGGCTGCCCAGCAGAAGGTCAGCAAAAACTTCCCCTTTTTTTTCTCTTTTAACTAAAGGTTTGACTCTGCCCAAAGGCCTAAAACGGTTTTGCTGTCCATCTTTTCCTGTAAGTACACCAGGCTCAAGTCTCTACAGATGCCCAAGTGAGAGGTGAGGGTATTTACAGGATGACCCATAAGAATTCAAGCTCATTTAAAGATACAAATCTTGGCTGAGAAGGAATGGATAGCTTAGTTAGTGTATCCTTCCCCCCACCTCCCTTAGAGTAATGGCAAGAGAATTCTTTATGTTTTTGTTATCTTTTTTCCTTCCTATTTTATAATCCTCTTTAAAATATTGACACTAATGCTTCTTCCCTTCCTGCTTTTTCTTCTGGCAATGACTGTTGATCCCACCCCTGCCACCAGCCCGTTTGCCACATTTCAGTGGTGTACAAACCACCAGCACTTTCCAGGGCATCACTGAAAGTGTCACTGAGGATGTTTGCACAGCTGTGGAAATAGGGGCTGTTGCAGGGCTGGGTTTTAGTGCTGTCTGCTAGGAAGGGCAGCAGACCCACAAAACAAATGGGAGGGATTTGCATTATCTTGTAGGAGCCTCTCATCACCTTGGCATCTATCAGGGGCTCCTTCTGTGTGAGGACAAACTTCCTGAGGCTACATGAGATGCTTAAACAGCTTGGAGCAAACCCCACCCAGAATAGACAGCGTGGGCTCAGCACAATGCTGGAGGTGACTTTTGCACACCTTCAGTCCTTAGACTTGGAAAGGCCTTTAAGGACAAAACGGAGGAAGACCTTTCCATCCAACCTGCAGCTTTCCATCACACCAAACCACAAGAGTGAAGTCAGCCTCCATCTGCTCCCTGTGGACCTTCCCCTGCCCCAGAAATGCCTCCAGCATGCAGAGAGCCCTTGCACTACCTCCAAGGAGCTACGGCCCGAGTGTTATCCCAGCTTGGGCCTCCAAGGACGTGAGCTCCTTGTGCCTCCCCTGCCAACCACCTGGTGTCCCCAGCACCCTTAACTCTTGTACCTTGGAGGGCTGCTGGAAACACTTGCCCCATTTCTAAGTTTGGAAATAACTTTCTGAAAGACTACACAAGTATCTCGCCGACACCAGGAATGAAACACTGTCTTACTCTCAGACTTGCTCTCCCTGGGTGAAAAGGAGAATAAACAACACTTGCTTCTCAGGGCAATAATTAGTTGTTTTCATGGAGGGGTGCTTATGGTGCAGCGAAAAAAAAAATGAATATTAATGGTAGCAGTAAACTGCTCTCTCTCTCTCTCTCTCTAAAGACTCAAACTTTACAAGGGTCACTTCCTAAACCAATCCACAACTGAATTTTGATTCAAAACGAAACAATAAAAATAATAATAGTCATTTTACGGACTTCTTTTACTACTTTTATCAGGCTAGCAAATATCTCTTTTAAGTACATTTTCACCCCTGGTAATATTATCAGACCTCGAAATGTGGGTTTTTTTCAAAACTGGATATCACACGTTAACGCCGACCTAACACGTACGATCATTACGGAAACAATTCGAGCAAAGCATACTGATTTGGGGTTTTGGGGTTTTTTTGGTGAACAGCACAAAAATTGCTGTGTAACACACACACACGAGTTCTCGCACACGTACACGTGTGCATACGTGTTCCTGTAAACCCACACGGGCTCGGTGTTACGGGAAGGGTACGGTCGGAGCCTCGCTGCTGACGGGCGCAGGATTTCTGCATTTCACATGTGCTTTCGTTTTGGTCACGTAGCCACCTTTCAGCTCGGCGTGCTTTCTGTATATTTTGTAAAACTAGCCCGAGATAAAACGAAAACGAGCCATTCATCAGATTGTCAATGAACATTCTGAGAATTAAAATACAAATCCTGGGCAAATTTAGTCATCGATTTCTCAAAACATCTCTGGCATGGCAAGCCGGAGATTCTTTGCGAGGTCGAAAAGGTTGATCTTTTGAGTTTCTTAAAAGCAGAAACAACACTTGTCATACACAGTTTCAATCAGGCTTCTTGTTCTGTTTTCTAATTTCATTTCATCCCACTTTAACATGGCGTTTTCCACCTCCCTCAGATCTTCCCACAGAACCAGTCAGGCAGAAGAAACACTTGAGTAGCTTGTGCAATCATGATGGCTGAGCTGGTCACAGCAATTGTCCTGGACACATTAACTATTTTGCAGTGAAAAAATAAGGAGAATTTTCAGATTGTGGTGTTTAACATTAATCCAAACTGTATGATAGAAGGCTGTCTTCAAAACCAAGTGTTATCTGCTACCAAGTATGGTAACTCCAAATAAGAACAGGAAAAAGAAAACCAAAACAGCTCCAAAGATTTTATTTTCCACTTGGGAAATTTTCACATCAGTGAAATGAATAGCCGTTTTGCTTCAGTAAGTGCATTTCTTTTGGGGTCATCTTTGCTCAGCAGGAGTGGACAAGGATGAACTGGGATTTATGGGGCTTTTAATTTTTATTCTTTAATGTTTCTATTTTCTTGTTCAAATATATTTTTATTTAATGTTTTGAAATATAGCTTCCCAGTTCAACCTCATCCTAGTTTCCCCAAAGTAAATGCAATTTCTGTGTTAAGGTGAAAGAAAACACAGGAAGAAAGGATGGAAGCAGTGAAATTTTTCATATTTCAGGCAGGAGCAAAATCTTTACCTAACTTGAAATATTTTCCATGCTTGCTTAAAAATCCATAAAATGAGCAACTGCTCATCAACTTAAGAGTTATATATGCGAAATCTCTTGCACACAAGTCAAGGCCAACGCACGACTGAAGATTTCTAACCATTTGTTAAATTTCCCACTGTGCAACTGCCAAAGGATTGAAGAGTAAAAATGAGAGAGCGAAGACAAGGTTCCAAGTCACTTAACTGTAGAGATGTCACAACCCTTTTTGGAGGGAGATACTGCAGTTTGCACTTTCGTGAGGAGAAATCTCATTTGCCTTTACAGCCAACACAGGATGTTCGACTTTTAACAGAAAGAAAACGGCAAGGAGGAGTGTAGATAAGGAAAGAAAAAGCTCTGCAAATAAACTGCAAACTTATACCCTGGTGCTGTTGAGCAACATGAAACTGTGCATCAGCTGCTGATGTTGCATTGTCAAACAGTCTCTTGACTTGATATGTACTTTAACAAAAGAGGATCCAACATAGATGGAAGTTATTTTATGAATTAGTCACAGAAACTTTAGCTCCGGAGATAAACATACAGACAGTGACTTCCTGTGCACACAGGACAGCTTAGTTAGACTGAAACTCTGACTAAACACATTTAGTCAGCACAGTCAGCTCATAATAGTAGCTGAGGATGCTTTGTCTTAAAATGCAAATTCTTATCAAACCTCATAAACTCTCATGGGCAAATCAGATCCTTGTTGCTTCCTCTGTAACGTTTAATAAAATCAATGAAGTGATCAAACAGCAGGTTCCAAGAATCTGTTTGTTTGCTTTTTTTCTTAATGGAGAGTTTAAACCTTCGTTATTTAAGGCATTTTGTGATCTGCCTGTAGATTATGTAAATGTTTCAATTTTGCTAGAATTTAATATAAAAAAGGCAAATGCACTGCACACTGTATTGCAGTAAGCAATGTCCTGCAGGTACAGTCAAGGAGTGACAGGCAAGGTAACAAAGTCTCTGATTTTCAAAGCACTAACCAGCTCTTAACCACATAATTCTCACATCACCCCCTGCAGCATTACCATTTGATTTTTATAGATGAGGAAAGCGAGGCACAGAAATGGAACTGAACTGCTGTGCAGGGATTCAGTAACGTGGAAAGATCTGAAGGTCAGAAGTTCCTCATTTCTTAACCTGGCCACTCTCTTTTTCTGCTGCATCTGTCTTTGGTCCAGTTGCTTATTCAGAGGGAGTCACTGGTTGTGCTAAACTGCTCCTGCACTCCTAAATTTTAGCATTTATGTTAAAAAGCCTAATTTCAGAGTGGAAGCAAACTTCCACCAGAGCTAAAATTATACATTTCTAGACTTGGTAACATCTTTTTCCTCATGATTTCCACACTTCTCCACCAAGACTCAGAAGGCCCACAGAGGACACACAGAGAGGCTGAAGCAGCTATAAGAGTGCTAGACTGGAGGGGACAAACAGGGACAGGTACCTTTCCTCTTCCCCTGGAGCCTGCAGCACAATCTGGATTTTGGGTTGGATTTCTTTTTCTGGAATGCTGACCTAAATATTGCATTCACTCCATTTATCCCAAACTTTGTCTAAGGATTCTGGTTAGAAAATGAGAAATACTATTTTATAATAAGTAAACTTTCAATATACCTCTGTTATTCCATTAAAAAACTCTGCAAATAGATCCATTTTTTTTCCAGCACTTTCCCCATTCCTGATCTGTACTTATTCAAGGCATACACCAAGTCTTCCACTGGTATTAACAAACTTCACTGACATGCAATTTTTACAGCTCTCACGAACAGAGAAAGAACTAAATTCTGTTGTATTTATTTATTAAATTCCCAAAAGTGTCTTTTTTTTTTTTTTTTGACTGTTAAGACATAAATCTGTGTTCTTAAACACGAGTTTAAAATACAGGTGTAAATTATGTGGCATGGTACTAAACTTCATCCCTGCAGTGGCACTGTTAAAAGAGATACTTCATAACAGCAATAAGAATAACAGAGAATTTTGGAAACAGAGTAAAAAGAAAAAAAAACAAACCGAGGAAACTGGAAGAGCAAAAGATGACACGATGAGTGACTGCCTTTTTGAATTATTTTTACTGTGTCCACATGTCAGTGTAGCTTTGCCAGCTTCCCATGGTAAGCAAGCAAAAGCCAGAAAGTAGGAGCAAACATCACCTCCCAGTTCCAGCCTTCATCCATGAACTTTCTGGCTTCTGTGAGTTTCTGTGTGTCCATAATAATTCTGATTTATATAAGCTAAAACCTCATGGTTTAATAATATTTTCAAACGCAGGATTTTGACAATAATTATATCACCGGAAGTACCCCTATATTTTCTAGAACCGTTCAGTTCCTTTTGCCTCTTAAAATACACACGGGAATGTGGTGTTTCCTAAAACCACACTGTCCTGAATTATGCCACCTCAACCTAGGAAATGGTCACTAGATTACTCTTTTTCTGCACAGCAGAAAGAATGGCTACTGGCAAAGAAGGGATCAAATTTGGATGTACATCTCATATGTGGATGCCCTCCCAGACTGAGACCGCAGCTGATTGCAGCAGCAGATGCTCTGCGTGGCCTCCTCTCTGATGCCACTGGCATTGCAATTATCAGATTTTCTCTCTGCTCTTTGAAAGAAGTAAAATCACATGTATCCCAGCTGCTCCAAAAACACCAAACCATAGGGAATAAGTATATACCAAGGAAGAAGACAGAAGGATTTTTTTTTTAACTCATATACAACTGGGCACTAGGGAAGGAAATTACCACTCATAACAAGTCAACAATCTTCTAAACACCATGTACACATCAGCACATTCCAAACTGTTTTCCACAAAATCTAAAACCCAAGGAAGAACATATTTCATTTCACTGCTTCAGGAGCAAAATGGACGAGGAGCTTTATCAGTCTCATCAGTTTTTGGTTCCCCTCGCACACAAAATTTATATTTCTCAGTGTCAGTGTCCTCAGAAGAAGAGTGAACACAGCATTAGGATCATTAGTCATCTTTCATGCTCTGGAGGTCCTTCTCGACCAATTTAGTAAAGAACAATGCTGTGCAAAAGAGACAGGGTGGCTGCTAATGACAGGCAACAGTTCAATATTTTATGCCACCTTAAAAAAGTTTCAGTAACTGAAGGTGTTCTCACATTAATTCTTTGCATCAATTATTGACAGAGAATTTAATTTAAAGGCAACTAGTCAGTAACCTAGGGGTACTGTTTTAAATAATTTATAATTGCTGCATGGGTGTAATCATATTGCTATTGATTAAGATCCAGTCACTTCTACCAGTCCAGCATGTCTTATGCTAATTAATTTTAGTGATATCACCTTTTTAACTCTGTATTCCCTGGTAACAGGAACTCATTATTAAAAAATAATTTAATCAGGAGCAATCTTTTAAAGTTTATTTGATTAGTACTTGCTGGGCCATTGAAAAAGTGGATTTAAATGCAAGTAAAATTAGAAACTGAAGAAGGATAAAGACAGACTGATAATTTCAAGAGAAAGGCAAGAATGCTTTAAAAAAACTAAGATTTTAATTAGATATGGGAAAGAAGATTAAGAGAGAGTTATCACCATTGCCCCTTGATCCTGAAGTTGTTACATGCATTAACTCCCACTTAAATCAATAGAAATTTTGAAGATCAGGGCCTTTCCAGTGAATTGCAATTCTCAGCGTGGCCAGACTAGGACAGTCCCTCTTAACAACCCAATAAAATACAATATAACATTCCAAGTCGAGAATAAAGTCCTTCACAGTGCACCCCTCTCCTGATTCACATATCAGACCCCAGTGGAGAATTAATTCTTCCCTTCATCCAGACCACGGTGGCAGATTCCGGTGTCTACTGGAATCATGTTTTCAGGCTGCTCCCAAATCTGGGGAGTGCTTCCTCAAATGCACACAAAACTACCTTATATCTCTTTTAGAAGTTCTCTCTTGCTAGCACATCAAAAAAAAGAATATTTAGGCTGTTGGGGCTTGACAAAACTGGCTGCCCACACTGATTTATCTACCATTGCATCCTTGTTCCTCCATGTTCTACTCTCTGCCTAAGTGCATTGGGAGTCTCCTGTCCTATACATGGATTGTGAACTTCCAATTAGGAACTGCCTTTTTACTCTGGGTGTAAAAAGCACTTACATGGTGCTCAACAAAGCACTTGACCCTTAGGTGCTGCAGGAATAGAATAATAATACATCCAAACCACCTCAAAGCATGGGAGCACACATTTAGTCCTCCAAAGTCTGCTGCAGACATCCCACTCAAGGACTTCAGTTGATTCCAGACAACCCCTTTTTGATGTCCCTAGTTAGTGACAACAACTCTTCCTGCACAGAGAAGGTTTCATCTGCAAACAGCAATTTGTAAACACAGAGCCTTCAAGGGGAGAATCTGAGAACTTCCTTGTGAAGCCTGGAGAACCTATTCCAAGTTTTCCCATGAAGGCTTCAACAACCCTTACAGACACTTTGTGAGTGCACAGGAAGCACACAGACACGTGAGCAGTCAGTGCTGAGGGAAATAAAACCTCTCTGAAAGCAGATCTTTTCTCCAGTCAGTGGAAAGGATGCCACTGATTTCCACGAGAGCAGAATCTGAGAAAGTTTTCCTTCATAAGCACAGATGTTTGAAAAGAAAGTTAATACAAGGATAGAAGTCTACCACGGAAAGGAAGAAACGGGAACAAGAGGAGGAGGTTATTAAAAAAAAGCACTAAAGGGACCTATTCCTGATCTTTTGGAACCTTTCCATGGAGATTAGGGTGGTGGCTGGGAGCGTGGGCAGATGAGACATTGTATATATCCAGTATCAGCAAGGACACAGGTCAGGGACTACGAAGACTGAGTATAATCATATCTACTGAAGTCAAAACATTTAGCCTATAAGTAAAACGACAAACCCTGTAATTTGAACTTGACACATGCTAGGAACAAACATCCACAAACTGATGCCACAAAGGACATGCAATCTTTGTCCCTGAAGACACCATTATGTAAATTAAATTGAATCTAGTCCACTTTGAGGTTTGCAATCAAATGGGTATTTTTAATATCAATAAAAATTGAGCTTCCCCCAGGGAATCCAAATCAAGCTGCTTTCGCAGAACAAAAGGAAAATGCTGAAACATATATGCTTTTAAGATAACTCAATGAATGTAAAATTGTTGGCAAAACCAGTACACTCAAATCTACTCTGATAAACTGTGAGAAAGAATAAACTGATCAGACATTTGTATTCCCTTAGAATAAAGAAACAGAAAGTTAAGGGATACCTGGGTGTTTGGGGGGCCATAGCTCCAGGAGCCTCTGCCCAACCTCCACATCCATTGCAACCAGCACTAACTTCAGACCTTTGTAAAAGAAATACCCCAAAACTACCAACAAGGACTGCCCATGATTTATTCTGTTCACATTGGAAGGAACAGGGATACAAGATGGTGAAAGTGTCTGTTGCCTGTTAGACATATGCTTTTCATACATAAAGTCTTTAATATAAATCTACTATTATGCACAAGTACTAAATAAAAGTAACATACCATTAAAAATAAAGGAAACACCAAAACAATAATTAGGCAAATGTGCTTTGGTTTTTAATAAGGATCAACACCATTGCTAATCTACCTTGAATAATGGCTTTGTTAACAAAATTGCAACTGCAAAAGGTTGTGTTTGACAGTCACTCCTGGTAGGATGAGACTACATTTCAAACAGTTTGGAAAAAAAAAAATACACTATTAAATATACTGAATACCTTGGCTAGGGTTAAGTATTTTATGCAGGCATCAGCATCTTTAAGGAGTTCACCTTTTAAAAGGAGCAGGTTTTTTGTTGTAAATGGCACTGACACTACAACAAGAAAGTTCATTTCACAAAGATGATTCATTAAGAAATAAAATATTCATGGCTGACAGCTTGAAGGATCGCCATACAGTTTTATTCTAATGCACCTGTCCTCTTTGTCAAGTCCAATATGGGATGTCATGTCGCCAAAGTTTTATTTAGAAATTGTTTGTCAGAGTGAGCTTTCTAATGTGAATGAAAAATTCATTCCCTCATTAAGAAGATTTTCCATGAAATGTCTAGGATTTTCAATGAACACCAGGACATGAACCAATTACTGTTAAACACTTAAAGAGACAGTGTCCTAGCTCACTCAGCAAAACCCTTAATGCACAAGTATATGGAAAGAACTCAATATCTATCAGCAAAACACAAATGAAATATCAGGTTTATTTTGGTTTATGTGCTCCTTCCTGCTTTCCACCTTCTTTCTTTTCTCTTTTCTCCTTTTTTTTTTTTTTTCAGTGACAAATGGAAAATCATGAAGTTTGAGAGTTCTTAGTCAAATGCAAATACTGGATGCTGAGAATTTATATATGACTTGAAGGACAAAAACATGGCATAAGTTCATAGAGACTCATATTAATTAGCTGAAGAGATACACACATGTTTGCTGAAGTCCTCTTAATTCCCTTTTTGTCTTTTCCTGAAAGTTTACCAGGTCTCTACAGATAATCACCTTCTTCAGCCAGATTTTTCCATTGTGGAAAATAATTTAGCTACTCATTCCAGACTTCAGGTTGCCAGACCACCTGGAGCAAGGGTTGGGCTGCTGGATATCTGGAAACCTGGGACATCTTCTACCTGGTCTGATCTCTCCCCTGTGCACCACTGCCTGGCATCACACTGCTCCAGCCACCCAAATCCCCCACCTCTAATGAATTCTGAAAAAAAAAAAAAAGTGTTTATATATATTAGGGTTCAGTTTTATTCTGTATGTGTAGCTGACTTTCCCTTCCTTGCACCTTCAGGAATTTTTCTATGCAACCTGTGTTTTAGAAAGTACAACCCAGTGACTTTGTGCTATGCTGCCCATAACTACTTTCACCAGGAAAATGGGCAAGAGCTATTTCTGTTCTTTTAAATTTGTAAGTTTTGTTCTAGACTACAATAGGAGATACTCTTAACAGATGAAGAAGCATTTCCTTACCAAATCAATATTAATTTATCTAATTGTTATGGTCTCAAGAGCCATAAGCGCAAAGATGAGAGGAAAGTGTTTATTCTGAGCAAAAGTTATTCAAATATTTATAAGATTAGATAATTTAGAAAAGAAAATACAGATGGTAGGAGACAACACAGAGCCACATTTTTTTAGCCACTCTTTCACTTTTCAAAGGTACAAGGTCTAAGCAAGCAGATAGTGGGATCACTCATTTCCTCATGTAATTTTCAGCCAAAATTCAAAGTTCACTTTGGTTTTTGTGTCCAAAGAAGTGATGCAGCTGGGGCTGCAGAAACAAGTCCATACAGAAACATAGAGCTGTTGTTCTTCCTTGACTAAAACTTTTCAAGATGCTATGGAAAACTTCCTGTCAAGACTGCATATTATACACATATATGGTATGCATATACTTAATACATATATATGTCCATCAATTTATATTCCACAATACATATTAAAAAGCCAATTTCTTTAAAAGTAATATCTAAGCCTCAGCAAACTGAAGGCAACTCTTCTGACCTTTCTGCCACATGATAACACTGATATGAACCAATCATCTTTATTTGCTCTAGCTCATATAGTCCATTCTCTACTTCTTCGGTGAATAATTAAAAGCAAAAGCCAGAGGAAATTGTTAATCATTTTGTCATCTACAAAGGTCACCCAGTTATGCATCACAGTGACATAATCATAAATGCAAGACATTATTATTATAAACATGTGAAGAAAAGGAGCTAATACTCAGTTTCAAAAATCATCTGGAAAATCCCCTTCTCATAAGTTTATTTACGAGGCATACTTAGAAACTGCGACTATTTTAGTCCTTGCAATCTGATAGCATTTTTTTCCTTGAAGCAAGAATAGAACATGCCTTCCAGCTACCACTCCCTTTTGAACACCGATTGTACTATAAGGTACAATAAATTATTGCAATAACCTTTCACCCCCCTAGACCCAAGTTCAAATATAACGGATGTCAGGGCAGAAAATGAGTTTGTTATTTTAAGCTTAATCACATCAGACACCTAAATTCTCACAAGCAACCCAGCTGAGGTCCTCTGCATTTGGCAGAGGCTCTCGTTTCCCCATCCCCCCCTCCGTTTGCACCAAGGGCTCCCCAAAATCCCACCCACAAATCACAGCTAACCAACTCCATCCCTGATTTAGCAACACGCGTCAAACGCGTAACACGACCCGTGTGAGTGGCCCACGAAAACCAAGGGGATTATGCAGGCATGTAAATGTATATGTCTGCTGAAATGTTGGCAGAACATTTGGTGCTGGTGGTCAGGAAAGGGTTATAGAAACCAGAACGCGATGAAAAACTTTCTGGAGAAGGGGGCAGCTCGTCCTCGCCTGCTAAATACAACGTTTTGAAAATGTACTCTGTTTTTTTTTTTTTTAAAGGGCAAATTAGGAGTTCTGGGGCTCTCAGAACTAGCAAACACAGAAAATCAATTAAACTAACATGTGAAGCTTGAATATATCACATTGTAAACTCATATTTTATGCCTTCGCTTTAAGTGCACTTAGATGATCTCCTAGAGGAATTCAAAAAGTGTTATCTTATTTTGTGCCCAAAACCAGAAAAAAGCTCCACTGGGCTTGCCAGGCTGTTAAAATTAAAATAGCTGTTTGAGCAAAGCATAATATATGAGACGTTTAAGGCATTTTCCCCTAGAATTTTGGTTTATCTTCTTTAGTTAATTTTCTGAGATAAAATCCAGTTATAAATAACCTGGAGGCACTCTCAGTCTGCTGCTTCTGGGATGGCAAATCTTTAATAGCCAGAAATTCTGCCTCTTAGAGATCTCTTGAGGGAATAATAGTACTTTGAAAATTATCCAAAGGAAAATAAGCAAAAAGCATTATAAAAATTATAAAAACCTGTAATTATGCAGGAAGTTATACTATATTTATAAGCTAATAATGAACTATCACCCATAGGCTTTTTTTCCCTTTTTAAATACAAACATAAAAATATTCATTGACTATATTCAATACAAACTGCTGATTTTCACCAGAATTGATTGTGTAAGTGCATACTAAAAAAATTTCTGCAGGACAAACCCCTACAGACACGTGCCCGACCAATAAAAAGAAATAAAATCCAGCAATTAAAACAGATGTGGTTGAAGAATTGAAGCAGAACTGCCCAGAACTTTTAATTTTCACTACCCTAGAATCAAGGAAAGAGTTATACCCTGACAGCATGTAAAACAACTGAAATATGAAATTAATACTTTCTCTAAACCAAAGACTACGATAACAATATCCTGGCTGTCATCCACTGACTATGTCTATAATTACCACAGTGCCTACGACTAGAAAAGTAGGAGGCAATTCAAAACAAAAATTGAGTCTGTCAGACTAGATACTGGAAGATTTATTCTTGTCAAAGATCTGTAGGCCACAAATCATAATTGAAGTTCAAGCAGTTTAAAAAAAAGAAAAAAAAAAAAGAAAAAAGTTTGTGGAATATAAGAGCAGCCTTCCCTTTTTTTTTTTTTTCAGAGGTCTAAAGCTGCCACAGAAATCTGCAAGTCAATCACCTTGTCAACATTAGCAAGGAAAACAGTTGAAAGCCATTCTGACAGGCAAGGTAGAAAGGAACATGTATTTGTAACGTAATAGGAAATAACTGGTAGAGATTTTGAAAAGAAAAAAAAAAAAATCTGCCTAACTATTCTCCTTGACTTTTCTGAGGTTACAGAGAAGGTTGATGATGGTAGTGGAAATGGCATAATTTATTTGGATTTTCAGAGTGCTGGCAATGAAATGGAATGTATGAAAGGTAAGAGCTATGAGGACAGGCAAAAGAGCTAAATTTGAGTATCAAGAGAGAAAAGAAAAAGAAAAAGGGATGGCTCAAAAGGGGGAATTAACCACACCAGCAAAACCCAAAGCTTATATTTTGCAGATAAGCTCAATTTGACTTGCTGCTTTTAGCTCAATGCAAATGATTAGACAAGTGAAAAATAAAGAATTCTAAATTAGAGATAATCAAAGAAAACACTTTCTCATAGGGAGAATAATAAAAGCCTGGAAAGCCTGGCAAAGCATATTTGTTGTGACTGCACCAAAGGACAAACTCCACATTTTCCTGTGTACCTCACATCCTTAATATGGTACAAACCCATGATTGTAGTTCTGGTTGTGTTCTTTCATGCTGCTCAATTTAAAATGAGAAAGAAGAATATTTTCTTTTCAAATGCAATTGCATTTTCTCTCACTTAAAATAAAATGTAATGAAACAACACTGAACCTTTGATGGACACAGTTTTAGAGACACCTTTAAAACTCCACTGAAGACATCAGATTTGACAGGGAGAGTTTCTAATGCCATGGAATGCTGAGATTTGCAAAGTCCAGATGTGCATTTTTACTTCTCATTGATATTAAGCTCTCATTTATTAACTTAATTCAATGCTGTGGAGCTCATACAGATGGAAAAGCTTTTGGTTAAACTTCTTTCTCCCTAGGGTTTTCAAAATTTCAGTGTAAGCTGCGTGCAGGTCATTTTTGTAGGCAGAGGAGTGTGGCAAGCAACAGTTCAGACAGTCTCCCAAATATTCATTAGATATTGCTCACACAAAATTCAGATGAAGCATTTCCATTACATTTTTCAATTATTCACAATCTGCAACATTAGCTAAAATTGGTCCTAGGAAATCCATTGCCACCAAAGTGTGTATTTGTGCATGTGCATGACAGAGACTCATTTTTATGCTGATCCCTCCAAGATCACACAGTAAACATTATGACTTCTCCCTTGGACAATGAAACAAACATCTGCTTATTCAATGAAAATATAGATAATTCTGAATTACCAAAATCAACCAACTCTGAATGATTCAATCAACAGGAGGAGAAGTTTCTGCAAACGATGGGAGTGTACTTTGGAGATATGTAATCTGGGCAGCCTATCTCTCAGTTCTCCTTTACCTCCTTAACAACTTTAGATGCATAAATAAAATCTAGGACATTCCATTTATATTTTTAACTTCAAACCACGCATGAGAGAAAGCATTTTGCTGAATGTCAAACTCACGCAAATATTATGCATTAAAAATGTAGTTGCAAGACCATTTTTTGAGGTTTCAGTTCCATTAATCACTTTGCTTCTAGTGGGGATCACTGGATTTCACTCTAAATAGTTTGTGTCCATGCAGCACTGTCTACAGCTGCCTTTCCATTTTTCTTCCTCTTTCCTCACCAACACTGAAAAAAGGGTAGCTATTCACACTATCAAGGATGAAGGTTGACTGGGAAGACTTGCAGAAAGATCTTATGATTGGATTGAAGGGTGTGTGAGGACCAAAACATGCTGAGTATTACCCTGAAGAAGGGCTCAAACAAGTTCTTTTCCCCTGAAGAAGGGCTCAAACAAGTTCTTTTCCCCTGAAGACTTATAAATAAGCACGGCTGTCTATATTTTATCAATAGCACATACCAAAAAGCTAGGTCAGCCTTTTCATTTGTAATATCCTCCTTTCCTTTTTCACCAAGTTTGGGCTAACAAATTTGATCTAAAAAAAAAAAAAAATGCCCCCAGGGATGGCACCTGGCTGCTTTCTTACACCTGCAGCAAAAAGCACAAGGTTTCACCAGGACAGACCCTTCCTACAGGGAAAGGATGATGTGAAATCCCATTTCTCTTACCACATACCCCAAAGCACTCCGTGCTGCAACCACAAAAGGTACCAGACCCAAAATGATGGTTTCAGGCCCCTGGAGCACAGACTGTGCTCTTCATTACTTTACTGGAATAAGTATAGCTCCATTGCTTTAACTACAAATGAATCAAATGTAACAGTTTAATACAATAATCATCTTGAGGAAGAAATGAAGACTGTGGACTGATGGTAACATTAACCTGGGGGATCACTTCCATCTTACTGGCCTTTTTTATGCATTTTTTACAGCTCTGCACACAGGTCATTGCAAATGGAAACCCTTTTCATATCTTTTTTTTTTTTCTTTTCTTTTAGCAAATGTGGGTTCAGCTGTTACAGGGGTCAACACAGCAACACTCCTTGTTTAAAATGTACTCCTTTGATTGACAAACACAGTACAATTAGCATTTTAGCCAAAATAACCAGATGATTTTGCTAGTCTCCCTCAGTGGAAACTCCTTTCTTCAATACAGCTCCCCTGGGGGTGACTATACACCTCTTGTCCCTTCCCTTGGAACAGAACTATGCCATTGCCATCTGCATCCAGGGCAGGATACAGAGCCAAGACTATCTTCCCCCTACAGAAAACACTATGGATATGCAGTTAATGGGAGAAGCCCTCATTTTAACAACAAACATCCAGTTGGAAAGGCAGACAAACACAAAAACCCATCCCAGAAATATATTTCTTTGAGGATTTTGGTTTTGTTATTGATCTTCCCCGTCTCCTCAGTTAATAACACCTTAGGGTGGATATATCCCAGCCCTCTTTTTTATTTCTAATTCCTCTCATCATTCTTTAAAACAAAAATCTCTCAGGAAAAAGAAAGAAAAAAAAGAAAAAGAGGAAAAGAGAACTCTTCCCTTCTTGAAAGGATTTTAAACCTGTATTTGAACTGACTTTCAAAAGAGAGAGGCTTTAGTTATCCTCTAATACCAGGTCTGGTTGAACAGTATTCAATACCATTCAGCACCATTTTTTTCTAAAGATTGTGTCTTGGTTTACTGCCAATGTCCTTGATCAGAGCACAGAAGCATTTACTTAGGAAAATAACATTAAATGGCAGCCCATGGCAACAATAACAGCTCTATCACCAGAATACACTCACAGAGGATGCATGGGTGGCTCGATGGCCCTGAACACTTAAGTACCTTTTTTTTCCTTTCAATTCCCTCTGGTACATTAATTTTTATTGATAGCTTATAGCTATGGCAAGTGGTCTTGGTTTTACTAACTTGCAGGACTGAAGAATATCACTGATGTGGAAAAGAAAAAAAAACCCAACATAACAACAAGCTACCTGGCCACCAGGCTGTGTGTTTGCATTTTAGAGCCACAAGCCTTTATTAAGTTGGAAAAGAATCTGATCTTCCCTTCCCTACTTTGTCTGCTCACTCGCTAATTTCTTTTAAAAATTAAAAAAAAATCATTTCTCTAATTTCACACAGGTTTTAGTTGATTTGCTCTGCAGACCAAAGTGTAGTAGATTTGGGAAATGCATGATTTCTTCTTTTGCAACCTATTCTTAACAGCACAGCTGAATCCTCAGGAAAATTCTGTAATGCATAATGTCACCTGGAAATGGAAACCTCAACAAGTTGCAGAGAGAAAGCAAACAAACATTACTTCTCTACAAAGAAATTTGGTAGTGCTTCATGTTGTTTCCCTTTTCCCTGACTGTGTCTTTGTATATATCACACGGATGTACCTGTGTCCAGTTTTATCTTAAAAATATATGATCTACTAAAACAAAGCAGGAAAAAAACAACCTGTCTGATCATTTGCATTAAACAACTAATTTGTGACAAAATGATTAGGAAAAAAAAGGCTATAGCATCCAAGTGCAGAGAGTTCTCACTGACCACTGTCTGCAATCAAGCATTTCTGGAGCGCATGCTGGAGGTTGTCCCTTGAATCCTGGTGTTAATGGATCATGCTGAGGTTGGTTTGTTTTTTTTCCCACTGAAATCTTAGGAGACACTAAGTTAATTCAAAGAGAATGCAATTCCTGTTATTTCTACTTATGTGACATAAAAGTGACCTTGCATTGTTACAACAGCAACACAGCTGCATATTGGTGGCCAGAAACCTGGAACACGTGCAAATTGCTGAGTCAAGCCTTTAAAAGTAACACACACACATTAGTAATGCTAATGATACTTGAAAATAAGTGTTGAAAAAAATAATCAGTGCATTACAAATCTTCCATTAGAAAACCCAGAGCTCTTATAAAATGTGTATTGTTTCACTAAACATGAAATTAGTCTTCATGTATGGCTTATATTTCACTGTTCACTGAAACATCACCACCTACTCTGATTAACCCTGCATAGGCATGGAAGGAACCTGAGCACAAAATAACCCCCTGGGCTGAGCCTTCAGCACCAGCTTCTACAAGACATCAGTGGGTCATGCAGACTTTGGAGGTGAAACAGGACTGTCAGTACTCATCCCTGCAGGAAGCTCATGGAGCCTCAGTACCACACCCACATAATGTATAGGGCACCAAGGGGACATGATCCAGTCCACCCCTGAAGATCCTGCTCAGCAAACCAGAAGAAAGAAATACTGACTAAATGAACTCATTTTATCCCTCTGTTTTTGCTGAAGTCCAATCATTCAGCTTGTGGTATTAATATTATTTAAAATCATTGTCTTTCAATGGGTATTTGTCCATGGAGGAAATAACAATATCCCTGAGTCTTGGCTCCAAAAGAGTCAGGCATCACTGCTAAACCTACAGAGCCATAGAATGCTCACCAGCACCACCCAGTTGAATTAATTGCTAGTAATAGCCATGGAATCATAGAATTATTAAGGCTGAAAAAGACCTCCAAGATCACAAAGTCCAAACTTTGAACTAATACTACCAAGGCCACTAAACCATACCATGAACTGCCATGCCTACCCATTTTTTTGAACACTTCCAGTTATCTCAGTGGCTCCAAAAGCACTGGAATATGTAGATGACACCTGCAGGGAGTGACCTCCTAAGCTGTGGTCTCAGCACATGTGTTCTGCAGGACAGACATGTCTCTTAGAGATGCCTTTGCATGGTTGCCAGCAGAGCAGACACTCATCACAAGGGCCTTTGGACACTACATTACACAATGAAATACCACTGCTCATCTAAAACACAGAAAATAAAATCAGGACTGAAAATGGGGCTCATCTTCACTCCTAAAAAGCAATGGGAGTTTGGATCAGACTGTTGATGATCAGGCTAATATGAATTATTTCACAAGCATCTTCTTTCCCAACCTAAGATTACACAGTGTGACACAGTAATCACCTGAGCTACTCTCCATTTTAGGGCATCTGTGGTGAGCAGAGCTCAAAAAGAGCCTCACATCTGCAGACACTCTGGGCACAGTGCTCCAGCATGGGATCACACCGGGTCCAATGGCAGGAGATTGCCAAGGTAAAGGCTTTTTAGAAAATGAGAGATAAAAGCTCTTTTAATTTAATAATGCATCTAATTTTTATACTCTCACCTTTGTTTTGCCTTTTGTTCAGTATTTGAATACTCTGAAAGGACGTAATGAAACCTGATTAATCAGCATTTTCAGAGATGAATCTGATCTCCAGGAGCTCTTTGGGAAAAATGATTGAGGCACATGGGTTTTCTAGTTCTGATTAGGAATCTGCAATCAAAAATTATGTTTATGTAAAGAAACTTAAATATTATCAACCGCATTTAGCACTGCAGAATTGGCACTAATGACAAAAATTAAGTACTAGTCAATCACATCTTAAAATTTTAACATTTAAAACAACAACAACCAATCTCTTCCCTTTTAACCACAAGAGCTACGACTTCCTGATGAAAATCCCAGAGGTATTTTCCTCTCCTCTGGAAGGCATATTTCCCTCTAATTAATTAGGGTGAGGGACTGAGGCGAAGTGAAGGGATGAAGCAGAACCTGACTGCTCTCTGCAGCTCTTGCTGCTCTTTATAAGCTGCAGAGAGACATTTCCCCTGCCAAGCTGTTTTTGCTGTGGTTTCAGCACCTGTTTGTAAACTGGGACCCCAGTCCTTCATTCAGTGAAGTCTGTCAGCAGCAGCAGTGCCTGTGTGCAGGTTGGCTCTGTACTGGCCAAACCCACTTGTTTTGGCACAGTAGAAAGGCTCAGACTGCCTGTCCTGAGAATGGGCTCAGGATCGTGTATTTAACTGCCTGAACTGAAACAAAATATTGATTAGGACTGCTTTTAATATGCTTCCTGTATTAATGGTTGGTTTTCTTTCTCTTCCTTCAAGGCTTCCCAGTTAGCTGAATTTTAGAAGCAGCTCATCAGCTCTGAAAACATTCCAGTCTATATGTGAGGTTTCATATTCACTGGAAGAGAGAAATACATTTTAACTGAATTGAGAAACGTCTTTTATAAGAGTGAGAGATAAAGAGTGAAGAGAGAGATTGTTCTACCATCACATAAAAAGACCTTGGCACACGATTCTGCTGTGCTGAGATTGAATAAGGGATACAGCAGATATTTAGTCATTTGTTCCCTGGGTTTTTGACTGGCTGTAGCAGCGAGGGAAGTGTTACCATAAACATCTCTGAATTGCTAGAGGAAATTTTATTGTCTGCCAGATTCACAAATTGAAATCGATCTTCATTCTACCACTACCAGTTTTGCCAAAGTTTCTGCAAAGTAGACACAACAAAATATGGTAGCTTTTCAGGTTACTTCTGATTAAATCCATATCATTTGTCTTGAAACAAAAATTTTTTTTCCCTTTTTTTTTATCTGACTGCAACATATAATTTTAGTCAGCTAACACTAAATTAGACACCCACTCAGATTTATTATGATAAGAACATTCAGTAAGCTAATTTCAAGATGATGACTCCTATAAATTCTTATAATTTATTATTTAGTACTTTGGTTTTTAATCATTAAGTACGTGAAGACTTTGTAGGTCAAACCTGTATTAATGAAGACAGTAATCTATTTTTCAAACTCTCTGCTCCTCACCCACCTTTCAAATTGTAAATTAACAGAAATATCTTTAAACATATGTAGAAGAACAAAGGGAAAAATTGGGAGTATTTGCAGCACCATTTAACTAACCATTCCTGAGACCACGTCTATTAAACCCGTTTCCTCACACTTTTTTGCAATTTTTACCAAAGGGAATGCTGAAATCAAACAAAACAAAAGATAGTCCTTAAATGAGCAATTTTAATCATCAGAACAGCAAAAACGACTGGAAATTATGCAAAGACAAGCACTAAAGTTTTCATTAGATTGTTACATTAGCACAAATGGGGTCATTTAGAAGAACTTTCTCTTGCTGGCCACAGGTTTCTGAAACTTAAATATTAACCATATGAATTTTTTAAGAGGCAAGTAAAGATATCAGAGGAGATCTTCCCTTTCACTCGAGCCCTTGCTGCAGCACAGACTTCCTAATGACTCCTGTACCCAGGACTGGAGGGAGCTCTGCTCCCGTACTGGCCTCTGACTGCTGGAAATTCCCACTCGGATTTTACGCATGCTGGTCCTCAGCACATATTGACCTTTTACTTATTATGCTACATCTGTTTGTTTTTACATCTAATGTTTCATTGTCCTCCGTTCTCTGGTGCTTTTATTCCCCGCGGGACATTTAATCCTTACAACAACACTGAACATTCTTTTCAGGAATGCACGGGGACTCTGAAAATCTGAATATATCACACGCAGTGCAGCACATTAAACTACTCAAGAATGCTGTAAATCAGTTGAAATGCATTTTTAGGAAGAGCTCCGATAACTATTGCAGATCTCACACACATGCATTTATCTTTCGTCTGCTGTTGCAAACTTAGTGACTCATTTGTTACTGGGAATAATAGTTGTGCCATTTCTTCATGCAATTAATAAAGCTTTGTGCCATGGGTACCTAATAAATGGAATTCACAACAGGAAACAAAGCCCTGCAAACAAACTGCATTGACAGAGCTGCACCTTGTTACCAATGATTCACTGGTCCTTTCCCTTTGTAACCTTCCAACACAGGAACAAATATTTCTGGAAATATTTGATTTTGTGTATGCATGAAAAAAACAACATTGCAAATAATTTTATGCAGTCATGTAGACAGGTTTCTCCACCGGCAAAAATATATTTGGTTTTGGTGGAAATCATTTGAAGAAGAGTCTCACCTTCACTCAGATGTATGGAAAAGAACATGGAGGAATTGCAAAACAAGATAAAGGGTTTAAAAACTGGAATCCTTTAGGCACTCATTGATTTAGCCATAGAATAAACCACTGGTGATCACCATATTTTAACTAGAACTAGAGCAACAGACATTTCCTTGGTCCTGCATTATTTCCACAATATAAGCTCTGCTAAAAGGATTGCATCTGGGGAGTGGTTTGGGGGGCCATAAGGGACAGGAAGGAAGGGTGGGAAACAAGGAAGGAACTAGGTTTGCTTGTGGCCAGGAAAAAGAATTGAAAGGAATGGAAAACTGCAAGTCAACATCTCTGTAAGTGTCCTAGACCCAAGAAGGGTAAATAAGCCACAGCCCAAACGGAGGTGAGGCAACGGCACTGCTCACATCCAGAGCATGGAAACAAGGACTAGGAGACACAGAGCTAGTTCAAGGACTGAATTTTTAAGTCACTAACCATTTCCTGTTCAAGAAAGCATCAGAAAAACATGTAAGAAAGCACATTTTAGTGTAGTGCTGTCCTTGAACATGTGCCCCCTACTTCTCTGCTGGGTCTGCAAGCACAAACCAACCACAGCAGGGGCAGAGGTTTGTTGACCAGACCAAGTCCACCACCCATCTCAGTGTGAGTGTGCTCCAGGGATCCTCATCCATACAGACAGCCCAGAGGAAACCTTAGTGACCTCCCTGCCCCCCCAAAGTCAGGAATCATCACAGAGATGAAAACTTCAGAAAACTCCAAACACGCCCTGAATGTCTTCACATCTCACTGAAGGGAAACCAAGTGACAGAGAACTCAACCAGCATGAATAGATGTATTTTGAGCATTACCAAATTTGCAGGGGAAGGGTACTGTGTGTGAGTGGAGAGCATTTCAAAGGCTCTAACCTCCAGCGTTAATGTATGAAAAAAGCTAAATGCTTTAGCCAGAGTCCTCTGGGCCATGATGTGAAATGGGGTAAAAAACCAGACATGTTGTTCCCACATAGTGCCTTGCTGCTGGGAGATCCAGCTCCTGCATGAATCCTTCCTGAAACAATCCAAAATGTGCCCCTGAGTTCATCTATATAAGACCACGTATGATTAAAAATTATCAACAAGATGTTAAAAAAACAAAAAACAAACCAGACAACAAAATTAGGCTTTTCTTAATTTAGATACTAATACTTTACACTAGGTGGGTTCCCTCCTTCTATCACAACAAATAGCAAACCTAATATATCATTCACTTACAAATCTTTAGCAAGTTTCTTACCAATAAAATGGTGTAGATGGCTAAACTGATGGCACTGGACCTTGGGGTGATCACTCAAATCAACCTCTATTTTAAGATGCATGTGTGAAGCCTTTGCCTCATCTTTGTCTTATGTCTTCAGGAAAAGCAATTGTGACACAAGGAGAGGAAAAATCCCAGTAAAGAATGCTCATCTGCATCCTCACCTGGAGGAATCACTGCCAGGGACCAAATAGGCAGCTCCATTGCAAGGCCATTTCGTTCTTGGCTTCTGCAACTGGAAGGATTCACGTCACAGGATTTTTAATGATGCTCTAATATTCCAAAATTCAAGCTTTGAGACGATGGAGGCCAACTTCTTTTGTTTTCACTGAGAATAAAACTGCTTACAGCATGGCTGACTTTGGTCCACAGGCCCTTGCCTGCTGGGGTCTAGACCAAAACCAACAAATCTTTTTACAAAGGCCACTGCACAGCTGTGAAATGATAACTTTCAGGCACTGCGGATTTGGGTCGTATTTGACCTAATGATCTAGAAGTGAAAGTCTTCTTAATCCCATTACTAACACTCTGACTCACCCACCTTCTGACTGTAAAAATGTCTGCTAAATTCCTTAAAAAGTTATGTTTTAATCTGAGAATATTAATTACATTTAAAATTATGACTCCCCCATGATTTATAACCTCGCAGAAACTACTGCATTTCCATATGTGGTTTTGCAATTTTCATTTCTATATACCTATCATTTTCCATTGTTTATTTTCCTTGATTGATGGTAGGGCTTTGGAGGTTTCCCATTATGAGCCTTATAATTATCACTGGTAATAGAGAAGCTCTTTCTATTATATTCAGTGAGACTGCCCAAATTATTCATTGTAGACCATTGGTACAGGACTACAAGGAAATAAGAATTTATTTCCAGTCTCAGGCATATGCTAGATAAGAGGATGTATTTATTTCTCCATGTTTCAAAAGGATTAAGGTTTGAAAAAATAAATATCACTTAGCTTGTCAGCATGCAGAACATTATGGTGCTGAGTTTAAAGTCCCTTTCCTGGGTTAAGTACGACAAATCTAAGAATGGGAGGGGGGAAATCTCAACTATATCCTTACTCAGCTAAATAAATGAATACTATATATTTTAGCTGTTAAGCAGGTTTACAGAACAGACTGCACAAAACTGTATCTTGGCTTTAACAGTATAATGTGCTTATTTAGAGAAATGCTACAAAATTCCGAAAGTCCTTGACCCTTGGCTATACCAAGAGCTCACTGAATACATCATCTGGGTTTTGCTTAATTACACATAATTAGGAAATGTAATTATGCTTTCAGTGGTACTCTGCCATTAGGAAGGAGTGTAGTGGACAGCAATAACATCAGTAGATTACAGGTCTTGAAATAAAAAAAATACAGTCAACCTATATAAACAGACAAAATAGAGGAAGACTAGTAAAACCTTAACGTAAAAAATCCCCACAAGTATTTTGCTCTTGGCAACAGAAGAATACATGTTTGAAAGGCATTTTTCCAGTCTTTTTGTTCAGAGCATCATTTAATGATATGCTCATTTGCATCAACAATCCCAGTGTCACCATTTTTTACTCAATTACTTTGATATGCTAACTTTCTAACATACTTATGACTTTTTATCATTATTTCATAAGCTAAACATCATTCCGGGCCACAGATTAGTAAATTACTTTAATTATGTCATCTTGAAGAATTTAAGAATTTAAATGTTTAAGAAACATCTCCTTCAAGTGTTCCTCCCCATGCAAGTGGAGCTAAGGCACCATGATTAGGAATGCTCTCTGAAATAAGCTCATTCCCAAAGCAAAATTTACATGGCTTAGTAACGTGGGAAGGCAGCTATTTCACGCCTTGATGACTGCCCACCAAAGAAAACAGAAAGCAGACGAATGCAAGTTGACAAAACAGATATAAGGGAAAGAGATCTGATCTTCTAGTACCTCACATTTCTGCTGCTTTTGTTTATCATGCTTTAACTGCTTATTATAGCAACCAGCCATAATAAAATAATACACCCCATTAAATATATGCGTTACTTGTAATGTTTGTTCCGTGCTGGGAAATATTTCACCAAAGTGTACTTTAATAACACAGCCTTTAGTCTTTCACTGGGCTTTGCCCTCCAAAACTCCATGGGAGAGACAACTGTGAGGTCAGCTGTACTCAGCCCTGAGGAACGGTGGTGGTTTTTCTTAGACTACGCTCCCAATCTGCCAGGGGACTGTTTTCTGCCACTTTGTGAAAGCTTTCCAAATCAAGCTCCATCCTGCAGGTCAAACACAGGCAAAAGCTACTCTCACAAATGCAGCCTGAAGCCGTTTGGAAGGGACAGGAGCCCATGACACAGATGTCACGAGCCACTGGGGGATGACTGGGGCCACCCCTTAAGGAACAGCAGGATGTGAGAACTCAGATTCACTGTCCCATCCATCTACCACCCAAACCAGTCCCGTATCCAGTAGGAGAGCACAGGAATACACCTCTCTGGGTGAATTCCATATGTTCCCAGCACCCCAGGACACCCCACACCTCCTGCCACTGGCACTTGGTACCGGCAGCAGACGTACAGTCACCCTGGGAAACTGATGGTGAAGCTTCCAGTTAAGGGCAGCAAAATATTTTAGACATCTGTGCTTTAATCTGAAGAATATCTGAAAACAGCAACAATTTTGTAGTAGCATTTCAATTGCTATTACCAGTCTGTTTTCATGCAGGGTAAAGTCTTAAATACTACAGCAGTAGGCTGGTTTTATCTTTTTTAAAGAATCTAACACTTCACAAATGCCATATATAAGCCATTGGCTTCTGTTACTAAAGTATTAAACAGTGGCTATGCCTTAAATATCAGGAGCAGTTTGACCTGGATATAGTCCCATCTTTTCCTTTAAGTGTTTAGCTCTGTTGCCATGCACTCTCAAACCATGTTTTGCTCCAAAAGTAACTGCAGGAGCTAAGGAGGTGTGTGAAAGAGCATCCTCTGTATAAGGTGCCTATCAGTTTATCAAACTTTCAGAGTCCTTTTGAAACATGCAGCAATCAAGCATCACATACTACATTTATAAAATAAATGTAATATACACTAGATGTAATCTCGACTATTTTTATCTGCATTATATATCTCACTATCTAATATAAACTACTTACATGTTATCAGATATAATTACTGAATATATTTACTATTTGGAAAAGAGTGTAGTAGAAGATATAGAATGAAGATAAAATGTAGGGAAAGCAAGTAATTCATTACTTTAATTGCTTCAAGAAGCTATGATGATGTTATTCTGATATTAAAATAAGTTCCTTAATTAATCAGCCAAACATACTGACAAGGATCCTTAAATCCATTTTTACCAACAGCAATATTTTGACAAATGTATTTTTTGAAAATACAGCATACATACTATAATTAATTGTAATAAATGGACTTACAAACTGCACTTTTATTTGCCATTATACCTTCTGAATGAAAACAGTTCTCAAGCTGCTGTTACCATGACCCTTAATTGCAAAGACTGCAGATTGCAAAGGAACAGTTTAAATAACAAACTAAATCTGTGCTGGAAATTTTGGACACACTTCAACTGACAAAATAACACTGATGGTAGAAGTATGAGCAGGCCCCCAGTTCAGGGGATGGGACAAGTCATGAAGGCAGGGGAGAAAGGAGAGGGGAAATATTTACAAGTGCAGGGATGCACTTAACAGTGATCTATCTCTTGAATTTTCATAGTAGGACATCTCAATGCTTTGAAACATGTCCTAATCACAAACAAGATTAAAGAAATGCATTTATAAGCAATTCCAAGCAAAGGACACATGAATCATATTAGCTGAACTAAGAACAAGAAAGGAAAAAAATTATCCCACAAAGAAACATTTGTAAATTGGACATTTTTATTTGCTGCTAAGATCTAACTTAAGATCACTAGTGAACTAATCACTCAGAGAAACTTTTCAGCACGTAGGTAAAAGAAAAATTACCAAGAATCCCTGAGCATTCTCTGTTGAAGAAAGAGCACTTTCACAAATCCCTTCCAGTGTACAGGAACATACTGGAATTTGTGGTCTTACACTGAGGTTTTAAGTCCTACATACAAACTTTCTCTTACAAATGGAATGCCTGGATACACCTGGGATTTTGGGGGCAATGACTAAGCAAAAGAAAGAGCAAGACACAGTGTCTTAACTGGGCTGGGAAGTGTATCTTTTTACATATATTAAAAATATCCACAAATATATCTGTAAATGTAAATATATAGATATATATAGTATGTGTGTATATATATAAATAAAATACTCTGAAAGCAAAGCCTTAGAACAAACAGCATTTAGGATACGACTAAAATGGGAGTGAAAACAGAAAAGCCATCAAAGAAACCATAATTTATTTCCCCATCATACTCCAGCTCTGTTCACTGGACAAGATTTTAGATTTGAACAGACTGTACAACAAGATGTTTGGGTTTTAGTCTGCAAAGCTGTTCCACTGATACTGCTACACTTGTTTTTATATTGGGTCCTATATTTTTCTTCGAAAAAGTTTCTATAAATAAGAAAAGCAAACCCATTTTTAGTTTACAAAAGGATTGTTCTAAGTACAAAGTGTTGTCTGCTACTTGCTCAGTGGACCTCTATTAAACCCCCACAATTTGGCTTCGGAAATAAGAGGAGAAAAACCTTGCTGCACCTCCAAAGTGTGCAGCTTTGAGCTGTGCCAAAGACCTTTGAACAAGCTTTATAAATGACATCCATATTTGTCCATTTTTTGACTCAAATTGCTTTTGGTTCAACTGCATGCAGCACTGAATTGCCTTGATGCAATGTCATATGGAATGACATAAAACACAGGAAAAAAAGCAAGTTGCTGGCTTGGATTAGGACAGAAAAGAGTCACGGCCCTCGTTCACTTCAGTAAATGTTGGAGAAAATGAAAATGAAACTTCTGTTAAGAGGTAATCTCTTCAAAGTTCGATAAGAGCAGGTGACATTTTATAAGTCTCAAGTTTTTCATGTTATATTTAGCAGGTACAATGAAACAATTTACATAGAGTCCAAGGCTGCTCGTGTTCCTTTACTCTTTTTTCAGAGTAGAGAGACACATTCTGCAATTCATTAGGTTCTTAGTGGGCAACCTAAGGTTTAAATTCAGTTCCACCCCTGAGGAAAGAATCTCCCTCACAATCTTTTGCACACAGCAAAGGCAAAGGTGAATCCCAGCATTTAGGTGGAATGTTTTTATCTCCTCCTGTCAGTAGCAAAAGCGTTTATTTAAACTTGTAAATACGCATTTCTGACATTTAAATTCTGTGTTAGTTGCTTAAATACAAACTGGGCATCCAATTTGGAGTTCCCAGCTTTGAAACTGAGCTTTTTATTAGCATTTCTCGGTCTTTCACCCTTGATTTTGACAAGTCACAGAATCACAGAATATGCCAAGTTGGAAGAGACCCACAAAGATCATTGAGTCCAACCATCCCCAAGAGTCACACCATGTGCCTGAGAGTGTTGTGCAAACACTCTTTATCAGGCTTGGTGCTGAGACCACTGTCTTGGGGAGCTTGTTCCAATCGCCAACCACCCTCTGGGAGAAGAACCTCTTTCTAATATCCAACATAAATCTCCCCTGATGCAACTCCAGGCCATTCCCTGGGGTCTTTGAATTAAGACTGATACCTGAAGAAATTCAAGAAGAAAAAATTTAAGCACTACAATGCAATGTACTGTACCCTTATATATTGCACAATGAAATATAGATAATTTATTTTGGAGCTTAATATCTTCAGTAGAATGACTCGTTTGCAGGAGTCAATAAATATCCTTAGCCTGATATTTAAGATGGCAATGTCTTCAACACCTAATAGGAGTTTTATCAAAGAAAAGTATATTAAATTTACGTATTAAAGGAATGTCTCAAAGAGACAAGCAGTTCAGATTTGATCACATTTATTTTATTAGGTGGATCCACAGCTTTGTCCATCTGCGTATTCAGCAGCAGGATGAAGTTAATGCTGTGAATGGAAACCCAATGAGCCCATTGCTTTGTTTCTGTGGAAGTGCATGTCTTTCATACTGATATTCTATTTCTGAGACAATGAGTGGCAGTTCTGAGTGATGAAACCCCATCTCCTGTGGCTGAACTGGTGGATGTGCGAGAGGAGCAGGCTGGGGATGGGGAGTTGTGCCATCACCAGACACTGCAGCCCTGTGCAGAGACCAGAGCTCTCTGGGGTGTCTCTGTGCACTCAGAGATGCAATGTGGGGATGGAGCTGGAGAGTTTTGCTCAAGGAGAGGTGCGTGTGCTCAGGCCTGGCACAGCACTCCCTCTCACACACCCACAGCACTGCCTAGGCCTTCACCCTCTGCCCTGCAGGGGAAACACAGAGTGGTTCCGTGCCCACTACAGCAGCCTGAGCTTTCTCTTTAGGCTGACCTCTAGCAAGAGGTATTTAATTTAAAGCAGACATTTCCCAGGTACTGTCAGGGAGCCCATGTCTGAAGTGAGACCTGTGTGAGTGCATGCAAACTGAGAACCGAGCAGTGACGCATGGATCTGTGCCTAGAAGAAAAAAGTATCAAATGTAGATTTCCTTCTCAAAGCCTGACAGTTGCAAGTAAAACATTTGTGAAAACTATGGATATAGGAAGTTCAGAAACTAATCTCAACTCCACAGACAATAGAAGTTCAGAAACTAGTCTCAACTGGAACAAAAGCAATGGGATTTTGCCTATCTGTAGCCATGCTCTCTTTTTTCCCCTGTGGTAAGCATATGTTTGCATTCAAACCTGGGACATTTTTGTCCTAGCTATGTCACAGATTTCAGGAACGGCTCTGCATACGTCACTTGGCCTTTGTTCAGTTAGAACACTGCAGAAAAAGCCAGCCTACTGCATTTATTTTTCTCTTTCTGCAGCAGGGAAATACAATACTCAGACGAGTATAATAATTTATGTATCAAGCAGATGTGTAAAAGACAAGATCACAACCTTTACATCGAAACCCCGTTCGACTAATACTTCTAACATCCCATCTAACATACTTGCTTCAGTACAGTGATACATTTGTTTGCAATGATTGTTACATTGCTTTTGATTAATAATTAAAGAAAGATGCCTAACCCAGGAGGAAATCTTAGGGAATGACAGAAACATCCATTTATGATGGCAAGGAGGTAAAGTAGTACAGCAGTCCCAAGAGAGCAGCCACAGCTCAGATGTTACCTCCAATACATGCTGATGCCATCCTGCACTGTCAAATAAAACTGAACAGCACAATAGAGATATGTGACCAAAACTGTCAGCACCGATAGGTACTGCAGAAATTGTATTAGGAAAATGGATGTACTAAGATTCAATTTTTGGATTGTATAAAGGCTTAATTTGGCGACCTTGCAGGTCTTCTGGTAGAACAAGGGAGAGATCCCACAGTATTTAAAGAAAAAGAAAAGAATAATCCATTTTTTGGCGATGCATATTTATCCCTTTATTTGCAATTCAGCCGGCTGAAGACAAAAACTAGCCTGCACAACATGATGCCCTTGTTCCAATCATCCCTTCTTCTTGCTCATAATGACCAGGACCACTGCTTGGGATGCCTCTGCCCTCATGTGAGGGTCAGAAAGGGAAATTCTCATTTACAATTTAATGATAATTACATAATAAATCCGTGGGCACAAACCCACATCAAAAAAACTTTACAACTAAGTCCGCAGGTGAAATGGATGCAGATGTAATTTCTATGTGTTATTACTTTGGACCTTTAGCATACTTGTGATTCACTTAAGTCATATCTACAGGGTATGAAGATCTTCCTGTGGAAACTAGAGGTGCCCAGCTTTATCTGTGCGTGGACTAAGGTTACCATCTGCTACTCGTGAACAATAAATGTCCTCCAGTTGCTCATCACTGCCTTCCCATCTTTTTCCACCAGCACAGTCTACCAACAGAAAAGTTTGCAATAAAAAAATTACCCAATTCATTGGTTTTTTTGGGTGATCACAGACTCAGTGAGAGCAAGTGCTGCCCCCTCGGCCTGAAGCGCAAGGTTGAGTTCAGCCCCCCAGGAGGGAGCAGGGCAGCAAGGGAGGGGGAATTTGAGAGGGAGAGAGGAATGTATTCACAATCCTGGCTCTAGTCAGTCCACAGCCTTCAAGGGCACTGATGTTACAGCGAACAAAACTTTAAACCTTTCTAAGCACATTCATCACACAGGTAGGCTGTGTTTTCCAATTTGCTGTGATATATGACCTGGGATTAATAAGCATGCATTGGAAAAAAAAAAAAAAACAACCAAAAATCAACACATCAAAATTATTTCAACCACCTGCACAATATCTCTTGATTGTCAAAATACATCTGAGGGCTGACAAATGGTAACAAGATTTTACATTAGAAAAAACGTGCTGTTGATGGACTTAAATCGTGTTGCCGGTTACGTCCCACTGTCGCCTTTTTTCACAAGGCCACTTAAGCAACAAAGTGATAATACAACGCAGAGGAACCAAATTTATCACACTTCACCACAGCCCTCTGCACTAACATAACAATACAGCAGGCTCGAGTGCAGCCTCCCTCTGAGTGATCTTTTCATGCTTGCACTGCTCCACTTCTCGGGCAGCTTTTGCCAATGACTTTCAGAGGGGAAAAAAAAAAGATGCTCCCTCTCCCCCTGCCGTGCTCCACGGACACTTGCACAAGCACATGTGGCAGCACAGGAAATGCACCGGGGAATTAAAAGTCAACACAGGGCGCTCTGCTAGTTCATACATTGTCTCCAACGAGACTGCAGAGGTGAACCTGAAGGTAGCTTTTTGGCTCTGGGATCAGAATTCCGGTTATTTATTTATTTGCAATGATAGTGATGGAAGACCCAGAGGACGGCTGCTCATTTCCCCTTTCCTACGATCTGTTAGCTCCGAACAGCACCGAGCCAGCAGACACACTTTGCCCTCTACAGCAAGCCTGGGTAACACTGGTGTGCACAGACCTTTTGAGAAGGGATGGATAGTTTGGAAGCAGCCTTTGAAATACATGGAATGCGTGTCCTATCTGACACGAGACTGAGTCCTCGTTGACTTCTGGAGTTATTACAATTTACAGTGCCACATATTCATCCCCTCTGAGCCCACAAAATGCATTATTACTGGATAAACTTACAGTGGAGAAGGTGCAAATCACAGTAAATTTGTGAAGAGCTGTTGCAGCTATAGCCCTAATAACAATCACGGCTGGTTGTAATTACCTGGACAGGCCAAGGAGAAAGATGGCAGTGAGGAAATAGGAGAGATGACAAGTAAAACTCACAACAGCAGTAAATATCCCATCCTGGTGTTATGCAGAATGGCCAAACAAAAGGCTTGTCAGCATTCGGTCATGCTTCATTTATTTGCTTTTAAAAGTACTGTAAAATTATTTTTAAAACTGCTACGAATGAAAGGACGAAACTTCACGTGTGACTTTTAGCCCAGGAATATGGTTTTGCAAAATGCCCTTAAAACAAACTCCTGGAATGTAGATGTCCTGGGATCCCTTCTGTTTAGTGAGGTTGGCTATGTTGTGTTTCTGAGTGAAAAAACACAAGCCCTTTTGCAACAATGTGTTTTAGAAGGAGGTGGAATAGAGGTCAAATTTAAACAAAAAAAGAATAAAAAAAGCATTAAGAATGCAATTTTGTATTTAGAAGCTTTTGCTTTCCAGTGCAGTTTGCAATTCCGTATGTTTACTTGATTTTTAATATCTTTATAATCAGCAAATTATTAAAATTGGCTACTGTGTAATGCATGTCCTATTCTCCTGAAATATTTATACAAAATATGCACTTATTTATATGAACAGCACTGAGCCCATATGACAGAACCTGCTTGGCACTTTATAATTCTTTATTGGCTCCTCGGTTATTAATATTTTCATATTCATGGATATTTTCAACCTTTTATAGAATTATGACATTAACAGAGAACTAGATATAAAGTCTATACATGTAATACTGAAGTTCTGACTTATAATGGGTAAACCCAAAGCATTTCAAAGTCATTCTTATGTGTCTCAATTTTTCTAGCCAACTGCAGCCTATTTATTTAAGTTTATGCAACCTCCCAGGGCCCTGACAATGACTAAGCACAATAGGGACAGTTAAGAAGGGCATAGGTAGAAAATTAACTCTGAATTTGCTTATTTTTGTTGATTGAAGGCAGAACTGTCACCTTATTTTAATGCATTCTTATTCCCTACCTCACAATTCAGATAGAATGAAGATATAATAACGTGATAATCGAGTGCCTTCACAGAGCCCACCAGTGCATTACAACTCCAACATGCAGAATGCAAACATCTGCTGGCATCATTAAACCATTTCTATACTCTACATACCCAGACTTGACCCTGTGACCATTTCTACCATTAGATTTGAATGACCTCAGCAAAAGAGCTGAAAGGCCAGAGTATTAATTCACAGAACCACAAGCTCAATTTAAGATTTAATTTGAGATAACTAAGAGCAGCTGAAGGTGTATTCAAACTTATAAGTGTGGAATAAAAGATCTTACCCTGTTTTTCAAGTTAAATATAAATTCAATTATTTTTAACAGATTTATTCACAACTTTACAAACAAGGCCAGGGTTCTTTTAGCATACCTCCAGCTTAATATCTGGCAATATGATGCTTCTGTTTAGCCATTTTTTTTATAATTTATGAATTTCTTTCCTACAGGGATTTTTCTGCATTCTGATTATATCCCTAAGGGGAAAAATGCTTCATTTATGAGCTATTCCCCCCACACAGCTTTGAAACGCTCACTTTTATTCCAGCTTAAATTAGCTAAAAGCCTGTTTGTTCAATCAAGACGCCTTTACATCTAAAAATCTTAATGTGACAATTAAAATATCTGAAAAGTCTTCTATGCAGTGCATAAGAAATCACACAGTGTTGAAGATCTGTCTTCATCTGGCTCTTTGACTGGTTTTACAGTGCAGGCTTGCACAGACACGTCGGGCAGGTACAAACACACACATTTATTACCAGGTCCACAAAACTTTACAAATGAGGGAGACTCAGAGAGGCACAGTCTGAGTTCAGAGCTGTGTGCCAGGACCTGTCAATGCAGCTTCATGTCACCCGCTCCCTGACCCCGACACATCTCCTGAAGATCCATCCCGATATCCTAATCCTAAATCTGTTCCATTCATCCGCCTTTTATTTTTTTTTTTCAGGTTTAAATGACCCTGCTCATTACATCAGCCCTCCCTCGAGCTGGGAAATCGTGGAGCAGAGATTATACAGGGATCAGCTCACTGGGCTGGGTGTGGGATGAGCACATCAGTCACCACTGCAGGAGTCAGGGGTGACATTATGGGGCTCGTTCCCATCGCGGCAGGGCACTGCTCTGGGGAAAAGGCAAGGAGTCAGGCACACAATGACACACCTCCCCAGCTAAGAGATCACTCCCACCTTGACTGGACAGACACAGACACCTTCCACCAGAAAACCTGGTTCAGCTGAGAAACTCTAACTGGACTTTGCCACTGCACAACAGGGCAAGATTAAGACTTCATCCTTCACTGCCTTGCCACCTACCTGTCATCCCTGAGTTCACTACAGGAAAACATTATATAAACTCCTGGATCACATATTTACTCGTTCCGTAACTACACTGCCCGCAAAATTAATTTTATGTCTTATTTTAAAATCACTGTTGTTAAGGCAAGCATTTTGTGGATGAGCAACTGCACAGCCCGGTGAGCCTTACTTACAGGTGATTTTAGTCTAGGACAGAACAGAATAGAGTGCAATGTACATTAGGAGGTTTGAAATAACCTATGGAAAATCGGGCATTATGCTGGAGGGAGAGGGAATCCTCACAAAATTACAATGACTTATTAGTTCTGTGGGAAAACGTTTTCTGAATGATTAGGATTAGCAAAAATACAGCCAAAATACCAACTGCCCAGTGTTGCTAAGGTGAGTTTAACATAGGTCTGTTGAACACAGAAACAGTGCACAGATTTTTCAGACAAAGAGCATCCCCTTGTCTGAACTCCATAAAGAAGATGTAAGGGGTCAGGCACGCTGCTTGCTTACCTGAGGGGGAAAGAAAAACAGGTATGCAGATCCATTTAGCACAATATCATATGTAGCATATCCCACTTTTTCTTTTCCCTTGTCTTCTCCCTTACACCCCTCCCTTTCTTTTGAAGAAAAGCATTTATCACTCTGCTCCTAGGTGCAAAAAGTGACTATGGCTAGGTAGGGCAGGTTAAAATTTTCTTTGACTCCTCAGCACATTTGTCATGCAGGCTGTCTGCCTGCCGAGGAAACCTTTTCACCTCGGGCTTATTGTGAAGACATACCCCATGAGAAAGGAATAAGGTGAAAAATGATGATGTCACTAGGTTGTTGCAAGGTTAGCACACCCTTAAATGGAGTAATGGTAAACGAAGCAGCTGCTCAGCTCCCTACATATAAGACATTCATCCTCCCATCCTATAAAAGTGCAGGACTCAGTGAGGACTGAGCACGAACTACTTGTTGACATAATTAGTGCTGGCTCAAGGGATCTTTTTACTAGCCAAGTTGGCTGTATTTTGCAAGCTTTCATTGGCAAAATTCAAGTAAACTTCAGCCAAGTTCTGTATCTATTTTGTTTTGTGTCTTATGTGTTTCCCAACTTGGAAAAAAAGAGCCAAAATATTCTGGTAGCTTTTCAGTTTTGTGGTAGTTGGTATTTTAAGATGATATTGGCTTTTAAAATATACAAAGCTTTTTGGTGGAGTGTAACACCCTAGAAGGAGATAGAGATTATAAACTCATGAGGAAAAAATATAGGAATAAGATTAATTAATGAGTCTTGGCTTGCTGCTATCTCAACAGCAGACTTTCTGCATAGAGCACAAGGCTGTTGTCCCCTGAGTCTTCCTCTATCCAGACAGAGACGAAATTATCCCATACAAAAGTAACAAATATAAAGAAACCATTTTTATATCATTTCTTTTCTTCTTTAGTTTCATTAAATGTCGAAAAAAATTGTAACCAATTTGACTTCTGCAGTTTCATGTAATTGTGTTTGGATCGTGGGACAATGAATGTTTATTTGCCTTCTGTGCAAAGTTTGCTCTAGTTTGCCAGATTTCTGCAGCCCAGAACTTTTAGATGCTCATAGAAAATAATTTGTGCAAGAAGGGCTTTTTTTTTCCCCTCCATTTCTTCACATTACTTCCGAGTCTGCTCTACTTTGCAAACAGTTCCTAAATGTCTCGGTAAGCAAAATTAGATAATGTAGTTTCATAGTGCAATTTTAATTTAAAGGGACGGAAATCAGTTAGCTGTGCAATTATGCTAACTGTAATGCACATTCTGTTACATTGCTTGGTGGCAATAATCCACCCTTGGGTCATATTCAATTGTTTCCCTTTTATCAGTGACATAATGGGGGATCCTATTCCACACAGTAGTTAATAATGGTTTTACTAAAACATGCTTACAAGTGTTGCAAATATTAACACATTCCACACGGGAGAGAAAAGGCCAGTTTTCAACCAAAAATTATTTTTTTCTTTTCTATTTTTAACTAGGTAAACATTTTCATGCTGCATATAAAACACAGTTGAAACCCAGAAAAAAAAAACCTTCAAAGTGAAAATCTTTCTAAACAGCCCAGTTTTGCTCCCGCTTTTCCGGTGTTATTTCGAAAATGGCAACGTTAATGACTTTCTTTGTTAGACCTCGTTTTCTGCTTTCTTATCCCTGCCACAGATCTGCCCCCAAACGTTGCTGAAAAGACGCCTTCTCACTGAGTGACACAAACCCTGACTCAAGCCCAGGACATACCAAAACACTGCAGAGTTAAAGCAAAGCAGCAGGAAAAAAAACACTTAATGTAGGGACAGGAATCTTTGTACAGCTTCAGGTACAATGCATTCATTAATTATGTATTTGTGCATGTGTTAAATATGTATTTCTCTATGCAAAATATTGTATATATGTATGTAACTGTGTATATTTTCAAAATTTGTGTGAGAAAAGACCAGATTTTAATGTTATATCAACATTAAGTTCTTTTATAAAATGTGTGCTTTAGCATCTGCCTCGTGATTAGTAACAGGCAAATACATTTTAAGTGTTTTTCTGTTTAATGACCAAAACTCTTTTGAAAATAGTCATTTTGATATCATACTCAACCAAAACTCTCATGATTTCTGTATTGGGTTTGTCTCATGCATTGCAACTGTGAAAATTAAGCAGATGCAGAGCTCACGCCGCTGTTACAAACCCCTAGTAAATTATACCAGTTGTTTTGTTTTATGTGACATCAGTAACACCAAAACACTGACTTCTACACTAGAAATAAGGTATTATTTTCATAAAGGTCTGTAGATTTTCCACCTCCCACCAAGAATACTAGGCACTGACCAAACATAACATGCATTCATACTGTCTGATAAGAGAATCACCCAATAAAAACTATATGATAACATTAATGCAGTCATTAACAGCAGACCTTTCTTCTACTAAGACAACAGAACCAAGCATGTGGCCTATCTCAGGGAGAACAGCAAATAGTCACATTCTTGAGATAGCATGCAATTTTCTGGCTTGTTTAATAAACTCTGAACTGCATTTCAGGCAGGAGAAGACAAACGTCCAAGAGAAGAATGTGTGCATTCACTTTGTCTGAAATTTCTTTCTAAGTAACAAGAAAAATAAATAAAATACTGCACGTTGAAATAAGTCAAATTAAGAAGTCATTAAATTGAATCAACACTGATTGCCTGAGAACTCTGTCCATCCCAGCAAGCAGTCCTTGGAAGTGTTATTTAAACTAAGTGATGTACAGGTCACAGAGACCAAACAGATTCCAGCAGGAGGTAAATCCCACAGGTTTTTTACCTATATCCCACATGAGTATATGTGGCATCACATTTGGTGTTCCCTATCCAGAAAAGGAGGCTATTTTTAAAAAAATCCTCCTGAGAGGTAAAGGTTGCTTTTGTTTTCCTGAGGTTCAGAAACTCTCGATGCAGTCTTTTGGGATTCTCACAGATTCGTGTACATTAACTGCTATGATACAAATACAAATTATATTTTTCATGTTTGTTTTGCTCTGTTTCTTATATCACTCTGTGCAACAGTAAAACTCTGCTCCCCTCCTGCACCATCACCCTCAAACATCTGCAGAAAAGCACAGCTGGCTCTAATACAGTCACCATGAGCTGCAGGGAAACCAGGACCTGCCAGAGGGTTTGGCAATCTAAGGAGGATTTTTAGGGAAACCTGGAAGAATAACATAGATGGGTTATGGCAAATTCACATAAAAGCCTATTTTTATTTAAAATAGTTTGGGATGACCAACATGGTAAATCTCAGTCTTAAGAAACTCACCCATCTGTCTCTTCATCACTTGGGAGACTGAGTTACAGATTAATCAGCTGCACTTTATGCAAAGTAGACTATAACAAATGAATACTTTTTATACAGATTCTACTGAAGAACTAAATAAAACCTTTTTCATTAATTGTTCACTAATTTTGCCTCATCTTATCTCCACTGTGTTAAGTACTGCTGCATCCTTCAGATTATTTCTTTTAAAAATAAATCACAGAATAATTTTGCAGGGGCAAAATGGTATGAATGCTGATAAATGGCTGAGAGTAATATGATTTGTGTCATTATTAGAAGATGTATGCTCACTATCAGAAGAGCTTTCATGACAGGGAAGGTATTGAAATTCAAAAATGTTTAATAAAATGTAAACCTTATAATCTTCCAGGTATTTATCCTGCTGCTAATTACTTCCAGGGGGCCTGGCACACATGTAAAAGAGCAATGGATATCAGCAGGGTGCATTTGCTAACTCAAAAAGTTAGAAAGACCACTTTCCCTGGAGATAAATAGCTGTTAAATCTGTCAACTTAAACCTTAATGCTTAACATCTAAAATAATCTCTATTCTTCTTACAGACAGCCTGTATGAAAATTAATGCAGTAGTAATCTGGAAGACAGCAAACGGTAAGATTTTAGGAGATACAAGACCCCAACCAACTCAGCCTGACCAACTCTTTTGGGAGGGTGTTGCCAAAATTGACTGCGTCCCAAATGAACATGTCATTTTCTGAGCCTATCAGAATACTTTTAGCTAAAGTCTCGAGTGATGGAGCTTTGTTTCACCATACATTTGAAGGGAAATGGTTTGTGTGGATATATTCCTGAACAAATGTGTGCATCCAGAGCTCTGCACACACCTGCAGATGCTCTCCCAAAGGAGTCACTGCTTCAAACCCATCCTTCAGATCAGTGGCAGCTCAGTGTTGCAGCCTTCAAGGTCATTAGTGCAAATGTGCATTCTTTAAATAGACTATTGGATTTCTTCCCAAAATAAATAAGTATTTTTGCCTTGACCAAACGTAACCAGCAACCTTTTTAAACCATGAGCACTGAGCCCAGAGCTTCTTGTATCAGTGATGGCTGAAGAAGGTCCAGCATCAGGTCAGGGCTGAGCCAACCCAGGCTTTGGGATTAGGGACCTCCAGGACAGGGATGCACACTTTGGGATGCACACATACATGCACACAGATGGAATAAGCAGTGCTTAGGGGATCCTGGCAAGTGCTGTTCTCCAAAGGCTGCACTTCAGACCTCTGTAGTAACTAATCCAGACAAATGACCGAGTCAAAAAAAGCAACTGTACATGGGCTGTGCTTGCTGACATTGCACAACTGGCAGGGAGAGTCAAACGTGGAGGAGGCAAAAAGAAAAAGAGAAGAAACAACAAAACCAAACCAAACCCAAACACGGTGCAAGAGCTTGGGCCTCCTCCCTGACTTAGCTGACGTGAGGCACGGAATTGAGGTTGACACATGTAAAGTAATACACATTAGTAAACAAATACCAGGCAAATCTGATTGATTTACAGCAGAAGGAATTCAAAAAAGACATTGGGATAATGGTAAACTCATCATTTAAAAACAAAAGGTGAAGTGACAGGGAAAAGCAGTGAGAGCCAGCACACAGCACATGTCTGCTGTTCTACATGATTATACCCACAGTTGCCTAGAATAGGAATACATGTTCACTGAAGTTAGAACAGGATTATTTAATTCTCTAGCAAAGCCCAGCCAGAATATTGTGTCACCACCTTATAAAATGATATTAATATAGCACTTGAAAAGGTATTAGGAAAAGCAAAGTAGCTGATTCATGGGCTAAAAAGTGTGAGCTTATAGGACCTAAGTTCACACAGCTTAGAAAGGAGACATTTAAACTGGAATTTGAAGATCATATATATATATATATATATACACACACATATACACACACATATATAACAGAAACCTTTGCATTTGCCTTTTTAAGAAAATACATTAGGGTCAATAATAGAGGCTAAAGAAGATACACATTTAAAATAAACTGAGACACTCTGGCATAAAGAATATTGAAGAACAAAATATCCTTCCTTAGTCAAATGAAGGCTCACTTTAGCACTTGTCAAGGACAGGGAGAGGTAATTTCTAGTGACTGAATCTAGGTCATATGCTCTTTCATGCAAAAGGCAGAAGAAAAAAAATTAGATGGAAATAGTAATTAAGCAAAGCCCAGAAGTGTCCAGTTGTGCTGGGAGGAGCTCAGAGAGCTTCTGCACTTCAGGGAAGTTGCAGCTCTCTGAGCTTTGCACCACTGATTAATGCTGGGGGAGGGGGAGAGGAGCCAGACATTTCTTTTCTTCCTCTCATTCTTAGTGCTCTTTCCTTCTGGGACCAAAAGTCTTGACAGGATTTTCCTGGGCACCACCTTGCCTTCACCCAAGCTACGGGACAGACAGAAGGGTACCAAGACAGGCCCAGAAACTCTTCCCTCCCTTTGCCTCCTTCTTGCCAGCACCAGGTACAGCTATAATTTAACCCAAAGTGAGTTCCTATCTGCTAAAATAAAAGAGTGCAACCTTCAAGTGCTCGTTCATTTCTTTTAACCACCACTTTTCAACATTAAGGATTATTAACTTTAATGCCATTGGTGAGAAACTTTATTATGTTTTCAAGAAATTGCTTTAAATCAAAACTGCAGATAAGGCATTTTTCTCCCCTCAGAATTACATGGTTGTGTTGGCAACCAGCAGGAATCCATTTGAGCAATAGAATTACCACCTCCTGGAGGTGAAAAATGGGACAAAAGCAGGAGGAGTGTCTCTTCTTAAAAGTCAAGGGAAAAAGGGCAAAATAGGAAGGAATGGCAGCCCCTGGAATGGGAAAAAAACTAAACAATCTGCTGTTGATATACTTAAGGGAAGTTACCCCAACACAACACAGCAGCACTCTTGTACAGAGATTTTACAGCAAAGCTGCAGAAATCAGAGACAGAGAAAGTAACTCCCCCCCCTTTTCCATTCCAATCTCAGTCCAAGTTCAATATCACAGTGAGATTGGGAAGTCTCAGTGAAATCAGCAGGGCTGGACTATTTGATGACAGTAAATCGACCCCGTGCTTCAATGGCAAAGAGGCTGGAGCAGCTTTCAGTGCTCACATGCCTACAAAGTTTTTCCTGAATGGGCTGTAACTCTTTAAAGTGAACGGGGAAAAAAAAAGGACAGAGATATCCCTGTCTGAAATTATGATACTTGCAAGAACTTTTTAGTGTCTGGAGTGCAATGCACAGTTGGCTTCTAAGTAAATATCATGAGCATATGGAAAATTAAAAGTGTGTCATGCAGTCAGGGTTTACCAAGAAGAACAACCTTCTGATTCTGGGTCCATTTTCTTCCCACAATTTATAAAAAGTTTCTATAGGTGTGCAGGAGTCAGGAACATGTGCACACTAATATTTGTATAAATGTTTTATCCTCACAACAAAAAGAGGATTTTGGTTTTAAGTCAACATTTCATTTCAAAGCTTTTGCAAAATAACTCTCTGCTGTGCTGGTCTGCCATCCCATTAAAGCTTACAAAGACTTTTTTTATCAGAGTTATAAAGCCACTGAAAATAAAGACACTTTAATGGACGCTACATTAACTATGGTATTCTGAACAAGGTGCAGCAGTACAGACCAGTAATATTTCTTGGTGTAAATGTGCAGCACAGTATAGGCAGCACGCATGGATAGCCACAAATCCCAAGCATGATGCCAAGATGACAGAGCACTTGTCTTTTTTTGTTCTCGTGCTGTAATTTATCTTAAAAAAAAAAAAAAAAATGCACTCAGGTTTTCCTGCATACCACGAAAAGTGTCCAAGAGAATGTCATAATGGCATTACTCCTGCTAGAAAAGCTAATCTACTTTACACTGTCCTCCTTTACGAGGTACTGTCACTTCCCAGAAACAAAAGTATCCACATAACACTTGCTGAAAATAAGTTGTAAAGCACTGTCAGTTGCTCTGCAGAAAAATGCCAATTATATCCCATGCTTTTCTTCCCTTAGCTTACAATATATGTAATGTTTGATGAAAACTGTGCCATGGCCTCATTTAGGCCCACATGATACAGATGTTATGCCATTCTCAATGGTGCAAAGAGACCATGCACACAGGAATAAAGATCCAGGAGAGTGTCCCTCTTGCAGCAGGCAGGTACTTGCACAGAATGACATCCACAGGCAGTGAGTACAGTGCCATCATTTTGCACAGCATATTATTGCCTCTTTGGTCAGGTACAACACTGGCTGTCATTTGAAGACTAGAAGTATTTCAGCCTTTCATATCATGGCTTATCCAAGCTGCCTGATTTTATTCTTAACTTTCTCTTAAATTCATTTTAGCTGATGTCTCTATTTCTTTATATTTCCCAAGCAAGATTTAGGGTATCTTAACCCACTTTTATACTGACTACGTTCAAAAAATAAACTTCATTAAGTAAAAAGATTCCAAATATCAGATGGAAATTTCATGAAGTTCATCAAATAAAGACACCAGTAAAATTTTGGTTTATTTCCCACTACTTCTTTTCTCAACAGAATTTTTAATTCCCAACTTTGTGGCAACCCCGTGGCAAAGATGACTTTTTCACAGAATAAACACCCACATGCTCTCATTTTTTGTTATTCCCATTTCTCAAAAAGAACATCTGAATACTAAACAAGTTTGTAAAGGCTAAGGGGGATTAAGTAATTTAAGCTATAGAAAATATAACTTTACAGGACAGACAAGAATATAAGGACTACACAGGACTCAATGTCTGGAATTCAATCATACAACACCAGCAGACAGTAATGTCAGAGAAACTACCTTACTGAAGAATTTATTGTTTGTCATCTTTGAAACTGAGCTGTTCCATGAAAAGGGTTTTTCCACATGCCTAAATATAGATGCTAAAGGACGTCACCAGATAAGAGGAATTTAGCAATACCTCTGGTAATTGGTGCTGTTAACTGGCACAGTAAGCAGTTCTGAATAGTTTATTTTGGGCCCTAAAGAGAGGACTAAAAAAACAAATAGGGTATTTCTTGTAATTTTAGAATACAGTTATAAGCTACCAAAACATTCTATTGGCATAAAAGTTTCTTTTATGTCTTTCAGCCAGCTAAAATGTTCCTGTATTGAATGGCAAGAAGAGCAAGAGGTAAGGCAAAAAATACTGGGGGAAAGGACATTGCTGACCACAGCCTTGGTATGAATGAAGAGGAGATAAATAGTAATCATTGAGGACAATAAGTGCCTTCAGTATCTCTCAAGATTAACATATTATTTGGAAAGTATCTACAAACCCTAATCTGCTCAAAATTCCTAAGAGGTATAGAGTGACTTTATCTTGTCTAAACCTTACATAAAATCTTACTGTGCCCAAAAGCAGGATTATATTACACAGTCTTTTCATTAGGACAGCTTGCATTTGTCCTCTGTTTGATAGAAAGTGGAATGACCTTGTTGTTGGGGGTCTTAGATCAGTGGCCTCTCCTAACACAGACTATTGCAACCACAGAAATCTACATCACAATACAGTTACACTGAGAAATCAGATGCCTTCCAGCCTGCTGAGATTGGGTGGTTTTCTTCTTCTTTTTTGGTTTCTTTTTTTTTGGTTTTTTTGGGGTGGTTTTTTTTTGTTTTGGTTTGGGTTTTTTGTGTGGTTTGTTGTTGTTGTTGTTGTTTTTTGTTTGTTTGTTTTTTTATTTTATTTTCTTTTTTTAATGGTTTCCCCAGATCTTTCAGTTGAACTGTGAACTACTCGGTGCCAAATATTAGTTCTGTTCCTGCCAATTTAACACTGCTTAGTTTAGAGCTTTAAAATGATTATTTAAAAAATATGTTCTGGTTAAGTCTATATATCTGCCCCTGTGAACATCTGTTTAGAAGCAGAACACTGATAGAGAGAATTACTCTGGTACATAGAAAATGTCTCCTTTTTCAGTGTATAGCATAAGCTGGTATTTTGGAAGAATAATGATGAATAGATAAACCTAAAACTTTTATCAACACTGTTCTGTTGATTCTGACCACAGGTCAAAAAGAAGCCAGTGGATTCCAGTAATGTATATCCTGATGTTATAACATCCCCCTTTGCTAAAGTTTTATCAAAAGCATTCCTATCATGTTGCAGTTTGCATTAAAGAACACATCTGCCATGTTCTGTAAAACCAGTCAATTCAATTTAGTTTTCAATGTATTATTTTACACAATGCTTTTCTAGCTGTTTTCTTCCAGGGACTTGCATTTCAGGGATCAGCTTGAAAGGAAAATGTTGGTAGAAAACTCGAGCATGAACATATGCTGGAGCACACACACATGCACACTTCTATAATTACTCTGTCATTTGGCTTCTAAGCCATATTCCTTCTGCCCAGACCCCCAAATAAATCCATAAATAGAAAGAGTAAAAGTCATTAAAGTCCAGTATCTGATTTTCTCTCTGTTAGAGTAAGCTCTTCCCTGGGAAGAGTTGGCACCATTCAATTCAGGCTGCGCGTTGCTGCCGTAAATGATAAAACGTCCTAGGAAGGAATGTAAATCCACAGCCCTAAGTATTTGATACATTTAAATCAGGTCATATAGTCACTGTTATTAATTAGAAACAGTGTCGAAGTAAAAACATTTTAAATAAACCCGGGGACTGAATGTTAAAGCTGTCATTTTTTACACGGCCTCATGATTCAAGGATTAATGGACCTTAAAACAACCATAAACCACCGGGGCCCCTGCTCAGGTTTAGAAGAATAAGAATAGTTTTATTTCTGCTTCAGTCTGCCAGCCTTAAATTCACTGTGTGTCAGTGGGCACTGTAAACACTTTTAAGTATTTTGACATTGTGGTACAAGATGCTGCTCATCTGTTTCCTGCCTGACCTTCACCAGTTCCACACAGAAAAAGAAAACAAGCAAACTGATGGAAAAGATATATAGAATACAGCCCCTAAATCTGCATGCACAAATACTGACTGATAAAACCAGAATGATATCTGAAACAGTTAGGCTTCACTTTACAATAACTCTTTCAAAGAAACCTTTCCTGTACCTCTTTTTTTTTTTCAATTACAACTTTTTACAGCATCCACCAACGGATGTAACGTGTAATGCAAAGGGACTTGTGAAGTAGGAACCTTCCAGAACAAAAATGCTGCAGCTTTGAAGTAAGATCAAGTATGCAGAGTACATTTCTGGAAGACCAACAAGATGAAGTAATCACTACTATTTAACAACAAAAAAAAAAACAAACCCCAGTATTCAGCAGTACAATCATTATGGATGCCAGGAGTTGTGATTACACTGGAATTAAAGTATGTGCAGTTATCACTGCATACAGCAGTGGGATACCAAACTAAACCAAATAATGACAGATAAGCAGAAAAAAAATATTACTTTGTCTATTTTTAACCTTATCTGATGTGAAGGTCAGACATTCTGTGGTTTAAGGATCAGAATAACACAACTGGAAACTTGGAGGGTTTCAAATTCCAACTCTCTTTCTTAGAATTGACTATTTGACCTCCCTAAATAAAAGGATCAGGTTTGCCTTTAGCTGCACAACCTGGAAAACTGGGAGCAGAAAGCAACTTCATTTAAAGCAAATGTAGCATGTGAGTGAAGCTTAACTTGGTACATAAAGTACCCATTAATTTTCACTATTTTCTAGTGTATATAATGCCTTTCTCTCAACTGCTCATCAGCTTGGAACTGCAGTGCACCAGCTAAAGAGAACTTTGTTTCCTGAACTGTTTGACTCGCTCCTTTCTCAAAGTTTTTACTGCACCTATTTCAAATTTTACTTGGCTACCAACATAATTCTCACAAAAGAACATCAAAAAACAGAAAGAACAAAATGGGATAGAAGGAAACTTTACCACTATTAGAATAACATGCCACAAATATCTAGCAATTCATGTGCTCAGGACCTAAATTTACCACTAGAGTCCATACTTGTTAACCAAGTAATTCTCTGTCACCTGCTTAGAACATAAAAATAAGTGGACTGCCATTATAAGATAGATAATAAATACTTTTGTCACTCGTATTCTAAAGGAATTTAATTTTCATCAGAAAAGAGCCAAATGGTTTCTTTTGATTGAATTAATATCTTACTTTTAAGAGCAATTTCAGTATTGACAATTTACAGATAGATAGATAGATAGTTATAAGCAGACCTTTTTTCCTGACAAATCTACCTATCAAGGTAACTTTTGCTATAAAGAGCACTTTAAAATTATCACATAAAAAACTATCAAGCACTAAATTAGAAAAAAACAGAATTTTGAAAGTGATAGTTAAATTTATGAAGCAATTCAGCTGCACTCAGAGGCTTGTTGCTTGGCATGCAAGCAAATTCCAGGGTGTATATTTGTCATGCAGGTGAACCTCTTTACACAGTATTAAAAGGTGGGAGAAAGGATGAAAGCACCAAAGGCTGCACAATAAGAGCCATGTGCAGAACACATGTACTTTGGACTTAAGCTTGTTTGCATGACTAATAGAGATAATATTGAATGTCTTTTCTCATCATCTTTTTTTTTTTTTTTTGGCTCGGTGCCTCTTTTGCTACCTCCAAGAGCTGTTAATTTTGTTCACTGCTGAGCAAAAGTCAAAGTCAGAGTCTAAACAGCTTGTAATGAGTTTTCAATGGCCCATCTCACTGAAATTGAGGGCAAAGGAGCAGCAGACTTAGACAGTGTCAGCCCTCAGAATTTATTATTGAGGGAGCAACACGTTCGGTGGAAAACACGTAGAGGAGGGGCCGAGAATTCTGTCAGTTTTGCATTAAGCCTTTAACAAAGTCTGCATTACTTATGTAAATACCTTGACAACACAGATAAACACTCAGAAATCAATGCAGTGCAGCTCAATTAACTGTGCAGTTAGATTGGTAGTAGAGTATATTGCAGTAACTTTATTTGGCAGCCACTTAGTGCTCAAGTTTTAAGTCCCGCTCCAGAAAAGTGATTAATACTTTGCTAAATACCTTAAAGTCGCGAGGACACTGGGGGTTAAGGGCGCTTAGCACTGATAAGGAGTCACTGATAATTTTGTGAGTCCTCAGTGACCATTTTTAAAGGCTGCACAAGGAGGGTTATCCTTCACCTCTGCGGCCCAATGTTTGTAGGACTGTCACACTTCACCCCCTGCCACAGGGCTCAGGGAGAAGTTTTCCCAGTTCTGTCTCCTCAAGTGTACACTTGACTACATTCCACTAACCTCTGCATAAGATATGTGCCTCTTCATTTTTCTGCTTCATGTTTTAATTCATTGAGGTTTTTTGTTTTCCACTAACGCTCTCACAGATCGTGAATCTCATCACTTCTTCTTCACTCAAATCTCTGATTGAAAATTACAGCTGTAAGCTGATTTAGCTGCTCTATTCTTTCAAAAGCAAGCGATGAAGCTGCTATTAGGGGTTCCACACCCAGGAAAGAGTTCTCAACAGAGAATTTGTGCGTTTATAACTACAATTCTTTCTTTTTCCTGGAAGCCTGTATTTGAGTTCACGTTATAAAGGAAGCCAGGCTTCATGGGTAGACTGATGAAGAACGGTATTATAAGACTTTTAAACACTGTCTGAAGGAGCAGTCCCAGAAGAGAATACAACATAGGAAGACAGTGGATGAGGTCAACAGTATCAGTGATTTATCAATCCTTATTCAGGATGATCTGAACGCGCATTTAGAGTTTCACACGTTGCACCCAACACTCCATGTTCTATTTATGCACACTTCACGTAGCTTTCTTTTTTGTTATAGTTACATACCCATAAAAAACTCTGCTCCTGTGATATGTTATGCTACTTTTTTATGCATGACTACTTATGCAGAGAATGAGGATGAGTTATCAATTAAAAATGCAAGGCTTTGTTTTGGCTTGATGTCATTTGGTTTAATGCCTATAAAAACCTCCAAATCCCATAAACTTCTGATCCAATGTCAGCTTTACTGTGTTCCAGCCTTCTAACATTACATAAAACATGTTCACTACCTTTACCTAAAAGAATTTACCTATCATAAAATGGTTTAGGTTTTACCTATTATAGAAGTTGTGGTCAGGTATGTATTGAAAAAAATATTTACACATCCTTTTTGTGTAAAGTGCCAAGAAAAACAGGTGAAGTTCTTGAACTCACAGACAATGTATTGTCCATATTCAGATGAAGGGAGAGACTGAAATGTCTTTTAAGAAGACAACAACATTAAGAGGACAAGAAAACTTTGCACCATGTCATTCAACAATGCACAAAAGCACAAGGAAGAATTGTATGAAGACTAATAAATAGGTAGAAAATCACATGATTTAGTATAACTTACTAGGAATATATTCAACTCCTCTGTATTCAGTAGTATTGACAGGCATTATATTCAGGTAATTGAAGTTTAAATGTAAATGAATTAGAATCACCAGCTACAGAATTCACTATGGAGATAGAGCTACACAAGACACAGCACAGGTGGATAGAATATGTAACAGCAATTAGAGAAGTGTTGACTTAAAAAGGTACTCAAAAACACAATAAGAGGAGAAACGAAAACTTAATCAAATTAAAAATATTTTACGATGTTGCTCAATCTTTCCAAATAGATTCTCTCAGTCTACACGTTCACAGTAAATCTCTTAAATTTTGCAAACGGGCATCTTTTAAGAAACCATAGATTCAGTGTGCTTTGAACTTTAAATTCAAATTATTTCACCGGCAAAAATAATGCACAGTGCGTATTTGGTGGTACCAGATAAAAGGGTTTGTATAGTTTGAGAGGAATGTCACATCCATCCTCTTTTGCGTATGCATCACATAATAGCCTGTTTTATATAGGACATAAGACCTTTTCAAAAAGGGCCGTGAATGAATAATGTACTACAGCGTTGTGTATGTCATCACATATAATAGAAGAGTCTCTTGCACCGTGTATTAGTGAGGATAGATCTCCTCTGCAATTCTATCACCACATAAAACACCTTCCAAAATTGTCATAGTCAGGTCAGACCAAGCATTACAATTTTTCACAGCACCATTTTCAGTTTTCCTTCCTCTCACTCTAAGTGTTGTCAATAGACTTCAGATACTTGTGCACACCATTTAGCAGAGAAAGTGAAGTACAGAACAGCAAATCATTCCAACAGCGTCTGTCCACTGCTGCATCTTCCCAAGGACACTAAGTTGGATGGTGCTGTCTAGTTCACAATAACATTTATTTCCCATCTATACTAAACTAAGGAACAAGCAAAGTGCAATGTATTATTCCAGATGACTTCCAGCCTCTCAGCGGTGAAAAGGGATATATCCTTATATCATTACAAATCAAAGGCAGGGCATGAGTTTTTTTCCTTCTTCTCAAAGCCTTAACATTTCCAGCTTTCCAAGCAGGGATGAAACCTCTCTTTCTATCCTGAAAACCCACATAATTCCAGGAGCAAAAAATTTGGCCCTACACTTCTATTTCACTGTTATGCCCATGTTGAAAAGCCCCATTTTTTCCCATGGAACAGTGAACATTTATACAATCATTAAAAGCTCATCTTGCACCATATTTTTATCCTTCTCAGCTTTAATACATTTTTATAATTGCATTGAGGATATTCTAACTCTGTTTTTAGTGCAACAATAAAATTTATGAACCATGACAAACGTATCATACCAAAGACCACCCGAAGAATAACAATGTGCACGTCAATAGAAGAAATCTAGGCTTCTGCTTCACAGGAATTTAGGATTGGGAGTGGGGGGTGATAAATACTTAAGATAGTATTCCCTTGTTAACCATGAAATGGTAACAATATCACAATTTTTTTTTCCTAAGCAAAAGGAAACGTGGTGTTGTAAAAGACATTTTTCTTCAAACACGTTGTGTTGACAAGTTCAGAGGTCATGAGATTCAGAATTCAAAAAAATCTATTTCGTGTGTAGATCTTACTGATTCCATCATTATGCTTTTTGTATAAGTGTGGTGTCTAATTACCTTACAGCTCTTGCTGCACAAGACCCATTTCCAAACCTGTTTCCAGTATTCCTATTTTTACCTGTGCAAAATTCCTGCATACCCCCACTCCTTCACCACAGCTGCTGACAGCCTCCTGCATTAGCTAGTTAGAGATAATCTCAGAAAGTAAATGGTTTTCAATTAAAAAACCCTTAGAAGCAAATCTTATTTTCACATCATATTATTGATCAGAAACACATTTAAACATGCAACAACTAAAACACGTGTACGAGAAGTCCTAAAATTTACTAAATTCTAACGATGTTTCAACAAAATATTTCCTAATTAAACATGCTGTGTATTTGAGAGTGTGTGTATATTTTCAGTCTCCTTGGTGCTTAACAACACAATATCATATTTTTTTAATATAAATCATTAAATGAGGGGGTAGGGAAAATCCATTTCAATACTTAAAGTTCCCAGGTTATTCTAAGTGTCCCTAACATACCAATTTGTCTTCTCCAGCTAAGAAAAAAGAAATAAAATAAAAAAGAAATACCCTGGTATGGTTCATGCAAAAGTACAGATAATCTACCCATTTTTTTAAAACACTTATTGTGACAAAACAGATTGAAAAGGTATTGTAGATACAAGACATAAATGAAATGCATCCCACTGGAAAAGCTTTTTTTTGCTCACATTGTCATTTACAGCTTCTGAATTAATAGACCAAGAAAGGCACCACAGGCACCAACAAAATGCAGTAAAACCATTGGCAGCCAGTGGTGTCTCAAAGTTTAATTCCCCTGGGGAGAAAAGGACACTGCCTAATCTGTATTCAGTCCTGACATTGTCCACATCTGATATGGAACATTAGCTACTAACTCTCTCAATAGACTAGTGTCCTTCAGTTTATATTACTTTATGTTAATAGTAGAAAAATTACACACAACATCATTTATCATTGTTATACTGCACTATACAAGCCATAGCTTAGTTTAATATATTTATTTACCCCTAAGAGGTACAGAAATTTAAATATATATCTCTAAATCTATATAAATTTAAAGATAAACTTACAGTGTCAGAATCAGTGCACAGCTGCAGAAGGGATATCCCCCTTACAAAAGTGGTTTAATTGTACATATAATCTCATGAGTGATTGCAGTGCTTTAATATGAGAAAATCACTTTATTTCTGTTATAAATCTTACAGAATCAGTACATAACATAATGTTGCATCTTAATCATAATTTATCTTTTGATTATTTCTTTTTTCAGTTCCACCACAGGCAGCAGCTCTGTAGCTCTATTTTCACATCCTCCTTCTCCCTCAGCTATCTGCCCTCACATTATTTACCTACAGCTCAGGTGGGCAAGCTCAGTTCCCTTTAAAGTGAAAAAAAAAATGCAGTTCATGAATCAACAAAGAACTAGGATTTGATTTTTTATGGATCTCAATCTACATCTCAATACATTTAAATTTCAATTAGTCTGTTTAAAAACACTCCTGTAGTCAGTGATGTGTGCTGTTTGCCTGGGCTATCCAGAAAAGAAAAAAAAGACAGCAATGATGAAGAAGAGAGAGAGAGAGATCTATACTCTATTAAAAATACATTACTTTAAGTTTAGGTTTTAAAATCTAAGATGTCAAAAAGCTTATTAATGATGGATCTATTTTTCAGAAAGGGTAATTATCTACGGTCATCCAATCACACTGAATTTCAAGTAATAATTCCTACATATTATTCAGAATCTTTTATTTGCTAAGAGGGACTGTTTTTATTTCATTTCATACAGAAATGTTAATCTCAATTTAAAGGTTGAAGTAATGGAAAATGTAACACACAGGCACAAAAAAACTTTTTTTCCAAGAGTTAGTACCCTTCCTATTATAAAAATCCATCCCATTTTCAAGCTATATTTGTGTAACTTCAGCATCCAGTCTTTGGATCTTATTGCACCCAAACTTCCTCCATCATGCTTCAGTGCTGTGGAATAACTTATCAAAGTCTGACTGGTTTTAGAACAATTACTCTAAATGAAATGGAAATTAAGTAAAATGACTGACAACAGTAGAGTATCATTGGATGGTGGACACCCTTTGGTTTTACTATTTACTAATATTTTCTTTGCCCAAACTGCACTGAAAACAATGAAAAAAACCCAATGAAACCACTCATATATATGAGAATATGTAAGAATACTGTAGCCTGCCTCTACAAGTATTCAATGAGACATTTTCTCAGGTCAGATGGTTTCAGATAGCTTTACCAAGCAAGAATACCCAAACATTTCCCAGGTACAAACTGAGTTCAGACTCTGACATCCTGTTGAATATTGCAGCATTTGTCAGGGAATCACGACCACGGAATCTCTTCCTTGTGGCAAGGAGAGCAGGTTACAAATGAACCTCTTATGCCATAAAACACAAGGAGGATCAGATCCTTAAACAGTCAGAATTTCCATTTCACAGCAGTTTTTCCCGAGTAAGAACAGAGTGGTAAATTCAATATTTGACCTTAGAATTTGTAGGGCAGCAACAAAAGAATATATTCCACCCAATATCTTAAATCTCTTTTAAAGTGAAGAGACGTGTTCACGGTTAAGACTGTTTTGAAATTTAATTTGAGCTAAAAAAATAACTTAAGTTGTTATTTAAGTGATCAAGTGTGATTGGGTAATGTCTGTTCAACAACAAAAAAAAAAATTAAACATGACAATTAAAGAGTTTGAACATAAACATTATCACAGCTGCTCTAGCTTATGTTCACAGACACGACCAACTTTCCACTGGTGGTGTTCATTCATTATTTCTATTAAAGCATTATAACAAGGAAAAAAAAAATGTACTCTCTATGAGGACAAAAGAGATGTAGAAGAATTGGTCAGTTTATACTGTGGTGCTCTAGCAAAATGCAGGCAGGCAGGCAGACAGACAGACAGGCTGGCAGATAGACATTCCTGCTTGCCTGTTCATTAAGGTCATCTCCTGACCCGCCTGCCACTAAGGAAAAGGCAACAGCTGTTTCCAGTATCAGTGGTAAGACTGATGGAAAGTGAATTAATCCACAGATGGAGACCAGCACCTGAAGGGACCAGTCTGGTGAGCAACAACAGTCTTTGCCTGAGAAACACACTTAAATGTTACCATATGGAGCGCTAACAGGAGACAGAGGGGAAGGAAAAGCTCCGCGCGTCGTGTTAGTGCCACAAAAGCTTAAGTATCATATTATTGATAAGGATAATAAAAAGACTGCCTGCCTAGGCATTTCTGATTTAGAATTCATAAGCTATCGAATTGGGTAAAATGCCTTAATTAAGAGAAACTAGGTGATGAAATTACTGAACTGAAAGATTCCCCCCCCCCCAAATAAAACGGTGTAAAATAAGATTGCGAGAGAATAGACCTCAGAGATGCAAAAGACCCATTAAAATCTGAATCAATTCCTCCTGCATGATATGGCTTTCAGACTGAAGATGCATCAGCTGTTAAGCCAATATGACACTTCATGTTAGTCAAAAGGCTGAAAAGCTGCAATCATGTTTTATTAAAATACCTACAGATACTGGGCTGGGCTGAGGCAGACTACCAGAGTGCCAGAAAACAAGAACAATTAATTTAATGTCTCTGAACTCTTATGTAGCATTTGCAGTTCAAACACTAGAATATAACTGTCCATCTTTATTTGGATGTATTTTCTACACATGACTTCAGGGCCTTTTGGGAATAACAGATTGGAAGAAATAGAGCTGCACTATCAGAAACGCGGAAAAAATACAGCTCAAATATATCGACAGAGCTGGAGAAGTGGACAGCAAATATTTGGAGATCACTGGCCAGTTTCATCTCTCCCTTATGAACCATAAAACCCACTAAAATAAGGAAAACAAATGGTTGTGGTTAGGGAGCCTGTGCCCTGCAGCCCCAAGGGCTGCATGTAGCTGGTATTGCACCAGGGCAGAGAAAAAACCCCTCTTTGCCACCAAAAATTGCAACTGGGGCAGAATTAAAGAGGCTGTTTTCACTCTGCCAGTTGACAGCAGGTTGCCCCTCTCTGGGTGTGGTGGTTTGAGACCCCCTAAAAGTCCAACTTTCAAGTCCAAGCCCCCCTCCCACAACTCAACCCAGTGTGAGAGGGGTTTTCCAGACACAACACAAGACTCAATACGGGGGACAGGGAATTATATTAAAATAATTATACAAATAAATATTGTAATACATTATATACACAATCTTAACTATCCCTCCTCTGATAAAGCAGTATTTACATTGGATCAAATCTCTTCTCCCTCCAATAAAAGTCCAGAAGGGCACCACACTGGGCATTTCACCACAGCCAGAAATTCCAGATTAAATCCAATGGACAGGGATAGCTACCCACTTCTGAGAGCAGGTGTTTGTGTAAGTGCCACACTACACAGACTTCTTCCTCACCCCCTTTCATCTAGTTTGATTCAGCATAAGCAATTCCGAGCCTGTAACAAGCGTGTTCATGTTGCAGAACAAATCAGAGGTTTTCCTTGATTTTTGCTCCCTGAAGTGTGCCCCCAGGGTATCAGCTCTGGGATCACCAGATTAAGAAGGAAGTGTGTGTACTTTTCTACTTCTAAGCCCTTTTTTTTTTGGTGTTTACATTAAAAACCACATTTTAAAGTAGTTTTAGAACTAAGATGTCAATGGATCTCTGAACTGAGACTCAGGGAAGAAAGGGTTCAGCCCATTCAAGCAGCCTTCAATGAGGAGAAAGGTTTACCTACTTTAAACGTATTTTTACCTTTCAATAGGTTAAAAAGGCTTCACTGCAAAATGAAATTTTGCAGGTCATTTACTGATTATGATTAAATCACCTTCATTTATTACCACACGGAAAATAAGCCACTGTACTCAACATGGGAGGTAATCTTAACTGCTTAGCAATTTATTCAAATACTCAGAAGTGAAAATCATCTCAGGGCTGTTCATTCAATAATAAGGGCAGATGGATGTCAGTTTGAGCTATTATTTAAATATATTTGAAATATAATTCCTAGTTTATATAGGTCAAAGAGGTTTCCCTGTTTACATATTCAAACTTGTGCAATATGAAGAAAGATGTATTTCAAGATATGATTCTGTGAGGAGATTCAACTTCTGGGCTAAAATGCACAAATACACAGAATTAATTTAAAATACACAAACACTCAGAATTTTTCCTGCCCTGTAGTCTTCATAATGCATATTAACAATGAACAAATAAAGCCAAGGCAGCAGAGGGTAGCTGTTCTACAAAGCCAAGTACACATCAGTAGTATGACACTGTCTTTTTCAAGAAGTACCTTTTATAATTATTTCCAAGAGTTTTGTAAGAGTTCTTCAGTCCCAACTGGAAGTCCTTCCTACCCCTTTCATGTGGGTTTCACAATAGGTGCTTGAGTGAGGGGATTTGGGTGCTGCAAAGTACTTTTACAAAATATTTTGCCCTTGTCAGATGGTGACAGTTTGTAGAACAATGTCTCGCTGACCAAAAGGAAGATGCTCTCATAATTCAGAGCATCTTCTCTATTTGATGGGGACAGGGAGGCAATGTTTAAGTGCACCAACTATGTCCCTTTAATTAGGTCATTAATCAGCATCTATCAAAGCTCTTGAGATGCTTTTTTTCAAGCCCACATGTTTAAGTTTAAGAATAAAAGTTCTTCTCAGCCCTGAAACTGATAAAATACTTCTACCATTCCTACCAGAAAAATAATCTCTATATTTACCTATCACTGAAATTCTTCTATGCATATTTTTTTCAGCAGTGCAGTAGCTGTTTGCCTCCAACCTCAGCTTCCTGGTGCCCAAGAATAAGGCACAGAGCTCCTTCCCCATACCCCAAGGGGAAGTTCTGTTCTCATCTGTGATGATGTAAATCCCAAGAAACTTATTTACCTCAGTGAAGTCACCCAGAGGTCACAGCAAACTATTTAGCTTCCTTTGCTTCATCCTTTTGCTTTATCCATTACTTACACCTTCAAAAAAAACCACATCAGGTGCTGCCAAGTAAAGTGTATGCAATGGAACTGAGGTTCCAAAATGATCTGCTGTTTGAAATGTGGCTTTAGAAAAATTCTGCGCAGAATCTGTGCTGCAAAAAACTTATATTGGCTCATGGAAAATGCCTTCTCACCAGATGACAGGACTGAAAAGGAGCATTCCAGTTTCTAAATTTAAGCTATATAACACAGATCACTGAATTTTATCCAGTTTATTCTATATCCAGTGCAATCATGCACATATGACTAAGGCATACTTTCCAGAAACAGCTAGTCTTGAAATATTCATAATTATCCCTTCCTACAATACGATTGCTGCTGTATATTCCTCTAAATTAATGGGAAAAGAAAACTGAAAATACCTGTAAATACCACCAAACTTTACACAGTTCAGAACTCCAGGCACTGAAGCTGCTTTTTTGCCTGTAACAAGGACAATGTGTATAAACACCCAGCAGACAAAGAAACCCACCCTGGAAAACTTCAAGCACTTGGGTGTTCCCTTCAAAAGCCTGGATATGATTTTTAGATATTCTTGGGACTTGTCTGGTGGATGTTTGTTTACAAGACTGGGGAGATTTGAATGATGAGAGGGGTTACTTGAGAGAGCCTTTCCCATCTATTCCTCCATATATTCCAGAGACTATATTTCCTTCTAGTACAGGAAGGGATTGCACATCCCTTCCCCAGCATGCAAATACATTGGAAGTCCAGCTCTCAGCACGACAGTCCAAGGAACAGGGAGGATCATAAAATATTACTTAGGCAGAAATTGAATGATTAATTGGGCATCTCAGCATTCTTGGGACTCCCTGTAGAAGCTGGTGGGGTTTATCAAACAGCAAAAGGGAAACATGGCTTAAGAAAGCAAAGTACAGAGAAATTAAAATGCTTTACAAAGGGTTATTGGCAAAAATTGAATAAAATAACAGCTTTCTAACCAGTCCTATTTTAGCCTGAACTATCACACACACACACCCCAGAATACAAATATTTTATGCCACCCATATTATCAGCAATTATTTGCCCTGGTGAATTATTAATATGCATTTAGCAAAGTATTTCAGGGGAGAAAAAAAAAAATCAACTTTCCTAAGTAGGAGGAGGGAAGAAAACTAAGTTAATAAATCATTTTGCCTCAGACCTCTAGAAGACGTGTTAGTGATGATGTTTGACACTTTGGGCAATTTTATAGCTACTGGCTTAACTTATCTATGGTCTGCCACCAAATTCCAACTAATATTTGAAATAATTCAGTCTGTCTACTTAAGGGTGGATGTTTGTACCTTTTTCTTTCAAAGCAGACCTTTCCTTCTAGAGATATGTATCGAACAGTTCTTGCCTGACCTATGGATTAATCAGAATTTAAATACTGTATTATTACAACGGGCACTTCTAATATCTGTGTTTCCTGCCATGAAATGTAATTAGGGGAAAATTAATTTACCAGGGGACCTCTGAAGCTTCACCTCCTTCCCCACTGCTATTTGCACTGGGCGACATTCAGATGTAATTCCCTCCTATTCCAAGTGTATCAGGGCTATCTCCTCCAGACTGCCTCGGAGCAGGAAATGTCACCCACTATTTGGAAGGCTCACAAATGTGACATTTTCCCAGCAAAACTGCGCTGTAGCAGTCAGCTCAATAGGTTTATCATTGTTAATGAAAACAATTGGAAATACACTGAACATCTTGTTTCATGACTTAAATCAGTCTCTAACTATATTAGAGATGCAAGCCAGTGCTCCAGGACAGATTATCTCCCCGGGAGTCTCTGATGGAGCTTCCCTGTTTGTAAATGCAGCTGGTACTCGGTGTTGTCAGGTAGGATAATAAACGAGGTACACCTCAGTTCACATCCCTCCTATCGGTTTTCATGTTATGTTCTTAACCTGCACCATCCTTTCTTTTCCAACGTTGATTTTGATTTGGAGGGCCCACAAAAATATTCAGTTGCAGACCAATATTTTCATATTCGACTTCAAAAAATGGGTGGGTTTTTTTCGCAGCCTGCACTGAAAAGCTTCACGGGCTGCAGGCCAGCCTTTGAAAATTCATTATGCAGGTTATCTGGAGACAGAAATGAAGGAACACATCGAATCATCTGTGTGGTAAGTGCAGCCCACCTTTTGCAACTGGGTTTTGAGGATTTTCACTGTGAAACAAAGGCCAGGGCAGACTAGAGGGATGAGTTACAGAAGTGTGTTCTATTTAACTCAACAGTGTCAAGCATATAACGTGCCCTTTATATCTATAGTTTATTTTAACACATATCAAGGAGACAGAAAATTAGTGATCAATGTAGAAGGGAGCATGAGGTTTCATTATAAATTAATGTATGAAGACTCGGATTTCAATGATGAAACGAACATGAATCTTAAAAATTGTCTGTCTTTATGAAACAGATGAAAATTATTACAGTATATAACTTTTTGGTGACATTTTACTGCAAAGGGCATATTGTTACAAAATTTAGCAATGATGTAGCTAACAGAAATACTGCAGGGATAGATAAGATTATTTATGTAACATGATAAAACACGAAACATGGATGCATTTGAGTCATCGGGTTGCAGAATGGGAAAAATACTTTGCCCTGCTCTTAAGTGAACCCTCCCATTAAATCAAGGAGCAACACAGATGGGACCTTTTGGGAGCCAAGATTGCACAACAGCAGTCAAATCCAGTCCATCCAGTTGTGTTCTGGAGCCCAGAAAGTTAGTGGAAATGCAAAAGGAAAAAGAAGGAGAAAATATAAAATAAGTTCAGAGAACTTCACTTGGGTATCCACTTCAGTGGTGGGTTGTTTTGGTTTTTTTTTTCCAAATACAAACCATCCCTGCAGTGACATGAAGATTCACTGATAACTGAATAAAAAAATCACCTACTGATTTTCAAAATTTTCATTTTGAAAATGAAACTGAGTAAAAAACATCTGGAAGTGGAAACACTTCAACACAGAACTGGGGGAAGGTTGCTGCAAAGTAATTCTGCTCCCCAAGCCGGAGCTGGAGAAACTCAAAATCTCAGAAGGGGCCCTGCCTTAACATTTCTATAGGCCTGGAATTAAATTCGGATTCTGGAATATTTTGAAGATGGAAAGAACACATACACTGATTGACTTACATACAGACGTGATTGACTCGTAAGAAATTATCACTGCAACACAGAAAGCTCAGAGTTAACAGAAACAACTTGTCAGAAAAAAATAGAATCTTTAGCAGCTCAATGAATCTTGGCTATACAATCATTAAAAAAAATAATAAATCCCACACATCAAAATCAGAATGACTTATATGGATAAAATTTGGGCAAACTCTACTGGACACATTTCTCTAATGCAAATGTGATGGAGAAAATAGATTTTTCACACAAAACTAAGGTCAAAATTAAGTTTGTCTTGGAACTAAAACTTCAGTCTTACCTAAGAAAATATTTTCCCATATGTAAGTTTTCAACACGATTCTCACTAGAATTGCATAACTGAATTCAGATATAAATTACTTGCTATTCTTAATTAATAGAACCTATATTCCATCTTTGTCATTTTGTTTCTCTTCCCTTGCCTTTCCTTCCTACCTTGCCAGGATAAACCATTGTGTTACATTCACAAGCTTCAACTCAACTCATACCACTGTGATTTCCTTTAAACAAACAAAAAGACAGTAAAGGAAAGAAAACCAGTGAGAAACACCTGCAAACCATTATAAATTCTGAACCCACCCACACAGCCTGTAAGTTATAACTAAATGAAAGCAAGAAGATTCAAAAAGAGAAATAAAGTGGGTTTGGATTTTTTTTTCCCTCTATAAATACTGGCAAACAGATGATACTAAAACCTTTAAAAAAAATATTTTTACATTTTTGGGTTGTGCGCAAACAACAATTTCTATTTCCTTCTTTGACTGGGAATGGTCCAACACCATCCCTGTTATCTGAGGTGTTCAGAATGGGCTAAATCTTGAGTGGATGAAGATCACCTGATCTCAGTAGGGTGCCAACCACATTCCCCAGCAGAGAGGAATGGAATTTATGATTTTCCTACGTACCCAATTTTATCACAATGATATTTTTGTTTTTTATCAAACCAAAGAGTTTGTCACTTTCTGAATACAACTGGAAAAAAAATGGTCAAACCATTTTGCATTTTTCAGGCTATTGCATTTTTCTTAAACCTGATAAATCTCTGTTGTTCCTCTCATATAAGTAATAACTTATTATTTATGACAACAACTGAAAAATTTACTTTGGAGTAAACAGAAAACCAACGTTACAAGTTCTATTCTATACAAACCCCTCAAAAAGATCTGTGCTGAAGCAGTTCTACTAGCTTCCATCAAAACCAAATTCTTTTAGGAGAAAATTAACACTGCTCAGCTACAAAATACATTCTAATGGTAAACTAGAAGTCAAACACCCCAGAGGTGATATCACAGCTCCTTTGCATCCAGAAGAATCCTGTTGTGGACATGGTAAGCTAGGTTTTCACCCAGTAAATATGTAAAACATTGAAAATTATCTAAATTATTTTTCCCTGGAAATGGACATAAAGTATAATAAATTCAGATTAGTACATTAAGATTTACTATTCCATTTTTACGACAGATCTATCAGCATTTTGTAAAGCTGAGCACCTCACTAAGATGCCAGTGTAAAAAATAATCTACTTGAGTATTAGAACTTATCACTTAAACAGCAACTGAACACAACCCAATAAATGAATTAACTCCATTGCCACAGAATATACTGGAAGAAGTTCAAGCTTAGAAAACACAGGATAATTTTTCTTTCACATATCTGCCTTACTGTTCAGCTGGATAAAATTTAACAGAGCTGAGCTTTCACTTCTTGCATGTAATAATAAAGGCACAATAGAAACACTATAAAGGTAAGGGAATGCTGCAGTGTTTGCCTTAATGTAAAATAAACAAAGGACACAGTTATGAAATATAAATGCCAAGAATTACAAGGTCTGAGCCCATCCATGGAGGAAATACAAAAGAATATTGAAATACCCATTTTTAGAAAATCTGAAGAGTGTTATGGACAAAGGAGACATCCGTGAAGTTTTTTCCTCTGAACTTTCAGCAGATTAATACATACATATATATATATATATATGTTACTTTGCATATAAAATTGCCAGCCTCAGAGCATTCCTAATCAGGACCAGAGCAACAAGTAAGCCAAAATCACATGGCTTAATATGTATTACAACCAATACTGTTGAGTGTTTATAACTGTTTATGTAGCTTCATTCCTTTCTTCCCTTTGTGTTTTTATCTTCTATCAAAGGATTTATTTATTCATTCATTTATTAATTTATTTATTTATTTACTGAGGAAGTCAGTCCTCTTTGGACCGGATAACTGTTGACTGGGAGCATCTGTGAAGCTACAGGTTTATATTAAAACATCAACGTTCATCCTACGAGTTCACCACCTGCCTCTTGCTTCTTAATTTAACTACTGACTCGGATATAAATCACTAAAAGTTTTTAGAAGTTTTTATTGCCAGTAAAACAAATTTAAAATCCAAACAGCAAGCAAAGCAGCAGCTCAATCAATGGAAGACCAGTGATTTTGTCCTTTGTTTTGTTGCCCAAGGACATCGCTCTTTGGGACCCAAACTTTCTCAAAGTGCATTAGCTGTTAAAACCCACCACACATGGACTGAGCAGCAAAGTTTATGAGGTCAAAAAATGTTCACCTACCACAAACCACAAAGACAGGAACTTGGTGTTAGTAGCAGAAAAAAGACTTTTCACACAGGCCACAAGTTTGACCAAGACAGAAGGAGCTCTGGCAGGGAGGGGCGTGCTGGCTGTCTGCAAGTCAAAAGGTGCTGCTCAAGCAAACACAACAAATACTCCAAGAAAACTCAGTGGCTCCACTAAACTACTGGAGAAGAGGAGCCAAGGAAATTCAGGGAGATTAATAAAAAACAGTTGATCAGAGTTACTGGAGTTGCAGTGCTTTTCTTTAAAGAGTTCTTAATATTTCCTGACTTGGAGCACTAATGGTCTACTATTTCCTGGTTAGAGGAAATACAAACACTTTAACCTCATGGTGACAAAGAAATACAGAGAGCAGACACTTAAAACAGCAAAGAAAACTATGTTAAAAAACAAACTTCTATCTCTGCACAGCGAGTTGAGCCAGTGAATATGTTGGGGATCTACTTAATGATTTTAGTTCTTTAAGTTATTAAGTACTAATATCAAGTCCTGATAACAACTCACATGCAATTTCCATTGTGTACAGGTATTTATGATGTGGTTATAGACAGTGTGTGCACACAAGTAGTAAAAAACCTGTGATTCCAATGCTCTGTAGCAGCACACTTTCTGTATTGGTACATGTAAAATTACATTTTCACTTATGCTGTGAGCCAGTTATATTATCTACCTGTAACCAGTCATTTACTATATTAATGCAACTGTGCTTACTTAATATGTGCACATCATGTATGCATGTGTTATACATAGGCATTTATGTGTGCAGACAGCATACATGCATGGACACGTACACAGGCACATATATGTACACAAATAAATTTTATAGGAGAATTAATAAAAACTATGGTTTTCTAAAATTTTGTTATAAGACTTTTTTTAGCCCCTATGACTTCTTGAGTGTAGAGAAGCTTGATTCTGTGGTTGTAGGATTTGCTACAACTGTACTTTCCTGTCTCTGTATCACCTCCCCTCGCTGAAAAGATTTTCTGCTAGGCTGGATATCTGTGTGTACAGGCACAAATTTCATATGAATTTATCCATCTGTGTTCCATAGCCACTTAAAAAAAAAAAAGCACCTGAAAGAAACTCCTTGAAAGTTTGAAGATTTCTATTTTCACTTTTTTGTTTTGCTTGAAGCCTGTGGAGAGTTTACTCATCTCAATGTGTTCTGTGAAATATTTGTCCAGCGCCATTCCAGACAGGAAAAATCCTGTTTATCTCGCGATTCTTTATTTGTGAAACATCATCCACTGCTTCTAACGTAACAGACACTGCAGGAGATGTTGCCAGGACCTGAGCTCTCTTGCAGAGACAATCTCACTGGCGTGTTTGACTCGCTGCTTCTACAAGACACGGCCACCTCCCCGACCTGAGCTGCTGCCGGGACCCTGTGCAGCTCTGCTCGTGCCTCCATGGAATAAATCCACAATGGTGATTATTCCATGCTAAAGGCACCTGTCCTAATGAATAACACTTCCTGTGTTATTTCCAGATATTGGAGTGAGCTACTCAGGCTTGAAAGACAGGTAGAAAAATTAATAATTGGTGCACGCATGCTCCTTAGATGGCACGGGGGCAAAACAGGGAAAGAGGAATTCACTGCATGGAAAAGGGATTTGTGAGTATCTGGCCAGACAGGTGAGCAGTACCACAACTGCATTTTGGCTTAAATTTGGGTAACTGAATGCTGATTAGAATTTGACTTCAAATTTCTGAAAAGGACAGAGGTAGAGACTTACAAACTGATGAGTGCAGGAGTACATGTGTTATTTGGTAGCTGAAGGGAAACCGAACCAACAGTCCCCCCCCATCCTGATCCAATACAGCACCACCACCAGTTTCTGAATTATTGTTGATTTTAAACCCAGAAATTTTTCACCAGATGGGTTTGTGTATTTCTCAGCTTTTTAAGTTTGTACTGTTTATAAAAGAGCACTGGTGAATCCACACTAAATGACTTTGCCAGTCATTTCCATCAACAGATCCTTCTGAGCCAAGCAAACTGGTGGCTGGGGAGCTTTTGCTACTTTTTTGCCAAAGAGTGCTGGATTGATTTGTTTAATTCTGTAACACAAACACATGTAATAACAAACAATGTCAAAGTAACACACATTTCAATGGCCTCAGGAAACTTCAAAATATGACGTTTCTGTGTTTGAAGTTGAAACAAGTAAGCAATGCTGTTGTCTTCTTAATTTGTTGATTTTGGTTTTCCTCCAGACCTGCAAAGACCAATCCAGTGACACGGAGAAAAACAGAATTCATTTGTTCAGCACCTTATCCAGCCAACTCTGTTCTACACAAAGATAAATCTGTTAATGCTAGAGCACATTGAAGAGGCTTCTCTATTGTACTTATCTGCTGTGTCACTAAAAGTTATCTGCATGGAGACTAATAACACCCTTGAATGAAATTCAAATGGACGTTAAGCACACATCTAATGTAGTCTTATATCCAGTATATGTACGTTTCAATTTTTTTAATTCAAAGTGACTGATTGCTGATGAAATTGAGTTAGCTAGGAGGTTTGCAGGGGTAATATCAGCCACTCTCTAAATTATACCATTAAAGACAAAGGCAGAAGTATAGAACAGACCAGGAAAAAAAAATTCAACAATTCCCCACTTTCCCAATACATCAAAGCTGCTGTTTCAGAGGTGAGGGGACAGGAGTTTGCCTGCTGTCCATTTCTAAGCAAGACCCAACTACCACTTCATTCACACAGAGCTCTTGGTTACTGCTTCTCCTCACCACCAGAGCTGGCTTGCCCATCTTGTCTCTCCAGCTCAAGTACTTCAAAACCAAAAAGCATCTGCTTTCTAGTTTGGCTAGTTTGGACACAACAGAGTAGGATGAAACTGTTATGTTTCTTTTTCAACACTGTTTATAACAATAGAACCTTTCTTAATTGCTTCCATTCTCAGCATTTATTATAACCAGAGACCAGTACCTGCAATCTTCTGAGCACCTCTAGCTACTTCTTTTCATAAAAATGTGATACCATTGATATAACACAAAAACTACTGATCCCCTCTACTTTAGGAAACGCTGCTTCACTCCTGACCCCACCTCCCAGCTCTGGTCTTCCACCACTTACTCTGAAAGTTCAAATGTCACTTGATTGCCACTCTCCCTGAGCAGATCTCTGCCAAAGTTGCATTCCTGCAGGTATTGCTGCAGAAGAAAATTTCAGAGCTACTTGCTGCATACGACTGATTTTCTGTTACAATTTAGATCCACTCAAATCAACGAAGTTTCTCCAATTTACATGGCTGAGAATTCGGCAAGTTCCCTTCAGAAACCAACTCTCCCTGTGAGAGCAGAACAACTGGGCAGCCACTGCTTTTGAACCTCATACAGCTGTGTTCTGTACTGCCACAAAAACTCCAAACATTAACACTGCTATACAATTTCTATTTATTTCTTTGTTATTATTGTCTTGGGCCTCGGAATGAGCATTTCTAAAGGTCCTGTTGTGAAGAACATAACACACCAAGAGTAGCAATTGTGCTACTGTAGTCTATGAGCAGATTGACTTGCTTTTCTTCTTCCTTCTCAGTCCTTTTTTTATGTTCTTGATTTACTGAAAAACTGTTCAAGGGAGAAAAAAAACAAGCATCTCCCCCAAAATCCCAAACTGTGGGGATGTTTGCTTTTTTTGGCAGCACTAATATTTATCCTGTACTTAATAGGAATTCTCCCCTGTGCTAAGAATGTCAGTTTTACAGCTCAAAGAGCTAAACATGAAGTATTTTATCAGTATTCTGCTTTTCTCCCCTCTCTATGCAACTCCAGAGCAGTTAGGAAAAAGACAATATTAAAACAAAAATCACCGTCTTTGAGTGTCTGTGAAAATTTATGTACTAAAAAGCAGCCGTAAAATTTTTAATGTTTAAATTAATGGTTTATGTTTACAATAAAAACTCTCCAGCCATGAAGGGCTTTTAAAAGCTACATGCTAAATACAAGCAAAACCAAAGCAAACAATAAGGCTCCCATGAAGGCCAGCTTCAACACACAAAATGGCAAATAAGACTTTTGTGTAGACTTCCTAAGTTTTCATGTCTTGCTCTACAGAAAAAAACCCAAACAAAACAAAACAAACAAAAAAAAACCCAAACAAAAAAAAAAAAAAACCTTAGCAATGTCAAAGCCACAAAAAAGAGCTGGTTAGAATGTGAAGGCAAAAAACCTTGTAATTCCTTAATAATGGGTTTTTCTGCAATTCTGAATGTATTTGTGATGGTCTGGTTTACTTTTTTATTTGAATTGTGTTATAAATAAACCAGCTTCTCTCCTCTCCTTTTTCTGCCAGTTGTAAGTACTCTCTCCTCCAATAAAGGTTGAAACAAATGAATAGGTTTAAAAGAGACCATTATGCACTTGCTGGTGCAGAGTGAGGAGATGAAGTGTTGCAAAATCATAGTCCTCCTAAAATCAATAGGAATTCTTGTTATTGGATTCAATGGGACTATAATTAGGTTCTAAACTCACACGCTTTCTCAACAATGTGGATTTCTTTACTCCTTTCATTCCTGCTTCCCTCTCAGAAATGGAGAAGTCTCACTGTTTCAGAGTGCTCTCAGTCTGAACAGCCTTTTAGAGATTTCTGCCCTCAAACACTTGTGGCGCAGCCTGGGGAAGGCAAACTCTGAGCACGAGTAACCTCAACCACCTATACTGAAATTCAGCTATAAGGTAACACCAGAGACAGCAAAGCCCATAGCCCAGCAGACATTTAAAGCCTTGATATCCTACATTCCCTGTCCACCCTCCCACTCCCGGGAGTTGCTTCCTCAGTGACCCAGTCAGAGCAGCCCCACACGTGGAATCGTCACCACCACCTCTTCTGTTCAGTTTTGTTTTGCAGGTCCCGCTGCAGGGAGACTGACTAAACCCAAATATATTTAGGCTGAATCAGAGATAAATCTCTCCCACAACTTGAAATTATTTTCAAAACCCCTGTCAAAGTAATTACAAGAGGACAACATAAAAATATATGAAGCCACCTCATCCCCCAAAGTCTGAGCATTAAGAGTTATCTTTTTTCAGTTTTTTCTTCCATACACAGATCCTATGCAAATAGTTTTAACTCTTATCCACAGTGCTACCTTCATAAATTAACTTGTCAGCCTTTACTCTGTTTCAAAAGAAGGGATGCAAGAGCAGTTCACTGAACTGTTTCTTGGTTAGAGGCTGTTAAACTACTGCACAACATTTAAAATGGTGAGTATCCTTTTTTATACTTCTCTGGAAACATAAAAAAAAAAAACAAAACACCAGAACCAACCAAAACAATATATTCTTAATTTTCTTTCTTGTTTGTTTGCAGTAGAAGATTTTTCTCATGTCAACTATATTTTAAAATACACATAACTCAAAAGAGTCAGAGAGTATAAACAATAACGTACAAGCTTCAATGTTCACTTGGGTAAGTGAATTAAAATTTACTATAGGTGACAGCAGTGGTTGCACCTTCCTATACTTTAAGTCAGTTATTCCACTAAACACAACCAAAGGTGACCTTAGAAAAGGTCAATCTTGACTGGTTAGTACCTTGCGAGAATAATAGGCACAGCTGTTTGTGGAAAGCATGCACACAGCTTCTGTGTTCAAGTCTTTCCAATTCTTGTCAATGCTGTAAAACTCAGGAGCTGAATGATTCTGAAGACAGCACTTCCCATTCTGATAAAAGTTACCAGAACTTAAAGCACTGCAACCTGAAGTTCTTAAGGTTCCTCTCTTCAGTGACAAGGGCAAACTTTTAATAATGTGTGTGTGTGCTTATAAAATGGATAAATGCACACACAGACAGGTAAACATTGGAATAAGTTTCTGCAGAGAACGTATCGAATTATTACTGTAAAGATCTTGAAAGAGAGTTTCTGAGAACTCCTTCTAGACAAACCACACAGAAATTTTGCCCCAATCCATCCATGGGGAAATGGGTCTGGAGAATATCCAGGTCTAACTATGTTTTTTCTTGAAAAGATCTCATACCTGTTTAGAAAGTGAGGCAACACTACTGCAGTGAACATATTTAAGAACATGTATTTAGATTACTTCCCAGATGATCCTTGCATATTTATGACAATCCTCTCAACATTTGCATAACTAGATTTTTTTGAGACCTTCTGTGCTCAGCTCTTCCTTAAGCCTTTGTGTATCCATAATTAATTTGTCCATAATCATGATTAATCAGTTTTTAAACATGCCACATACATAAACTGCTCTTCTGCAGATGAGATGTTCCTGCTGCAGAATATCTGCTGAAAACAGGTGAGGACTTAAGACATTTTATTAGTTTTATTAGTTCATATTAGGGCTGTGACAAGCAAGCCAATTACGTTAGACATGAAGATGAAGATATCTTGGTTTTTAAAGCAAATCACGGGGAAAAAAAAATTTTAGGTTTTATTTAGTTTTCCCCAAATTTGGAAGCCTTCAAGCAAGTTTCTTCTACAAGTTTGCAACTTGTACTGAATACAGTTTGACAGAAACAAGATCTGTGGGCTGATAGCAGCAGGCAAGAGAAACACAGTGTGCATTCCCAAACAGCCACATTCCTGGTGATGAAAGATCAGCAGCCCTTTAGACCCAGTGAATGAGGGTACAAAGCTAGGGCTGGCAAAAAAACATAAGAAGCAGTGACATTTTAAAAGAAACCATCCCTGTATGGCCTTGCCCATGGCCATAACTCTAGAAAAGAGCTTCTTTTCTAACGCGCCCTCCAGGATTAAAAAAGGCATAGATATCATGCTATATATTAAAATTAGTATTTCTTGGCCTTGAATAGTTTCAGATCAGGCTCCTCGTGTCCTGGACATGATTCAAATAAGCAACTTCTCCACTGGGTAATTTAGCCAGCTCATGTGCCTGGTAGCTAAGATTTACTACCTCATCATTTTAGTTAAAATTTACAAAATTAAGACTTGGACAGGGAGGGAACATCAAGAGCAGTTGCAGCACCACTATAGTATGATGGAGATGTGAAACAAATTTGAATAGAGTAATTCTTAACTACTATTTATCTGCAGATTAAAAGCAAATAGACCCAATTAAACCCCAGGGAACAGAATAAGACTACCTGCATTTTCTGAAGCCTCCCTACAGCAATGACTTCAGAGTACAAATAGGATACCTTTAGGTACTAAAGAAGAATTTGTCAAGAATGCTACCTGAAAAGCCTGGAAACAGTTAAAAATTTATCATCTATATTTAGAATTATCATTAACAACACAAATCTAATCACACACGTGGCTTTTAACACAAAGTTCTTTCAAATAGAGTTCAATATTGCTGTCTCCCACTATAAATAAGAAAAAAAGATATTTGTGGAGAGGAACTGATTGTTTAATTCACCAGCATACTGGCAGCAAACCTGAGGAAAAAAGTACAATTATCCTATTCTTAAGAGTTAGGAAGGAAGCACAGAGTAGTCCAACTTTGGAACTGTTTGCCAATATCCCCAGTAACGTTCTGTACAGATCCTAAGGGTTCCCAAATGTAAGGAAGACCTACATGGCATTTCATTTTCATCCCTCCACTTTTTGTTCCCAAGATGCACCAACAAGGAGCCCTTGGCAATGCTACTGTGCTCCCTGGTGTTTCTGACTGTCGGAGCAGAGGGTATTTTGATTGCAGTTTGGATTGCACCCTGGAAACAAAAAGAAGTGGCCTCAGCTGGAACAATACATAGGAAATGTGAAAGAAAATTCCATAGAATCTGTCAAATTTTCATTCTACAGGCACATTTTAAATTCTCATTTTTACCTAAGCCACCTAGATACAACCCAGATCCCACTGCTGGAGAAAGCCTGCATTGTGTTCCCCTCAATATGCAAAGAATTGCTGGAGTTCCTCTCTCTCTGTGCCTCTATCTAAGGTATTTGAGTTGGCCCTAGGAGAGGGACATTTTGCCCTTATGCTGTTCCCTGCTTTAATCTGTTATCCTGGAGAACAGGAGGGCACCAGATCACTGTGCCAGTTACCCTCCCAAATCTCTAATTAATGTTGACAGTAAAATATTAGCTGCAGCATTAACTACCCGATAAGAGAGAGCACTCCTGAGGCTTGCACAGCCCAATCAAGTGGGTTTCATTAAAAAGCGACTCGTTACCAATAATACCAGACAATTGCAACATTTTCTTAAATTAGCACTAAAATAGAGATGACTCACTTATCTTTCTACTGCTATAGATAGTGATTTGTCTCTCTTGCCTCCACTTCGTTCCCTCCCACCATCTTTCAGTCAGATATAAAACTTTCTTTTTCAGTACTGGGAGGAGAGAGGAGAAAGAAACAACACCAAAATCCCAACAACTCTGTATTTAGGGTAAGCCACTATGCAACATCACAGCTTATGAGCTCCAAATATAGCTTTACTCATCAGCTCCTCCGAGGAGTAGCAGGGCCTACAGTTTGTTCTGTTCTGGAGACACACCAAAATTTGTACTTGTGAGAGAGAAACCCTGTGGCCAAAACCACAGTTAACACTTGGTTCTTGCCATAACTGCCATAGAATTGGTTTTATTTCAGTCCCCTGCAAGTGCAGTGCACAGTGTCAGTCTATTCACAGCACTATGTACGTTAATAATCCCACAACAACTCCACAAAGACAGTGGAATTGTTTCGGGGTAATAGGGAAGAACACTGTTTTGCAGCAATGCAGTGTTAAAAAGCAAAGCACCTCCTTGCTCTGAGAATGTTTTTGCCATAAAATTCATGGGTTTAGCTTGCAATATCCTGGTAAAACACATGCATCATGATAATAATAACACAAACACATGAGCCTCCCAAGGCCAGAGTAACCCAAGTCCCAGACTCGCATCCTCATGGCAAACCTCAGGCAGGCTCACAGAAGCAAAATGTTTCCCAGGACACTCTACTACCAAAACTTCCAAGTTTTTGCTCTTTTCTCCATGACTTGCCAGTCTTCTCACCCATGGTTATGTCTGTTTGCTGGCATTAGAGATACAATTGTACTTAAATAAAGCAAGTACAGCATCTTCATCTAAATGTTAAGGAAATATTTATCAGCACAAAGGCAGTCTCAATCCACACAGTGTTTACAATGGTTTTTATCTTCAGGCTGCATTAGGATTTGCTGTGAAATGGTATTTGCAATGACTTGTGAATCACTGCCAAATGTGGTTGCACCAACCATATTGCAAAGCTTTGCACAGCAGTAATCGGGGGTAGGTCTGACACTGGGAGCAATTGTTACAGAGAGCAGTAAAAAAAGATGGTCTGTTCTTTTCTCACTTAATCCCTTCTGTTGAAGCACTCTTAAAATTCAGAATAAAATATGAACTAAGATAACAGATGCCCTTAATGAGGCCCTCTGTTACTCTACTCAAGTATCTCTGAAAAAATAAAATATACAGATGCTGTTTCAGCAACTAAGAAAACAGAATTACAGGGAGCAGAAAGTTTGTGATTCTTTGGGGCAGAGGGTTATCATGACACAGGAAGGAATAGTTGGTGAGCTTGGAGGCACTGATACAAGTTGCAGAATATCATCTGCCTTCACTTCTCAGCATACTTCTCTTGATACCAAACCCCACTCCCCTCCTTAAAACTGTAGGTAAATAAATAAACAACTGTAACTCAATAGATTAAAAACAAGCAAAGGCAGTTTCCACCTTGCGAGAAAACCTGCAAAGTGATTTTAATGCAGAAAATTGCTGCTCCTTGTTTAAGGGGAACATCCTCACTCCATCTGATAACTACACTCAGCTCATCCTCAAATGTATAAACGCAGAATCCTGGATCTGATAAAAAAGTGCAAAATCGATCTCATACACTTTTAATTCTACAAACCGAAACAAACAAATAAATCACTCTAAAGACTCTAAAAGATCAGCCCACAACCTATTAAAGTCCTTTTAGGCTCAAAAATCTTCATATTTGACAGCATTTTGGCAGCTGTGTATGATGCACAGAACATTTACAGCAACTGTCACTTCTGATACACAACTACAAAGTAGTGTTTCTGATTATCCCAGTATAAATGGCATTTGAACATGCTGAATACTACCTGAGCACTAGTAACCTGCAGCTCAATTTTTTTTTCATGAGATTATGCATAAATGCAATGGTGATAAGCCAAACTTTGCAAAGTACAAAATCTTTCATTTGTCAGCAAACATTATTTGGCATTTGCTTATTGCTCTAGGAAAAAAAAAGATTCATCAATGAGGAGTCTTAATGTAAGAAATAAAGCTTTATACCCAATATTTCCTGAGAACAGAATATTAAATCTAAACTTGTTTTATGGATCTTCTTTAAAGTAGATGTTTATTGTCCTCAAAAGGAATTAATTGCTGCACTGAAGAGAAAACCATTAAAAACTAGCAACTGAAGAAACTTTATACACTAATTCCTGACTAATTAAAATGCACTGATTTCTGGTAGAGCACCACCTTTTAATATCATTAAGCTACTCTGTGCATTTTTATATGGTCAGATCTCATTTTGATTCAAGGTCCAATCTGAAATACCCTCAGTTGCCTCTCTTTACAGCTTGTTATTCATAAATATTGCATATGTTCCTATATTCCTTTAAAACAAGAGATGACAGACTAGTCAGAGGCTCAGAACTGGTTGCTAGGGATTTGCAGATAACAATAAAATGCAAAGACTCATTTTAAAATTCAGTACAGAATGCAATGATTTTAAGTTCAAAATTGCCACCAACAATTATCACTTATTTAAATAAAACAAAAGAGGAGAGTCTCAAAAGAAATGTGTGCATGTCACTCCTACCTTGACAAAAGAAACAGATTTTTAATCTTCTTACATCACATATCACAGAAGGTCTCTAGTCACTTCAGTATAGTAGGAGAGAAAAGGGGGAAGTTATACCTTTTCAGGCACTAACAATTTAAAATTAAGACAAGAACAAATATTGTTAGCAAAAGCAAAAGACGGTGAGAAAAGCACCTCGGCTTGTGGAATAACAATACTGTTAAATAGAAATGGTTGTTTTCTGAACACAGTCATTTTATAAAATGTACAGTAAAGCTTTTATATGTAAATTACCCAAACTCAGAAACCTTTCACTTCAAATTGAATTGAGAATAGCTTGAAGAAGAACACTTTAGTGAAAACGTGCTTAAAATGAACAAAATCAAGAACAACTAAGGCACACACACACTGGGAAAAAAAGAATCCCTGTAAATAAATATTTGATTGATGTACTGCTAACAAAAAAAGGATAAAAAACTGGCTTCGAATATATTTAGATAGCCTCTTAATACATGCACTTACTTTTCCTTTTTCATTGAAACTGATTATATTTGTTAAACTGTGTATTGCCACCAAATACATAACTGTGTTACATGAATGATTAAAACCACTACAATAGAACTTCATTAAGAAATAATCCCATTATCACATTTAAAAGCCCCCTTTGCTAACGTACTACAACAAGTTTCCCTCAGCTTTTGAACTAAAATTCATATGATTTCATCACTGTAATTTTCACTTGCCAACATCCCTTAAAACAATCCAATCATATCTGATGGTCAGACCTGAACAGCTGTTCTCTACCAAACCATCATGATGGATACTCCAGGAAGGGGCTGTAGGCTGGAAACTATGTTTACAAAGTTCCCTTGGATTTTAAAAGAAGTCATATACAAAGCAATTGCCACATCTGCTGTTTTTAACAGTCTGAAAATGTATTTATCTTCAGGTTTTGATATCCTGCCTGGAAATGCCAATTGACACAGACCACGTTAGTGGAATGCCAGCCCCGTATTTTTATTTCTGGTATAACTTCCTGGTAATTTAACTACTTTAACAAAACTAGCTGTAATCCATATGTTTCTACTTGATTCTCTATGACTGTGTTTCACTCAACTGCTGTTATCAGGGCCATGTACCAACAATAATGTCTTGTGGCACTTCACTGACTGGTTGATAAAGGGCGTGAGGTGGTACATTGAGGTACCTGACTATGGGTAAATAAGGGCTAACTCTCGTCCCATAGTAGTGAAGGAATAATCTCTTTGTAAGGCTGAGCCCTTAGTAAAATCATTTTGAATTTGCTTATTCATTGTATGCTTCCTCCTGGATGAATATGGAAATCTGATGCTTGTAGTTTAATTCTCCCTTTGGATTTGAACATACAACTACTGTAAGAGCCAGGGACATATTTGTCCTACAGCAAAACTTGGGTCCTTAATTTATGAGTTTGTGAGGACAGCAGGTAAATTTAAATAGTAACCAATAAAAGAGACTGATCCTGCTGGACTTTGTAAACTGAATAGTGATCTTCCTCACATCATCTTAGAATAAGGCTTGCAAAACTAATTCTAATTCAAAAGATTAAGACAACAGACATTAAAATTAAATTTGGGGCCAAGAAAACTGTAAGTGCAATGTACAGTTCCCTTAGTGTGAGACCTCCTCACCTGCATTGGCAACAAAGATTGACAATAATGAAAAGCCCAAACCAAAAAACAACCTGATGATGATATTCCCTCTGTTATCAAAGAAAAGTATCACCTGGGGTGAGCGAACGAGTGGCATTTCCAAAGATTGTATTATTACAATTATAAGCCAGAAGCTAAAATGTTATTATATCCCTGGCTAACTGATATTTCAGCTATTAATGCTGAACTCCATCTAACTTGTCTGAACACTTTTGCACTGTTTCTCCCTCTCTATTGCTGAATGTGGGTACAATACCATGAAGGAGACTTAGGTATATTGCAAAGGTTATATTTTAAGATGATATGGGATGGTTGCATTTGACTTTTTAAATCTTTCTCACTCTGCTTCAGCAAAGGAATCAGAAATCCATGTAGCTTTGCCACAATGTATCTTCTGGTGAAAGCAGACGGATATTTTTAGCACGAAAAACGACTTATGAATTTTTGAACATTTATTAAAAGCAACACTGCTTAACGTTTCAGGAAACATAACCCACCAGAAACCCATTTGTGTTTATATCTAAAAAAATAATATTTTCCCCCTCGAGTAAAATGATATATCTAATGACAGCAGACTTAAATGCTAAAAGCACTTTCAATACTTGCAATCATTCTTATACGTGGCTGTACGTATTTCGCTTGTGTGTATAACAGGCAAACGTGCAGTCCAACTTGCTAATAAAAAAACTCTGAGTTAACACTTAGCTCGATTTTTTAAGACAATATTGTCAAAATCTCCCTACCAACATCATTATAAATAACTCTTCCCAAGGCACGCACAGCTGGACTGTGGCTGTGGACTTCCTTAGGGAAAGACAAGAAAGCAAAGAACTCCATTTCTATGCAGGTATCTTTTGCTCAACACGGGCATTTACAAACAGGAATGAGGCCTTACTGTTGATCTTTTCCAGTGACAAAGGCAAAACCTTTTAGACAGAAGTGATTCTGAGAAAGGAAAATTCTTGCAATTCACAGGTTCCAAGTTCCCTTATGGCACCTCCAGCCAGGAGCTGTGTTTCCCTTTAATGATGGTTGACACCATGGAGGAAGGAACAGACCTGGATTCTTCAGTTCCTCCTGATCAAATGCCATATTTCTTTATTTTATTGCCTAAAAGAAAGAGCCTTCTGTTTTACCTTCTTTATACACAACTTTCTCAGGCTTGCCCTGGGAAAAAGCCTGTTGGAGTTGTGTAAATGTTCACAATACAGATATTGCACATAATTTGTTGTGACGTTCAGGAGAAATAAGGCGAAAGCAAGGAAGGATGCTAACAACAAAATTAGGAAGCAGAGACAATTGCAACTAAAATTAAAGAATTGTACCTAGGAATAGAGTGACATAAATGAAGAATTGTACCTAGGAATAGAGTGACATAAATGAAGAAACACTGACTAATGAAACTTCTCTTTCCTCTCTTTCTCACACTAACTTGGCACATCTTACCTATAGTTTTTGCTCCGCATCTTATTATAGTTAGTGCTACTGCTGAAGAATTTAGGAGGCTAAACCATGAATAAGGGACCCAATGTGCTACCAGCTTGACAAACACTGACAAAAAATGGTAAGTGCTCCGGGACATTCCTAAATGCTGTTGTGACCAGTGTATTTTCTGTTCTTCCTATGATGTGAATATACAGAGATTTAAAACACAAGTATTTATAGAAGTTATAGTACCCCTGTAACTTTCTCCATCAGAAACAGATTAGATAACAAATACAAAGGTTGCAAAAAGTGTGTTAATTCAGTCTCTGTTTACAAACGATAACTCCGATAAACACAAGAAGACAGAAGCATTTAGGACACCTAAGCAGAAAAAAAAAAATAAGCCCTTTTCCCCCCTGAAAATAAACCGAAACGTCATAAAAATGTGACCAAATCACTAGAACAGCAGCACCACAGGGATTAAAAGACCCCCAAAAAGGGGCAACGCCGCCTTTCACCTGTGACAGAGCCCCAGGGGCTCAGCGCCCGCCCGCCCGCACACAACAGTGACGAGCCAGTTGTTGTAATGAAGAGCAGAGGTATACAGCCTTTATCAGATGAGAGGGGATTTGTCAGAGATTAATAGAATTCCATTGTAATATCCATATCTCACAAAGGCATACTCTGACAGGGTCCAATTACTTTCAACAAGCTGGGCCTGCTACATGGACCCTCTGAACCGGAATGGCCCTCCAATCTGTATGCTTTCATTCAGACAGATAACACCAACGTGTTTCTCTCTGTGATCACTGCCTAACTTAAATGAGTTAATCTCGTTTTCCAGATGAATTGTTATTTTGTCTCCCGCAGGCTGTGATTACCGGATAAAAGTATTGTGTTAACAGGAGGGCCAGGGTCTTTTCAGCAGTGGATTCCACATTCAGATAACCAGCCAGAGAGGCTTTCGCCTGCTTGCTTGCTTTTTTTTTTTTTTTTTTTGGCCCTTTTTTTTTTTTCCCTAATGTGAAGTAAGAGAGTGGCACTAACAGGAGAAAACTGTGAAATGACACAGAGATAAACCTTCCCAAATAATTACGTAACTTCGTCAGAGGTCAAAGGGGCAGTTTATCTTCATATTTCAAAAGAGCTTCCCGGTGAACCAATCTCATTTACAGCCTACCTCTACATATTTTAAGATGTTATTTGCCTTTCAGTTCATGCTTGCCCTTTCTTTCTCTAATGGCCTTTGTTTCTTAAGCCATTATAATGTGCTTGAGAAGTTCACAAGAGAGGCTATCAGAATATAAATATTTGGAAGCACTGAAACCTATCTGGGCAACATCAGAAAACAGGAAGGAGAAAAAACAAGCCCATGATTTCACAAACAGTTCTCTTCAACTGGTGAAGCAAGAGCCATATGGTGAGAGCTGTAGTCTACAGCACATTTTTCAAAGATTAAGTATTTTCTCAATGACAGCAGTGAGATTCTTCATTTCCTTTTCTTGACAAGATGTTAAAAAGAAAAAGCCTCACTTAAAATGTTAATTCTTAAAAAGTACACCTGGGGGGGAGCTTAACGTAGGAGAAGTATAAGTATGATTATCCAGTTGTGCCTTGACCACCAGGACAATCCCTTCATGGCCAAGAATGACACATTGACCCCATTCAGGCCAATTCAAACTCACGAACAGCAGCAGAACTGCACCGACTTGTGTCAAGTCTGTGTGACTCGTGCATTTTCATCCATACAGAAAAACCCCATGAAACTATGTGTTATTTTAGTATCTAGTGCTAAAAGGTAAACAAAACTTGATCTCTGAATGCAGTAGATTTCTCCAGTGGCTCTCCCAGCACGTAGATCCGAGTTACTCCTGAGGTGGGTCATGTCAACAAATCGGAAACGAGACGCAACGTCTGATCGCTGGCGATGTAACAAACGCTGCCCATGAAGTGCGGTCGATAAGCTTATGAAAGCTTCCTGACAGAAAGCCACAACCTTTGACTGCAAAAAGCCAATGTCTTCAACAGAGTATGAATGAATCCTGGTGCATGATGTGCACCTGAAGCACACGGTGGTTGGATCTCCCCCCTGTGGCCCGGGTCTGTAGCAGAGCAGACCCTTCAAGTTCTGGGCCCCCAGTTTTGGAGAGCTGAGGGCCCAGCAAAAAACATCACAGCTTCCTTTATGCTCCTGTGCCCACATCTCCTTCTGCAGGAGAGGAGAGGCTGCAACTGAAGTGCAAAGCAAACCCGAGGAATATCAGTCTCTACATAAATATTTGGGCTCCATCTTTCTTATACAAAGAATAACTGACACCAGCAGATATGAAAATCATTCACAGGCAGCCAGGTAAATTAATGAAAAGATAACCCATTTTGGAGTTTCTATATTACAGAGTTTAAATATTTCTGTGTCTCATAATGAAGTGAAAAGCCTGTGCAGCTGGAACTGCAGCCATCATATCACTGACCTCCATTTCAATCAAGCTGGCAGTATTCTCATTTCTGGACAGAGGCAGTAAGTTCAAGCTCTATGCTGGAAACTAAGCTCATAATCGGTCATTTGAAGGTCCCTGGTATTTTTCAAAGTGGCTAGATGATAACCTAATGGTTCACATTCTCTTGTGAAAACAAGCTTTAAGATTATGCATTTTTATACAACAGAATGCAAAATGTCCATACAGTGTAAGCAAGCAGTCAACCACCTACTAAGGGTGTAAAAACGATGTTACAGTTAAAACATGCCTTGGCTCAAGAAGGTGAGCAGAAAAGATGGTTTTTACACAGTAGGAGTTTTCCTCAGGTGTATAAGGAATCACACAGCTTGCTGGGCTACAAAAAGCATATTCCAGTCTTCTTCTCCACCCGGCCCTGCATTTTATACTGCTTAGCAGGAGACAAGTGATGCAGCTAGGAGAGTGTGAAGGGCTCCTATGCATCATCATAAACAAGATAAGTAGAATTATTTCCTAAATTACAAACATCTACAGCTATAACAAATCACTGAGGGGAGCAGGGGACACTGTGGGCACACTGTGGGCACAATGATGTGAGCTTTTAGCAGCTCCTGTCAATGCTGCTGCTGTAGGAGCAGGAGGCTGGTGTGACTTTGCCTCGTCTTTGTCTGAAGAAAGAAGGAAAAGTATTTTTCTGTCCTTTTTACAAGTATTTTGATTGCATTGCTTCTCTTGACTTAGTCTAGGAAAGGGTAGGCCTCAGCAGAGACCTCAGAGGCCATAGGTTCCCTGAGGTATATCCTCAGTAGGAGGATTTTTTCTTCCTTTTTCTTGCTTAATTAACAGATCAGATGTGGGAAAAATTATGAATAAACATCAGGCAGTGCCACTCAGAGACTGGTCACTCAGACTAACCCGTGATGAGTCTATACACAGCCATACAAGGGATTAAGCTCCCAGCACAGCTGTAACCAGGACTGCTCACATCCTGGCTCCAGCTTTTTGTGCTGGACACAACCCTGACGTTCTGCTTGTTATACGGAAATTCCGAGTTACCGGTGAATAGTCCTATTTCAGATCTCAGTGGAAGAAAACACTGGTGCTCCTCACAATAACAGCCTTTTCTCAGACAAAGCCAACACTGGTGTAGCAGAAATGATGCTAGTAAGAAGTGATGTGAATTGGTAACAAAGCAGCTTGATCGGCGTGATGGAGACAGTCAGAGACAAATTAAATCTACAGACGCAAATTAATCTCTCATTCATTTTTCTTTACACCAGAGCTACGAAACACTTTGCAAAACTTGCACTGAAGGTAGCAGCTGGAAATTATACTGTTTCAAAAGCTGAAAACATTCTCTGAGGAGAAATTTGAAACCCATAAACTTTTCCTTCTCTTAATTTTTTTTTTTTTAAATAGTGCATCAAAGTGCATGGAGAGCAGATCTATGAATTGCTACATGGCTTTATTTTTTAAATTGCCAGTCTGTTTTATTCCATGGTCTTATAAACATAAAATGGATAAAATGGACAGCTTTCTTTTTTAGGCTAGCTTACATCTCTCCTTTTTTGAAAGCTTCCTAAACATGCAAGCACTCCATAAAAAAGTAACTGGTGCATGCAGAAGCAATGCAGTTCACAAATGAAGCAGTATAATGTCAATGGTTTGAAATTGTTCAGTCTCAGTTGTTTTCCAAGTCAATGCACTGGCAGTCTTGCCTGAATGCAACTAGTCAATAGAGAGAAAATAAATAGAGCATTTCCAGAATTCACCCATCAGCACTGAAAAGTGTCTGCTTACTATTACACAGTTTTAACATGTCATAATCGTTTTTCACAGTATAGAAACCCTCCTTATACCTTGGACAAAGAATGAATGACTATTTTAGCACCCTATACATATATTCTAATAGAAATTCCAAGCAAACTGTATTGACTATATTATTGTAAGTGGTGTTATTAAAGTAGAATCTGAAGCCTTTAGCCTATTTTTAATGCTACATTATGGACCAAAAAAAAATTCTAATTTTGATATCTAAAAGCAGAGACTTCTGTATCTGGATTTCTGAAGAGATTCATTTAACCTTTTTGTAAATATCTATACATTGAACCAGCTCCCTGTAATTTCAGGGAGAGTTGAGCACCACAATTTATGCACAGTATTATTCCCATGAAGAATCCTATTGACTATTAAGTTGGACAGGTTTTGCTCACATAGGTAAAAGCTTTAGTGCCACAGCTATATGACTCCAAACACCCATACATTAAGCAGCAGAGAGATACACGTGTCCCTTATCTTTCCATCTTTTATTTCTCCCCTGCTGTACAAGTGCCATGTCAAATAGCACCATTGGGCTGAATAGCACACAAAGAAAGGAAGGAAGCACACAGGACAGACACATTGCTACACTTTTGGGGAAAAAAAAAAGGTCATGCCTGCTTCTCCAAGCATCTTTATGCTAAATTGCATCTAAGGTGCTATGCTTACTTAGATAAGGTCCTTGCAATGGCACATAATTACAGAAAGGATCTGCCATAGTCTGAAAAATGAGAAGTATGTCTTTTCCAATCCCCTGCCTTGTTATCTGTCACCTGGATGAAAATCATGTGAAAAAAAAAATAAAGAGGGGGGGAAAAAAAAAATTCTCCTTCAGACCCAAGAACACACTAACGCCCACGGATATAAATGTTACAATAAAAGAGCAGGACGACTACTAGCAGAGCTTTTATAGCTTAACAGTATTTTGACAACAAATGTTCATATTTCATTTGAAATTTATGAAACCTTTGTGCCTGTAATCCCATGAGCAGCTACATGGTAAATGAAAGTAGCAGGCAGTCTAGATTAATAATATTTTGCTTCATACTGGAAGAGCATTCTAAGGAAAAGAAATCTTGCTTCATCTGCTCTCTTTTTTTTTTTTTTTTTCTACAGTCCCTGTATTGGAGCAGATTCAGAGCTCTACAACCTGCTTGCAAATATTCACAGATGTCTGATTAATTTATGAGAAACTGAAGGACCCATCACAAGGTATAAGCAAGCAATTTAGTAATAACAAGTAGACGTGTATGATACATGGCAAAATACCACAGCTCCTGGTGTTAGAGAGCTACCAGTGGTTTAAATCAAGTTCAGGGGGAATAACTGGAGTGAGCTCCTGTACTTCATATGCTAATAAAAAATCGGTATGAAAAAAATCCATTGCCCTATGAATCATAACCTTTGCTTTCACATTTTCACAGTTTAGACATACATGTATGCTAAAAGCTCAAGTGTGGCTTCTTGCACTTAAATGTCTAAGTGTCTTTTTCAACAGCTCTATTTATCTTCAAGCACATCCAACGAAAACTGTCGATGTTTTCTACGTTTTTTAGTCTCTTAGTGCAAGCTATCATGACAAATATAATGTGGGCCTAGAAAGTAGATATTTAGTTTTGTTAAAGTGCTTATGCATTTTCTGAGCTCTCAGGAGCTCTCACATACACAAGGTGTATTAGGTGGTAAGGTCACACTGATGTTTGCCTTTCAAAGAGCACGTCATTTTAGGAAAGATGATTTAGTGGCACATGGAAGAAAAGAAAAATCCCACCAAACTTACAGTCCTGTGTTTTCACTAATACAGTGCAATTAATATTTACCAGCAAACCCAGAATGTTAGAGATATATTGAGTTCTTTGCTCATAAATACACTATAGATTGTCAAATACATTAGCAACCAAAGGAAGCCTTCCATCAGCATCTGTGCTGAGTGGATTCAATAACAGTCTAACCAATTTACTATAAAACTTTTATAGAAGCATTATATACTTGCATCAGGTTCACAGTTTTATTAATTTACACAGATTTTATGGTTTCTTGGAGTTCTTACGTCTGAAAGAATGAACTGATACTCGAAGAAAGCTGAGTCTAGTGAGAAAATGATCTGCTTAAATACCATTCAGTCTCATAAAAGAGTAACTACACAGTAGTTATACCACCATCTACATTTCCATATTTATAAAAACTGATATAGGTATAATCGGTTAATAACGTCTGCTTCTTCTAATGCACAATAAAATAAGTTTTACTGATCAGCTTTGTGGTTTAACTGCTGATTTGGAGGGGAAAGGGAGATCTTGAAGGAGAGTAAGGTAAAAGAAGGTCTAGCAGATTTTTTCACTTTCCTCAAAAAAAAGGTCCAGCAAATAATTGTTCCTTTGAGTTCACTTTAAGGATGTTCCAGAGCAATAAATTAATGACAGGAGTCTTCTTCCTTTCCAAAATAAGACTAAAACATTTACATATTTTAACATCAATATATTTTATGAAGTGAGACTCAATCAGCAAACGGTTTTTTATCTGTGTCCTGCACTGGTAGTCAGCTAAGTCCAAGAACCAACTTAAAATTTCTAGACTAAGGTTTGGTCTGAAAATATTATATTGCTTATGGTACCAGAAACTATCCAATTCCTGAGCAGCTCTGCACCTACTCAGAGCCTAAAACCCAACTCCATCATTTGTACTTACATAATAACTCCATGACAGAACATCTCCTGTAGCTATTACCCCACAAATAAGCACAGCTGATGTAACAGTATAACAGAATAAAACACAAGAACAGGGTGGAATAAAAACCTGCTCTCAGTGGAGTGGATTGTTGCCTACGGGTAAAGCCAATGTGTTTGTTAAGAGGCAACAGCCTCACCCTCCCAGACCTGGGAGATATTGAGAATGTCCCTTCAGAGGCTGAGAAATGTGACAATATGAACATGTTCTCACATCCTGCATGACGTGGACAAACCCTGTCAAACACATTACTCATATTATGTGTGTGTGTGTGTGTATATATATATAGTGAATGGAAGTACAGGTATAGTACATATATAGTATATAGAAGTGTATATATACTATATATGCACACTACTTCTATGTATATATACACAAGTATATATATATATCCAGAAGATAGTGGGGTGTGTATATATATATAATATATATATATTTATATATATATAATATATATATAATATATATGCATATATTTATATATATATATGTATGTGTGTGTGTGCACTCACTCATGCTTTGGATAACGAAATGACATTTTTCATTGGAATTGATCTGGACCATCCCTGACTGAGCCATCAAACCCTCTTTGTGACCCTCAGCCAGGGGCTGCACTGCACCCCAGCATCAGGAGGAGTTTGTCAGCCTGACCAAGCACAGGGCAAAACACACCTTGAAGACAGAAGGAATCTCCTGTACAGGTTTAGTTTCGAGCTGAGTTAATAGGTTGAAGTGGGAAAGCTTGCTAGTGTTCCTGTACCTTCAATTAAAACAAAAAGTGCAAATAAAATTGTAATGCCAAGGAATTGAGTGTGCTTAACCTATGTCTGCTCTGAACCCTTTTTTCCAGCTGCTTGAACTTTGGTATTACCCCAATAAACAAACAAAACTTTTAGAGAGCAAAGAACGTTCAGTGGCTCCTGCAGCAGTTCCAGAAGAGCAACTCCAAGAAAGAAATTGTCAGGATTTTGAAGTATCTTTGTTCCAGGTACTTTTTTATCATTCTCACAATGTCATGCTTCTACTAAAAATTAGGTATACACAACTTCAGAAATAAAGCTACACTCAATTACAAAGCCAAATCCAAGGTATTTTGTTAGGTTAATTTTCACCATATTTTCTCCACATTCAAATTAGCAGAATCAAAATCAGAGCAGTATATTCAAAGGTGTATTTCCTAAATAAGATCATATGCTGTGCACATTGTATCTGCAAGCAGCAAGAGCTCTGTAATGTATGCTTTAAGGAGAGAAGGGCATGAGGAGATCTGATAAAATTCGGGATATCTAATGTCAGATATATAGAACAAAAGGAGAGTCTTCTCCAAGGTATGACACAGACAAGAGTGAACAAGTGAAGGAAGTCAATAAGAAGTTTTACAGTAATATCAAATAGATTCCTATTTCTGTAATGCATATGACTTCACTGGTGTGAATTCCCTATGTATTTCAAGACCACAGTTTTTAAAGGGTTTAGTTGGATATTCCCTCTCCCTCTCACCCTTGTGCTCTGAGCCACAGCTGACCTGGGATTGTACTACAGGCATTTCTTTTTTTAAATAAAATTCTGCTCTCATTTAACAATTATATGTATAAAAGAACAAGGAAGAGAGCTTTAATTATCAAATCATATAGTATGCTATATCACAAATCAAGACATAGTACTTTTATGCAGTTCTAAATTACTTTCCCCTATCACCCACAAAGACCACATAAACCAGGAGTGCTGATCCACAGATAACAGTTCCCCACCCAGAAGGCATTTATTGGAGAAGGCATTTATTGGATTGTCTCCCATCATCCAACCTCATAAAGGTGAAATATAAATTTCCTAATAAAATGCAGAAACAAAAATACAACTACAAACCCATAAAAATGATCCTACCTCTGAATACTTGTTCATTTAATTCCAGGTACATTAATTGTTTATAATACCTCAGCTGAATGAGGGTTTTAACATTATTTAAGAGAGTTGAAGGCTACAGTAGCTCGGATTTCGAATCTGATTTCTCTTTTGCAATTTTGAGCACAGCAACAAAACAGAAACCCAGAGGAAATGCAGAACCTTTCCTTTTTTCTTTAAAAAAAATCCAGTAAACTTTACAAATACATATATTTCACCTGTTCAGACTAAAGACTGTTTGCATTCCCTCAGCCAAGCACTGATAATGTTGAACAGAAACAATCTCTATGAAAATATCATTAATGCTGTCCATTCATCCCAACTAACACCTTCTAGTTGCCTTTAAGGCAGTAGCCCAGTTCTACAGCACATGAAAAAGAAGAAATAGTCCCCTGTTTTTGTGTTTTCCACTGAGAAGATGAAGACTGGTTTGGTTTTGGAGAGTAATTTAGTACTAGTGGCAGTTTGGCCTTCCCCCCATGTGTGTCTTTCCAACCATAGTGAAGGAAGTAAAAAGAAATGTATGCTGAATTTTTCTCATAAGTGAAGGAGGGGATTATAAATTACCCTGAAAGATCCCTTAACTTTAACATTATATCAGATTTTACTCTTTTACATCTGAGAACTGCCTTCTCTGCTCATTGGCAATATGTCCCAACATTTTATGTTTACTCAGCTACCATCCTTTGCTATTCAAGGTCTTCCCAAAAAATTAAGAACCTTAGTTTTAGGTAGTTTTTGATGGAAGTCTCCTTTATTGTCCATGTGTTTTGCAGTTTGAAACTTCAGTGGCTTCCTTCAAGAAATCAAATAAGAAATCAAAGACCAACAAGGAAAATAAAAACAGTCAGTTTAAATGATGTATCGACCAGGGAACCATAAGGTAAATTGAGATATATACACTTACGTTACAAGTAACTCATAGCAGTCACAACTTCTCTTCTCTCATATAGAATCAATATGTGGTTGTGCTTCTTCAAGAGGAGCCAAAGTAAAACATATCCTTTTGGAAAAGAGATCATCTCACACACAGTATCAACAACTGCAGAACAAAGTAGATATTAATAAAATATATATTATAGGTTTTTTCACCTTCAGTTAAATTGTGCCCTATTTTATAGTGCTGAAATTGAAAAATCTTAAAATAACAACAAATCCCCAGGCATCTACTAACAAGGGTACTATAGTGATTTAGAGGCCTCTAGTGATTTCTGGAGTGCTAGTTTGTGTACTGATGCTTCTGCACTGAAAACCTGCGGCCAATCATCCTCATATTATTTTGGTTTTGTTATGTGTGGTCGGGAGTATTGTTTTCTATTTGCATTAGCACTCCAAGAGCTCAGTCACGATCAGGTTTCATTGTTCAGCACAACAAAAACAGATGGAGGGAGCAGAACTGCAGCTCCTGCAAGCGGGGACTCCGGCCGCTCGCGTTCCCTGTTTCAGAAACCCAACCCCACTGTGACACCCGGGACTGTGGTACCTGGCAGGTACCAACGTGGATTAGCACAAGCTCTGTATGGGCACGGGCACCCAGAGTCCTACTTGCATGTAGGTGGTGAACACAGATATCAAGTTTTGACAGCAGATTTAGAGCTGGATTTTTGCTAATTTGTAGTTCAAGAATATTACACATTGGTTCAAACAAACGAAACCTTCGCAGGCTGAAGCATTCCAGATTTTTCCTGGTTTAGATCCTCTCGCCACACCCTTTGAAGACTACAAGTGTTTTCAAGTATTATCATAGAGCAAAGATACACGAAAAAATTCAGCTGTTGCCTTCATCATCCCAGCAGGCATGACAAACCTTCCCTATGTAACCTAAAAACACAGCAACGACACGCCAAAACTAATATGTAAAGGCACAAAAACTGACTAAATGCACCATTTAAAAACTACAACACAGATAGGCAGGGCTTCTCAAGAGATACCATTTTTTTTTGCAGCCAAAATTCCTCCCCTCCTACACCCTTCCCTATAGAGTTCTCAGCAGCAAAGTAATTTACTCTCGTTACTCCATCTACGACACTAAGAGCATTTTTTTCTTCCCAGTCATTTGGAGGGATGGGTAAATCAGACTAGGTTAAAAACAACAACAACAAAAAAGAAGAATTACAGTGCTGAATTTTTTTTGACATACACAGAACTAAACCTTTTAGCAGGAGAGATTAGTTCACCATCCCTCTGAGCCCTACATTTCTCAGGGAAGCTGCACGCCTGGAATTGCGGCTGGCACAGAGACGCCATCTACCCTCAGTGCACAAAAATTCTTGAAATAACCTGGTAGCTCATAAAAAAAGTCACAAAGAGGTCCAAACAGCAAAGGCCAGGAGATTTAAGACATGATTCCCTCGGTACACTTGATCCCAAACATTCCTGTTATTCCTGAAAAGTCCCCAAGGAAAGAAGATTACAGAAACTTTCCCGGTGGCTGGGAAAAGAAATAAAACTGCTGGCATTCCTTACAAAGCAACCTGATTCTCAAAGCAATTTTTAATAATCTTTCTAGGAATTCTTTCTAAAACCAGGTATTATTTTTCCTGTCTTACGAAAATAGGCACAAATTTGAAAGACGCTGATTTAAACCCATTTTTACAAGTTTGTACCCTGTTATTTTTCATCTTTATTTACTCTTTGGAAATTATGAATACGTGATTCAGTGTTTTCCCTATATTTAACTCATCCTCAAACAGATGATTTATGGTTTGTAGTTCAATACTATGAAAACATTTCAGTGTGGACTCATCACTAAAAAGAGCTCAACTCTTTTTTTTTTTCCCTTCACTTTACATCCTGCCTCAGGCTGAAGATCTGGGAAAAAAATCCGAGCACTGAAGCCTCTTACACTGTCGGACAGTTTCCTTATGGTGGTAGTAAATGCCCCAGAGCATGAGTCATTTATAACTTCTCCAGGAACAAACAAACAAAAGATATATACCAACATACTCTCGGAAGTTATCTTAACCTCACAAGGGGCGGTTAGTCAGGCAAAGTGATCTATATGACTTTTCCACCTATGATGCCTATGACAACCAGAAGAAAACAGAAAATATGACCAGTCATCACGAATTTTCCACCTGAACCATCCTTAAAAGCCAGAGCAGCAGATGGCAGGCAAACTGGGATGGGATTTTCCTTGCAGTGTTTTTTTTTAGCGGCGATTGAGTCAACAGCGGTTGTTTGGTTCCCCTTCCTCTCAGCTACAAAAAGAAACGTATCCTCTTGCAAACAGCTACATCTTTACTGGTTAAAGATGTGCACAGTGCAACAGCCAGGCTGGTAATAACCATCCTGTACTGTGAGTTCCCTGGGAAGCGCTGTGGAGATACTGGCACAAAAATCTGCACTGCATATTGCTGCAGCATAATTAATTAAGCCTGACAACACCCCTGTGAAATACAATAGGTCTAACCACTAAACCAAATCATCCTTATAAACATCCAAATGTCAGCAAGTGAATTTATGTCAGATTTACTATTCAATCACAAGGAAAAAAAAAAAATCATAGATAGCTTAAAAAAAAAAAAAAAGCTCTTTACATTAAGCAAAGCTCTCTCTTATATTTTTGAATAGTAATAAAGAAATCAAAGGTATGACAGCCTTTTACAGGGATAACACCTCAGAACACTAGTAGATAAATCTTTGAAGAGGGAAGAAGTATTATCAGGATTTCCAGTTGCAGAATCATAGAGTGTACTTGAGAATTCTCTGACATTATATGTAAAGTATCACACCTATTAATTCATATTGACAATCTAAATAATTAAAATAAACCAAATCTCATTAGTATCAAGATTTTGATAGTTGGATGTGTTAGGTGGTGAGGCAAATACACTTTTATAGACTATTAAGTCTTTAGGATCAGGTATCCCTTACAACACACACTGAGACAAACATAGACATATGTTCCAAAAGTAATTCCAGCTTGGTTCTTTATGACTTTAGCTTGAAGGATTTTATTTTCTGTATAATCTTTAAAGTGGAAGTGCAGTCACTAGCCGCTGGCTGCACTGTTTATCATAAAGTCAGCTCACTTAGTGCTGTCCAATTAAAATAAACTACAGCTGCAATGGATCACTATTTTTTTAACTATCTGAAAATATTCCTGCAAAGCCCAACCTCCAAAAATAAAACATAAATGAAAAGCAACAGTTCACTTGGCAACCATCTAGGAGAGGATGTTTTGACATTATTTTCATGTTATTAAATGCACATTTTCCACTTAAAAACAAGAAGCTCCTGTCACAAATTATTTATATTTTAAAATACTTTGTATGACATAAGAAAGGCATATAATGGCTTGCTGCTGTAACCTTTTAAAATAAAATATAAGAATACACACAATATACTTTTCCTTTGATACCTTAACCATTTTGCTGCTTATTGTAACAGACATTTCAGTGCTAGCCAATGTAATACAGCAGCATTAAATAAAATGTCCAAACTCCACCTGAATTCCGTATGTAAAATACGTTCACTTCATTTTAAATTATTTTACTTTTACTGCTCTCTTCTAGTTTGTGCCTGGAAAAATGACAGATTATAAAACTCATCTTTTAACCAAGTAGGGTTTCAAAATTATTTATTTACATAAATTTGGGAAAAAAATCAGGGTCTCATGACATGTCTGCGTGCTTCACTTCAAGCGTGATGAAAGAGCAGAAAATAAAATACAAACTTTTTTCCTTTGGTACTGACTTTGTTCCAGTCCTTCCAGACATCGCACTTCTAAACTCAGGCTGCCACCAACAGACAGCACACAGACAAGGGAAGGTGATGCTCATCTGCAATGCACAATGTGAGGCAGCAGGAAGGCCCCTTCACTGAACAGCATCTAATGAATGCACACAGAATAAACCCAATGTGAGCATTATACGCCGGGCAAAGTTCCTGCTGAGATTTCTGGGTGGACAGCGCTACAAAAATCACACAAACGTCTTGAAATACCTGTAGCAAGAAGATTTTACCGTGGCTGGAGAGGCACAAATTTTCTTCCAGATAATTTCTAAAACTTGTGTTGTATTTAGATAAAGAACAACGCTGCACCTTTAAGAAAATGTTATTTTTCCTGAGGCCCTATCAAGGTAAATTTCATCAGTATTCAAAGAATGAGCAAAGCACTTCAACAATTTATTTCAATAAAAGAAGACTTAGCTGAAAGGAGTATAAATGATGAGAACTTGCTTTAAACTGATTTATTCCCTGCAGCAATAAAAGGAATGTTTCTTCACTCAGCTGTTTAATATGCAAATATGCAGAGCATCCAGCTTCTGACAGCACATCATTAATAAAACCTTGCACTAAGCAGAGCTCCCGATATTTCATCCTGATGAAAATACATGATGATGATTTTAGACTGTATAATTTCAGAGTTGGAACAATGTACTTCCCAGTGATGGAAACTCAGCAATCCACAGTTCCACTGTGGATTTTTTAATAAGTTAACCTATTTCTGCACAGGGGAGACATCTGTTTACAAGAATTGTGAATATGGAGGAGCTTGTCACCAAAGCCTCTCCACTGGACAATCCAAACCTTAGTTTGGGAAGCAGTACAAAAAGAGACGTGTTATTTATAGAACACCACAACGGTTGATTTCTTTCTTAATCAACTAATTCCTCTCTTATTTACCAAGCTTAACACACTTCACCTGTGCCTCTATCAGCCACTACACTGTCTGATACATTTGCAGCACAATGTGGAAATTAATGCCATCCCTTAAAATAAATTAAAGAAAAAAAAAAAAAGTCTGCAATTTCACTTCTTTACTTCATTAAAATCTATGAAGAATAACTCCCAGATCTGACCACTCTGCAGCATTCTGCTTCTTGTGTTTATAGCCAAATTAGGTATGTACACGTTTTATTCTTCATTGCTACTGCTAAAACTCTTACACTGTTTCCAAAGTTTTTAAAGGGGTTAAAAACTATCAAATGTTGGAAATGGGAAAAGCAATATTTGTCAATGCTTTGCTCCGAAGTTTTTCCAGTCCAAAGTTGGAAATTGGAAGCTGCACAGAAATGTTAATTTTTTTAAGCATCCCTTTGAGCAGAATTTATCCTAATGGGTGGCACAGAATGTACATTTCTCCATTGGAATTAATACTCACAGAAGATGTTGATAACTTCACAACGTGGAAATCTGAGGAGCAATCATTTGCTTCAAGAGTAGGTAACAATTAACAACTTCTTAAAGTCTTGTGGGGTTTATTTTGGCTGAAATACCCTATTCTCTGCCTCAGCAGTGCTATGTGAAATATAAAGAGAGACCCCTTCTATGCTGCAAGAACAAAAGCAAAATGACTTTGCGTTTCAATTCAAAAATATTTCTACTATGAAATCAATCATTTAGTGTATTTCAAAGAAGTTTGAAGGATTTTCCTTTGAATCATTTCCCACTGGGTACCTAGGAAACAAAACATCTTCAGGGCTAAATTTCAGGGGAAGTCTTGCAGGTTTTAGTAAACTTCTCCAAGCCAGTATTTTACATGTTTCTGTTTTCTGTGCGTGGCAATACTCCCTATAACTCAAATGGGATTAACCAATTAAACATTTCCCAGTAGTCTCTAAAATAGCTGCTCTTGGCATGTTTTTTGCATGGAACAAACCTCAGCGGGAGGATATGATAGAAATCTTGCACTATTTAAATATAGAATTGGGACATCAAAGAAAGGGTTGTATTGAAATAACATGGATAATTAAGGAAGTGGAGAACAGTAATAACTGATTTACATAAAATGCTAATAAGCCTCTTGACTTGTTCGGCAATTTCTGCTTTAGGCATGGTAACTGCGGGTTCAAATTTGTATACTAATTTTATTTTATTATTTTCTTTTTCTCCCTTTTGCTCCCCCTGTTTTTTTCAGCTTTCTTCAGCCAGGCCAGTCCGTACCTGGATCCAAACCTTTTTCAAAACACAACTCCAAAGAAACCAGAATATAAACCCGCGTAAAAGTTTTGTACACATTCCCATCCACCCGGGCACATAAAAGCACAAAGTGTAAAGACCCTTAATTACTTGTCTGCACATGTATGGATTCAGACTGCCTCCTTTCTAGTTTAGCTCACTTTCATGTCATGCTGAATAATGTGTTACAAGCCATCAATGACACGTTAAAAACGTTAAACGTTCTTCACAATTACCAGGACTGAGAAAGTTTGCAAACAAGTGGGGTGCACCGGGAAGAATGCATTTCCATGGTGCTATGGAATGGGATGGGATGATCAGGGCACTGCACCCACCCCGTGGGTTACAGCTATTTTACACTGTACCCTCGTGCCATTCGCTTCTGCGGAGAAATTATATGCTCTGAAATTCTTGTTTTATTTTACTCTCCTCCTGATCTCTCCTCGCAGTGCTACAGCAGCAGAGGCTTTGAGATGTGAATGTGAATGAGTGTCTGAGCTGTTCCTTCAGGACATGTCTGCGTATTGACCTTCAGCTTACCCTGTTTCCCTGTGAGCCCTCTAAGCATGATCCATCGCTTTCTCAGGCCATTCTCCCTTCACCCCATTGATGGGTTTCAGAGCTACTTAAATTTCAAAGTCCTGATGCGTTGCAGCAGTGGCCAGGGCTCAGCTTTGCTCACTTATAGATTGTACAAGGTCACAATAAGGGAAGGGGAAAAAAAAAGGCAGAGCATTTATCAGGATGTATTGCTTTACTTTTTCTATCCATCACAAAGGCGATGATTCTATTTTAGTGAAAATCCATTGAACTCAGATCAAGTCAGATGGCTGTTATCATTGGAAACTCAAGAGCTGTCACACCATAATCGGTACAAATGAACACTGAAACATGGGGCTTGAGGCCGCTTAATGGTCTTTAGTGAATTTTTTTTCTGTTGCTTTTTAAACACCACAAAATCATTTTACTTAAGTGTTCTCAAAATGAGAACGCTAAGGTTTTGTTACACGAGCACAGTTGTTTCAATCACAGATGATCTGACAGCTATTGTGCAATTAAATGTTGTCGACCAGTGTGCCCTCTCCCCTGTGCACACACCAGGATGCTTGTGTAGACCACCCACACAATCACAGTTACCTGTCTCAAAGCCATTCTGATCCTGGTCATCTTTTGTGATAAACTTTCCACTTGTCATAGGAAACGCCACCCTGCAACTTTAACAGGAATTTCTGCAGCAATATTGCTTTGTGTTTTGTGAGTGAGCTTTGGTAAAAGCCTCCTTGATCTAGACCTACCCATGTGAGAAGGAGCTGTGGGTCTGCAGGAAGAGGGGAAAACAAGTCAAACTCCATTTATCTTTTTTTTTTCACGAATCACAAAGAGCTTAGTGAGCATCATATTTTAGTAAAAAATTGGAGATCTTGACCATATTAAAGGCACTCAAAAACTACATAGATAGGAAATTAATGGATATTACTCAGTATAATTACAACTGTGCTTGAATTGCATCGGAAAAAAAGTACAGGGGAGTGCAAAGAAAAGAGTAGAGCCATCATACCTGACAGAGAGCTCTTCTTCCCTGCAGTCCAAACATGCTAATTATTCTCATGCTTGGGTTTCACTCTACTTCCTATCAGTTGTGACAGACTCACCTTCCACTTGCTTGTTTTGATTTCATCACATAAGAAATACCAGCTATCCCAGGTTCTAGGAGACCTTGACAGATAATTAAAAATGCCTCTCTAATTAAGAGAAAAATAGCAACAGGTGACAACTTTGCTCCATAAACAAGCCATTCCACAAAACTGCTATTTTCCCACTGAAATCCCATAATAAAATAATTGCCATCCAACTTTTGAAAGCACAAAAACCAACCCAACCCTCTTCACTTCCCACACAAACCCATTTCCCAGACAGATGATTTACAGGACTTATTCCAAGTAAATATATTCATCTTCACAAGTACTAGCAAATCCTCACCATGAACACCCCCCTCCTTCACCACACCCACAGAACATGGCAGAAGAGAGACAGAAGGAAGAGGAAGATTGTTATGTAGGAATGTCCTAAGCTATGTGGAGCTTTTTGTTGTTTAAAACTATGTTTAGACCTCAGGTTTTGACCTCCTCACATGAAATTAGAGCCACACTTTTTGAACAAGAAGTACCTCAAACCATACAAGGTTTCAGGAGGTAGCAAAGGGACAAAGGAAAGTAATTTCCACTGAACAGTGAAAAACAGTACATATTTATTATTTGTATTATTATAAAGTACACATAGCACCTTATAAAGAGAATAAATAGAGCCTGCCAGTTAACCTGGCAGATTTAAATCATCTGCCACTGCCACGTGGCCTCTCCAGTCATGGCAGCTTCATGGCTCTTCTAGCATGTTTCAGCTTCCAGTGAAGTGCAACATTGAAAAAAAGAAATAAACTAGAGGAAAATGGACTTGAGGCATGTTCTGCTCTTCCTTAGAGTAGCCAGAGTACTATGAAAAACATGCTTTAGTGTAATGTAGTGACTCTGCTGCCCCCTAAACCTGTCAGTCACAGCAGTGGGAATCATGCAGCAGAGATCTCTGGGCATTTGGATATCTAATATAAACAAATACTTCATATTTTGCCTGAACAAAGTTCCCGAGCAAAGCCACAGGAAACTCAGTTCTGCAGTTCCTCTCTGTTTTCACCCTTCATTGTTTCCAGAGATCTGAAACAGGGCATGGTGAAGGCTGTGCACAAACTCTTGAGGAGACCCTTTAAAACTCCTGCAGTGGCATTAATAAGCCTTAGTGTAATGGAGGATCAACCCCTGTGCTCTGTGCTTCAAGAAGCAGAAAATCTTAAATAGGCTGGTGTTAAATCTTCAAATCTCCTTTTTATAAACATTAAAACAAATACAATTTTGGGAAGCTCTAGGTTTAAAATAGTATATTTTTCTTTAATGAGAAAACTACATCTTAACCTTCAGTCTAACAAAAAATGATGATCATTTTTGTGGATATTTTAAATGTAGCAAGTAATAATTCACAGACTTTTAGCTGTAGTCACCTGTGCATACAGTGCATGCTCAGGGGAGAGAATACAGCACAATAAAAGCTGTGATATGATGTATTTTCAGCAATGAAATAACTTGGACAAATAACTGATTTCCCCCTGTATTGCAGTGGATAACCAAAAAGATGTAACAGCTTAAAAACAGGCTTAAAATGCATATACTGAAAAAACTACTGTACTGCTTAATGATTTGCAAGATAAACCAAAAGACATTAGTCCCCTTGCTACTCATTGCTCCCACATTTGGGGCTGGGCCAATGACTGAGCAAGGACTGAGCCAGGGGACTCTTTGAAGGATCACAGTTCTGCAGGATGGTTTCCCCTTTATTTCCTTCTTTTGAACCCAGGTATTGCACAGGGGACACCTGAAGAGTTGGATATATGTTGCTCCACTACACCAGCAAGGACTAATTTGTCCTCAGCAAAATTTCTGATGTCACCTGCTTCTAGTGAACTTCTAGTTCTTTTCTCTCTCTTTTTATCAGCTCTCTCAGTACTGGGCTGTTTGCACAGAGATGTTGTACAGACCAGGCACCTGGATTTTTATTCTTTAAACCTCTTTCTCCTTACTCTATCCCAACTTTTTTAATGCAGCTTATCCTTCCACACAAGGGAAGTATCTTCACCATCTCCAGCAACCCTGTGTCTTCTGCTGTTGTTTTGGGAGAGCGAGCAGCAGTGGGAAGCACTATTTCACATGGGCCTTTAATTCCTTTGAACATTCCCATCTCCTGCTGCACAGAGCCAAGAAATGGATACACTCAGTTCTGGTTATGTGCTTCAGAGGTCCCACTGCAGCACAGCAAGGCCTGACTTCCCAAAGTTTTAATGTCACACAGTTTCCCAAAGCACAAGAGCCTATCCAGATCCTATTTCTTTCATCCCACGAAGTCAAACTTTCCAAGAATACATCCATATAAGTCTGAATCTTTCAGGCAAATAGCATACAGGCCCAAATCCTGACATCTCAGTTTGAGTACAACTGAAACCTCTCTCTAATTAGGTAATTAAAAAGGCAAGAAAATAAAAATAAAAATAAAAAGGCAAGCAAAACTAACTGAAAGTCTTTAGTTTCTGTTTTATATTAACAAAGACACATTTTCATCATATTGCTCTTTTAGACTGTGAATCTGAATTGGCTGATGTGCTCTGAAAATCCTGATATGTGCTCAGAAAATCATGATATAAAGGGCTCTGAAATCTGACATGGTATTGAAGTTACCATAGAACTGATGTAACACTTGTCACTGATGCACTACAGCCCATAGAGGAACAGGAATGAAAGACAGAGCACAGATGCTGGAATGAAAATACACAGAGCATTTTCAACAAGCTTAAAATAAAATGAAAGGACAAAAAAAGTCCTTCTTTAGCAATTTTTGCTGGACATAAAATTCACTGCAACTTCCAGCATCTCTTCTGTGCTTTTTTTTGCTATGCCCTATGTGTCTATCAAGGTATCAGTGCTGGTGCCTGGGCAGGGAGTGAGGTGGACTAAGTGCCACCAGCAGCATGGCAGGCACTGTGCTCAAAGCAGGGCTGACATTATGTGTCCCCATCCCAAATAACAGCTTTATATCAAATTTCATCCACTGGAGGTGTCAGCAAAGGAAACAAGGTTATGTGGCAGCAGCTACCACATTTTACCTATCTATATAAATACATTTAAACACGTGGGAAATAAGGTTAGGGGAGTGACCTTGAGGTATGGACTTTTAGGCCAGTAACCCTCACATAACTTCAACTTGAACACTGAAAGTGAGAGTAAAAACAGAGCATGATACCAACATATCTACTATAAACATCTATGGGAAAGAATTTAAGCCCTTATGTGCTTTAACACAGCCCCTGTCTGTGAACTGGGAATGCTTTTGTGGTGTGCTGCCTCATAGAGCAGACGAGCTTCTTAATAACTGGATGTTGGGAGAATTGAAGCAAAACTTTTATCTTTGCTATTAAATCTCTCTTTTCAGCCACTAAGCTCCCTATGAAACGGCACAACAATACTCCTATTAGGTAAGCAAGGGACAGAGTGGATGCAAATCCCCATGGAATTAACGTGCCTGCTCCTGAGTCAGCTATGGGCCTTCCAGCCTCGACCTTGCCAATCAGCATGTCTGGCTTTTCCCATTTCCCAATGACACAGGGCTCATCTTCTCTCCGAAGAAATCAACCCCAGCATGTGGCACCTCTCCAAATTAGCACCACAAACCACGGTGGGTTCTAGTGCCTAATAATTAGCATTGCCAGAGAACGCCCATTGTTCAGTGACTTGCCAGGTATTTAAACAAAGCAAATCAAAGAACGTGGCCCTACAGAGCACGGGGTGAGTTTGTAACGTCAGCCAGTGAGATGAACACCTACCACTGGCTCCTTGCCAGCTTTGGTTAGCAGAATTAGGGTATGAACTTGGGATCTCTCAGTGAATAGATGCTAATGCAGTGGTGAAAGGTCATCAAAGCAGTCGGACTTCCACACCCTGCAGAGGTACCAAAGTCTCTCATTCCGCTGCTATCTTTTGTCCCCATCCGGTTTACCTAATAGATGATCCTAACAATTCACATTGGCAGTCCTTTGTAGTGTAATGAACACTATGTGGTCTGATGAATGCAACCACTGCACAGAAAACGTCAGTTCTTTCATTAAGAAAACCTTCCCAAGTTCATTGTATTGAACCGGCGCTCCAGCTATTAGGCTGATACATGACACAGTCAATTCCAGTTACACTTTAAGTGACTATTCATGTTCAGTGAATTCAATTTTTAAAGCTAATTTATATCTGTTTAGATATTTACATGAATGCACATTTCTTCCAACTTACATGCCTTTTTCTGAACTGTTAGCATAGTAATGGAGGGGGGAGAGAATATTTCCTAAAAATGCACAGCTGATGGAAAAGACACTGAAAACCAAATAAGCAGCATTTTGAGAACATACTTGCATAGAACCCTGAATTACTTTTAGGTAAAAAGAACTGCAGTGTATGCATTTATTAACGTGAAATAAAATAGCTGCGCTAATTTATTTTAAAAATGACTCGTTATTTCACATTTGTGTCTGAGAACCCGTTTCCTGACATTAACCAACACAGTACCTCCTTTTATATGGCACCACAATTAGTGGCACATAAACTTTAAAGCGGGTATTTAAAAAAGTTAAGCAATTGCTGCTGCTGAACAGAAAACATCAGTTCTTTCATTAAGAAAACCTTCCCAAGTTCACCATATTGAACCAGGACTCCAGCTATTAAGCTCTGCGATGACACAGTCAATGCCTGCTATGGTATCAATTCAATTTAAGCATCTTTTTGTTATCTCTACATGCCTTTCTGTAGTTTCTTTCAACTGACTTTGTTTATTGATAATTATTAGAGGACCACTGGTTCCAAAAGATAGGTAAAATTTCATTATACATAACCTCTATGGTCCACAGTAGCTTTTCTGCACAGATCATGCTGAAGTCTCTGAAGCCTTTACAGTGTGCTGAGATCATAATACAGTTCTTCAGAAATAAAAAATAAATGTGGTCTCTTATTGCATCATTTGGATATTGAGCAACAGAAATCCAGCTTTCCATCCACGTATTCAAAAAGAACAGGCTGCTTCCTTCCTTTGAAATATATTACAAAAATATTTCCATTAATATGGATTTGTTTTAAATAAAATATAAACTATCAAGTCTACTTTCCTGCAATTAAAAAAAAAAAATTATTATATCTTGACTTTACCAGGCTTAACACGCTTATGGACTAAAGCTCTGGTGTCTGGGAAATAAAAATACCTTTCTTAATACTGCATTTCATAAGAGAAATTACAATTATGGGATGCAGGGACTTCTTGGCTTGATACTCTTTGCAAGCAGAGAAGGGGGATGCCCTTCAAAGTTAGAGGGTAATCATTATTGACCTTGTGCATTCAAGACAGCATAGCAGGTTTCTATATAAAGAAACTTGCAGAGAGGTCATTGAAAGCACTAGTGAAGAGACATAAAAAAAGAGACAGGACAGAATACAGCCTCGGTTAAGCAGGTTAAAAAATTAACTATAAACAGACTTGGGAAGTGAAGACAAAAACAAAAGAACATTTTCTTTTTAAGTGTCATGCAAATTTATGGTTCTGTATTAAATGTTCATTATCAGTTAAGTAGCCTTTACAATGTAATTATTAACTTTTATAGTTTCTGCAAAGATTTTTTTTCTCTTCTTTCCCTACACACAGCATGAGCACTTTCTGAGTATTGAACAAAGGGTCATGTGCTTAGGGCTGGCACTCAGCAGGCAGGAATCAGGGTTTTGGTCTTCCCTCCTTTACTTATTCACACGGTGTCTGCTAATCTGTCTGTGTTTGAATTTACCTGTCTGCAAAACAGGCACAATAAAACCAGCAGACGTCTCCCCAGGGTTATATGACACTTAGTTTGGCACTTCAAAAAACACACTTAGCAGAGCATTTTGAAATCATTGAATGAAAAGCATTATGTAATGAAAAATAAATTACTTCGGCATGATGAGGTTGTTTGGAAAATGTTCAGGTAAAATGCTCTGGTTAGGAATATTAAAACACCTGGGATACACAGTGGATAGGTTTACTATGTTTTTTTCTTTCAAACTGAATTTTAAAATAAGCTGTAACCAGAAAAGGTCCTAACGACATGCACTTTCTACTCTACATTTAATTAAATCACATCAGTATTATTATAGGTATTCACATATTTTGTTTTCCTCTCTAGAAAAAGAACAAAGAAATTGAAAGAGGAACAGAAATAATAAAACTGAGATCTTACTTTCTTAGTCCTACAAACAGAGAAGACACAAACCTGCCGACCTTTTGCTATCTTTCTTCAGCCTAACAATGGTTGTACAAATTTGGCCTGGTCAGGCAAAACTCTCTTTTCTACTGGGTCTTTCATCTCAAGAACACCAGCCTACCATGCAGCCAGGAGACTGCAATCTCAATGCACTGATACCCTCCACCAGAAGAGTCAATCTTTCTTATTAATGGGTGCCCACAGCGTCCTAGAAACAATCCACTCCCACGACTGTCCTGCCCCTTCAACTTCCCCTCCCCTGGCAGCAGATAGCACACAGCTTCCCAAAATATGGTTCATTTTCAAGAGATAGATTTATTACAGCCCTGTTATCGCATTCATACCCTTCCTGAAAAGATAAAAATAAGAAAGACCTTACAAGAAGATGTTGTAGCAACAGCTAAATCATAAATGTTTGATAAGGGACGGCTAAATCCAGACAAATAACTGTTCAATCCCACTTGGTATTAAGTAGATAAAGTCATACAGGAAATCAATGTGATCTATTGAAATGAAAAAAAGTCCAGCTTAGGGACTATATGGTGTTATAGAATATGTGACATTATAAATGGGCCGCTTCCATAAGTGTTATACAACGAGAAGTTGCATAGTTTTTATTTATTTTTGTGCTTATGAATGCAAAAGCGGGATGTGAAAGTCACTATTCGTCAACAGGGCAAATGTGGGCAGCAGTCAAGTAGGTGAGTATTTATAACCTTTTTATTTTCCCACTCTTGAAGGGAATACATAATCCTCTCTAGGGATAAAAGGCTCTTCAGTCACCCACTAGCCCAGGGCTCCTTTTTAGCACAGGCTGACAGATGTGCTAAAATTATAAGTGAAGTGTTGTGATGTTGACTCCTAAAGCAGCGATCATTAAGGTTGAAATTAGTATCCCCTCCCAGCCATTCAAATGTTGAAAAGTTGTGACACCGGGCGTAATTGGACAACTTCACCTAGTGGGGATAGCATTACATTTTATTCTACTGACTTCTTTCTGCCTTTTTCATCCCTGCTCCAATTTAAATGAAGCGAAACAACTTTTCATACATCTTTCACTTACACATAACAAAACAAAAATCTGCTTATGCAGAAAGACATCTCCAAAGCAGCCATATGAGTTCACAACCACATATACAAGTAGTATTGTTTAAGGCTATACTATTTCAGCTGACAAAAGTATTTTAAATAAGATGCAGTTATAAAAAAGACTGAAGGAAAAATATAAACAGATGTCCTAATATGTATTAGCATCTGCTGAAAGAAATTTCATTTGAAAATGTAAAATACACTTCACTGGCTATCTGTTCTAATTAGTTACATGCAGCGTTAACATCCTTTAATCTTCTGAAGTAAAAGTTTCCCCTGTACTGTATTTATGCACACCTGGATGTATCTCCAGCAAGTAGAGCAGTTGCTAAATGGCAGTAAGTGCTAAAAGATATAAGCAATCCATACAATTAGATTTCAGGTCATTTAGATCAGTGTGAACTAAAAAAACATGTTAATGTGCTATACACACTGCCACTTCCTCACATACTGCTGAGTTTGACACATTAACTAATGGGCCATCACCTGATAAATACTGGATGTGTGCGGATGAATAAAGTCTCAAATTGTCTCCACTGACTCACACCAAGATTTTGACAATGACACAAAGCCAGCAGTGCTGATGTACCATTGCTCTGTTCCTGTGCTGTGTGCCCAAAGAAAAATGGAGCCTATGGTTTTACACAGTTTTTCCTGATAGACCTTCCTTCTTTAGTTTATGAGACAAACTTAAACGTAGCTCAAGGCCCACACTATAACATAAAATATGGGAAAGCTGAATGTGAAACCTAACCAGGGTGTTAAAATAAAATAAAATTCAATGTTTGTGAGTGCGTAACACTGTGCTATTGAGTTAGATTCAATTTCTAAAGGCTGACGAGCACATCTATTTCTGGCACGAACAAAGGACGTGTTAATACTGTGGCTCTCTCATAGTCCTGCCCTGTACATTGAGTCACCAGCTCCAGCACCCTCACTAAGCCCCGTTCCTCATCTTTCAGCTGAACTGTGCATATTGTTTCATCTGCACTGGGCTCTTGCCCAGGGCAACTGCCCATCTCAATCCAACTCCACTAACACACTACACACCTAAATTCGTATTACATTACCTGCACTGCCTCTCCAGGACACCACACACACATCAGGCTACTGGAAGCTTACTGGGATAATGCACAAATCTTTCCTGAATTAAAGAGAGGAGGCAGGTTAACGCACACAACTGTGTTCTGCTTTGGCCCTGCAGCTGGGGTAGAGAGGGCTGAGCTGATGGAGAATTTTGATCATTAATGATTCATCCTTAAGGCAATCATTTGCCCGTTCTGCCCCACATCAGCTCCCTTGCTGTTCAGCATTACTGACCAGATGGTTTCCCACACTGAATCACGAGCTGACCCAGCCAGCACAGCCTCTTCCAAACTGCTTTCTCCCACTTTCAAGGCCACTAAGCACTACCAGACAGGGAGCATGAACCCAGGCTGCACAGATGCTGTGTAAAGAAAAAGGAAGAGACTACTGCACCTTGGTTTTGAAGATATTCCTGCCTGTTTCTTTCCTCTTGCAATTAAGTTTTTTGTCTTCTTGACATGACCTGTCTCTAACAATGTGGTTGGTCAACTCCCCTTCTGTAAACTCCTCCAGTGTTACTCACCAAACCTCTGGACTTGCCATCACTGCCAGCTCACCAGAACTTAATTCTCATCTGTGTGCACATTTCTATTCTCGATCTCTTTCTGTCTGATTTGCTGCCATTTCTTTCTTTAACTGTAACACTTTTACCCTACACACCCACAAGAAGGTCCAACCCACAAATAACTCACCGTTTTTCTCTCTGCTTCTGCACTCATTATGCTTAGCATCTTGGCTAGAAAACTTACTTTTTCACTACAAATTCTTCCTCTAGTACTGTAGTCTGTCTATAGAGAAATCTTCAGTTTAATCCAGTTTATCCTGATTCACTATCAACATGTCAATGCTCACCCCAGATCGACTTCCAGATAGTCATTTTCATTGATGACTTCCCAAATTTTCAAACAAGCATTTTTATGCTTTCTTTTATTCTGCTTACAGATCTGCCCATGAGCATTTGCAACATTATCTCATTATCTTTTCTCATAATCCACATTAAAAATCTCCTTTTCTTTGGTATCTAATCTTTTCTTTGGCATCAGAAAAATATCATGCCCAAAACCAGGGCCTACCATATTGATTAATATTATCTCATTATACGCTTGTTCTTTTTATCTATCTGTATCCCTGACTTTTGATTAACACTTAAATTTTAAGCAGTAGGGACTTGGAACAATCTTTTTGGTTGATTTTGCATATTTATTAATATGGCTGGGTCCTTATCTGTGACTAACAATCTAGGCACTGCACTAGCAATAATTATCATCATCTTGTTGTTCCTTCTTTGTTGATATATAAGCATGTAAACTGGATTTTGTTTTCTGGGTAAGACTGCCTGGGATGATTGCTAGGAGTTCTGCTTGCAGAAGAAACTCAGGCACTTTCTGTAATCTCTTTCAAACTACGGGTTGTAATTGTTTGAGGTTTTTTAATGGAAATTAAGGATGGGAAAATTTTCAGGTTACTGTCAGTAAAAAAATGGTTTGGAAAGTAATAATTAGAATTACTTTGTGTTATGTTGTCAGATAAGTGGAATACACATGATTTTTTTTTCAGTAAACATATTGTAAGAAAATAAAAGAAAAACGAATTGCAAATTGTGCTTGTATTTGTAGCAACCAGGACACATAAACATAATGCACCAAAGTGACAGTCAGACTCCATATGAGAGAGAATGTGAAATGGGAACTCCCTTAGACAAAGCTACCCAAGATGAGAGCTCAAATGCCACAGAACCCTATTTAAGAGGGGAAACACCAGCATTTGTTTCCCAAATCTTCATGAGTTGGACACATCAAATTATCTAGTCTGCTGCCAGCACTTGGATTAAATTCTAATACACTGGTATGCCCTAATTCAATTATTAGGGAATAAAAGGGGGCAGAACATGCAAACATTACCATGACTGTATAATCTGTATCTTTATTTGGAATAGGAATTATTTTAAGGATGCTCTAAAGCTCTGCTTTTCTTGCACAAAATCTGGGGTGTGAACCTGAAGAATTAGCAAGAGGGCAGAAAACCTTGAAAACAAGCTGATTGTGACAGTCCTGTCACGAAGAGAGGGGAAAATGCAAATGAAATAGACATTTTCTAAATATAGTTTATTTATAAATAAGACTTCACATCACAGATTTGTTTATCCTCATTTGGTGATAATTGTTCACAGCAGAATATATCAGAAAATTCTATAATAGGAACTACAGCCAGGAAATGTTAAATAATTAATCACCCTCCCAGCCACTTGCATTTCTGTTGATATAAATGACCGTATAATTCCAAACCCAATTATCACTACTTAGCCATTCCATTTTGTAGTTAAAATCCCACAAAATTAAAGTGCATCAATTGTTAATGGTAATAGACCAGACAAGGGATTAAAGATTATTTTAATGTTTATTTCCTGTCAGGAGGTTTTTTTGGCAGGAAGCACTATAGACAAAAGGCTACATTAAGATGAGATTCATACAATGTATTTAAATCTACTAACTTCTAAAAGCCTTACGGTATAATTACTTGTTTAATCTACTTGTTCCCTGAAGATACCAATGGGGGTTTATCAAGCCAACTTTAGTATATCTGCTTCGTAGAAATCAAAATATTCTCTTGAACTTTGCAAAGAGCAGTCAAGCTTACCATAAATGCAATTCTAACAACAGCAGACTTGAAAAATGAAATGAACTACGTGAAAATATAAGGGGAGCCAGATTGCTAATCAAGACTTTTTTTGTGTCATATTCTGCTTGGTTTATCCCCTGTTCCTCCTGGTACTGTGCATTTGCACACAAGATTTGGTCCTTGTAATCACATTTAAAACAATCACTTTAATACCAATAAAACTTCATTAATGACAGAACTGTTTTTTACTTGCCACAAAATGGTGACTTTTCCCCACTCTTCAGAAAAGTATTTCTGCAGGTGTGTTTATATAGAGACATCTCTTAGTTAGAGATTGCTCAAATGTCTTAAAATGCCTTTTTTTTTTTTGTCAACAAAACTGACAAAAGTACTTAATTGCATTAACACAGTGACTAGAATTCTGTAGAACTGTTTGTGAGGGCCTAGGGATTTGGAGAAAAGCCCTTACAGTTCACTGTTTCAATAGGCAGCAGGAGTAGACTGAATTTTATGCACTTAAAAAGGTTATTAATCTGTATAAAATTATAGACACGTATCATTATCTTGGGTCTGCTGCGATGAAACCATCAGATCTGGAGCAAACAATAACTGTGCCAGTTATTTCAGGCTTACACTGACATCACCCTACACAACCTCATGAGTTTGATTCTATTCTCTTTTCTGTATAAGCAGAAATCTACATATGAACTAAACACGAAAGCCGAGAAGGAAATGTTTGTGTTCTTGTGTACACACATTCCCTTCTTTGCAGCTCAGCAACATTACCCAGTTCTCCAAAATATACGGACAACAAGGAACATTAGAGTACTTTGTATCCACATTTTTTCTTCAGGAAACCCTTGCCCTGCATGACATAACACAGTAAATCATGACACAAACAGCACGGTCCATAATCACCTCACACCGAGGCAATGACACATATTGTTTCTGTGTCTGTTTCAAACATTTCCTTAGGATCACATTTGCTCTTTGGCCAAAGTCACCTTTCATTCTCTCTCCTCTTTATAAGTGAGCAAGACAGTGGGGACAGGTCTGTGGCACAAACACTCCCCTGCTGTCAGGAGGGAGAGATTTACAGCCTAAGAGATTGCTCAGGGGGGCAGTGAAGAAGCTCCTACGTAAAACCAGGATCACCTGGCAGTGATATCACTAATTTGTGAACAGCTCGTTGATTATGTGCCCAATGGTGTTAATAACTCAAACACCATCAGAGTCAGGTATTGAGAAAGGAGCTTCTGACTGAGACACATGAAATAGCTGCTCATCCTGGAGCCCCAGTTGTCACAGGGTATTACACTGATATGGCATTTTGGTACAAAGGAGCACTGCAGAATTAAAACAAAACTCACAATAAAGTTCAGAGTCCGTATCTCTTCTGAGATTGGTGAGAGCAACTAGAAACGGGTATGGAAACCCATTCCATAAACTTTCACCAACATAAAATTTACTGTGAATAAGGCCCTAAAGCTCCATGCTCAGCTCTGATTCAAATCTGTGAACCCCAGTGTCCCAAGAACATTTCTATTCTAATAAATATCTCCCCATGACATGATATGCTAATCACTTGGGTCCTAGGGGGAGATTAAACCCCCCTAAGCAAGCTCCACCACAACACTCACCAGGACAGGATCCAGCCCAAAGAAAGTATTCTTATTTAGCAGGTTTAAGATGTTATTTAAGTTAAATACATGCCAGCCATCCCAGTTTCTCCACCCCAAACACTATTACTGTGGCAAAGAGTAAAGCAGGTTTGGTTTCGAGACTGCAAATTTCTCTGCAATTTTCTACAGCATTCAAGACTTTATCAATAAGAAGAATTAATCTAACTCATGGAAACGAGACTTCCTTCAGAACTCTAATGTTCTGTATCTCTTATTTTTAAATTGCAGCATTAATAATGGTCTCAGCAGCAAGTGGAGAAAATGGGTGAAATATGTGCCCTCTTTATAGATTTCCTGTTTCTGCAATTTCACTTGAAAAATGGCAGTGCTCTGCCATCTGAAGTTTCCAGTTTGTTTAACTCCAAGCAAAAGACAATTAACCAACTTACAGTATATGGTCATGAGACTATAATTGCTCACCAGTGCTACTTGTTGTGTCAGCTGCCACGATGAGCAGCTGCATTTTAGCTTTCCCAGCCCAGCAAGCCTGCTGGAGGTTCCTGACCATGGCAATGGCCTCATGCTGAGAAGAAAATATTTCATGAACAAAAAAATTTCCACCAGATTTTTGAGGTGCTGAATTAGCCCAGAGGAAAATGAAAATATTCCATGCAGGACATATGTCTACAAGTACAAGGAAAAAAAAAAAATCACTTTTTTTCTTAGGAGCCAAGAAATTAATATTTATCTTTTTTATTTTCTCACAGTTTCTTACAGTTCTCCCATTTTCTATAAACTTTTTTTTTTTTCACAATTCCTGTCAGCAAATTTATATCCTGAATCTATATATCTTAGATTATCATCTGCAACACAGAAGTTTTATGTAAGAAGTGAGGTATAAGTCTTTTAATGGAAAGTGATAAGACTTGAAGAATGGATGGCTTAGGTGAAAGACGAAGATAAATCGAGCCTTTCAAATCCTACTTTTGGTAGAAATCATTCTGAAAGCAGACTGACCAAAATGAGTTCCACTTGAGAGACATTCAATGCAGTTGTGTTTTCTCTCCCAAAGATGTTCTCAAAGCTGGCCCTATTTTCACATTTGTAGGCAACAGACTTGTAGATGTGACCTTCACAGGCCAATATCTGTCATCATTGATACCTTTTGCTATAGGCTGAAATGGGAAAAAAATAACTTAAATCACCAACATCTAAGATACTGTAGTTTTCAGTCTAGCACTCTCAGGTCCACGTGTTATCCACATTGAAGACAAAAAGCACATCATTAGTATCATTCTCCATAATGGCAGTGCAAGGGAATTCATATTAATGGTTGCTTCATAGTAATCATGGTAGGTTCTTGGCATTAATGTGAGGAATATTAATTTTCCAGAACATAAAAGCATAAATGGCACCTACATCTCTAGACAAAGCAAATGCAAATCAATTGCCTAAATGCAATTTAATTCAAGATTGTTGGTATACGAACTTAAAGACAGAATTCTGCAAGATCAACAAGATGTACAAGAAAACAGTATTTCTAAGACCAAGTGTCATTCTCTAGTGATTCTTTTGGCTCTTTTTGGTATGCCAAAAAAAATTAGGTCTTTTAATGAATTAAAAAATAAAACACAGATAGTCTGCAAAGTGATAAAATAATACCTGGACAATGGAGTAGAAGAGTAAAAGGACAATGAAAGAATTTAATAGGGAGGGAATAAAACCATTTAATATCATTGTGATATTCTAATCTTATTAATATCTGCACTGGGGAGTAAAATAAGTTTTTGCTTTTAGTTTAACAAAATTGTTTTTTGTGGATTTCTTATTTTTGACAATACAAATAAATAATTGTATATAACCTCACAATCATTACCAACGTGTGCTATACTGTGAAATGTGACTCTAAAATGCCAGGGCAGATTTCTCAATGTATTGTGTCTCGCTGACCTCCAGATCAAGTTTGCTCAGTGTCTGACTAAAAGAATGTTCTTTGGTTCTGTTTCTGCTTTGCTAAATAACTGCTAGCTCTACAAATCCATTATGGAACTAGAATAAAATCCTATCCATTCTTCCATAGCTGTGTTGGCTTAGCATCACCAAAGGAAACAAACCACACTTTAGTTACTAAGGTGACCAGTTACAACAGTGATCCCACACAGGACTAAAGATACAGTAAGATAAAAGCTCCTGGTTTTATGTGGTAATCCTTCTGCCTAGAAGTGACTACTGAGAGGCAGCATGCAGGAAAGAGCAGGAAGTAACATAATTTATTCAGCAAGAACACTACGGGGCACAAGTGCTGAAGAAAGGCTTTCACAGACCCCTCCTGCCCAATTTTGCATTGAAATAAAATATACCCTTAAATATTAAATATTTATTTCATTTTTCATACTTTTGCCTTTTCCTCCCTCTCATATTTATTTACTTTACAAACATTTCAAATTTCTTTCAGCTGAATAAATAAATGAAAATATGAGAAACCTTTAAACAGACAAAAGGCTTTGGGAGTTTTGCTACTGGCAAAAGAAGAAATTAGTGCTTACGGATATAATGAGTCAACTACCAACATGGAAATCTGGCAGAATTTCTGCATTTTAGAATCATGGGATATATGACTTCAATTTAGTGTATGCAGGTTTTTCTTACCAAGTTGATTCTGTGGGGTCTTTGCAGCTGGTTTTAGTTTTCTCTGTTGCCATATCTCACTCAGACTGTTACAAGTTAATCAGAAATAACCTACTGACAGCTTTCCCACCTCTTTTATTGAAATCAATGAAGTTACAAATATACCAGACTGTCAACCACATATACATCATAAGACAAACTAATTCCTGGGCATAATCCTATTCAAACTACGAAGTAAATTCATCTAAGTTCAACTTAGTGCATTTTACTCAGTGGAGTAGGTAGTAAAATTTTCTTTTAACCCAGAAGACTTTATTTTATAATTCCTTCATCTAGAATTCCAGGAAATGTTAAGATGTTAACTATCTGACAGAGTTCACATCAGTGACAAGTAGTTTATTACAGCACAGGTTTTATTCCCCGATTTCAGGGGACATGGACTTCTGATGAAAAAGGTGGAATAATTCTTGCCTCGGTGTGTAAAATCAAGATCAATTTAGTAACCCACTCCTCTAATACTGTATGTGCAAAGAAATAATTTAGACTCCTAGTTAATTTGAGTATTGAACTGAAATTCTGCAGCTGCTTTCTGCCAGTCCTGAAAACAGAAATTAATTTCAATGACCAAGTCGAATGCAGTGCTGCTCTGTCAGGTAATTAGTCATCGTCTTTTGCTACTCAGGGTCTATCACTGTGCTAATCCATACATAAACCCCAGTATCCCCCTAGTCACTCACCATCTAAAGAGCTGTTTAACTACCTATTTCTCCCATTCAATCCTACCCCAGATATCAGCTGCAAAATGAGCATTCTTTCATGTTTAGCTTTTTTTCCTGCTATTTACTGCCAGCAGAATTAATGCAACTGATTTACATTTTCTTTTTTCTGTTTGATCAAGTCTGCTGTTGATTAAGTAGAGCTTAAGGGAAAAAATTATACTCCTGCAGCTTTCCTACTTGACTTGCCAGTTTATTAATGAAAGAAGCAACGATATTGATGGCCCAGAAACTACAAGTGCAGCAATTAAAGGATACGTCCTTCCAAGCTTCTAATTAAAAAAGAGTTCTTTTGTATTAAAAGATACAGTTTAGTGTCATATTTATATCTAATTCTCACTTCTACTGTTTTGCCTTTTTTTTTTTTTTTGCTTTGTTTATTCTTTTTAAAAAGAAATCTACTGGGAAAACTTAGATCAGGCAGAATAAAGAAACTTTCCCTGACAACCATTTCGGGAAGCTTTGTTCCCAAACAACAGCCTTAGTGATAAAACATCAAAAACAACCCCGCCCGCCCCAAATCGTTACAACAGTGAAATATCCACTGACACAAACCACTTCTGAGGCAACCCTGTGAATTTTAACTTGTTAAATTGGCAGAGTTTGCCCAACATCAGATTCAAGAAAAATGAAGATTTTTTTGTACCAGTCCTTTTGGATGTATTAAGATAATTAGACCCTTCCCTCCTTCTAATATCTTTTTACTCAGTATCTAAATTCTCGAATCATTTTTTTCATGTCAGGTATTTATATGAACAATCTCAGAGAGTTTCTTTCTGCTTCTCATTTAGTCTGATTTTTTTAATTTCTCCTTCAGAAACACCTGAAACCATAACATTGCCAGTATTTTACTACTCTGCTGAGTCAGTCCCTTACAACATTAATGGTGTACTTTCAACATCAGAACACAAACAGACAAATAAATGGCTCCTGTTTCTGTCTAACACCTTGGGTTTGTGGTGTGCAATTCATCCAAACAAATGCAACACAAGTCTGACATGTTCTGAATAACTCAAATTTTGCATGCACAGACCGACTCTGTAGCACCTGTGAGTGCTATGGATTCAGTCAGTACAAAGATCATAAAACCACAGAATGGTTTGGGTTGGAAGACACCTTAAAGATCAACTCCCCTGGCATGGGCAGGGACACCTTCCACTAGACCAGGTTGACCCAAGACACATCCAAACTGGCCTTGAATATTTCCAGGGATGGGTCAGCCACAGCTTCTCTGGGTAACCTGTGCCAGGGCCTCCCCACCTTCACAGCAAAGAGTTTCTTCCTAATATCTGAACTAAACTTGCCCTCTGTGAGTTTGAAGCAACCTGCCTGCCCCACATTGAAAACATCCTGCACCCAAGTCAAATCACATCTCCACCTGCACACCAGGTACCTCTCCCGGATTTCCTCAGAGCAATTACTGCTCTCATCTGTTTAGAAATCCCAAGGAAATTGTGTTAAAATAGTGAAATTACAATCTAGCATCCGCTACAAATAATGGCAGGTATTTAATGCATTGGAAATTACTGTTCCCTGCACTGATGTTCAAGAGAGGTAGGGAAGTAAAACATCTTCCTCCTCCTGGCCTCTGTCCCTGACAGCCAAGACTGGTGAGAACTGCTGTGATCAGATTAGGCAGGTAATCTTGTGTCTGATCGGATTCCCAACAGGCAGCGATAGCTGTGTATTTAAGGACAGTAAGCTTTTCTTAAAAGAGGTACTAAAGTGAATCACAAAATTTCCCAGAGCTCCCAGCTGGACAAAACAGCAGTAAACAAGAGTGATTCTTCCTCAGGGCTAACAGGGTTAGCGATGCTGCGCTGGGAGCGGGTTGTGTCATCCACAATATGACTGTCCACATTTCTCCTTGAGCCATCCCAGACCTGCCTCTTTCTGTTTGCCTATTAACCTGAGAAAAACCTCCTGGAGGAGGGGGTTGGAGTTGTTCTAAGGGACCTTTTGTGCCAGAAATTTTTCAAACACTTCCAGTTTTAAGGTGACTTCATAGAAACGGTGACCCTCATAAGTACCACTTGAAAGACACAGAGGCTTTAATCTTTCTCAGTGGAATCAGAAGAGCTCTTATCTCTCCTCTGGCCCTTTTTCCCCTCTAGCCTTACACTCTTGGCACCATTGAAAAGTCAGAACCATTAAGTTGGTGTCAAGTGGCTGTGCTATTCATATTCTATTATGGTCAATGACAATTAACAGTGCCATTCAGAAAAGCCAGGTACTGTATTACACAATCGGAAAATTGATCTTATCCGAGGCTCAAAAATCAGCAATGTTCAGACCTCAACTCACAGGGAAAAAAAAGAAGAAAATATAAAAAAAAAAAAGGGGGGGACGTACTGCCTGACCTCAGGGCCACACAGAAAACAGCCACGTGAAAGGCTCAGAAACAACTTGAAGAAGTGCCCAAACCTCTGTGTGAATATAAACTGATTTTTACCATCGAGCAAAACGACGTTAGAAAGAAGAGTACAAATTCAACTGAATGCTTGATGATCACCTTCAAAGTTGTTATTGCAGGCAAAATGCAACATCTTAGCATTGCTGACACATCAGAAAAGCGTGTGTGTCAGTTCCCAGCTCTTCGCAGCTCACACCCACAGGCAAGCACCCTGCACCTCCAGTGTGATCCTCATTTCTAGTACCTGCTCTGAACAGCTATTTGCATGAATGTTTTTCCTAGAAATGAGCACAGACACATCTTTCTTCTAATGAATTACTGGATGGATCCAAAAGCAGAGGATGAACAAATAACTTCCCTTTGGACAGTGAGACTGTTTACCTGTGTCAGTGAATCTCAGCATTAACTACAACCCGCTACAATAGTTGATTACAGTTGAGTCATTCTGCTTGAAACCACACGGGGAATTTTAGACAGCAAAACTCAATTAGTTTGCTTGAATTTAACTAAAGCACCTGAGCTAAACCCTTGTCACACAAAGGATGCATTGTGGAATCAGGAACAGCTCCAGCCCACCATCACCCTCATGGTATTTATACCTCATCTCAGAGGGCACTGTTCCTTTCTGCCACCTGCCCAAGGACATTGACTTTTAGCAGGATCCAAAATCAGAGCAAGTCTTCTTGTATCAGCAAGCCATTATGTCACTTATATTCCCTAATCAGGTACTCACAACCCCCTACAAGTACAACCTGACCTGACAAGTTCACATCCTGGAGGAGGTTGCCAGACCTGTAGAGTCACTTCTTCAGTTCAAGCACACAACTGGAATACTTTGCAATTAGATGGGAAAAAACACAAACCCATAACACGTAAACCCATAACACGTATTCTTGCATTTCAAATGCCTCAAAACTCAACAGTTGCACAAACTGACGGAAGGAATGTTCCATTACATGCAGCTCTGCTCCAGATTGCTGGTTTCCAGGCCAGGACCAGTGAAGCCCTTCCTGCACCTAAGACATCCTGAGCCTCTGTGATGATCCTTGTTTTTCCCCTGCCTTCACTCCAGATTAAAGGCACCTGCACTGAATACTGGAGAATGAGGCCTTGCACACACCACCATGGAGACACAAGTTCAAATCCATTCTAGTGGGAAAAGTTTTAGTCCCAAATCCACCTTTGGTGCACCTGGAAGAGAAGAGCTTGTATTCTACCAGATGTTTCAGCTGATGCCAAGTTTTCCTGGAGAATCAGGAACAACAATCATCTTTGTCTGATCATCATTTTCCTTCACAGAATACAACAAGAAATTATCAGCTAGCTTCAGTTCTCTGGGAACAAAAATCTCCAATTGTCGCCTTAATGAAAAACATAGAAAGCCACTACAGTTATACTTAAAAATCAATACTCCCCATTGGTCTTATAATTTGTACCAAATATCTGCTTTAAAATCTGCACAAGCCTCAAAACAAAAGCCAGGGAGTTTATACCTCAGACTTTTAAATGTTTTCTACTGTTTAAATATTTGCAAAACCACATGAAGTGTTCTACAGGATTCTCTCTGTGTTAGTGAGAGTCTACTTTATTTTTTTATTTCTTTTATTGAGAGGTGGAATAAAATTCCCAAACTGCTCCAGTGCAATTAAAATTACTTTTATTCATACAGTTACCTCTATGGCCACCATAAGCATTCCACAGTACTAATCCTTTTAGGCCCTGATCCAGCAAAGCACTTTAGTGTGTCTTATTCTTAAAACTACAAGTCTCCCCACTGATTTCAATACGGTTATATTAGGGATGAACTTGGCCTACTATAGCAAAAATAATGTTAAAAATACAGTTTGTAAAACAAGCAAGGAAATGGAAAGCCTAAGAGACTTCAATATTTCTCTGGTTTAAAGTAAGGCACTACCAGTGTGCATTGGGGTACAGTCTAATAGTGGGCTATTTTTGTACAGTTAGGCCAGTGCAGGTAATGAGCCTCTTTGTACTAGAGATGCATTGATTTCAGATCTAGATGGCTTCAATAAGAAATGTTACCAGGACAGGGACATAAAAATGTCAATTACATAAATAAATCTGTAAGTATTGATAAATGCCCAAAATTAAATAAACCCACTTCGCTCTAAGAGGCTTTGCAGCTGATATGGTTGTAAAACAATAAGAAAACCATCATAATTTGCATTTTTATAGCTACATTCATCGATAGCTCAAATATTTATCACAAACATCAGCCCACCATAGGTAGGAGCTGTATGTTGGTATTTTACTGCTTTGACTGCAAAGACACTGAACCATGGCTGGACACTTGGCTACAATGAAAGCTTCTAAAACTGGTTTAAATGGTCATTGTCTTTGCGTACTTCTGTCTGCCTTGTTTTTGCTGGTGCAAGAATTTATCTGAGCACGCAATGAACTGGATCAGGAAACCAATCTGACTGAAATATAAACCATGGAAAAGTGCTGACTTTAATGAAGAGGGCAGCTCAGGGAAGCAGGAGCCTGAGACTGCTTAAGATAGCATTGCCCCAAAATAAATGTACATCAAACTGCTTATCCTGAGGCTCAGAGTAGCAACTAGAAGCAGAACCATGGGTTTCACCAATTTATCAGTGTAAGCCATGGGGGTATACTGGGATGAGAGCCACAAAGGGGATGGGGGACGTGTCTTGAGTGGCTTCACAGCACAGCTTCTGATTGCCATGGAGGGACAACAAAATTTAATTTGCCGAGGATGGTTAAATACCCCAAGCAAGATGACTCTGCACGAAAGCATTTTTCAGTGGCTTCCAGATTGTTTCTCCAGCCTTATCAGCCAGCCTTCCTAATTGGCTCTCAACAATATTTTTAAGTGTGTACTTTACCACCATTTAAAGCACTGCACATAAGAGAGACTGAATACATTAGGTAAATGAATTCCTGTGGACATTGTGAAGGGAATAATGCCCTCCTATTTGCTCATCCTGCACTGCAATAAAAGTGGGGGTTTCTTCAGTCAAGGTGCTGCAGTAACCCAAATGATAGTCGTATTACACTTATAAAAGACAACTTTAAGAAAGATCTTACTGCAATAAAAGTGAGGATTTTTTTTTTCCCTTGGCATCCCAGCTTGCCATAGAAATGAGTGAGCTGCTGAATTTCTGCCAAGTATAGATGGTTCAGCATGCTATTAGATTAGTCTGTTTATACAGAAACAGCCAAAAATAGGAAACACACAGAAGCTATTAAAGATATTGTCCTGTGAGGGAAATATTTGAACGGTTTTGTTACTGCAACTGGGAAATAAGATATGAGTCAGTATTAATGTGATAAAGAAGTTAATGTGTTCTAAAGCAAACAGTTAGTTTCTTCAGCTTGTTTCTGGGTTGACAATAAAATAAACGTACAGACAATTATGTAGGGTTGGATGAGCCTGCAAGTAAGTGTATCCAGCTTAAAGCTCTGCGCTGCCAGTGGGTTAGAATTGAAACTCTGTTATCAAGTAATGATATGCTAACCCCAGGTAGTCTTCATAGAAAATGGATGATTCAAAATGCCATGCATCACTGAGCTGGTGGGAGAATGGTCAATAGTGTTTAAGTTATTTCAACCGGTCAAAGAGAATTTCATAGAAAAATTCCTTTGCCTTCACCATTTTAAAATGGATTTCCTAAATTCTTCTCACTTTTGATATAGTCTGAAGAAAAATAAAAATACCTTGAGTACTGTACCGTATTTTGTTTTTAATCAGGACAGTAGCAATATTTCATAGTGGGTGTTACTGGCTTTTTAAAGAGTGAGCCAGCAAAGAGAAATTTGAGTGTCCCATGTGTGACACTGCATTCATTCCTAAACTCAGCCACACACAACCTGATGCCCTGACCTCCTTTTCCCTCCTTTTCCACATATTAACAAACCTAATTCTATAAGTACTGCAATGCCTTAAAACTTCTAACATAAATAAACACAGGAACAGGCTACTGTATTGCATTTATCATGCATATATATACACACATATATATGTAAATAAAAGAGGTACATATTTTTTTCTGCAGTAACACACTTCGACGAACCCAAAGTCCACATATACTATTCCTTAAGGGCCAACACATTTGACCAGTGAAGAAGAACAAGTCCAAAGCTAAATGACTCTCCTACTGAGAAATGCTCCTCTGCAGTACCTTCTTTTTTTTATGGTGAGAATGCCTTAAGTCAAGTCAAGCCAAGCCAAGCACCTTCCCTGATGTTAGATCACTTTTCAGGACATGAGAAGAGGAGCTCCTTAAAGTCCACATGGAAACTTACACCAGTGAATGCAGAAAAAAAAAATTTTGCAAGTACACAGAGACATTTGATTAACAGGAGTCTCATGAATTCTACACTTGGGGTCCATTTCCAGAGGGAGTGGAAAACTGGCCTCCAGTCATTCTGCCTGTGTTAAGTATATACAAAGATTAGGTACAATATTTGGAAGAGGAAGCAGCTGCAGAAATTCTGTCAAGGTACCACAAATGTGTTTACATTGCAGAGACTAAAAAATGCAGGTGGTATAATGATATTTACAGCAAAATTTAAGAACTCTGTCATAACTTGCAGCCAGATCTTGGTAAGGTTTTTCCCTGGAACACATCTGCTCAAAACCAAGTCAAGCTTGGTTGACTAACAAGCCCAGAGACTGTTAGTCATTTTGAGGCCTTAGTTGAAATTTATCTCTGGGATAAGTATATCTTTTCATTCAACTCCACAGAAACCAGGCTTGATTATTATTTCTTGAGCCTAATTCCTTACCTGGGGCAATAGGAAAAATGAGTTACATGTCCCCTGACACCAAACCCATAAGCACAATATTGCTGCCTTACTGCAGAGGACCCTCAAAAATTGGCATGGCATTTTCCTTCCTTGATAGTTTCATTTGTGAACACACAGCCCATTTCTAGAATTGGAATCTCCAGCTGGAGAATAAATTCGGAGGATCCTTTCAGTGCTGTGGTAACATAACTCCAACCTGAAGAGTTTAGAGCATATAATGTTGTTCTATACATATATATATATATATTACTACATGTGTTTAACGAAAATATTGCTCTTGTTTAGATAGAACACTGAAGTCTCTACAAACAAACAAATTCAATTTATTGCTTGTTTGTGACTGTGTACGAGGCACCTGTATTTTTTCAATGGCATAAGCAAACTGCAGAGCCACAGCAGCTACTCTGAAACGAAACAACAGCCACAGGAAATGTAATGTGCCCTAAAGATGTATAGGAGGTTCAAAAATAGAGAACTTCCTTTTTCAGTGAAGGGACAAAGTAAGAGAAAAAGCAAGCAATGTGATTCTGCTTGGAACTGAAAGAAAAAAAAGGAGCTAGGTAAGTTTTACTGGCCACATGTCTCAAACCAAATGGATGTCTTTTAAACAAAAGCCCCTCACTTGCTCCATTTCGTTTTCAGACTGTGCTGCCTGAAGAAGACAGGGGAAAAGTTTAATCTCTGAAACACGAAGGCTGAAAACAAATGAAATAGAAAATATCAAGCCAAAGCCATAGTGGTGACACAAATGTGAAAAATGGAATTGAAATAAACTGTGCCAGAAATCTATTTCTAAAAATATGTCTTTACAGTAGTGATATTTATAAATTTGACATACTCTAAAATTTAGCTCACTAAAGATTATTTCTATGCAAATATGCATTTCTCAAACCCCATAAGCGTGCGAAAAATCCAAAACACATTTCTTGAAAATCAATTTCTGTGCAGTACAAATGTATCAAGTTAGAGGCAACATGCTGATAAATATTAAAAAGGTCTACATTGTGCAAAATGAAAACTTATAACAGGACACAGTAGTACCGTGCAGCGTGTAGAGGTTCAGAGAGAACATGAAACAGCCCCACGGTTTCAAAAGGACTCTGTGGTCTGACATTAGTCATTTTGGTTCTGATAAAGGATGTTGTAGAAGGTGCTGCCCACATTATGCAAATCACTAACCACTTAATTTCCTTCCCAAGTGGCAAAGCTCAAGCGTTTTTCCCTGAACATACAGTGCTCATTTTCTTGTAACTCTGTGGTTTCTTTTCAATAGCCTGTGAATGCCAGCAAGTAAGAAGATAGCAGAAAGAAACTAAGAGGTTACTCAATGATTCCAAAGGTTATAGGAGTGCCTTTTAGATACAGATCTGAACAAAAATTCTAGACATCCACAAAGTGTTTTTACTTCTAATAATACCCCATTAGCTGCTTCAATTTCAAAATACTTGGAACAGTCTTTCTCTCTCTCCCCTGCCACCTCATATTCCAAGAATTAAATACAGTTCAATCCTGGGCCATTTCTAGCCTGAACTTCTCTTAAGAGATTTTACTCTTCTAACAGCAATATGCTACAAATTATATGTTATTTTTACAGCAGCTGATTTTGTGCTTGAAAATATTTCAGGGAGAAACTATTTTGATCTACAAACATAATCCAGTTCAAATGATTTCTACAAAACTCTCGTTTCTTTTCTCTTAAAATGTACTGTTTGCTGCTACAGAAGTATATTTGAAAAAATCTAAACTAAGTAAAACATAGGCAGTACTGAATAAACGTTCTTATTGATAAACAACCCCAAAATATTTCTTAAAACTTTAGGTTAAAATGCAAAAATAATTCTTGAAAAAAGCACCTAGAAAAACAGGAAATCATCATCCTCAAACTTCTTATAATTACTGACATTATCCTACGTACACAGTTTCTAAGCAGATTATCGTTAGTTAGAACTACAACATCCCTAATTTAACCAGTACACAAAACAATAAACTATTTTCCTGACAAAACAGTATCTGACACGAATTCTGAATGTTCCCAAATAAGTATATCTGAGTTTTAAAAGAGACAGATAACAACACATGGTGTAAATGAATTTTTCTATCCAAAGCAGGACTTTATGAAGATGCTCCAAGTGAAAGACCCTCTTTCCTTCCCTTCAGAGGCTAAATATGACAACTTAGATGCATTGTCTTTTAGTGGGCAATGAGTAATTACAACTGTTAATTATTATTATTGTTGTTATGGTAGAACTTCTAGGTGAATGTTAACAAGGAAATTCAAAGTGCTATCAAAGAAATAACAGCTTATAAAGCACTTTTGCAAATTCACTGGTCATAGCAAAAAAAGAAAAAATCCACTGATCTTTTTTTTTTTCAGCAGTTCCTTTGATACTGACAGTGTATGGATATAATATTAATCACAATATTCTGCACCAGTATGGCTGGAAAAAGATGGTCATTTAATGAAACAATTATTTATTGTAAAGCCAGCAATCTAAATAAATAT